>NW_028276062.1:12500-612500 GCF_052056855.1 Sturnus vulgaris
CCTGTACCTTAACCCGTACCCTAACCCGAACCCAACCCGAATCTGAACCCTAATCCTAAGTAGGGTTAGAGGGGGGCTAAGGTTCTTGTGGTCTAGGGTTTGAGTGGTCTAGTCTTATGGGGGTGTCTAGGGTTGGGAGTGTGTTTAGGGATGGGAGCCTGTCTAGGGATGGGGGCATGTTTAGGGATGAAGCCGTGTGTAGATTTGAGGAGGTTTTTAGGGACGGGGTTGTCTAGGGTTGAGGGGGTGTCATAGGATGGGGGGGGTGTCTAGTGATGGGGGGTGTCTATTGATGGGGGGTGTTTAGGGGTGGAGTGGTCTAGAGATAGGTCTGAGTGTAGGCTTATGGGCTTGTCTAGGGTTCTGCTGACTACAGGGTTATTGGGATTCTAGATTTCAGGAGGAAGCAGACACTATAGCAGACAGGAATCTAGAACCAAAGGCATACTGGAAGGCATCTGAACTGAACTGTATCCAGAGTGCAAGGCAGAGAGGATGCTAGAACCAAATCTGGACTGGAATGCAGTCAGGAATCTACAATCGAAGGTACAGTGGAAGGCTGAGAGGAGTGTAAAAGCAAAGTCAGAGTGGCAGGCAGAGAGTGTGTAGAAGCGAAGGTAAAGGCAAAGGCGAGCAGGAAGGCAGATGTGAATGCAGAGTGGAAGTGAGAAGAGAATGGACAGCAACACACATGGACGTCTTTAGGGAAAAAAGGCCAACCTTAATGTATGGACAGTCCGTATTTAAAGCATGTTACCTGGAGCTAGGACAGGACAGTAGTTGATTGGACAATTGGGAAAAACATCCATGGGGCAGTACCTTTATATCCCACAGGAAAGACACGAGGTGTTAATGTTTATTATGAATTCCACTCTTTTTCACCACCTCGGGATGCTTCCTCCATAACTGAAGCTGGAGTCAGCTTGTGAGCCTGGGAATGGAGCTGAGAGTCAGGAGAAATTCAGGCCTGCAAAAAATTTGCAAGCTCTAACTGCCTAGCTCTCTAAATGTATGTGCCCACAGGTAGAGGCTAAAGCAGAAGAGAGGTGAGAGCTGAAGGCAGTACCTAAGGCATGTGGGAAGGTAGAGGCAAGCAGTGGTGTTTTGGAGGACATGAGGTGGAGAAAGAAGTGGTGAGGGAAGGGAGGGAAGAGGGGATGGAAGAGGGGAGAGAAGAGGGGAGGGAAGAGGGAAGAGAGGAGGGAAGGGGGAAGAGAAGGGAGGATGGAAGAGGGGAGGAAGAGGGAAGAAAGGAGGAAAGGGAGAAAGGAGGGGAGGGAGTGGAAGGGGGAAAGAGGGAAGGGGAAAGGGGGGGAGGGGGGGCACGGAGGGGGCGCAGGGGGTAACGCAGGGGGGGGCAGTCAAAAACCCTAACCCTAAACCCTAACCCTAGCCAAGATGGCCACCCCCTGCTGCCACGGGGTTGGGGCCGAACATGGAGGCCCCCGAGAGGCCATGTGGTTGCTTTGCAAGATGGCTGCTCCCGTGTGTCCACGTGACGCCGGACAAGATGGCGGCCCCCTGACCCCAGCGGGCTCCTTCTTCTCTCGTGTTTCTGCAGCCTATGGTGGCCCGCGTGCAGGTGTGGGGGCGGTCTTGGTGATGGGTCTCGCAGGGGTCGGGGGCCCGGAGGCCAGTCGTGGCAACCAGGGTCAGGCTGCTGCCGGGTACGGGCTGGCCGCGCCGGGGGTGGGGTGGCGTTGGGCGTTGGGTCAGTATGGTGACACGCTCCTGTGAGTGGGTTTGCCTTAGCGCCGCTGGGGTGGAGCGGTGCCATGACGCGAGGGAGCGGGGTGGGCGCACGGGGAACAGGACAGAGCGGGGCGGTCGAACGATGCTGCGTAAGGCGGGCCTGCGAGGCATGGTCGGGGAATGGCAGGGGGGATGGCGGGGACGCGGCGGCATTGGGGTGCAGCTGCCTCGGTGGCACCGCTCTATATGGGTGGGCCAGCTGCGGTTGGGTGCGGCGGAATGGCCCGAGCAGGGTCGGGGCGCTGGGGAGGGACCACCAGGGGGTCGGGGCTTCTAGTTCGGGTCCTGTACGCATCGGGGGTGGCTCGGGTGGTCCTGCCCAGGGGTGGGGCTCGGCGCGGGATGGCCGGGCCGGCGTCGGGTCGTGCGTGGACACAGCTGGGAGGGGGCGCGCCGGTCAGGAGTGCTGGGGGCGGGCGGGGGCTACGTCTACGGCTCCCACTCTGCCGCCAAGAGGCACCGCGCTGGGTTGCTGCCGGGATTTTGGGCAAGCTCCCCCTGCGGCCACGGGGGTTGGAGCTGTGCCGGGGACCCTGCGAGGGGGCGGCGGTTTCTTCGGGGTGCCTGGGACCAGCCGGGACATGGGAACTGCCCCTGCGGGCCCGCGGACCCAGGGCTCCACCTGTCCCGGCGATGCGCGGGGCTTTTTCTCTGGCATGGGCGGGGGTTCTTTATGGGACTGCTCGGGCTGGGGGTGCCAGATCTGGGGTGTGGGTTAGGGGGCTGCGACTACGGGTGGGCTCGTTTCCTCTCCCGCACTGCCTTCTGTGTGAGCGTCTGTCGTTGCGACTGCTCTGCAGGCTTTTCGGCCTCTGGAACTGTGCCGGCCTGCCCGATGCTGGGTGTGGCGAGGGATGGTGGGTGAGCTCTGTGTCGGCTGTGGTTGTCTGCGTTTGTGTGTCCCCTTGGGAGGTGATCTGGGGTTTGTCCTGCTCTTCTGTGTGGAGTTGCGTTGGGTGAGGGTGTGCTTCTGTGTTGGCTGGGCTATTTCTTCGTTGGTGCAGGGCGGGGTCTAGATTGGGAACCGTGGTATTGCTTGTTGTGGTGTGGTGATGGCTTGGGATTGCTGGGGATTCCTTGATGGGCCGAAGGGCTTGGGCATGGGGTGCGGTTTTGGAGGGCCCCTGGTTGTTGGTTGGCTTTGGTGGCTTGGCATGGCGGGGTGCTTCCGGCCATTTGGCTGCAATCTGGCTGTTTTATGGCAGGTTGTGGGTTGGATGGTTTGCTTGCCTTTCTGTGTCGGGGGCTTTTACATGGGTGGCCGTGGTGTGCGTACTGGGGGGTCTACGGTTGGGGAGGAGCATCTGGGGTTCGATGGGGGTCTAGGGTTAGGGGGCGTCTAGGCTTGTGGGGGCATCCGGGATTGTGGGGGTGTCTAGGGCTGGGCAGACTCTGGGGTTCAGGGAGTGTCTAAGGTTTGAGGAGGTCTAGGGTGGGGGGCATCTTGGGTTAGCTGGGGGTATGGGGTTTGTGGTGTGTCTAGGGTTCTGGGGGTGTCTAGGGTTGTGGGGGCGTTTAGGATTAGCCTGGCTCTAGGGTTGGGGCTTGTCTAGGGTTTGGTGATGTCTAGCGTTGGGGGGCATCTAGGGTTCGCTAGGAGTCTAGGGTGAGGGGGTCGTCTAGGGTTATAGGGGTGTCTGGGGTTCACTGGGGATCTAGGCTTAGGGGAGCTTCTAGGGTTCTGGTTTGGAGGCTCTAGGGTTTAGGGGGTGTCTAGGGTTTAGGGATGTGTAGGGTTCTCTGGGGGTCTAGGGTTAGAGGAACATATACGGTTTTGAGGGCGTGTAGGGTTGTGGGGGCATCTAGGGTTGGCTGACTCTGGGGTTGGGGGTGTCTAGTGTTTGGGGGGCATCTGGGGTTCATTGAGGGTCTAGGTTTAGGGGGCGTCTAGGTTTCTGGGGGTGTCTAGGGTTGTGGGGGCGACGAGGGTTGGGCTGACTGTAGGGTTACGGGGGTCTCTAGGGTTTGGGGATGTCTAGAGTTGGCTGGGGATCTAAGGTTAGGGGGACATCTAGGGTTTTGGGGATGACTAGGATTATGGCGGTGTCTAGGGTTGTGGGGGAGTCTGGGATTAGGGGAGCTTCTAGGGTTATGGAGTATCTGAGTTGTGGGGGTGTCTAGGGTTGGGCTGGCTCTAGGGTTGGGGGTGTCTAAGGTTTGGGGGTGTTTAGGTTTAGGGGGACATCTAGGGTTCACTGAGGATCTAAGCTTAGGTGAGCGTTTGGGATTTTGGGAGCGTCTAGGGTTGTGGGTGCGTCTAGGGTTGTGGGTGCGTCTAGGGTTGAGCTGGCTCTAGGGTTAGGGTGGTGTCTCTGCTTTGCTGGGGGTCTAGGTTTAGGGGAGCTTCTAGGTTTCTGGGGCGTCTAGGTTTGTGGGGGCTTCTAGCTTTAGGCTGACTTCGGTTAGGGAGGTGTCAAGTGTTGGGGATGCCTAGCATTAGGGGGACATCTAGGGTTTGCTGACGGTCTGGAGTTAGGGGGGTTTAGGCTCAGACGGGTGTCAAGTGTTTGGTGGTGTCTAGGGTTAGGCTAGCTCTAGAGTTACAGGGATTTTCTAAGGTTACAGGGATGTCTGGCGTTCGCTGGGGATCTGGGGTTAGTGAGGCTTCTAGGGTTCTGAGGGCGTCAGGGGTTGTGGGGGTGTCTAGGGTAATGCTGGCTCCAAGGTTAGGAAGGTGTCTAGGATTTGGGGGTGTCTACGGTTAGGGGGAAATTTAGGGTTCGCTGAGGGACTAGGGTTAGGGGAGTGTCTAGGGTTAGGCTGGTATCTAGGGTTATGGGGGTGTTTAGGGTTCGCAGGGTGTCTGGGGTTAGAGGAGCTTCTAGGGTTCTGAGGGCGTCTAGGGTTGTGCAGGTGTCTAGGGTTAGGCTGGCTCACGGGTTAGGGAGGTGTCTAGGATTTGGGGGTGTCTATGGTTATGGGGAAATATAGAGTGCACTGAGGGACTAGGGTTAGGGGTGTGTCTCGGATTAGGGGGGTATCTAGGGTTATGGGGGTGTGTGGTTTTCGCTGGGGGTCTCGGGTTAGGGGATCTTCTAGGGTCCTGGGCGTGTCTAGGGTTGTAGAGTTGTCTAGGGTTAGGCTGGCTCTTGGGTTAGGGGTGTGTGTAGGGTTTGGGTGTGTCTAGGGTTTGAAGGCCATCTAGGGTTCACTGAGGGTCTAATTTTAGGGGTGCATCTGAGGTTTTGGGGGTGTCTAGGGTTGGCTGGTTCTTGGCTTCAGGAGGTGTCTAGGGTTTGGGGGTGTCTAGGGTTATGGGGACATCTAGTGTTTGTTGAAGGTCTAATTTTAGGGGAGCATCTGAGGTTTAGGGCGTGTATAGGGTTTTGAGGGCATATTGGGTTGGGCTGGCTCTAGGTTTAGGGGGTGTCTAGGGTTATGTGGTTGTCTTATGTGGGGGTTGTGTTATGTGGGGGTCTAGGGTTACAGGAGCTTCTCGGGTTCTGAGGGCATCTAGGGTTGTGGGGCTTCTAGCTTTAGACTGAGTCTAGGCTTAGGTCTGGGGGTGTCTAAGTTTCTGGGGGCAACGAGGGTTGGGCTGACTGTAGGGTTACGGGGGTTTCTAGGGTTTGGGGCTGTCTAGAGTTGGCTCGGAGTTTAGGGTTGGGGGGACATCTAGGGTTCTGGGGGTGTCTAGGGTTGTGGGGGCGTCTGGGATTAGTGGAGCTTCTACAGTTATGGAGCGTCTGGGGTTTTGAGGGTGTCTAGGCTTGGGCTGGCTCTGGGGTTGGGGGGTGTCTAGGGTTTGGGTGTGTCTAGTTTTAGGGGCATGTCTAGGATTCGCTGAGGGTCTAGGGTTAGGGGTTATGTGTGAGGTTTTGGGGTGTCTATTGTTGTGGGGATATCTAGGCTTGGGGTGACTCTACGGTTTGGGGGGTGTCTGCGGTTTGGGAATGTCTAGGGTTCACTGGGGTTCTAGTATTAGCAGAGCAACTAGGGTTATGAAGGCGTCTAGGGTTATGGGGGCATCTAGGTTTGGGCTCACTCTAGGGTTAGGGGGGTGTCTTTGCTTTGGGATCTCTAGGGTTAGGGGGGCCTCTGGATTTCGGTGAGGGTCTTAGGTTTTCTTTGTCCAAATAGACTGGGATTACTCCCATACCACAGCTGGAACCACCTGGAACCCTGGCTTCTCATGGAGTGCCAAAAGCCCCGTCCTAACTGGTCTCAGGAACCCGGCAAAATGAGTTTTGTTTCACAGAGGAAAGGGCCACAGTTTTTGTCCAGATACCTGTGCCCCCCACCAGGCTTCTGCCTGCTAAAATTCCAAATGGACCGGGATTGCTTCCATACCACAGCTGCCCCCACCTGTAATCCTGGCTCTCTTTCGGATGCCAAAAGCCTCCTCCTAACTGGTCTCAGGAACCCTGGGAGGGTGAGTGTTGTTTCACAGGAAAATTGGGCAACTCCCCATGTCCAGTGATGCTGGGCCTGGGCCTGGGCTTCTGCCTGCTAAAACTCAGAACAGACCAAGTTTTTTTTCCGGTTTTGTTTAACAGCGAAAAGGACCGCTATTCATGTCCAGAGCCATGTTCCGGCCTTCAGCTTGACAAAATTACAAATGGAGCGTGGTTTCTCCCAGCCCCAAGCTGCCACCACTTAGAAGCCTGGCTGCCTTTGGGGTGCCGAAACCCTCCTCTGTGCACATCTCAGGAACCCTGGAAGCGTGAGTGTTGGATTCGCAGGGAAAAGGCCATCAGATTCTATCCTGGGGCCTGTGACCAGGAGCAGTCATCTACATGTTAAAATTCCAAATGGAGCATGGTGTCACCCAGACCTCAGCGGCATCCAGCTGTGACCCTGCTGCTCTTGGAGTGCCAAAAGCCTCCTCGTAGCTGATTTCAGGAACCTGGCAAGGGTAAGATTTGTTTCACAGGGAAAAGGGCCAGACTTCGTGTCCAGGGACCTGTGCACCAAACCAGGCTTCTGCCTGCTAAAATTCCAAATGGACCGGGATTTCTCCTGGCCCCAAGCTGCCACCACCTGTAACCCTGGCTGCCCTTGGAGTGCCGAACGCCTTCTCCAAACTCAATTTGTCTTTTTGACTTCTAAATCGATTTTAAATTATTTTCAGAAATGTAATTTCAAGTAAATTGTTCTGATTAATATTTGATCTTTGTAACTTTATAATTTACCTCTTTGTGTAGGGTTGGCCTGTTCATTTTTAATTAGTTTAGTGGAGGGGGAAAATGTAAAATTTTCCACTGCAGTAGTAATGGAATAGTACTACAAAATAGGAATAAAATACTAAGTACAAATGTATTTTTATACTGATAGAATTGAGGGCTAATATTATATTAAATCACATTGAATTTCCTAGCATCCTAAACTGCTGGAGTTGATATAATAAACGTAGAAAAAAGGGACATGCTAAGCATGCCAAAGCATACCTCATATTTGTAGGAGATTCTTGCTTGTAAACGTCTCCTGACACTTGCCATCTCTGCATGTGTTCTTTACATCTATTTTATTTTCAGAGGAAGGGTCGCACGCTTCTTGGTGTTTTCAATTGCACCAGAACTCCCGGTAGAAGTCGAAGACTTAGATCCGATATCCTGGAACCTCTAGTTGACACTGAAACAATTAACACGAGACTGGGCTGCTGTGAAGGAATTACTCCAGGATGAGGAGCTCTTTTTTGGTCTTCAAGCAGGTAGTAGTTTATTTTGTAACACCTAAGACTCTTCTTAAACATTTTTTTTTTCTAACAGAGGAAAGTATGTAGTGTGACTCAGTATATTTGAAAAGTATTTTTAGTGGTTTGTTAGGTGACATAGTGATCACTTCACTTTTTGAAGTAATCTGTATTATCATAGTGGTATTTTTCTCAAGTATTTTGCTTAGAAAAGTTAAATTTCTCTGATCAAGTGTGTAGAAGTCTGTGAGCCAATAGCTCCAGCAGAACTCCCGGGGCTGCTTCTTTGGGATGTAATACGGAACCTAGCGATATTCCTGCTCTGCAAACGTGGGAGGGAGTGGAACGGCAAGTGGTGAAACTTGACTGCTCCTTCAATCCCAGAACACCTGGGTTTAAGTTCCATCAGCCAGAGGATGGAATGAACCCTGGTGCCAGCCATCCTGGGGGCACTGGACTGCTGTTACCATCTTCTCTATTATCTTTTGCATGATGTGATTCTCCCTTGATGAGAGAAGGCAGAAAATGTGGTAGGAGGGGGAGCTCATTTCGTTTCTGTGGACTCCAGGCTTGGGGCAGCTGCAGAGAGCTTTGGTTTCAAATAATACTGCACAAACACAGAGAACTTGAACCTCTTGGGCACTTTTGGATCCCTCTGTGCCACTCCTTCTCTGATACTTTACCTGCAAGGTGTGGGCTCAGAAACACCTGCCCCTCCTGGATGGGTTTTTGTTGGGAAGGATGAATTAGGGAAACCTTATAAGTACGAGTGCCTAGCAAAAGACTTTGAGAATATGGAAAATATAAGCAAAATAGAAATGATAGCAATTTTCGACTGTGTGGCTGAAAGCTACTGAATGCCTGAAGGCCCCTTTGTTTAGATAATGTTAGATGCTGAGAATACCAAAAAGCAAACAGACATCCTCCCTAGACATGCCAGGAAGGGTCCCAGATAAAACTGAGAGATAAGAAAAGCAGTAAAACATGGTAATATAGTGATTCCTTTCGGTTGCATGCAAATGTTAGAGAATTTGTATCTTGTATTAGATTGGTTAGTGGCAATTAGAATATTCAACATAGATTTATTGTATTGTAAACGGGAAAATATCTCTCTTACTCTCTTACTCTCTTACGCTCCCTTCGCTCTTGCTTTCTTACTCTCTTCTCTTACTCTTGCTCTATCCCTCTCTCTCTGTCCTGCTCTGAGCTGCAGCTGCAGTTCCTAGCAGGGCCTCATATATAGCCACGCCCTATGAAATAAACTGCAAACTTCAAGACCAGAATACAGAGAGCGCCTGAGTTTGTTCCGACCATCCCAACGCAGTAATTCCCACAGGTTTTTGCAGGTACAAATTTATTTTCTTAGAGAAGCCATTGGGTGTAATAAAAATCTATGGAAAACAGGTGGTTGGTACACTAGCTGATAGTAGGTCTTGGGTTTTTCTTCTTTTCTTTAACTTTTTCTTAAGAGAACCTTTAAACTGGAAAACTGAAGGGGGGTGGGGTTGCTTCTCATTTTTTGAAGAATTGCTGTGGATTAAGGTATGTCAAGTGACACCACCAAAATAAGATTGGAAGAACTGAGTTTCAGGACTCTGCACTTAATTCTTTTAATGTGTTTGTGTGGGTGCAGGAAATGCCAAATCCCAGAGCAATTCTGTCTGTAACATTAAGTGCAACATCTTTAAAGCCAAGTGCTCGGTGTGGGGTTTTCACCTATGTTTTTATGGTCTAAAGGCTTTTCTTGAGCCCCAAAAGCCACAAGGAACTTGCCAGAAGCAGGCCTTCATTGCATAGCTGGGATTTCAATTTGCTCTTGGATTCTTCCTTCCAATCTTCTCCTGGGTTCTTGTGCCAGCAGAGGTCCTCTGACCCCAGAGCCATGCAGGGTGTCTGTTGCCTTGATAAATGGGAATGAAGTTGGCCGAGTCTGTCAGGAAAACAAAAATATCCTGGAGTTTGTTTGGCCAAAGATGGACCATGAAGATGTCTGTACTAGCGGTGGGTGTGAGTGCTGATCCTTTTGGGTTGTGTGGTGCCCCTGGCCCTTCAGAAGTCAGGGCAAGGCTGAAGGAAGGAGGGAAGCTGCCAGAGCTGCAGGTGGGGACAGTATTGGCTGTTTCAAACTGCTTGGTGCAGAACTAGAAGAATAGCTTTCCTCCTTTCTCTCCATCACTGACCAGAATATTAAGATGAAGCTGCGCTAAGCTGTGTCTTTTGTGGGTTGTTGTTTGGTTGGGGTTTTTCTGGCTTTTGAATGTATTTCCAAGTGGTGCAGTGAGGAGCAAGTTGCTGGGTTACATGATTTCTGACTGACATATCACAGAAATGGGCATCTGTGTGTGCATGTGCTTCCTAGCAAATCTAGATGTGATGTGGAAATCCTAAGGGAGGATTTCCAGCCTTGACTACATGTGACACAGGCTTCTGAAAATGGAACTGACCTTGGCAGAATAGCAGCTGTGAAGGGAAACAGAACTAAAATACATGTAAGCAGAAAAACCGAATGAAGTGGTACTTCTTGGTCCTGCGTGCACTTTGTGCCACTGCTTGCTGTGAACACTTGGTGTTACAGCTCAGTGTAGGCCACTTCAGTGTTTGATGGGTTTGATTTTTGTGGTCAGTTAGTTCCTCTAAACAACTCCCCTCCTTTACTGGACACATCCCTGGAGTGGGACCAGATTCACCCTTACCCTGGAGGAATTCTCTGCTCCTCTGGAGAGGGGATGAAGCCAAGGGTTATGAGCAAAGGAAAACAACCAAATCGTGGGCATTATGTCCTCGATGCACGCAGCACCATGTGTTTTCCAAGTTCCCAGCACTGATGAATCTGAACAAGAAAATGCCTGTTCCTTCACTTCTCCAGCTCTCCCCCCACACCTCCCCTGCTTCCCTTGCTCTTATCCTTGGTGTGCCAAGGTCCTGCATCTCCCTGGCTCTCCAGATGTAGCTCACCTTGTCCTGCCTGTGGCTGATAAAATATGGACCCAAGATGCTTTTTACCAGTAATCCATTATTTTAAAGAAACAAAGAGCATACAATGTGGTCTTTAGGAAATACATCCAAATAAGGGACTCTGCTTTTCCTGTAGTTCTCTTTCCTGTTTTCACCTGGGCTTGAAGGATGGGCATGGCCTGTATTTATCATATGAAAGTGATGTTACTAAATTTGTCCAGAAGTTTTGATTATTATTATTACTCATTTTCTGATAGAAAACAGTCTAATTTTGCCTTTCCCACGTTGTTTCCAGGTGCTCCCCAGGATGGATATCTGTGGTCTCAGACCACAGTGATTCCCTAGGAGGAAGGGGAGCCTTTGCCTCACCTGCACAGCTCAGGTGGATGGGACAGAATTGGTCTGGCCTGACAAGGTATGAACATCTGTCTGTGTTCTGGAGTGCCTTGAAACCTTTCTCTGTCAGGTTTTGGAGGGGTTTCTCTTTGGGATTTCTTGTGATGCAGCACCACGGGTATCCCTTTGTGCAAAGTCCAGTGCTAAAGGATTGAATAACGGACAAGTGGGGTCTGGGATGAAAATGGTTCTGTTAAAATTAAGGAAAGAATGCAATAAGAAAAATTAGTATCCTTTTAATGTCTGAAATAATTAGGAATAAAAATGCTGGAGAAGGGCACTCTGAATTGGTGTCACCTGTCATGGATAAAACCCCACAGTGAGCATCAGAGCAGAAGTGTGAGGGCTGGAATCCTTCTGCAGTGGACTTAATTTTCTTTTCCTCCTCTCTTTCAGGACAGGAAAAATCATTACACTCCTCCCATCATTGCCAAGAGCTGTGGTGTTTGAGCAGCCAAAGCCAAGAGGCTTCAGCACCAGAGGTCTGTGCCTGGAGGGCTCCTGGTCCTGCCCATGATGTGGGGTAACTCAGAGAATGCAGGGATCCTCTTTTTCTCCCTGCTGGGATTAACTGCCTAGGGAATCTGGGATCTGGGTGAAACTCCAGCTCTCCTGGTGTTCAGGGGTGCAAGGTCTGAGGGACTGCGCTTACCCCGTGGCTTTCCAGTTCAGCAGGAAAAAGAGGAAATGGAGTGCCAGACCGTGTCCCGTCAGGCTGTGTTTCCCTCTGAGGAGAGAGAGACTGGGCTGAGGTGAGATTCCTGGGAGTGCTCGGATGAGCAATCCAGGGAACAGGGAGCTTGGGATTGCCGCTGCTGCTGGAACCATTGCCTTAGGTCTGCTCCCTTTGTGCCTGTGACAAGTGGGATTGGTGCTGGAGAGAGAGGTGCTGTTAGGAACAAAAGGTGGAATGAATCCTCTCTGGGGATGTGCAGTGAAGGACTGAATAGCATGGAAGGAGAGTATTTATAAACTATATCACTGTTTCTCCCCAAATTGGGGTGGAGCAGTGATGGGGGTGGTTAGGTTTGGTCTGGGCCTGTTATTCTTTGTGCAATTTTAAAATTCTGTTGTATGATTTACTGTCTGGTATCTTTCTAACAAAAGCTGACAGAAATTTAGGTTAAGGATTAGAATTTGGGTCCATTCATTGCAAAAAATTTGCCAAGGCTGGAGGACTGGGGTGATGACTGCTCTCAGGAAAGGTTACTTATTAATACTGTGTCAGATTTCCTGCAGTGACTGTCAGGCCTAAATGGCGGTGAGTTCCTGCTCTTCTCACGGGAGGATTGGAAATAATTTCAGTAGAATTAGAGATTTTAGAAAAATCCAGCTAAAAAATTCACCTCTGTACCCCCTAGGTTTTCCCAGTTTTTCCCAGCTAGGAGCTGCACAGAAGTCAGGCAGGGCCATCAGGGAACAGCTGTAAATTCAAAGGCACAAACAGGAGATGTACCAGCAAAGGGCAGGAAAGGGGAGAGGTTTCAGAAAACATTTCTGTGGTCTAATTAATAATAATTTCTGATTCCCCAGTGAGAAGAACACGAACTCACGGCCATTCAGGCCTGACAGTCCCCTGCAGCAAGAGTTAAGCACGCATCCACAGAGGCAAGTCTGGCATCTGAAAGAAAAAAAACCCAGAAGAAAAAGGTGATCTCTTTTGCTTCAAAGTTATTTCAAGTTCTTAAAGCCCAACCAACATTTGCTCTTGATTTTGGTCGGGTGAATCATGGGCACGGGTCATGCCATTCATTTAGCTGAAAACCCGGGGTCATTTAGAGGGGACACAAGAACTGTTTGTGTAAGAAAATGTGAGGGGATGTCAAGGGGAGTGAGGTGGCATTTCTGAGGAGATTGCTGAGGTAATGGAAGGGAGTCCAGCAGACAATTTGTCTGGGAAATCCGAGGCCCCTGGGAAGCGCAGCCAAGGCTCTGCAGGGGTAGCAGGGAGGGCTCAGCACTCGAGACTCTCTGTGTCCTCCTTCCTCGGCAGCAGGCGGCCAGGAAGGGAGAGGCACCGTACGGGATTAAGCCGGAGGGAGCAAGAGGAGGAGCAGCCTCGGGCTGGAGAGGGGCAGGAGAAAGGCCAAGGGAGCTCCCTGGGGCCACCAGGGCCTGTGGGGAACAGAATGGACGCTTGGATGACCAGTGGAGGTGAGGAGTGGATATGAGTTCATCTACAGGGAAATAAGTAGGGGATATTCTGGAGTGAAAAGTTGAGGTGATGAGTTCACCCACCTTGGCACAAGTTGTGTTTGCACAAAGTGGGACCAGAGGTGAAGGTCAATCCAAAGTCAATCCTGCTTGACCTCTGAATTCCAAGATGAGTTTTACAAGCTGCCAAATGAGGGATTAAAAATACACAAAAATGAAACCGAGAGCATTAATGAGGTTCCTGGAAGTCCATTACATTGTTGTCATAGAATTCTTAATGAGATTTGATCTTTTGATGACAACAAGGCAGTTCTTTGTGATCTCGAGCCCTGAACTGCAAATGTGATGCCAAACGCGAATTTTGACCTCAGGCTGGAATTGTGACTGCAAGCCATGAACAGATATTATGATTCCAAAATGGAATTTTGACCTCAAGCCTTGAACTGAAATTGTGATTCCAAACTGCAATTGTGACCTCAAGATCTGAACTTGAATTGTGATTCCAAAATGGACTTGCGACCTCAGACTGTAATTGTGACCTCAAGCCTTGAACTGCAATAGAGATTCCAAATCGGAATTGTGACCTCAGACTGGAAGTGTGACCACAAGCCTTGAAATGCAATTGTAATTCCAAACTGCAACTGTGACCTCAGACTGGAATAGTGACGCTGAGCTTTGAGCTGCAATTGTGATTCCAAACTGGAATGGAGACCTCAAGGCTTGAACTGCAATTGTGATTCCAAACCGGAATTGTGACCTCAAACTGCAATTCTGACCTCAAGCCTTGAAATGTAATTGTGATTCCAAACCGGAATTGTGACCTCAGATTGGAATTGAGACCTCAAGCCTTGAACTGCAATTGTAATTCCAAACGGGAATTGTGACCTCACACTGGAATTGTGACCCTGAGCTTTGAACTGCAACTGGGATTCCATACTGTAATTGTGACCTCGAAGCTTGAAATGCAATTTTCATTCCAAACTGGAATTGTGAGCTCAGACTGCAATTGTGATCTCGAGCCTTGATCTGCAATTGTGATTCCAAACCGGAATTTTGATCTCAGAATGGAACTGTGATACAGAAATTACATTGTGATTCCAAACTGGAATGGTGAGCTCAAGCCCTGACCTGAAATTGTAAATCCAAAATGGAATTGTGACCTCAGACTGGAATAATGACCCTGAGCTTTGAACTGCAATTGTGTTTCCAGACTGGAATTTTGAACTCAGACTGAAATTGTGACCTCAAGCCTGGAGCTACAATTGGGATTCCAAACCAGAATTGTGACCTCAGACTGGAACTGTGACCTCAAGACTTGAAATACAATTGTGATTCCAAACGGGAATTGTGACCTCAGATTGGAATTGTGACCTCGAGCCGAGAACTGCAATTAATATTTCAGACTGGAATTGTGACATCAGACTGGAATTTGACCTGAAGCCTTGAAATGCAATTGTGATTCCAAACTCCAATTGTGACCTCAGACTGCAATAGTGACCTCGAGCTTTGAACTGCAATTGTGATTCCAAACTGGAATTGTGACCTCAGACTGGAATTGTGAACTCGACCCTTGAGCTGCAATTGTCATTCCAAACTGGAATTGTGACCTCAGACTGGAATTGTGATCTCGAGCCCTGAACTGCAAATGTGGTTCCA
This sequence comes from Sturnus vulgaris, assembly GCF_052056855.1. Lineage (NCBI taxonomy): Eukaryota > Metazoa > Chordata > Aves > Passeriformes > Sturnidae > Sturnus > Sturnus vulgaris. Next base: position 27,046 of record NW_028276062.1, read on the forward strand.
AATGCGAATTTTGACCTCAGACAGGAATTGTGACCGCAAGCCATGAACAGATATTTTGATTTCAAACTGGAATTTTGACCTCAAGCCTTGAACTGAAATTGTGATTCCAAACTGCAATTGTGACCTCAAGATTTGAACTTGAATTGTGATTCCAATATGGACTTGTGAACTCAGACTGGAATTGTGACCTCAAGCCTTGAACTGCAATTGTGATTCCAAATCGGAATTGTGACCTCAAACTAGAATTGTGACCTCGAACCTTGATCTGCAGTTGTGATTCCAAAATGGACTTGTGACCTCAGACTGGAATTGTGACCTCAAGCCTTGAACTGCAATTGTGATTCCAAACCGAAATTGTGACCTCAGACTGGAATTGTGACAACAAGTCTTGAACTGCAGTTGTGATTCCAAACTGCAATTGTGACCTCAGACTGGAATTCTGACCTCGAGCCTTGAATAGCAGTTTTAATTCCAAACGGGAATTGTGGCCTCAGACGGGAATTGTGACCACGAGCCTTGAGCTACAGTTCTGATACCAAACTGGAATTGGTCGTCAAACTGGAATCGTGACCTCGAGACATGATCAGTAGTTGTGATTCCAAACCGGAATTGGGGCCTCAGAATGGAATTGTGATCTCGAGCCTTGAACTGCAAATGCGATTCCAAACGGGATTTGTGACCACACACTGAGGTTGTGACCTAGAGACATGATCTGCAGTTGTGTTACCAAACCGATATTGGGACCTCAGACTAGAATTGTGACCTCCAGGCTTGAACTGCAATTATGATTCCAAAGTCGAATTGGAGCCTCAGACTGGAATTGTGATCTCGAGCCTTGAAATGCAATTGTGATTCCAATCGGAAATTTTGACCTCAGACAGTAATTGTGACCTCACGCCTTGAAGTGCTATTGTGAGTCCAAACTGTAATTGTGACCTCGAGCCTTAAATTGCAGTTGTGATTCCAAACGGGAATTGTGGCCTCAGAATGGAATTGTGACCCTGAGCCTTGAGCTGCAGTACTGATTCCAAACAGGAATTGTGTCCTCAGATTGGAATTGGGACTTCAAGACTTGAACTGCAAATGTCATTCCAAACTGGAATTGTGACCTCGAGCCTTGAACTGCAATTGTGATTCCAAACCAGAATTGTGAACTCAAGCCTTGAACTGCAATTGTGATTCCAACAGGAATTGTGACCTCAGACTGGATTTATGACCTCGAGCCTTGAATAGCAGTTTTAATTCCAAACGGGAATTGTGGCCTCAGAAGGGAATTGTGACCACGAGCCTTGAGCTTCAGTTGTGATACCAAACTGGAATTGGGTCGTCAAACTGGAATCGTGACCACGAGACATGAACAGCAGTTGTGATTCCAAAACGGATCTGGGGGCTTAGAATGGAATTGTGATGTCGAGCCTTGAACTGCCATTGTGATTCCAAACAGGAATTGAGACCTAAGACTGGAATTGTGACCCTGAGCCTTGAACTGCAATTGTGATTCCAATCGGTAATTTTGACCTCAGACAGTAATGGTGACCTCACGGCTTGTACTGCAGTTGTGATTCCAAACCGGAATTTTGAGCTCAGACTGGAATTGTGACCCTGAGCTTTGAACAGGAATTGTGATTCCATAGTGGAATTGTGACCTCTAGCCTTCACTGCAATTGGGATTTCAAAATGGAATTGTGAGCTCAGACTGGAATTGTGACATAACATGGAATTGTGATTACAAACTAGAATTCTGCCCTCAGTCTTTAATTGTTATATAGAAGTGAAACTGTGATTCTAAACAGGTATTTTGAGCTCAGTCTGGAATTGTGATATAGAAAGGAAATTGTGATTCCAAACTGCAATTGTGACCTCAAGATTTGAACTTGAATTGTGATTCCAATATGGACTTGTGAACTCAGACTGGAATTGTGACCTCAAGCCTTGAACTGCAATTGTGTTTCCATAGTGGAATGGATACCTCAAGACTTAAACTGCAATTTTGCTCCCAAACTGGAATTGTGATCTCAGACTGGAATTGTGACCTCAAGCCTTGAAATGTAATTGTGATTCCAAACTGGAATTGTGAGGACAGACTGGAATTTGAACCTCAAGCCTTGTTCTGCAATTTTGATTCCAAACTGCAGTTGTGAGCTCAGACGTGAAATTGTGATTTTGAAATGGAATTGTGGTACCGAAGTAGAATTGTAATTCTGATACCGAATTTTGATTCCACAATGTGATTCCAAACCGGAATACTCATCCCAAAATGGAATTGTGACCTCAAACTGAAATCGTGATTCTAGACTGCAATTTTGACTTCAATCTGTAGTTGTGACTTAGAAGTGGAATTGTGATTCCAAACAGGTATTGTGAGCTCAGTCTGGAATTGTGATATAGAAATGAAATTGTGATTCCATTCTGGAATTGTGAGCTCAGACTCGAATTGTGAGCTCAAGCCTTGAACTGCAATTGTGTTTCCATAGTGGAATTGTGACCTCTAGCCTTGAGCTGCAATTGTGATTCCAAACCCGAATTGTGACCTCAAACTGGAATTGTGACCTCAAGCCTTGAACTGCAATTGTGATTCCAAACTGGAATTCTGCCCTCAGTCTGTAATTGTGACATAGAAGTGGAATTATGATTCCAAACAGGTATTTTGAGCTCAGATTGGAATTGTGATATAGAAATGAAATTGTGATTTCAAAATTGACTTGTGACGTCAAACTCGGATTGTGACCTCAAGCTTTGAACAGCAAATGTGATTCCAAACGGGAATTGTGACATTAAGATTTTAACTTGATTTGTGATTCCAAAATTGACTTGTGACCTCAGACTAAAATTGTGATCTCGAGCCCTGAACTGCAATTGTGGTTCCAAGGGGGAATTTTGACCTCAAGATTTGAACTTGAATTTTGCCTCCAAAATGAACTTGTGACCTCCCACTGGAAGTGTGACCTCAAGCCTTGAAGTGCAATTGTGATTCAAAAACGGAATTGTGACCTCAAACTGGAATAGTGACCTAGAGCCTTGAGCTGCAGTTGTAATTGCAAACCGGATTTGTGCCCTCACACTGGAATTGTGACCTCACGCATTGAACTGCAGTTGTGATTCCAACCTGGACTTTTGACCTCAGACTGGAATTGTAACCACATGCCTTGAACTGCAATTGTGATTCTAAACTACTATTGTGACCTCAGACTGGAATTGTGACCACAAGCCTTGAACTGCAGTTGTGATTCCAAACTGTAATTCTGACCTCAAGATTTCAACTTCAATTGTGATTCTAAAATGGACTTGTCAGCTCAGGCTGGAATTGTGACCTGGAGCCTTGAGCTAAAATTTAAATTCCAAACCTGAATTTTGATCTCAGACTGCAATGGTGACCGCAATCCATGAGCAGCTATTTTGTTTCCAAACTGGAAATGTGACCTCAAGATGTGAACTTCAATTGTGATTCCAACATGGACCTGTGACCTCAGACTAGAATTGTGACCTCGAGCCTTGAGCTAAAATTTTGATTCTAAACCGGAATTTTGATCTCAGACTGCAATGGTGACCGCAATCCATGAGCAGCTATTTTGTTTCCAAACTGGAAATGTGACCTCAAGATGTGAACTTCAATTGTGATTCCAACATGGACCTGTGACCTCAGACTAGAATTGTGACCTCGAGCCTTGAGCTAAAATTTTGATTCTAAACCGGAATTGTGAGCTCAAGACTTGATCTGCAACTGTAAATCCAAACTGGAATTGTGATCTCAGACTGGAATAGTGACCCTGAGCTTTGAACTGCAATTGTGATTCCATACTGGAATTGTGACCTCGAGTCTTGAACTGCAATTTTGATTCCATACTGGAATTGTGACCTCGAGCCTTGATCTGCTCATGTGATACCAAACAGGAAATGGGGCCTCAGACTGGAATTCTGACCCCGTGCCTTGAGCGGCCATTGTGATTCCAAACCGGTATTGGGTACCCAGAATGGATTCGTGACCTCGAGCCTTGAACTGCAGTTGTGATTCCAAAAGGGAATGTGGCCTCAGACTGGAATGTTGACCCCGAGCCTTGAGCTGCAGTTGTTATTCCAAACTGGTATTGTGATCTCAGACTGGAATTGTGACTTGGAGCCTTGAACTTTAGTTGTGATTCCAAACCGGAATTGTGGCCTCAGACTGGAATTGTGATCTTGAGTCTTGAGCTGCACTTGTGATACCAAACCAGAACTGGGGCCTCAGACTGGAATCCTGACCTAGAGCAATGAACGGCAGTTGCAATTCCAAACCGGTATTGAGACCTCAGACTGCAATTTGGACTTGGAGCCTCGATCTTTAGTTGTGATACCAAACAGGAATTGGGGGCTCAGATTAGAATTTTGATCTTGAGAATGTAAATGCAATTGTGATTCCAAACTGCAATTGTGACCTCAAGTCTTAAACTACACTTGCTATTCGAAACTGGAATTGTGAACTCAAGCCTTGAACTGTGATTCTGATTCCAAACTGGAATTTGTGACCTCAAGCCTTGAAAATCAATTGTGATTCCAAATCAGACTTGCGACCACACAATGGATTTGTGACCTCGAGCCTTGAGCTGTGGTTGTGATACCAAACCGGAAATGGGTCGTCAGTCTGAAATCGTGACCTGGAGACGTGAACAGGACTTGTGATAACAAACGGGAATTGGGTCCTCAGACTGGAATTGTGTCCTCGAGTAACTAATAGCAGTTGTGATTCCAAACCGGAATTGTGACCTCAGACTTGAATTGTGACCTCGTGACTTGAACTGCAAATGTGATTCCAAACTGGAATTGTGACCTCAAGCCTTGAAATGTATTTGTTATTCCAAACTGGAATTGTGAACTCAAATCTGGAACTGCAATTTTGTTACCAAACTGAAATTGTGATCTCAAGCCATGAACTGCAATTGTGATTATAAACTGGAATTGTGACCAGAACTGGAATTGTGACCTCTAGCGTGGAACTGCAGTTGTGATTCCAAACGGGAATTGTGGCCTCAGACTGGATTTGTGACCTCCAGCCTTGAACGGCAGTTCTGATTCCAAACGGGAATTTTTTCGCCTCAGACTGGAATTCTGATCCTGAGCGTTGATCTGCATTTTTGATACTAAAAGAGAATTGTGTCCTCAGACTGGAATCGTAACCTTGAACAATAAACAGCAGTTGTGATAGCAAACCGGTATTGGGACCTCAGACTGGAATTGTGACTTCGAGATTAGAACTTCAGTTGTGATTCCAAAGCGGAATTGTGACCTCAGACTGGAATTGTGACCCTGAGCCATTAAATGCAATTGTGATTCCAAACAGGAATTTTGTCCTCAGATTGGAATTATGACCTCAAGCCTTGAACTGTAATTGTTATTCCAAACTGGAATTCTGACCTCAGACTGGAATTGTGACCTGAAGACTTGAACATCAACTGTGATTCCAAAATTCACTTGTGACCTCAGACAGGATTTGTGACCTCAAACCTTGAACTGCAATTCTGATTCTAAATCGGATTTGTGACCACCCACTGGATTTGTGTCCTCGAGCCTTGATCTGCAGTTGAGATACCAAACTGGAATTGGCTCTAAAGACTGGAATCGTGACCTCAAGGCATGGACAGGGGTTGTTATTCCAAACGGGAATTGTGTCCTCATATTGGAATAGTGACATCGCGCATTTAACAGCAGTTGAGATTCCAAGTGGTATTGGGGTCTCAGACTGGAATTGTGACCTCAAGCCTTGAACTGCAATTGAGATTCCAAACTGGAATTGTGAACTCAAGCCTGGAACTGCAATTTTGGTACCAAACTGAAATTGTGAGCTCGAGCCTTAAACTGCAATTGTTATTCCAAAATTCACATGTGGCCTCCGACAGGATTTGTGACCTCAAGCCTTGAAAAGCAATTTTGATTCCAAACCTGATTTGTGGCCACACACTGGATTTGTGACCCCGAGCGTTGATCGGCAGTCATGATGCCAAACCTAAATTTGGTCATCAGACTGGAATCGTGACCTCACCACCTAAACAGCGGTAGTGAAACCAAACCGGAATTGGGGCCTCAGACTGGAATTGTGACCTCTAGCAATGAACAGCTGTTGTGGTTCCAAATCGGTATTGGGACCTCGGACGGGAATTGTGATCGCAGGCCATGAAATGCTATTGTGATTCCAAACCGGAATTGTGTCCTCAGACTGGAATTGTGACCTCAAGCCTTGAACTGCACTTGAGATTCCAAACTGGAATTGTGAACTCAAGCCTGGAACTGCAATTTTGGTACCAAACTGAAATTGTGAACTCGAGCCTTGAACTGCAATTGTTATTCCAAAATTCACTTGTGAGCTCTGGCAGGATTTGTGACCTCAAGCCTTGAAATGCACTTTTGATTCCAAACCTGATTTTTGGCCACACACTGGATTTGTGCCCCCGAGCCTTGATCGGCAGTCGTGATGCAAAACCTAAATTTGGTCATCAGACTGGAATTGTGACCTCGAGACGTGAACAGCAGTTGTGATTCCAAATGGGAATTGTGGCTTCAGACTGGAATTGTGACCCTGAGCCTTGAGCTGCAGTTGTGATACCAAACCGATATTGGGACCTCAGACTAGAATTGTGTCTTCGACCCTTGGACTTTAGTAGTGTTTCCTGACAGGATTTGGGGCCTCAGACTGGAATTGTGATCTCGAGCCTTGAACTGCCATTGTGATTCCATAGAGGAATTGTGACCTAAGACTGGAATTGTGACCCTGAGCCTTGAACTGCAATTGTGATTCCAATCGGAAATTTTGACCTCAGACAGTAATGGTGATCTCATGCCTTGAACTGCCATTGTGATTCCATAGAGGAATTGTGACCTCAGACTGGAATTTTGACCTCGAGCCTTGAACATCAATTGTGATTCCAAACAGGAATTTTGTCCTCATACTCGAATTCTGGCCTCAGGACTTAAAATGCAAATGTGATTTCAAACTGGAATTGTGACCTCAAGCCTTGAAATGCAATTCTTATTCCAAACCGGAATTGTGAAATCAAGCCTTGAACTGCAATTGTGATTCCAAACCAGAATTGTGACCTCAGACTGGATTTATGACCTTGAGCCTTGAATAGCAGTTTTAATTCCAAAGGGGAATTGTGGCCTCAGACTAGAATTGTGACCCCGAGCCTTGAGCTTTAGTTGTGATTTCAAATCGGAATTGGGTCCTCAGACTGGAATCATGACCTCGAACGATGAATTGCAGTTGTTATTCCAAACCATAATTGGGTCCTCAGACTGGAATTGTGACCTCGAGACATGAATAGCAGTTGTGATTCCAAAACGGAATTGTGACCTCAGACTGGAGTTGTGACCTTGAGCCTTGAACTGCCATTGTGATTTCAAACCGGAATTGTGACCTCGGGCCTTGAGCGGCAGTTGTGATTCCAAACGGGAATTGTGGCCTCAGACTGGAAATGTGACGCCTAGCCTTGAGCTGCAATACTGATTTCAAACAGGAATTGTCTTGGTTTAATTTTGACTTTCCCGGCCAAAGCTCCAAATTAATGTCTTCAGTTTGAGTTGCCAATTTAAATAAACTTATTTTTTTCTGTTGTGAGACAGAACCAGGAGCAAACGAGCATGGCAGGCCTAAAACTTGAGAGAGTATAAAAGAAAATTTATTAACTACACAAACAAAAAGAGAGGGAAAAAAAAAATTCAGAATAAGATTTTTCAGATCATTCCTTCCTTCCCTCTCCCAGTTTTCATAACAACAAAACAAACATATAACAAATACTTCGGTCAGTGCCCAATTAGTCTTTTTAAGTTCACTTCTGGAGAGAGAAGCCTCTTCTTGTTGAAGTTGTAGAGATTTTTCCCACAAGAAATAAAAAAGACAGTTCTCTTGTTGTTTTATCTTTCACGATTTGCATCCGCCCAGGAATCTGCAACTGTGACGCTCCTCCCAACTCTACAGCCATCCCAAAGTTGTAGATGTGGGCCATGTTTGTTTCATGGGGTATTACTTTTAAGAATGAAATGTTCAACCGCAAAGATTCTCTTTGTCTCCTTTCTCTCTGCTCAGGCTTCATCTTCAGAAAACCAAAATCCCCTTCATTTCTCAGGGCAGAAATTCTCAACACAGGTGCTTTTTAGTCAAATCATCTATTAAATGTCTCTTTCCATGTCTCTTTCCATGGTTTATAGGAATATTCAGTACATCGGTTCATTCCTACAATTTCACAAAAAGATTTTCAGCCATTTCAGCATCTTCTCATTCTCCTTCCATCTTAAAAACTTAGCTCTTACATCACTGACTTCAGAAATCTTATTCCCTTTCATAGTCAAAGGAAAGGCTGGAGGCTTTGCAAATCTTATCTGAACACTAAAGAGTTAAAGTTTAACACAACTACAAGAGTTGGGCCAGGCTCAGGCTGTGCTGGGGGGGCAGCTGAGGTGTTAATCAGACTTTCTGGGGCTGGGCTGCAGCCCCACAGTGCTCATGGCCACCTGGGAAGGCCTGGCCCGTCCGGCAGCAGCAAGAGTCGGCCTCCCCCCCACGCCAGAGCCGCAGGCCCGTGGAGGAGGAAGCCGTGAAGGTCTTATCATACAACTTTTTCTCCCTCCGGCCATCGGGTCCCCCTCGTTGGTAAACAGGGCCCAAGCGGCCTCCCAAGCCTCCCCCCCCCCCCCGCATGGGGGAGGGGGAAGCTTGGGTTGATGTTACCTGCTCAGCCGCAGGAAGACAAAGAGGGTCAGTTCCGGATTACCTTCCTCAAAATGTGTGTTCATGGAGCGAACTAACTTTGTCTAATTGGCTGTTGCAGGCATCCCAAACCCCACAGAGGAAATTCCCTTGGGAAAACCTCTTCTGAGTTTCTGCTTCCTAAGTCAACCAATCACAGGGCCTCAGACTGGAATTGTGATCTCGAGCCTTTAAATGCAAATGTGATTATAAACAAGAATTGTGAACTCAAGCCTTGAACTGCAATTGTGATTCCAAAAAGGAATTGTGTCCTCATACTGGAATTGGGACCTCAAGACATAAAATGCAAATGTGATTCCAAACTGGAATTGTGAGCTCAGACTGGAATTGTGATCTGGAGACTTGAACTGCAATTGTGATATCAAATCAGAATTGTGTCCTCAGACTGGAATCATGACCTCGAACGATGAATAGCAGTTGTTATTCCAAACCGGAATTGGGTCCTCAGACTGGAATCGTGACCTCGAGACATGAAGAGCAGTTGTGATTCCAAACGGGAATTGTGGCCTCAGACTGGAATTGTGACCCCGAGACTTAAGCTGCAGTTGTGATACCAAACCGGAATTGAGTCCTCAGAATGGAATCGTGACCTCGAGCAATGAAGAGCAGTTACGATTCAGAACCGGTATTGGGACCTCAGACTGGAACTGTGACTTTGAGTGTTGAAATTTAGTTGTGATTTCATAGCGGAATTGTGACCTCAGACTGGAATTGTGATCTCGAGACTTGAAATGCAAATGTGATTATAAACAAGAATTGTGAACTCAAGCCTTGAACTGCAATTGTGATTCCAAAAAGGAATTGTGTCCTCATACTGGAATTGGGACCTCAAGACATAAAATGCAAATGTGATTCCAAACTGGAATTGTGAGCTCAGACTGGAATTGTGATCTGGAGACTTGAACTGCAATTGTGATATCAAATCAGAATTGTGTCCTCAGACTGGAATCATGACCTCGAACGATGAATAGCAGTTGTTATTCCAAACCGGAATTGGGTCCTCAGACTGGAATCGTGACCTCGAGACATGAAGAGCAGTTGTGATTCCAAACGGGAATTGTGGCCTCAGACTGGAATTGTGACCCCGAGACTTAAGCTGCAGTTGTGATACCAAACCGGAATTGAGTCCTCAGAATGGAATCGTGACCTCGAGCAATGAAGAGCAGTTACGATTCAGAACCGGTATTGGGACCTCAGACTGGAACTGTGACTTTGAGTGTTGAAATTTAGTTGTGATTTCATAGCGGAATTGTGACCTCAGACTGGAATTGTGATCTCGAGACTTGAAATGCCATTGTGATTCCAAACAGGAATTATGACCTAAGACTGGAATTGTGACCCTGAGCCTTGAACTGCAATAGTGATTCCAATCGGAAATTTCGACCTCAGATAGTAATGGTGACCTCACGCCTTGAACTACTATTGTGATTCCAAGCGGTAATTGTGACCTCGAGCCTTGAATTGCAGTTGTGATTCCAAACCGGAATTGGGTACTTAGACTCCAATTGTGACCCCGAGCCTTGAGCTGCTGTTGTGATAACAAACCGGTATTAGGTCCTCAGACTAGAATTGTGTCTTCGAGCCTTGAACTTTAGTAGAGTCTCCTGACAGGTTTTGGTGCCTCAGACAGGAATTGTGATCTTGAGCCTTGAAATGCAATTCTGATTCCAAACAGGATTCATGACCTCAGACTGGAATTGTGAGCTCGAGCCTTGAACATCAATTGTGATTCCAAACAGGAATTGTGTCCTCATACTCCAATTCTGGCCTCAAGACTTAAAATGCAAATGTGATTTCAAACTGGAATTTTGACCTCAAGACATGAAATGCAATTCTTATTCCAAACCGGAATTGTGAAATCAAGCCTTGAACTGCCATTGTGATTCCAAACCGGAATGGTGACCTCAGACTGGATTTATGACCTCAAGCCTTGAATTGCAGTTGTGATTCCAAAGGGGAATTGTGGCCTCAGACTAGAATTGCGACCCCGAGACTTGAGCTTTAGTTGTGATTTCAACTCGGAATTGGGTCCTCAGACTGGAATCATGACCTCGAACGATGAATTGCAGTTGTTATTCCAAACCGGAATTGGGTTCTCAGACTGGAATCGTGACCTCGAGACATGAATAGCAGATGTGATTCCAAACCGGAATTGAGTCCTCAGAGTGGAATTCTGATCTCGAGCTTTGAACTGCAAATGTGATTCCAAAAGTGATTTGTGGCCACACACTGAATTTGTGACCTAGAGACTTGAGCTGTAGTGGTGATACCACACTCATATTGGGACCACAGACTAGAATGGTGACTTCGAGCCTTGAACTGCAATTGTGATTCCAATCGGGAATTTTGACCTCAGACAGTAATGGTGACCTCACGCCTTGAACTGCTATTGTGATTACAAACTCTAATTGTGACCTTGAGCCTTGAATTCCAGTTGTGATTCCAAACGGGAATTGTGACCTCAGACTGGAATTGTGACCTCGAGCCTTGAACTGCAATTGTGATTCCAAACAGGAATTGTGACCTCAGGCAGGAATTGTGACCTCGAGACATGAACGGCAGTTGTGATTCCAAACGGGAATTGTGTCCTCATACTGGAATTGTGACCTCAAGACTTAAAATGCAAATGTGATTCTAAACTGGAATTTTCACCTCAAGCCTTGAACTGCAATTGTTATTCCAAACTGGGATTGTGAACTCAAGCCTTGAACTGCAATTGTGATTCCAAACCGGAATTGTGAACTCAGACTGGATTTGTGACCTCAAGCCTTGAATAGCAGTTGTGATTCCAAAGGGGAATTGTGGCCTCAGACTAGAATTGCGACCCCGAGACTTGAGCTTTAGTTGTGATTTCAACTCGGAATTGGGTCCTCAGACTGGAATCATGACCTCGAACGATGAATTGCAGTTGTTATTCCAAACCGGAATTGGGTTCTCAGACTGGAATCGTGACCTCGAGACATGAACAGCAGATGTGATTCCAAACCGGAATTGAGTCCTCAGAGTGGAATTGTGATCTCGAGCTTTGAACTGCAAATGTGATTCCAAAAGTGATTTGTGACCACACACTGAATTTGTGACCTAGAGACTTGAGCTGCCGTTGCGAAGGCTTTTACTCGGCTCCAAAATAGGGTTTTTCACCCTTCCTCCGGTCTAGCTCAGGTGTTAGGGTGAAATTCCCCTGGGCCCTAGCCTCATGGACGTAAATAAGATATCAAAAGAGGCTCTTTCCCCTAATAAAGTTACAGGTTTATTTCTCGTGGGTAGTGAGTGAAAAAGGGAAGGGAAAAAGGGAGAAGAGAGGGAGAAAAGAGAGGGGGAAGAGCAAAAGAGAGGGCAAAGAGCAGTGTAAGAGAGCGGGGTAAGAGCGAAAAGATGGGGGGAGGAGCAGGGTAAGAGACCGAGGCCAGGGGGTACTGACCTTTTCTAGGGTCTGGAAAGGGGGGGGCGGGGAGAAATTGGATCCCAGCCAGCTCTGTGTGGCCAGGAGGGGAGGTGGATCAAGATACAGGGCACAGCAGGGGTCACGGGATGTACCATTTACAATGTATCTAGGAAACGCAGCATATCCCCATTTTTTGTTTAACAAAGTTGAAAGAAGGATATTGGTATCATTCAAATTATGATTTTGCCCACCACTTGTAGTTGGCGGGAGGGTTAGATTGTTTCAAGTCTTTCATTTCTATGTGATTGACTACTGAGGTAGAGGGAATGAGACTATTAATGGCTTTGAAAACTAAGTGACGTAGGATCCCGAATGCCATTATTACAAGGAAAAGAATAACAAAAATTAACATAATTGTTTTGACTATAGATGTCCACCACCCTGTGAGTCCCCAGCCTTTGAACAGTCCATTGAACCAATCTTCAGATTCTTGCTTCACTTGTCTGATTAAGTTGTTCATGTTTCGGAGGGCAGCATGGACTTTAGGAGCTTTTGAGGTCAGGTCCATACAGCAAAGTCCTTCAAATTCCTGGCACTCATGTCCGTGCAGTAGCAAGAGAAAATCTATAGCAGCACGATTTTGTAGTGTGGCCTGCCTGGTAATTTCCTCGTCTTCTAGGAGGGAGCTGATTGCGGTGGATGTTAAGTTTGCCTGTTTGACTACCCAACACTCTAGGTGGCCCAATTCACCTAGAGCTTTAGCTGCTGCAACCCACGGAAGAAACAGGGATGCAGCAATTCTTTTGGACTTGGCCCAATGGAAAATTTCAGAATTACAGCTTGGGTCCATATTGTCTGCACTTCGTTTTTGGATTTTATTACCTGATTTGTTTTTGTGAGTCCAATCGCTAATCAAGGTTTCATTGGGTGCCAACAGGGACAACCGACCGAAGGTGCATGGCCCTCCTAAGAGCCGAGAAGGAATTCCTGCCCACGCCCGGTCTCCACAAATTAAGAACAATCCCTTTGGGAGGCTTTTGGGGCTTGAATAAGTTGGGGTATCGGCTGCAATATGGCTTATAGTATTGCACCACCTTTTGGCAGTGAATTCCCCACGATGTTGCATTATGTTGTGGAATTCCTTTATGCTGGAAGGTTTTGGGAAGATTCTAAAGTGAATGCAATATTGTGCTGGGTAGGAACCTAGCAGTTCTAATTCTTGGGGTTCTTGAGCTGTTTTGGGCAAACTTGGCAGCAACTCTTCTATGGGGTTTTTATTTACTCCAGCTTGCTGCCTATGATTTTTGTGTGATGAAATGGTGTGTGACTCAGGAATTTCATTCGGCAAGTGTGTTTCAAAACTGGCTGAATATTCTCCAGACTTCAATGGGATTCCTACCAGGCAGGTGGACATAGGGTTTGCTGTTGCTGCTGTGGACAGACATATGTTTTCTTGTTGGAGCGTCTGTGCCAGGGTCACCCAGATGTTCTGACGTGGCTGAGGGACGATCCATGCAGCTGCTAGACTGTTCAGTGTTAACAGGAAGACAGCTTGGATGGGGTTCATCACGGGACTGAGAGAAGAGAAGCTTTTCTCTAGAAGAAAAGACAAACATTATAAAACCTATTAAAAGTCTCTATCTGCCGGAATGCCACCTTCTATGAGGATTTCTTTTCCTTTTTTCGGGCGGTGTCTTCTTTTTGAAGCCACAGCTACCTGCTCCTCGTTCTCCTCAGTTGGAGCAGGATGTTTGGGAACAAACGGTTTCACCCACTTTTGGGGAATCCACCGAGGGCCTGAGGGAGTGGATACACATGCATAGCCACGCCCCCAGGTAACAAGCTCATAGGGACCTTTGATTTCCCAGGTTTCTGGGTCCCTAATCAAAACTGGAGGATGTTGGGATAACTTGAATTGTTTACTACTGTTAAAGTGACGTACCACAGGTGGACTCATGTTTTCAAATGAACAATTCAGGAAATTGATAGTAAACATGGCTTTGCAGAGCTTCTGCTGTGGAGACATCCACACAGTTGAACTGCTCTGTTTAGCCAAAACCTGCTTGAGCGTCTGATTGGCTCGCTCCACTATACCTTGGCCTGTGGGGGAGTGGGAGGTGCCAGTTTTATGTTCCACTCCCCACTGCTGGACGAATTCCAGGAACTCCTTGGACTTATATGCTGCGCCCTTATCAGTTTTGATTTCCTTAGGGATCCCCAACACTGAAAAGGCTTGCACTAGGTGTTTTTTGGCGTGCACTGCCCTTTCTCCTGCATGGGCAGAGGCATAGACTGCGCCTGAATATGTGTCTATGCTAACATGCACATATTTGAGGCGACCAAAACTAGGAATGTGTGTGATGTCTGTTTGCCATACCTCACAACTGCCAAGACCTCGGGGGTTAACCCCCATGCCTATTGAGGGCATGGTGTGCAGCTGACAGTTGGAACAGGTGGCCACAATGGCTCGAGCCTGACTCCGAGTTAGCTGGAACTGACGCATTAGACCTGGTGTATTCTGGTGATACTGCTGGTGGCTCAGCTTTGCCTGTTGGAAGATGTCAGGAAGGCGTGCTTGTTCTGCTGGGGTTGCTTGTTCTGCTGGGGTTGCAAGGGAGTCTGCCTGACGGTTCCCTTCTGCAATTTCGCCTGGCAAATCTGTGTGTGATCTCACATGCATCACATAGAACGGGTGTTCTCTATGAGAAATCAAATAAATTAGTTTGGAAAGCAACCTGAAAAGCTGCTCATTTTTGATGTCTCTGAGCACTGCCTGCTCTGCCCTGGACATTATCCCCGCTACATAGGCTGAGTCTGTCACCAAGTTTATTGGCTCTGAGAACTTTTCAAAGGCTCTCATGACTGCTGCCAGTTCAGCTACCTGGGGTGATCCTTCCACAAACTCAACATCAGCTTCCCAATGCTGACTCTGAGGATCTCTCCAAGTCATCACTGACTTGTGGGATGCCCCAGATGCATCCGTGAACACTGTGAGAGTTTTGAGTGGTCTCCGACTCCTCATGAGGAATGAGGTGGAATTCCTCATTGAACAGCTCGTGAGACGGGGCATGGACTGATATTTGTCCTCTGTAGCTGTCCAGGGCTAATTGGAGACTGGCAATGCTCTGGAGCAAATGCTCAAACATCTCTTTAGTCAATTTTTCAGGAGAGTTCTTTCCCTCCTCAGACAGTTTAACAGAGAGGTGAATACATGTGAAGTCACAACCAGCTAGTTCATACAGTCTGATCCTTGCTTTCCGAATCAGCTGTGCTATTAACTCTTGTGGCTTAGTGATAGTTTTGGATCTTTGGTGGGAGAGGAAGACCCACTCTATGATTAAGAGTGACTCTCTCTGCTCCTTGATCCATTGGAATATTAACCCGTGTAAGTGTGGCAGTTTTCCTAGGACAATGAATTTGAAGGGCAGCTCGGGCTGGTAACAGTGAGCTTGCCTCTCTCCTAAGGTCTTTTGTACCTTTTCGATTGCAGTCTTTGCCTCTGGGGTCAGTTCCCTGGGAGAAAGCAGCTCTCTCTCCCCTTTCAATAAATTGAAGAGAGGTTCTAGGTCCTCATTAGTGAGGCCTAGCCAGGGCCTAACCCAATTCAATGACCCACACAGGGAATGGAGATCTGCTAAGGTTTTTGGATTACAATTAATTTCCAATTTCTGCGGAACAATGGTCTGTGCAGTAATTTCCAGGCCCAGGTACTTCCAAGGTGGCATCCTTTGGACTTTGTCCTCCTGCAATTCAAATCCAGCAGAGATTAAAACTTTAACCACTAGGTCAAGTGTGTCTTGGAGTAGAGAGTTATCGGGTGCACACACTAGCACATCATCCATGTAATGAAGGATGATGGCCTCCCCTCTCTGGGCACGCACCTGGGACAGCAATGAGGCCACATACCACTGGCAGATGGAGGGACTGCATTTTAATCCCTGGGGCAAAACTCTCCAGTGCTAGCGCTTCATTGGGGCCTCTCGATTGATGGTAGGAACCGAGAAGGCGAACCTTGGGGCATCCTCTGGGTGTAGGGGAATGTGGAAGAAACAGTCCTTGATGTCTAGAACAGCCAATTGCCAATCTCTGGGAAGCATTGTTGGAGAAGGCATTCCAGGTTGGAGAGACCCCATGTCCTCAATTACTTTGTTTATTTCCCGGAGGTCATGGAGCAGCCTCCACTTGTCTTTCCCTGGTTTCTTTATCACAAAAACCGGGAAATTCCACGCACTTGTGGTCTCTTCTATGTGGCCTTTAGCCAACTGTTCCTCCACAAGCTCCTCAAGCGCCCTGAGCTTCTCCTTACTCATCGGCCACTGTGCTACCCACTTTGGGGGATCATCTAGCCATTTCAACTTTTGGGTAGGGCGCCTCACAGTGGCCGCTTCTAAAAATCCCGAGGAGTTTTAGGAATAATCAATTTCACCCCCCACTGGGACATGATGTCTCTCCCCCATAGAGGGCATTTATAATCTGCAACAAATGGACGGATGCTAGCCAATTTTCCATCCGGCCCCTCAATTTGTACGATGCTTTTTGATATTTTTGCCAATTTGACTCCTCCTACACCCTGGATTCTGCCTGCCACAGGCTGAAGTTCCCAATGGGACGGCCACATCCTTTCAGGTATGATAGTCACATCAGCACCCGTGTCCAGTACCCCCTCCACATGGAGGTGATCTGATCCACGGGTTAGGTTGCACGCCAGAGAAGGCCTGTCCTCACCCACAACTTCTGCCCAGTAGACTTCAGGTGATTTTCCATCTACTGGGACCTCCTGTGGAACAGGAATGGCCTGGGCAAGGATTTGTCCCTCAGCCAGGTAATATGGTGGTAGAGGACATCGTGCCAGGAGAATGAGGCCAGTTATGCTTCCCTTGATGGTCATGGGAACCACCTCAATCTCTAGGGGTGTGTGTGCTGTGTCACCGACAACGAAGTACTCACTGTCCAGTTTCATGTGGTTTAATGTCACGTCCTGTGTACTGTTAGGTAAGTCCACTGTTATGACTGTCCAATCAGGTAACCTGAAATGAAAACCTCTGGTAGTCACAAGCCTAAAATGGCCTAGTGGCTTCCAAACCTTGTTAATTGAACCTTTGATATTTTCATTGCCGTACATCCCCACACCCTCTATCCCATCCTCCCCCTTTTTGTTTATTAAGAGAGAGTCTTTTGCGAGTGTGGAGCCCGCTGCATTTATAGCTGAGCGCGCTATGGTGTTAATGGCGGGTACACGCTGTAAAGTTAGTTTTTTTGTTTGTTGGTCTTCTTCTGTTTTTGGTTGTGTGGACAGTCTCTGGCGAAGTGTCCTGGCTGCTTGCACTGGAAGCAGATGATGTGCTGCAGTTGCTCTGGTGACATTGGTTGCTTCTTGGCTTCTGGTGTCACAGCTGCCATGTTTTTTGGGCGTGCCAGTCCTGGATTTCTTTCGTGTCCACTGAGCAGTTCTGCTTTTCTGGCGCAGGCTTCTATCATCTGTGCTAAGCTAGGTGCTGGCTCCAGGGGAAGGCCAGGGATAACCCTATGGCAGGTTTCATTAGCATTCCTCTGAGCCATTTCTTTAATTAATTCAGCTTGTAATACTGGATCAGACACTTGTCTTTCTACTTGTGTACGAAGGCGGTCCACAAACTGTAAGAAATTCTCAGAAGTAAACTGTTTAATGTTAATATAACTGCCTTTAGTATCTACTGTTGGTAATTGATTAAAGGCTTTTTCTGCAACATTGCATATTTTATCTAGGACAGACTTGGATAGTACTCTGGTTTGGCTTTCAGGGCAATGCCAATCTTTTTCCCCACATAGGTGTTCATATGTCATATCATTATTGTCAGCATCTTTTGCATTATCTGAGCTTTTTAAAAGCTCTTGTAAAAGCACTTTTAAAGATCTTTTCCACAGGCTTTCCCATAGATCATATTCTGAAGGAGTTAACAGACACCGGAAAAGCTCTTTGATATCATATGGAACCAGTTCGTTTGAGTTAAAAGTGGCTCTCATCATGCCTTTAAAGATTTCACTATTTCTACCAAATTCTCTTTGTACTTTACAAATTTCTTTTTTATCTTGATAGGACAAAGGTTGATAACTTCTTTTACCGTTTCTCCTACCAAGATAAACTACAGGAGCAACTGATGGTATATACTCTTTCTCCTGGTGTTGACTTTCAGGGTTGGGCATCCCCCCCCACCCAGCCCGGGAGGCTGCCCACCCCCCCCCCCACCACGGGAGCACCATCCATCCCCCAGGGGCTGTGAGCTGATCCCTCCCCACCCTCACCCTCACCAGCACTGAAACTAGCAGGGGCTACATCGCCCTCCCCCACCCTGCAGCAGCTTGGAGGGAAGGAATGTGAAACCAGAGAGGGGGAGGGGTGGTGGAATCCAGGGTTGCAACACCTGTGGGCGGGGTCGCCAGGTACCGTGCAGGGCAGGGTCTTGGAGGGGGGAGGGGGGGGTGGAGCCGAGGGCAGGGATGAGTTATGGGAGGGGACAGGCTTAGGGGCTGGGACCGGAGGGTAAAGGGGGTTGCGGGATGAAGGGGGAGACACGTGGCTGTCACCATATCGGCCCCCCCCACTCCCTGAACCGCATGTCCAGAGCTATCTGGGACCCCGATCCTGACCTGTCCAGATACGGCCATATGTCCATGGCCCAGAGGGGAAGGGAACAAGGAAGGAGAGCTGATAATTTTCGAAAAATTGTCAGAACTGGGATACTGGGGAGGATTTGGGCATTTAGAACAGTTACAGCCGTGCTGGGCACCCTGCATTTCCAAGGGAGACCCTAGGGTGCTTTCCAGGTTATGGTTATAGGGTTTTTGGGAAAGGGAAGGTGAGTTTGAATTATTTTGCTGCTGCTGTCTGTTGTTTTCTGTCTGAATTAAAACTTTCCAAATTTGTAAGAATATCGGGAGGAATACAGAGGCAGTTTTATCTCCATTTTCTACTTTTAAAGTTAATAAATCCCCTATTTCATCCCAAAATGAAATCGAATTTATATTTTGCAATTCAAGGTCAGATATTTAAGCAGACAGCCAGCTGGCAAAACGGGTTAATTTTTTATTAGATATTAAAACATTTCCTGAACTTAGTATTTCCTGGAGTGGTTTTTTTTATACTCTTTTGTAAGGCAGATTGCTGTAAGCCCATAGTGTTAGCAATTTGCACTATATCCACCCCACTACAGTTAAAACACAGGAAAGGAGTTAGTTGTTAAGACGTGCTAGGTACACTACGGTTTTCAGGCTTTACTAGATGCGGAACCGATGTTAATTTCGCCGTTTTTCGTCAGCAAAACCTACGTGGCGCCCGTGCCGCTGTAGGGATCGACCCCGCCGCAAAAACCTGTAAAAACCGCAAAAACTGCAAAAAAACTCACTGTGCCGCAGCTTTGAAACTGATCAAAGCTGCCTGCCTGCCGCGCCGCGCCTGGGGTGGCCGAGTCCAGCCCCCCCCCCAGCCCCCGCGCCGCACCACGTGGCCAAGGGCTTCTGAGCCACGCGCATGCTGCAAACACTCCTGCGCCACCTCTCCTCCCGAGAAGGGCGCCGGGCCGGCAAAATGCCACCGGTGAGACCCCCCCGCGGAGCTCCGGGAACCACCCGCCGCAAAGGGACGCTTAACTCACCTTTTGTCCTGCAGGCAGAGACGTTTGTGTGACGGTAGTGGATCCACGTCCCGAACCGACCTGTCTGGGCTCCTGACAGGCTGCCGGTTCGTGCTGAAAAGTCTTCGAACTGCACAAAATGCAGCTTAAAGAAATTTAAGCTAGTTGATCAGCTCCTAGGCTGGTTGAATCCCGAAAATAGGAGTCACAGCGGAACGTGGGTGCTCTGTGGAGACCACGCACGTGGAGCGCCAACTGAAGGCTTTTACACGGCCCCAAAATAGGGGTTTTCACCCTTCCTCCGGTCTAGCTCAGGTGTTAGGGTGAAATTCCCCTGGGCCCTAGCCTCATGGACGTAAATAAGATATCAAAAGAGGCTCTTTCCCCTAATAAAGTTACAGGTTTATTTCTCGTGGGTAGTGAGTGAAAAAGGGAAGGGAAAAAGGGAGAAGAGAGGGAGAAAAGAGAGGGGGAAGAGCAAAAGAGAGGGCAAAGAGCAGTGTAAGAGAGCGGGGTAAGAGCGAAAAGATGGGGGGAAGAGCAGGGTAAGAGCGAAAAGATGGGGGGAGGAGCAGGGTAAGAGACCGAGGCCAGGGGGTACTGACCTTTTCTAGGGTCTGGAAAGGGGGGGGCGGGGAGAAATTGGATCCCAGCCAGCTCTGTGTGACCAGGAGGGGAGAGGGACCAAGATACAGGGCACAGCAGGGGTCACGGGATGTACCATTTACAATGTATCTAGGAAACACAACACAGTTGTGATACCAAACCGATGTTGGGACCTCAGACTGGAATTGTGACTTCGAGCCTTGAACTGCAATTGTGATTCCAAACGGGAATTGTGGCCTCAGAATGGAATTTTGACCGCGAGCCTTGAACTGAAATTGTGATTCCAAACAGGAATTGTGGTCTCAGACTTGAATTGTGACATGGAGCCAGGAAAGGCAGTTGTGATTCCAAACGGGAATTGTGGCCTCAGACTGGAATCGTGACCTCGAGACATGAACAGCAGTAGTGATTCCAAATGGGAATTATGGCCTCAGAATAGAATTGTGATCTCAAGCCTTGAACTGCAAATATGATTCCAAACGGGATTTGTGACCACACACTGAATTTGTGACCTAGAGACTTGAGCTGTAGTGGTGATACCACACTCATATTGGGACCACAGACTAGAATGGTGACTTCGAGCCTTGAACTGCAATTGTGATTCCAAAAGGGATTTGTGACCACACACTGAATTTGTCACCTAGAGACTTGAGCTGCAGTTGTGATACCAAACAGATATTGGGACCTCAGACTGGAACTGAGACCTTGAGCCTTGAATTGCAATTGTGATTCCAAATGGGAATTGTGGCCTCAGACTGGAATTGTGACCTAGAGCCTTGAACAGCAGTTGTTATTCCAAACAGAAATTAGGAACTCAGACAGTAAATGTGACCTCATTCCCTGAACTGCTATTGTGATTCCAAACTGTAATTGTAACCTTGAGCCTTGAACTGCAGTTGTGATTCCAAACGGGAATTGTGGCCTCAGACTGGAATTGTGATCTCGAGCCTTGAGCTGCAATTGTGATTTCAAATCGGAATTGGGTCCTCAGACTGGAATCCTGACCTGGAGACATGAACAGCAGTAGTGATTACAAACGGGAATTATGGCCTCAGACTGGAATTGTGATCTCGAACCTTGAACTGCAAATATGATTCCAAAAGGGATTTGTGACCACACACTGAATTTGTCACCTAGAGACTTGAGCTGCAGTTGTGATACCAAACAGATATTGGGTCCTCAGACTGGAACTGAGACCTCGAGCCTTGAATTGCAATTGTGATTCCAACAGGAATTGTGGCCTCAGACTGGAATTGTGACCTAGAGCCTTGAACAGCAGTTGTTATTCCAAACTGTAATTCTGACATCAAGCCTTGAACTGCTATTGTTATTCCAAACCAGAATTGTGAAATCAAGCCTTGAACTGCAATTGTGATTCCAACAGGAATTGTGACCTCAGACTGTATTTATGACCTCGAGCCTTGAATTGCAGTTGTGATTCCAAACGGGAATTTTGGCATAAGACTTGAACTGTGACACCAAGCCTTGAACTGCAAATGGGATTTCAAATCGGAATACGGTTCTCAGACTGGAAATATGACCTTGAACGATGAATTGCAGTTGTTATTCCAAACCGGAATTGGGTCCTCAGTCTGGAATCGTGACCTAGAGACATGAACAGCAGTAGTGATTCCAAATGGGAATTATGGCCTCAGAATAGAATTGTGATCTCAAGCCTTGAACTGCAAATATGATTCCAAACGGGATTTGTGACCACACACTGAATTTGTGACCTAGAGACTTGAGCTGTAGTGGTGATACCACACTCATATTGGGACCACAGACTAGAATGGTGACTTCGAGCCTTGAACTGCAATTGTGATTCCAAAAGGGATTTGTGACCACACACTGAATTTGTCACCTAGAGACTTGAGCTGCAGTTGTGATACCAAACAGATATTGGGACCTCAGACTGGAACTGAGACCTTGAGCCTTGAATTGCAATTGTGATTCCAAATGGGAATTGTGGCCTCAGACTGGAATTGTGACCTAGAGCCTTGAACAGCAGTTGTTATTCCAAACAGAAATTAGGAACTCAGACAGTAAATGTGACCTCATTCCCTGAACTGCTATTGTGATTCCAAACTGTAATTGTAACCTTGAGCCTTGAACTGCAGTTGTGATTCCAAACGGGAATTGTGGCCTCAGACTGGAATTGTGATCTCGAGCCTTGAGCTGCAATTGTGATTTCAAATCGGAATTGGGTCCTCAGACTGGAATCCTGACCTGGAGACATGAACAGCAGTAGTGATTACAAACGGGAATTATGGCCTCAGACTGGAATTGTGATCTCGAACCTTGAACTGCAAATATGATTCCAAAAGGGATTTGTGACCACACACTGAATTTGTCACCTAGAGACTTGAGCTGCAGTTGTGATACCAAACAGATATTGGGTCCTCAGACTGGAACTGAGACCTCGAGCCTTGAATTGCAATTGTGATTCCAACAGGAATTGTGGCCTCAGACTGGAATTGTGACCTAGAGCCTTGAACAGCAGTTGTTATTCCAAACTGTAATTCTGACATCAAGCCTTGAACTGCTATTGTTATTCCAAACCAGAATTGTGAAATCAAGCCTTGAACTGCAATTGTGATTCCAACAGGAATTGTGACCTCAGACTGTATTTATGACCTCGAGCCTTGAATTGCAGTTGTGATTCCAAACGGGAATTTTGGCATAAGACTTGAACTGTGACACCAAGCCTTGAACTGCAAATGGGATTTCAAATCGGAATACGGTTCTCAGACTGGAAATATGACCTTGAACGATGAATTGCAGTTGTTATTCCAAACCGGAATTGGGTCCTCAGTCTGGAATCGTGACCTAGAGACATGAACAGCAGTAGTAATTCCAAATGGGAATTGTAGCCTCAGACTGGAATTGTGGCCCCGAGCCTTAAGCTGCAGTTGTGATACCAAACCAGAACTGAATCCTCAGACTGGAATCGTGACCTCGAGCAATGAAGAGCAGTTACGATTCAGAACCGGTATTGGGACCTCAGATTGGAACTGGGCCTTCAAGCCTTAAAATTTAGTTGTGATTAAAAAGTGGAATTGCGGCCTCAGACTGGAATCATGACCTCGAATGATGAATAGCAGTTGTTATTCCATACCGGAATTGTGACCTCAGACTGGAATCGAGACCTCGAGCCTCGAACTGCAATTTTGATTCCAAAACAGAATTCTGACCTCAGTCTGGAATTTTGACCTCGAGCCCTGAATTGCGGTTGTGATTCCAAACGGGAATTGTGGCCTCAGACTGTATTTGTGACCCCGAGCCTTGAGCTGCAGTACTGATTCCAAACCGGTATTGGGTCCTCAGACTGCAGTTGTGTCTTCGAGCCTTGAATTGCAGTTGTGATTCCAAACGGGAATTTTGGCCTCAGATTGGAATTGTGACTTCGAGCCTTGAACTGCAATTGGGATTCCAAATAGGAATTGGGTCCTCAGACTGGAATCATGAACTCGAACGATGAATAACAGTTGTTATTCCAAATCGGAATTGGGTCCTCAGACTGGAATCGTGACCCCGAGACATGAAGAGCAGTTGTGATTCCATACGTGAATTGTGGCCTCAGACTGGAATTGTGACCCTGAGCCTTAAGCTGCAGTTGTGATACCAAACCGGAATTGAGTCCTCAGACTGGAATCGTGACCTCGGGCCATGAAGAACAGTTAGGATTCAGAACCGGTATTGGGACCTCAGACTGGAACAGATACTTCGGGCCTTGAAATTTAATTGTGATTCCAAAGCAAAACTGCGGCCTCAAACTGTAATCATGACCTCGAACGATGAATACCAGTTGTTATTCCAAACCGGAATTGGGTCCTCAGACTGGAATCGTGACCTCGAGTCTTGTACTGCCATTGTGATAACAAACGGGATTTGTGGCATCAGACTGCAATTGTGATCCAGAGCCTTGAGCTGCAGTTGAGATACCAAACCGGTATTGAGTCCTCAGACTGCAGTTGTGTCTTGGAGCCTTGAACTTTAGTAGTGTTTCCTGCCAGGTTTTGGGGCCTCAGACAGGAATTGTGATCTTGAGCCTTGAACATCTATTGTGATTCAAAACGAGATTCATGACCGCAGACTGGAATTATGAGCTCAAGCCTTGAACATCAATTGTGATTCCAAACAGGAATTGTGTCCTCATACTGGAATTCTGGCCTCAAGACTTAAAATGCAAATGTGATTTCAAACTGGAATTTTGACCTCAAGACTTAAAATGCAATTTTTATTCCAAACCGGAATTGTGAACTCAAGCCTTGAACTGCAATTGTGATTTCAAACAGGAATTGTGACCTCAAGACTTGAAATGCAATTGTTATTCCAAATCGGGATTGTGAACTCAAGCCTTGAACTGCAATTGTGATTCCAACAGGAATTGTGACCTCAGAGTGGATTTATGACCTCGAGCCTTCAATATTTCTTGTGATTCAAAAGCAGTATTTGGGCCTCAGACAGGAATTGAGACCTCGAGCCTTGAAATACAATTGTGATTCTAAACAGGAATTGTGACCTCAGACTGGATTTGTGACCTCGAGCCTTGAACTGCAATTGTGATTTCAAATCGGAATTGGGTCCTCAGACTGGAATCCTGACCTGGAGACATGAACAGCAGTAGTGATTACAAACGGGAATTATGGCCTCAGACTGGAATTGTGATCTCGAACCTTGAACTGCAAATATGATTCCAAAAGGGATTTGTGACCACACACTGAATTTGTCACCTAGAGACTTGAGCTGCAGTTGTGATACCAAACCGATATCGGGACCTCAGACTGGAACTAAGACCTCGAGCCTTGAACTGCCATTGTGATTCCAAACAGGAATTGTGACCTCAGACAGGAATTGTGGCAGAGAGCTTTGAACTGCAATTGTGATTCCAAACAGAAATTATGACCTCAGACAGTAATTGTGACCGGATTCCCTGAACTGCTATTGTGATTTCAAACTGTAATTGTGACCTCGAACCTTGATTTGCAGTTGTGATTCCAAATGGGAATTTTGGCCTAAGACTTGAACTGTGACCCTGAGCCTTGAGCTGCAGTACTGATTCCAAACCGGTATTGGGTCCTCAGACTGCAGTTTTGACTTCAAGCCTTGAATTTTGGTTGTGATTCCAAAGCGGTATTGGGGCTTCAGACTAGAATTGAAACATCGAGCCTTGAATTGCAATTGTGATTCCAAACAGGAATTCTGAACTCAGACTGGAATTGTGACCTCGAGCCTTGAACGGCAGTTGTTATTCCAAACTGAAATTCTGACATCAAGCCTTGAACTGTTATTGTTATTCCAAACCAGAATTGTGAAATCAAGCCTTGAACTGCAATTGTGATTCCAACAGGAATTGTGACCTCAGACTGTATTTATGACCTCGAGCCTTGAATTGCAGTTGTGATTCCAAACGGGAATTTTGGCATAAGACTTGAACTGTGACACCAAGCCTTGAGCTGCAAATGGGATTTCAAATCGGAATACGGTTCTCAGACTGGAATCATGACCTCGAACGATGAATTGCAGTTGTTATTACAAACCGGAATTGGGTCCCTAGAATGGAATTGTGAACTCGAGACATGGACATCCTTCGTGATTCCAAATGGGAATTGTGGCCTCAGACTGGAATTGTGCCCCCGAGCCTTAACCTGCAGTTGTGATACCAAACCGGAATTGAGTCCTTAGACTGGAATCGTAACCTCGAGCAAGGAAGAGCAGTTACGATTCAGAACCGGTATTGGGACCTCAGACTGGAACTGGGACTTCGAGCCTTAAAACTTAGTTGAGATTAAAAAGTGGAATTGCGGCCTCAGACTGGAATCATGACCTCGAATGATGAATAGCAGTTGTTATTCCAAACCGGAACTGCTTCCTCAGACTGGAATCCTGACCTCGAGACTTGTACTACCATTCTGATTCCACACAGGAATTGTGACCTCAGACTGGGTTTATGACCCCGAGCCTTGAGCTGCAGTTGTGACACCAAACCGGAATTGAGTCCTCAGACTGGAATTGTGACCACGAGCATTGAACGACAGTTGTTATTCCGTACTGGAATTGTAACCTCAAGCCTTGAACTGCAAATGTGATTCCAAACAGGAATTGGGTCCTCAGATTGGAATACTGACCTCGAGACATGAACAGCAGTAGTGATTCCAAACGGGAATTATGGCCTCAGACTGGAATTGTGATCTCGACCCTTGAACTGCAAATTTGATTCCAAACGGGATTTGTGACCACACACTGAATTTGTGACCTAGAGTTTTGAGCTGCAGTTGTGATACCAAACCGATATTAGGACCTCAGACAGGAATTGTGTTCTCCAGCCTCGTACTGCAATTGTGATTACAAAACCGGAACTGGGGACTCAGACAGTAATTGTGACCTCCTTCCATGAACTGCTCTTGTGATTCCAAACTGTAATAGTGACCTCTAGCCTTGAATTGCAGTTGTGATTCCAAACGGCAATTGTGGCCTCAGACTGGAATTGTGACCTCGAGACATGAACAGCAGATGTAATTACAAAATGGAATTGGGGGCTGAGACTGGAATTGTGATCTCGAGCCTTGAACTGCAATTGTGATTCCAAACAGGAATTGTGACCTCAGACTGGAATTATGACCTTGAGCCTTGAACTACAATTGTGATTCCAAACGGGAATTGTGGCCTCAGACTGGAACTATGACCCCGGAGCCTTGAGCTGCAGCACTGATTACAAACAGCTATTGCGTCCTCAGACTGCAGTTGTGACTTCAAGCCTTGAATTTTAGTTGTGATTCCAAAGCCGTATTGTGGCCTCAGACTGGAATTGTGATCTCGAGCCTTGAACTGCAATTTTGATTCCAAACAAGAATTGTGACCTCGGACTGGATTTCTGACCTCGAGCCTTGAACTACAATTGGATTTCAAACAGGAATTGGGGCCTCAGACTGGAATTGTGATCTGGAAACTTGAAATGCAATTGTGATTCCAAACAGGATTCATGAACTCTGACTGGAAATGTGACCTCAAGCCTTGAATTGCAATTGTGATTGCAAACCGGAATTGTGACCTCGAGCCTTGAATAGCAGTTGTGATTCCAAACAGGAATTGTGGCCTCAGACTGGAATTGTGATCTTGACCCTTGAACTGCAAATGTGATTCCAAACGGGATTTGTGACCACACACTGAATTTGTGACCTAGAGATTTGAGCTGCAGTTGTGATACCAAACTGATATTGGGACCTCAGACTGGAATTGTGTTCTCCAGCCTTGTACTGCAATTGTGATTCCAACAGGAATTGTGGCCTCAGACTGGAATCGAGACCTCGAGACAGGATCAGCAGTTGTGATTCCAAACGGGAATTCTGGCCTCAGAATGGAATTGTGACACCGAGCCTTGAGCAGCAGATGTGATTTCAAACCGGAATTGTGACCTCAGACGTGAATTGTGTTCTCCATCCTTGAACTGCAATTGAGTACAAAACCGGAATTGTGACCTCAGTCTGGCATTGTGATCTCAAGCCTTGAACTGCAATTGTGATTCCAAACCGGAATTGTGACTGCAGACTGGAATTGAGACCTCGAGCTTTGAACTGCAATTGTGATTCCAAACAGAAATTATGACCTCAGAGATTTATTGTGACCTCATTCCATGAACTGCTCTTGTGATTCCAAACTGTAATAGTGACCTCGAGCCATGAACTGCACTTGTGATTCGAAACGGGAATTGTGGCATCAGACTGGAATTGTGACGCCTAGCCATGATCTGCAGTACTGATTCCAAACAGGAATTGGGGCCTCAGACTGGAAATGTGACAACTAGGCTTGAGCTGCAGTTGTGATACCATACCGGAATTGAGTCTTCAGACTGGAATAGTCACCTCGAGCAATGTAGAGCAGTTACGATTCAGAGCCAGAATTTGGACCTCAGACTGGAACTGTGACTTCGAACCTTGAAATTAAGTTGTGATTCCAAAGCGGAATTGTGGCCTCAGACTGGAATTGTGACCCTGAGCCTTGTGCTGCATTCCTGATACCAAACCGGAATTGGGTCCTCAGACTGGAATCGTGATTTCGAGACATGAACATCAGTAGTGATTCCAACACGGAATTGGGGGCTCAGACTGGAATTGTGACCCTGAGCCTTGAGCTGCAGTTGTGATACAAAAGCAGTATTGGGTCATCAGACTAGAATTGTGTCTTCTAGCCATGAACTTTAGTAGTGTTTCCTGACAGGATTTGGGGCCTAAGACTGGAATTGTGATCTTGAGAATTGAAATGCAATTGTGATTCCAAACAGGATTCATGAACTCTGACTGGAATTGTGACCTCGAGCATTGAACATCAATCGTGATTCCAAACAGGAATTCTATCCTCATACTGGAATTGTGGCCTCAAGACTTGAAATGCAATTGTTATTTCATAACGGAATTGTGAATTCAAGCCTTGAACTGCAAATGTGATTCCAAACCGCAATTGTGACATCAGATTGGATTTGTGACCCCGAGCCTTGAGCTGCAGTTTTGATACCAAACCGGAATTGGGTCATC
Source organism: Sturnus vulgaris (assembly GCF_052056855.1). NCBI lineage: Eukaryota > Metazoa > Chordata > Aves > Passeriformes > Sturnidae > Sturnus > Sturnus vulgaris. The sequence goes on from NW_028276062.1 coordinate 55,912, forward strand.
AGACTAGAATAATGTCTTCGAGCCTTGAACTTTAGTAGTGTTTACTGACAGGATTTGGGGCCTAAGACTGGAATTGTGATCGCGAGACTTGAAATGTAATCATGATTCCAAACAGGAATTCTATCGTCATACTGGAATTGTGGCCTCAAGACTTAAAATGCAAATGTGATTTCAAACGAGAATTGTGAACTCTAGCCTTGAACTGCAATTGTGATTCCAAACCGGAATTGTGACCTCGAGGCGTGAATAGCAGTTGTAATTCCAAACGGGAATTGTGGCCTCCGATTAGAATTGTGACCTCGAGCCTTGAATAGCAGTTGTGATTCCAAACGTGAATTGGGGCCTCAGACTGGAATTGTGATCTCGAGACAGGAATAGCAGTTGTGATTCCAAACGGGAATCGTGGCCTCAGACTGGAAATGTGACAACTAGGCTTGAGCTCCAGTTGTGATACCATACCGGAATTGAGTCTTCAGACTGGAATCGTCACCTCGAGCAATGTAGCGCAGTTATGTTTCAGAGCCGGAATTGGGACCTCAGACTGGAACTGTGACTTCAAACCTTGAAATTAAGTTGTGATTCCAAAGCGGAATTGTGGCCTCAGACTGGAATTGTGACCCTGAGCCTTGTCCTGCATTTGTGATACCAAACCGGAATTGGGTCCTCAGACTGGAATCGTGACCTCGAGACAGGATCAGCAGTTGTGATTCCAAACGGGAATTGTGGCCTCAGACTTGAATTCTGACCCTGAGCCTTGTGCTGCAGTTGTGATTCCAAACGGGAATTGAGACCTCAGTCTGGCATTGTGATCTCAAGCCTTGAACTGCAATTGTGATTCCAAACCGGAATTGTGACCGCAGACTGGAATTGAGACTTCGAGCTTTGAACTGCAATTGTGATACCAAACAGAAATTATGACCTCAGAGATTTATTGTGACCTCATTCTATGAACTGCTATTGTGATTCCAAACAGGAATTGTGACCTCGAGCCTTGAACTGCAGTACTGATTCCAAACAGGAATTGTGGCCTCAGACTGGAATTGTTATCTCGAGACAGGAATAGCAGTTGTGATTCCAAACGGGAATCGTGGCCTCAGACTGGAAATGTGACAACTAGGCTTGAGCTCCAGTTGTGATACCATACCGGAATTGAGTCTTCAGACTGGAATCGTCACCTCGAGCAATGTAGAGCAGTTTCAATTCAGAGCCGGAATTGGGACCTCAGACTGGAACTGTGACTTCAAACCTTGAAATTAAGTTGTGATTCCAAAGCGGAATTGGGTCCTCAGACTGGAATTGTGACCCCGAGCCTTGAGCTGCACTTGTGATACCAAACCGGAATTGGGTCCTCAGACTGGAATCGTGATCTCGAGACATGAATATCCGTTGTGATTCCAACACAGAATTGGGGGCTCAGACTGGAATTGAGACCTCGAGCTTTGAACTGCAATTGTGATTCCAAACAGAAACTATTACCTCAGAGAGTAATTGTGACCTCATTCCATGAACTGCTCTTGTGATTCCAAACTGTAATTGTGACCTCGAGCCTTGAACTCCAGTTGTGATTCCAAACTGGAATTGTGAACTCAGACTGGAATTGTGACCTCGAGCCTTGACCGGCAGTTGTGAGTCCAACTGGGAATTGGGGCCTCAGACTGGAATTGTGACTCCTAGCCATGATCTGCAGTACTGATTCCAAACAGGAATTGGGGCCTCAGACTGGAATTGTGATCTCGAGACAGGAATAGCAGTTGTGATTCCAAACGGGAATCGTGGCCTCAGACTGGAAATGTGACAACTAGGCTTGGAGCTGCAGTCGTGATACCATACCGGAACTGAGTCTTCAGACTGGAATCTTCACCTCGAGCAATGTAGAACAGTTACGATTCAGAGCCGGAATTGGGACCTCAGACTGGAACTGTGACTTCAAACCTTGAAATTAAGTTGTGATTCCAAAGCGGAATTGTGGCCTCAGACTTGAATTGTGACCCTGAGCCTTGTGCTGCATTTGTGATACCAAACCGGAATTGGGTTCTCAGACTGGAATCGTGATCTCGAGACATGAACATCAGTTGTGATTCCAAACAGGAATATTGACCTAAGACTGGAATTGTGATTTCATTCCATGAACTGCTATTGTGAATCCAAACTGTAATTGTGACCTCGATCCTTGAACTGCAGTTGTGATTCCAAACGGGAATTGTGGCCTCAGACTGGAATTGTGACCCCGAGCCTTGAGCTGCACTTGTGATTCCAAAGCAGTATAGGGTCATCAGACTAGAATCGTGTCTTCGAGCCTTGAACTTTAGTAGTGTTTCCTGACAGGATTTGGGGCCTAAGACTGGAATTGTGATCTTGAGAGTTGAAATGCAATTGTGATTCCAAACAGGATTCATGAACTCTGACTGGAATTGTGACCTCGAGCATTGAACATCAATCGTGATTCCCAACATGAATTCTATCCTCATACTGGAATTGTGGCCTCAAGCCTTGAAATGCAATTGTTATTTCAAACCGGAACTGTGAAATCAAGCCTTGAACTGCTAATATGATTCCAAACCGGAATTGTGACTTCAGACTAGAATTGTGACCTCGAGCCTTGAATAGCAGTTGTGATTCCAAACGGGAATTGTGGCCTCAGACTGGAATTGTGATCTCGACCCTTGAACTGCAAATTTGATTCCAAACTGGAATTGTGACCGCAGACTGGATTTGTGGACTCGAGCTTTGAAGTGCAATTGAGATTCCAAACAGAAATTATGACCTCAGACAGTAATTGTGACCTCATTCCATGAACTGCTATTGTGATAACAAACTGTAATAGTGACCTCGACCCTTGAATTGCAGTTGTGATTCGAAATGGAAATTGTGGCCTCAGACTTGAATTGTGACCGCGAGACATGAACAGCCGTTGTGATTACAAAACGGAATTGGGGGCTCAGACTGGAATTGTGACCTCGAGCCTTGAACTGCCATTGTGATTCCAAACAGGAATTGTGGCCTCAGACTGGAACTATGACGCCGGAGCCTTGAGCTGCAGTACTGATTCCAAACAGCTATTGCGTCCTCAGACTGCAGTTGTGATCTCGAGCCTTGAATTTTATTTGTGATTATAAAACCGTATTGTGGCCTCAGACTGGAATTGTGATCTCGAGCCTTGAACTGCAATTGGATTTCAAACAGGAATTGGGGGCTCAGACTGGAAATGTGACCTCGAGCCTTGAACATCAATTGTGAATCCAAACAGGAATTGTGATTTCATACTGGAATTGTGGCCTCATGATTTAAAATGCAAATGTGATTTGAAACTGGAATTGTGACCTCAAGCCTTGAAATGCAATTGTGATTCCAAAGTGGAATTGTGAACTCAAGCCTTGAACTGCAATTGTGATTGCAAACCGGAATTGTGACCTCGAGTTTGAATAGCAGTTGTGATTCCAAACGGGAATTGTGGCCTCAGACTGGAATTGTGATTTTGACCCTTGAACTGCAAATGTGATTCCAAACGGGATTTGTGACCACACACTGCATTTGTGACCTAGAGATATGAGCTGCAGTTGTGATACCAAACTGATATTGGGACCTCAGACAGGAATTGTGTTCTCCAGGCTTATACTGCAATTGTGATTCCAAACTGGAATTGTGACCTAAGACTGGAATCGTGACCTCGAGACAGGATCAGCAGTTGTGATTCCAAACGGGAATTGTGGCCTCAGACTGGAATGGTGACCCCGAGACTTGAACAGCACTTCTGATTCCAAACCGGAATTGTGACGGCAGACTGGAATTGAGACCTCGAACTTTGAACTGCAATTGTGATTCCAAACAGAAACTATGACCTCAGAGAGTAATTGTGACCTCATTCTATGAACTGCTCTTGTGATTCCAAACTGTAATTGTGACCTCGAGCCTTGAACTCCAGTTGTGATTCCAAACTGGAATTGTGACCTCAGACTGGAATTGCGACCTCGAGCCTTGAACGGCAGTTGTGAGTCCAACTGGGAATTGGGGCCTCAGACTGGAATTGTGACTCCTAGCCATGATCTGCAGTACTGATTCCAAACGGGAATTGTGGCCTCAGACTGGAATTGTTATCTCGAAACAGGAATAGCAGTTGTGATTCCAAATGGGAATCGTGGCCTCAGACTGGAAATGTGACAACTAGGCTTGAGCTGCAGTTGTGATACCATACCGGAATTGAGTCTTCAGACTGGAATCGTCACCTCGAGCAATGTAGAGCAGTTACGATTCAGAGCCGGAATTGGGACCTCAGACTGGAACTGTGACTTCAAACCTTGAAATTAAGTTGTGATTCCAAAGCGGAATTGTGGCCTCAGACTTGAATTGTGACCCTGAGCCTTGTGCTGCATTCCTGATACCAAACCGGAATTGGGTCCTCAGACTGGAATCGTGATCTCGAGACATGAACATCAGTTGTGATTCCAAACAGGAATATTGACCTAAGACTGGAATTGTGATTTCATTCCATGAACTGCTATTGTGAATCCAAACTGTAATTGTGACCTCGAGACAGGATCAGCAGTTGTGATTCCAAACGGGAATTGTGGCCTCAGACTGGAATTGTGACCCCGAGCCTTGAGCTGCACTTGTGATTCCAAAGCAGTATAGGGTCATCAGACTAGAATCGTGTCTTCGAGCCTTGAACTTTAGTAGTGTTTCCTGACAGGATTTGGGGCCTAAGACTGGAATTGTGATCTTGAGAGTTGAAATGCAATTGTGATTCCAAACAGGATTCATGAACTCTGACTGGAATTGTGACCTCGAGCATTGAACATCAATCGTGATTCCCAACATGAATTCTATCCTCATACTGGAATTGTGGCCTCAAGACTTAAAATGCAAATGTGATTTCAAACTGGAATTGTGACCTCAAGCCTTGAAATGCAATTGTTATTTCAAACCGGAATTGTGAAATCAAGCCTTGAACTGCTAATATGATTCCAAACCGGAATTGTGGCCTCAGACTTGAATTGTGACCTCGAGCCTTGAATAGCAGTTGTGATTCCGAACTGTAATTGTGACCTCGGGCCTTGAATTGCAGTTGTGATTCCAAACGGGAATTGTGGCCTCAGACTGGAACTATGACCCCGGAGCCTTGAGCTGCAGTACTGATTCCAAACAGCTATTGCGTCCTCAGACTGCAGTTGTGACTTCGAGCCTTGAATTTTAGTTGTGATTCCAAAGCCGTATTGTGGCCTCAGACTGGAATTGTGACCTCGAGGCTTGAACATCAATTGTGATTCCAAACAGGAATTGTGTCCTCATACTGGAATTGTGGCCTCATGACTTAAAATGCAAATGTGATTTGAAACTGGAATTGTGAACTCAAGCCTTGAACTGCAATTGTGATTCCAAATTGGAATTGTGAACTCAAGCCTTGAATAGCAGTTGTGATTCCAAACGGGAATTGTGGCCTCAGACTGCAATTGTGATCTCGAGCCTTGAACTGCAATTTTGATTCCAAACAAGAATTGTGACCGCAGACTGGATTTGTGACCTCGAGCCTTGAACTACAATTGGATTTCAAACAGGAATTGGGGCCTCAGACTGGAATTGTGACCTCATTCCATGAACTCCTATTGTGATTCCAAACTGTAATAGTGAGCTCGAGCCTTGAACTGCAGTACTGATTCCAAACAGGAATTGGGGCCTCAGACTGGAATTGTGATCTCGAGACAGGAATAGCAGTTGTGATTCCAAACGGGAATCGTGGCCTCAGACTGGAAATGTGACAACTAGGCTTGAGCTCCAGTTGTGATACCATACCGGAATTGAGTCTTCAGACTGGAATCGTCACCTCGAGCAATGTAGCGCAGTTACGATTCAGAGCCGGAATTGGGACCTCAGACTGGAACTGTGACTTCAAACCTTGAAATTAAGTTGTGATTCCAAAGCGGAATTGTGGCCTCAGACTGGAATTGTGACCCTGAGCCTTGTGCTGCATTTGTGATACCAAACCGGAATTGGGTCCTCAGACTGGAATCGTGACCTCGAGACAGGATCAGCAGTTGTGATTCCAAACGGGAATTGTGGCCTCAGACTTGAATTCTGACCCTGAGCCTTGTGCTGCAGTTGTGATTCCAAACGGGAATTGAGACCTCAGTCTGGCATTGTGATCTCAAGCCTTGAACTGCAATTGTGATTCCAAACCGGAATTGTGACCGCAGACTGGAATTGAGACTTCGAGCTTTGAACTGCAATTGTGATACCAAACAGAAATTATGACCTCAGAGATTTATTGTGACCTCATTCTATGAACTGCTATTGTGATTCCAAACAGGAATTGTGACCTCGAGCCTTGAACTGCAGTACTGATTCCAAACAGGAATTGTGGCCTCAGACTGGAATTGTTATCTCGAGACAGGAATAGCAGTTGTGATTCCAAACGGGAATCGTGGCCTCAGACTGGAAATGTGACAACTAGGCTTGAGCTCCAGTTGTGATACCATACCGGAATTGAGTCTTCAGACTGGAATCGTCACCTCGAGCAATGTAGAGCAGTTTCGATTCAGAGCCGGAATTGGGACCTCAGACTGGAACTGTGACTTCAAACCTTGAAATTAAGTTGTGATTCCAAAGCGGAATTGGGTCCTCAGACTGGAATTGTGACCCTGAGCCTTGAGCTGCACTTGTGATACCAAACCGGAATTGGGTCCTCAGACTGGAATCGTGATCTCGAGACATGAATATCCGTTGTGATTCCAACACAGAATTGGGGGCTCAGACTGGAATTGAGACCTCGAGCTTTGAACTGCAATTGTGATTCCAAACAGAAACTATTACCTCAGAGAGTAATTGTGACCTCATTCCATGAACTGCTATTGTGATTCCAAACTGTAATTGTGACCTCGAGCCTTGAACTCCAGTTGTGATTCCAAACTGGAATTGTGAACTCAGACTGGAATTGTGACCTCGAGCCTTGAACGGCAGTTGTGAGTCCAACTGGGAATTGGGGCCTCAGACTGGAATTGTGACTCCTAGCCATGATCTGCAGTACTGATTCCAAACAGGAATTGGGGCCTCAGACTGGAATTGTGATCTCGAGACAGGAATAGCAGTTGTGATTCCAAACGGGAATCGTGGCCTCAGACTGGAAATGTGACAACTAGGCTTGGAGCTGCAGTCGTGATACCATACCGGAACTGAGTCTTCAGACTGGAATCTTCACCTCGAGCAATGTAGAACAGTTACGATTCAGAGCCGGAATTGGGACCTCAGACTGGAACTGTGACTTCAAACCTTGAAATTAAGTTGTGATTCCAAAGCGGAATTGTGGCCTCAGACTTGAATTGTGACCCTGAGCCTTGTGCTGCATTCCTGATACCAAACCGGAATTGGGTTCTCAGACTGGAATCGTGATCTCGAGACATGAACATCAGTTGTGATTCCAAACAGGAATATTGACCTAAGACTGGAATTGTGATTTCATTCCATGAACTGCTATCGTGAATCCAAACTGTAATTGTGACCTCGATACTTGAACTGCAGTTGTGATTCCAAACGGGAATTGTGGCCTCAGACTGGAATTGTGACCCCGAGCCTTGAGCTGCACTTGTGATTCCAAAGCAGTATAGGGTCATCAGACTAGAATCGTGTCTTCGAGCCTTGAACTTTAGTAGTGTTTCCTGACAGGATTTGGGGCCTAAGACTGGAATTGTGATCTTGAGAGTTGAAATGCAATTGTGATTCCAAACAGGATTCATGAACTCTGACTGGAATTGTGACCTCGAGCGTTGAACATCAATCGTGATTCCCAACATGAATTCTATCCTCATACTGGAATTGTGGCCTCAAGCCTTGAAATGCAATTGTTATTTCAAACCGGAACTGTGAAATCAAGCCTTGAACTGCTAATATGATTCCAAACCGGAATTGTGACTTCAGACTAGAATTGTGACCTCGAGCCTCGAATAGCAGTTGTGATTCCAAACGGGAATTGTGGCCTCAGACTGGAATTGTGATCTCGACCCTTGAACTGCAAATTTGATTCCAAACTGGAATTGTGACCGCAGACTGGATTTGTGGACTCGAGCTTTGAAGTGCAATTGAGATTCCAAACAGAAATTATGACCTCAGACAGTAATTGTGACCTCATTCCATGAACTGCTATTGTGATTCCAAACTGTAATAGTGACCTCGACCCTTGAATTGCAGTTGTGATTCGAAATGGAAATTGTGGCCTCAGACTTGAATTGTGACCGCGAGACATGAACAGCCGTTGTGATTACAAAACGGAATTGGGGGCTCAGACTGGAATTGTGACCTCGAGCCTTGAACTGCCATTGTGATTCCAAACAGGAATTGTGGCCTCAGACTGGAACTATGACCCCGGAGCCTTGAGCTGCAGTACTGATTCCAAACAGCGATTGCATCCTCAGACTGCAGTTGTGACTTCGAGCCTTGAATTTTAGTTGTGATTATAAAACCGTATTGTGTCCTCAGACTGGAATTGTGATCTCGAGCCTTGAACTGCAATTGGATTTCAAACAGGAATTGGGGCCTCAGACTGGAATTGTGATCTCGAGACTTGAAATGCAATTGTGAATCCAAACAGGATTCATGAACTCTGACTGGAAATGTGACCTCGAGCCTTGAACATCAATTGTGAATCCAAACAGGAATTGTGATTTCATACTGGAATTGTGGCCTCATGATTTAAAATGCAAATGTGATTTTAAACTGGAATTGTGACCTCAAGCCTTGAAATGCAATTGTGATTCCAAAGTGGAATTGTGAACTCAAGCCTTGAACTGCAATTGTGATTGCAAACCGGAATTGTGACCTCGAGTTTGAATAGCAGTTGTGATTCCAAACGGGAATTGTGGCCTCAGACTGGAATTGTGATTTTGACCCTTGAACTGCAAATGTGATTCCAAACGGGATTTGTGACCACACACTGCATTTGTGACCTAGAGATATGAGCTGCAGTTGTGATACCAAACTGATATTGGGACCTCAGACAGGAATTGTGTTCTCCAGGCTTATACTGCAATTGTGATTCCAAACTGGAATTGTGACCTAAGACTGGAATCGTGACCTCGAGACAGGATCAGCAGTTGTGATTCCAAACGGGAATTGTGGCCTCAGACTGGAATGGTGACCCCGAGACTTGAACAGCACTTCTGATTCCAAACCGGAATTGTGACGGCAGACTGGAATTGAGACCTCGAACTTTGAACTGCAATTGTGATTCCAAACAGAAACTATGACCTCAGAGAGTAATTGTGACCTCATTCTATGAACTGCTATTGTGATTCCAAACTGTAATTGTGACCTCGAGCCTTGAACTCCAGTTGTGATTCCAAACTGGAATTGTGACCTCAGACTGGAATTGCGACCTCGAGACTTGAACGGCAGTTGTGAGTCCAACTGGGAATTGGGGCCTCAGACTGGAATTGTGACTCCTAGCCATGATCTGCAGTACTGATTCCAAACGGGAATTGTGGCCTCAGACTGGAATTGTGATCTCGAGACAGGAATAGCAGTTGTGATTCCAAATGGGAATCGTGGCCTCAGACTGGAAATGTGACAACTAGGCTTGAGCTGCAGTTGTGATACCATACCGGAATTGAGTCTTCAGACTGGAATCGTCACCTCGAGCAATGTAGAGCAGTTACGATTCAGAGCCGGAATTGGAACCACAGACTGGAACTGTGACTTCGAACCTTGAAATTAAGTTGTGATTCCAAAGCGGAATTGTGGCCTCAGACTTGAATTGTGACCCTGAGCCTTGTGCTGCATCTGTGATACCAAACCGGAATTGGGTCCTCAGACTGGAATCGTGATCTCGAGACATGAATATCCGTTGTGATTCCAACACAGAATTGGGGGCTCAGACTGGAATTGAGACCTCGAGCTTTGAACTGCAATTGTGATTCCAAACAGAAACTATTACCTCAGAGAGTAATTGTGACCTCATTCCATGAACTGCTCTTGTGATTCCAAACTGTAATTGTGACCTCGAGCCTTGAACTCCAGTTGTGATTCCAAACTGGAATTGTGAACTCAGACTGGAATTGTGACCTCGAGCCTTGACCGGCAGTTGTGAGTCCAACTGGGAATTGGGGCCTCAGACTGGAATTGTGACTCCTAGCCATGATCTGCAGTACTGATTCCAAACAGGAATTGGGGCCTCAGACTGGAATTGTGATCTCGAAACAGGAATAGCAGTTGTGATTCCAAACGGGAATCGTGGCCTCAGACTGGAAATGTGACAACTAGGCTTGGAGCTGCAGTCGTGATACCATACCGGAACTGAGTCTTCAGACTGGAATCTTCACCTCGAGCAATGTAGAACAGTTACGATTCAGAGCCGGAATTGGGACCTCAGACTGGAACTGTGACTTCAAACCTTGAAATTAAGTTGTGATTCCAAAGCGGAATTGTGGCCTCAGACTTGAATTGTGACCCTGAGCCTTGTGCTGCATTTGTGATACCAAACCGGAATTGGGTTCTCAGACTGGAATCGTGATCTCGAGACATGAACATCAGTTGTGATTCCAAACAGGAATATTGACCTAAGACTGGAATTGTGATTTCATTCCATGAACTGCTATTGTGAATCCAAACTGTAATTGTGACCTCGATCCTTGAACTGCAGTTGTGATTCCAAACGGGAATTGTGGCCTCAGACTGGAATTGTGACCCCGAGCCTTGAGCTGCACTTGTGATTCCAAAGCAGTATAGGGTCATCAGACTAGAATCGTGTCTTCGAGCCTTGAACTTTAGTAGTGTTTCCTGACAGGATTTGGGGCCTAAGACTGGAATTGTGATCTTGAGAGTTGAAATGCAATTGTGATTCCAAACAGGATTCATGAACTCTGACTGGAATTGTGACCTCGAGCATTGAACATCAATCGTGATTCCCAACATGAATTCTATCCTCATACTGGAATTGTGGCCTCAAGCCTTGAAATGCAATTGTTATTTCAAACCGGAACTGTGAAATCAAGCCTTGAACTGCTAATATGATTCCAAACCGGAATTGTGACTTCAGACTAGAATTGTGACCTCGAGCCTTGAATAGCAGTTGTGATTCCAAACGGGAATTGTGGCCTCAGACTGGAATTGTGATCTCGACCCTTGAACTGCAAATTTGATTCCAAACTGGAATTGTGACCGCAGACTGGATTTGTGGACTCGAGCTTTGAAGTGCAATTGAGATTCCAAACAGAAATTATGACCTCAGACAGTAATTGTGACCTCATTCCATGAACTGCTATTGTGATAACAAACTGTAATAGTGACCTCGACCCTTGAATTGCAGTTGTGATTCGAAATGGAAATTGTGGCCTCAGACTTGAATTGTGACCGCGAGACATGAACAGCCGTTGTGATTACAAAACGGAATTGGGGGCTCAGACTGGAATTGTGACCTCGAGCCTTGAACTGCCATTGTGATTCCAAACAGGAATTGTGGCCTCAGACTGGAACTATGACGCCGGAGCCTTGAGCTGCAGTACTGATTCCAAACAGCTATTGCGTCCTCAGACTGCAGTTGTGATCTCGAGCCTTGAATTTTATTTGTGATTATAAAACCGTATTGTGGCCTCAGACTGGAATTGTGATCTCGAGCCTTGAACTGCAATTGGATTTCAAACAGGAATTGGGGGCTCAGACTGGAAATGTGACCTCGAGCCTTGAACATCAATTGTGAATCCAAACAGGAATTGTGATTTCATACTGGAATTGTGGCCTCATGATTTAAAATGCAAATGTGATTTTAAACTGGAATTGTGACCTCAAGCCTTGAAATGCAATTGTGATTCCAAAGTGGAATTGTGAACTCAAGCCTTGAACTGCAATTGTGATTGCAAACCGGAATTGTGACCTCGAGTTTGAATAGCAGTTGTGATTCCAAACGGGAATTGTGGCCTCAGACTGGAATTGTGATTTTGACCCTTGAACTGCAAATGTGATTCCAAACGGGATTTGTGACCACACACTGCATTTGTGACCTAGAGATATGAGCTGCAGTTGTGATACCAAACTGATATTGGGACCTCAGACAGGAATTGTGTTCTCCAGGCTTATACTGCAATTGTGATTCCAAACTGGAATTGTGACCTAAGACTGGAATCGTGACCTCGAGACAGGATCAGCAGTTGTGATTCCAAACGGGAATTGTGGCCTCAGACTGGAATGGTGACCCCGAGACTTGAACAGCACTTCTGATTCCAAACCGGAATTGTGACGGCAGACTGGAATTGAGACCTCGAACTTTGAACTGCAATTGTGATTCCAAACAGAAACTATGACCTCAGAGAGTAATTGTGACCTCATTCTATGAACTGCTCTTGTGATTCCAAACTGTAATTGTGACCTCGAGCCTTGAACTCCAGTTGTGATTCCAAACTGGAATTGTGACCTCAGACTGGAATTGCGACCTCGAGCCTTGAACGGCAGTTGTGAGTCCAACTGGGAATTGGGGCCTCAGACTGGAATTGTGACTCCTAGCCATGATCTGCAGTACTGATTCCAAACGGGAATTGTGGCCTCAGACTGGAATTGTTATCTCGAAACAGGAATAGCAGTTGTGATTCCAAATGGGAATCGTGGCCTCAGACTGGAAATGTGACAACTAGGCTTGAGCTGCAGTTGTGATACCATACCGGAATTGAGTCTTCAGACTGGAATCGTCACCTCGAGCAATGTAGAGCAGTTACGATTCAGAGCCGGAATTGGGACCTCAGACTGGAACTGTGACTTCAAACCTTGAAATTAAGTTGTGATTCCAAAGCGGAATTGTGGCCTCAGACTTGAATTGTGACCCTGAGCCTTGTGCTGCATTCCTGATACCAAACCGGAATTGGGTCCTCAGACTGGAATCGTGATCTCGAGACATGAACATCAGTTGTGATTCCAAACAGGAATATTGACCTAAGACTGGAATTGTGATTTCATTCCATGAACTGCTATTGTGAATCCAAACTGTAATTGTGACCTCGAGACAGGATCAGCAGTTGTGATTCCAAACGGGAATTGTGGCCTCAGACTGGAATTGTGACCCCGAGCCTTGAGCTGCACTTGTGATTCCAAAGCAGTATAGGGTCATCAGACTAGAATCGTGTCTTCGAGCCTTGAACTTTAGTAGTGTTTCCTGACAGGATTTGGGGCCTAAGACTGGAATTGTGATCTTGAGAGTTGAAATGCAATTGTGATTCCAAACAGGATTCATGAACTCTGACTGGAATTGTGACCTCGAGCATTGAACATCAATCGTGATTCCCAACATGAATTCTATCCTCATACTGGAATTGTGGCCTCAAGACTTAAAATGCAAATGTGATTTCAAACTGGAATTGTGACCTCAAGCCTTGAAATGCAATTGTTATTTCAAACCGGAATTGTGAAATCAAGCCTTGAACTGCTAATATGATTCCAAACCGGAATTGTGGCCTCAGACTTGAATTGTGACCTCGAGCCTTGAATAGCAGTTGTGATTCCGAACTGTAATTGTGACCTCGGGCCTTGAATTGCAGTTGTGATTCCAAACGGGAATTGTGGCCTCAGACTGGAACTATGACCCCGGAGCCTTGAGCTGCAGTACTGATTCCAAACAGCTATTGCGTCCTCAGACTGCAGTTGTGACTTCGAGCCTTGAATTTTAGTTGTGATTCCAAAGCCGTATTGTGGCCTCAGACTGGAATTGTGACCTCGAGGCTTGAACATCAATTGTGATTCCAAACAGGAATTGTGTCCTCATACTGGAATTGTGGCCTCATGACTTAAAATGCAAATGTGATTTGAAACTGGAATTGTGAACTCAAGCCTTGAACTGCAATTGTGATTCCAAATTGGAATTGTGAACTCAAGCCTTGAATAGCAGTTGTGATTCCAAACGGGAATTGTGGCCTCAGACTGCAATTGTGATCTCGAGCCTTGAACTGCAATTTTGATTCCAAACAAGAATTGTGACCGCAGACTGGATTTGTGACCTCGAGCCTTGAACTACAATTGGATTTCAAACAGGAATTGGGGCCTCAGACTGGAATTGTGACCTCATTCCATGAACTCCTATTGTGATTCCAAACTGTAATAGTGAGCTCGAGCCTTGAACTGCAGTACTGATTCCAAACAGGAATTGGGGCCTCAGACTGGAATTGTGATCTCGAGACAGGAATAGCAGTTGTGATTCCAAACGGGAATCGTGGCCTCAGACTGGAAATGTGACAACTAGGCTTGAGCTCCAGTTGTGATACCATACCGGAATTGAGTCTTCAGACTGGAATCGTCACCTCGAGCAATGTAGCGCAGTTACGATTCAGAGCCGGAATTGGGACCTCAGACTGGAACTGTGACTTCAAACCTTGAAATTAAGTTGTGATTCCAAAGCGGAATTGTGGCCTCAGACTGGAATTGTGACCCTGAGCCTTGTGCTGCATTTGTGATACCAAACCGGAATTGGGTCCTCAGACTGGAATCGTGACCTCGAGACAGGATCAGCAGTTGTGATTCCAAACGGGAATTGTGGCCTCAGACTTGAATTCTGACCCTGAGCCTTGTGCTGCAGTTGTGATTCCAAACGGGAATTGAGACCTCAGTCTGGCATTGTGATCTCAAGCCTTGAACTGCAATTGTGATTCCAAACCGGAATTGTGACCGCAGACTGGAATTGAGACTTCGAGCTTTGAACTGCAATTGTGATACCAAACAGAAATTATGACCTCAGAGATTTATTGTGACCTCATTCTATGAACTGCTATTGTGATTCCAAACAGGAATTGTGACCTCGAGCCTTGAACTGCAGTACTGATTCCAAACAGGAATTGTGGCCTCAGACTGGAATTGTTATCTCGAGACAGGAATAGCAGTTGTGATTCCAAACGGGAATCGTGGCCTCAGACTGGAAATGTGACAACTAGGCTTGAGCTCCAGTTGTGATACCATACCGGAATTGAGTCTTCAGACTGGAATCGTCACCTCGAGCAATGTAGAGCAGTTTCGATTCAGAGCCGGAATTGGGACCTCAGACTGGAACTGTGACTTCAAACCTTGAAATTAAGTTGTGATTCCAAAGCGGAATTGGGTCCTCAGACTGGAATTGTGACCCTGAGCCTTGAGCTGCACTTGTGATACCAAACCGGAATTGGGTCCTCAGACTGGAATCGTGATCTCGAGACATGAATATCCGTTGTGATTCCAACACAGAATTGGGGGCTCAGACTGGAATTGAGACCTCGAGCTTTGAACTGCAATTGTGATTCCAAACAGAAACTATTACCTCAGAGAGTAATTGTGACCTCATTCCATGAACTGCTATTGTGATTCCAAACTGTAATTGTGACCTCGAGCCTTGAACTCCAGTTGTGATTCCAAACTGGAATTGTGAACTCAGACTGGAATTGTGACCTCGAGCCTTGAACGGCAGTTGTGAGTCCAACTGGGAATTGGGGCCTCAGACTGGAATTGTGACTCCTAGCCATGATCTGCAGTACTGATTCCAAACAGGAATTGGGGCCTCAGACTGGAATTGTGATCTCGAGACAGGAATAGCAGTTGTGATTCCAAACGGGAATCGTGGCCTCAGACTGGAAATGTGACAACTAGGCTTGGAGCTGCAGTCGTGATACCATACCGGAACTGAGTCTTCAGACTGGAATCTTCACCTCGAGCAATGTAGAACAGTTACGATTCAGAGCCGGAATTGGGACCTCAGACTGGAACTGTGACTTCAAACCTTGAAATTAAGTTGTGATTCCAAAGCGGAATTGTGGCCTCAGACTTGAATTGTGACCCTGAGCCTTGTGCTGCATTCCTGATACCAAACCGGAATTGGGTTCTCAGACTGGAATCGTGATCTCGAGACATGAACATCAGTTGTGATTCCAAACAGGAATATTGACCTAAGACTGGAATTGTGATTTCATTCCATGAACTGCTATCGTGAATCCAAACTGTAATTGTGACCTCGATCCTTGAACTGCAGTTGTGATTCCAAACGGGAATTGTGGCCTCAGACTGGAATTGTGACCCCGAGCCTTGAGCTGCACTTGTGATTCCAAAGCAGTATAGGGTCATCAGACTAGAATCGTGTCTTCGAGCCTTGAACTTTAGTAGTGTTTCCTGACAGGATTTGGGGCCTAAGACTGGAATTGTGATCTTGAGAGTTGAAATGCAATTGTGATTCCAAACAGGATTCATGAACTCTGACTGGAATTGTGACCTCGAGCGTTGAACATCAATCGTGATTCCCAACATGAATTCTATCCTCATACTGGAATTGTGGCCTCAAGCCTTGAAATGCAATTGTTATTTCAAACCGGAACTGTGAAATCAAGCCTTGAACTGCTAATATGATTCCAAACCGGAATTGTGACTTCAGACTAGAATTGTGACCTCGAGCCTCGAATAGCAGTTGTGATTCCAAACGGGAATTGTGGCCTCAGACTGGAATTGTGATCTCGACCCTTGAACTGCAAATTTGATTCCAAACTGGAATTGTGACCGCAGACTGGATTTGTGGACTCGAGCTTTGAAGTGCAATTGAGATTCCAAACAGAAATTATGACCTCAGACAGTAATTGTGACCTCATTCCATGAACTGCTATTGTGATTCCAAACTGTAATAGTGACCTCGACCCTTGAATTGCAGTTGTGATTCGAAATGGAAATTGTGGCCTCAGACTTGAATTGTGACCGCGAGACATGAACAGCCGTTGTGATTACAAAACGGAATTGGGGGCTCAGACTGGAATTGTGACCTCGAGCCTTGAACTGCCATTGTGATTCCAAACAGGAATTGTGGCCTCAGACTGGAACTATGACCCCGGAGCCTTGAGCTGCAGTACTGATTCCAAACAGCGATTGCATCCTCAGACTGCAGTTGTGACTTCGAGCCTTGAATTTTAGTTGTGATTATAAAACCGTATTGTGTCCTCAGACTGGAATTGTGATCTCGAGCCTTGAACTGCAATTGGATTTCAAACAGGAATTGGGGCCTCAGACTGGAATTGTGATCTCGAGACTTGAAATGCAATTGTGAATCCAAACAGGATTCATGAACTCTGACTGGAAATGTGACCTCGAGCCTTGAACATCAATTGTGAATCCAAACAGGAATTGTGATTTCATACTGGAATTGTGGCCTCATGATTTAAAATGCAAATGTGATTTTAAACTGGAATTGTGACCTCAAGCCTTGAAATGCAATTGTGATTCCAAAGTGGAATTGTGAACTCAAGCCTTGAACTGCAATTGTGATTGCAAACCGGAATTGTGACCTCGAGTTTGAATAGCAGTTGTGATTCCAAACGGGAATTGTGGCCTCAGACTGGAATTGTGATTTTGACCCTTGAACTGCAAATGTGATTCCAAACGGGATTTGTGACCACACACTGCATTTGTGACCTAGAGATATGAGCTGCAGTTGTGATACCAAACTGATATTGGGACCTCAGACAGGAATTGTGTTCTCCAGGCTTATACTGCAATTGTGATTCCAAACTGGAATTGTGACCTAAGACTGGAATCGTGACCTCGAGACAGGATCAGCAGTTGTGATTCCAAACGGGAATTGTGGCCTCAGACTGGAATGGTGACCCCGAGACTTGAACAGCACTTCTGATTCCAAACCGGAATTGTGACGGCAGACTGGAATTGAGACCTCGAACTTTGAACTGCAATTGTGATTCCAAACAGAAACTATGACCTCAGAGAGTAATTGTGACCTCATTCTATGAACTGCTATTGTGATTCCAAACTGTAATTGTGACCTCGAGCCTTGAACTCCAGTTGTGATTCCAAACTGGAATTGTGACCTCAGACTGGAATTGCGACCTCGAGACTTGAACGGCAGTTGTGAGTCCAACTGGGAATTGGGGCCTCAGACTGGAATTGTGACTCCTAGCCATGATCTGCAGTACTGATTCCAAACGGGAATTGTGGCCTCAGACTGGAATTGTGATCTCGAGACAGGAATAGCAGTTGTGATTCCAAATGGGAATCGTGGCCTCAGACTGGAAATGTGACAACTAGGCTTGAGCTGCAGTTGTGATACCATACCGGAATTGAGTCTTCAGACTGGAATCGTCACCTCGAGCAATGTAGAGCAGTTACGATTCAGAGCCGGAATTGGGACCTCAGACTGGAACTGTGACTTCAAACCTTGAAATTAAGTTGTGATTCCAAAGCGGAATTGTGGCCTCAGACTTGAATTGTGACCCTGAGCCTTGTGCTGCATTCCTGATACCAAACCGGAATTGGGTCCTCAGACTGGAATCGTGATCTCGAGACATGAACATCAGTTGTGATTCCAAACAGGAATATTGACCTAAGACTGGAATTGTGATTTCATTCCATGAACTGCTATTGTGAATCCAAACTGTAATTGTGACCTCGAGACAGGATCAGCAGTTGTGATTCCAAACGGGAATTGTGGCCTCAGACTGGAATTGTGACCCCGAGCCTTGAGCTGCACTTGTGATTCCAAAGCAGTATAGGGTCATCAGACTAGAATCGTGTCTTCGAGCCTTGAACTTTAGTAGTGTTTCCTGACAGGATTTGGGGCCTAAGACTGGAATTGTGATCTTGAGAGTTGAAATGCAATTGTGATTCCAAACAGGATTCATGAACTCTGACTGGAATTGTGACCTCGAGCATTGAACATCAATCGTGATTCCCAACATGAATTCTATCCTCATACTGGAATTGTGGCCTCAAGACTTAAAATGCAAATGTGATTTCAAACTGGAATTGTGACCTCAAGCCTTGAAATGCAATTGTTATTTCAAACCGGAATTGTGAAATCAAGCCTTGAACTGCTAATATGATTCCAAACCGGAATTGTGGCCTCAGACTTGAATTGTGACCTCGAGCCTTGAATAGCAGTTGTGATTCCGAACTGTAATTGTGACCTCGGGCCTTGAATTGCAGTTGTGATTCCAAACGGGAATTGTGGCCTCAGACTGGAACTATGACCCCGGAGCCTTGAGCTGCAGTACTGATTCCAAACAGCTATTGCGTCCTCAGACTGCAGTTGTGACTTCGAGCCTTGAATTTTAGTTGTGATTCCAAAGCCGTATTGTGGCCTCAGACTGGAATTGTGACCTCGAGGCTTGAACATCAATTGTGATTCCAAACAGGAATTGTGTCCTCATACTGGAATTGTGGCCTCATGACTTAAAATGCAAATGTGATTTGAAACTGGAATTGTGAACTCAAGCCTTGAACTGCAATTGTGATTCCAAATTGGAATTGTGAACTCAAGCCTTGAATAGCAGTTGTGATTCCAAACGGGAATTGTGGCCTCAGACTGCAATTGTGATCTCGAGCCTTGAACTGCAATTTTGATTCCAAACAAGAATTGTGACCGCAGACTGGATTTGTGACCTCGAGCCTTGAACTACAATTGGATTTCAAACAGGAATTGGGGCCTCAGACTGGAATTGTGACCTCATTCCATGAACTCCTATTGTGATTCCAAACTGTAATAGTGAGCTCGAGCCTTGAACTGCAGTACTGATTCCAAACAGGAATTGGGGCCTCAGACTGGAATTGTGATCTCGAGACAGGAATAGCAGTTGTGATTCCAAACGGGAATCGTGGCCTCAGACTGGAAATGTGACAACTAGGCTTGAGCTCCAGTTGTGATACCATACCGGAATTGAGTCTTCAGACTGGAATCGTCACCTCGAGCAATGTAGCGCAGTTACGATTCAGAGCCGGAATTGGGACCTCAGACTGGAACTGTGACTTCAAACCTTGAAATTAAGTTGTGATTCCAAAGCGGAATTGTGGCCTCAGACTGGAATTGTGACCCTGAGCCTTGTGCTGCAGTTGTGATACCAAACTGATATTGGGACCTCAGACAGGAATTGTGTTCTCCAGGCTTGTACTGCAATTGTGATTCCAAACTGGAATTGTGACCTAAGACTGGAATCGTGACCTCGAGACAGGATCAGCAGTTGTGATTCCAAACGGGAATTGTGGCCTCAGACTGGAATGGTGACCCCGAGACTTGAACAGCACTTCTGATTCCAAACCGGAATTGTGACGGCAGACTGGAATTGAGACCTCGAACTTTGAACTGCAATTGTGATTCCAAACAGAAACTATGACCTCAGAGAGTAATTGTGACCTCATTCTATGAACTGCTATTGTGATTCCAAACTGTAATTGTGACCTCGAGCCTTGAACTCCAGTTGTGATTCCAAACTGGAATTGTGACCTCAGACTGGAATTGCGACCTCGAGACTTGAACGGCAGTTGTGAGTCCAACTGGGAATTGGGGCCTCAGACTGGAATTGTGACTCCTAGCCATGATCTGCAGTACTGATTCCAAACGGGAATTGGGGCCTCAGACTGGAATTGTGATCTCGAGACAGGAATAGCAGTTGTGATTCCAAACGGGAATCGTGGCCTCAGACTGGAAATGTGACAACTAGGCTTGAGCTGCAGTTGTGATACCATACCGGAATTGAGTCTTCAGACTGGAATCGTCACCTCGAGCAATGTAGAGCAGTTACGATTCAGAGCCGGAATTGGGACCTCAGACTGGAACTGTGACTTCGAACCTTGAAATTAAGTTGTGATTCCAAAGCGGAATTGTGGCCTCAGACTTGAATTGTGACCCTGAGCCTTGTGCTGCATTTGTGATACCAAACCGGAATTGGGTCCTCAGACTGGAATCGTGACCTCGAGACAGGATCAGCAGTTGTGATTCCAAACGGGAATTGTGGCCTCAGACTTGAATTCTGACCCTGAGCCTTGTGCTGCAGTTGTGATTCCAAACGGGAATTGAGACCTCAGTCTGGCATTGTGATCTCAAGCCTTGAACTGCAATTGTGATTCCAAACCGGAATTGTGACCGCAGACTGGAATTGAGACTTCGAGCTTTGAACTGCAATTGTGATACCAAACAGAAATTATGACCTCAGAGAGTTATTGTGACCTCATTCTATGAACTGCTATTGTGATTCCAAACAGGAATTGTGACCTCGAGCCTTGAACTGCAGTACTGATTCCAAACAGGAATTGTGGCCTCAGACTGGAATTGTTATCTCGAGACAGGAATAGCAGTTGTGATTCCAAACGGGAATCGTGGCCTCAGACTGGAAATGTGACAACTAGGCTTGAGCTGCAGTTGTGATACCATACCGGAATTGAGTCTTCAGACTGGAATCGTCACCTCGAGCAATGTAGAGCAGTTTCGATTCAGAGCCGGAATTGGGACCTCAGACTGGAACTGTGACTTCAAACCTTGAAATTAAGTTGTGATTCCAAAGCGGAATTGGGTCCTCAGACTGGAATTGTGACCCTGAGCCTTGTGCTGCATCTGTGATACCAAACCGGAATTGGGTCCTCAGACTGGAATCATGATCTCGAGACATGAACATCAGTTGTGATTCCAAACAGGAATATTGACCTAAGACTGGAATTGTGATTTCATTCCATGAACTGCTATTGTGAATCCAAACTGTAATTGTGACCTCAATCCTTGAACTGCAGTTGTGATTCCAAATGGGAATTGTGGCCTCAGACTGGAATTGTGACCCCGAGCCTTGAGCTGCACTTGTGATACCAAACCGGAATTGGGTCCTCAGACTGGAATCGTGATCTCGAGACATGAATATCCGTTGTGATTCCAACACAGAATTGGGGGCTCAGACTGGAATTGAGACCTCGAGCTTTGAACTGCAATTGTGATTCCAAACAGAAACTATTACCTCAGAGAGTAATTGTGACCTCATTCCATGAACTGCTCTTGTGATTCCAAACTGTAATTGTGACCTCGAGCCTTGAACTCCAGTTGTGATTCCAAACAGGACTTGTGAACTCAGACTGGAATTGTGACCTCGAGCCTTGAACGGCAGTTGTGAGTCCAACTGGGAATTGGGGCCTCAGACTGGAATTGTGACTCCTAGCCATGATCTGCAGTACTGATTCCAAACAGGAATTGGGGCCTCAGACTGGAATTGTGATCTCGAGACAGGAATAGCAGTTGTGATTCCAAACGGGAATCGTGGCCTCAGACTGGAAATGTGACAACTAGGCTTGGAGCTGCAGTCGTGATACCATACCGGAACTGAGTCTTCAGACTGGAATCTTCACCTCGAGCAATGTAGAACAGTTACGATTCAGAGCCGGAATTGGGACCTCAGACTGGAACTGTGACTTCAAACCTTGAAATTAAGTTGTGATTCCAAAGCGGAATTGTGGCCTCAGACTTGAATTGTGACCCTGAGCCTTGTGCTGCATTCCTGATACCAAACCGGAATTGGGTTCTCAGACTGGAATCGTGATCTCGAGACATGAACATCAGTTGTGATTCCAAACAGGAATATTGACCTAAGACTGGAATTGTGATTTCATTCCATGAACTGCTATCGTGAATCCAAACTATAATTGTGACCTCGATCCTTGAACTGCAGTTGTGATTCCAAACGGGAATTGTGGCCTCAGACTGGAATTGTGACCCCGAGCCTTGAGCTGCACTTGTGATTCCAAAGCAGTATAGGGTCATCAGACTAGAATCGTGTCTTCGAGCCTTGAACTTTAGTAGTGTTTCCTGACAGGATTTGGGGCCTAAGACTGGAATTGTGATCTTGAGAGTTGAAATGCAATTGTGATTCCAAACAGGATTCATGAACTCTGACTGGAATTGTGACCTCGAGCGTTGAACATCAATCGTGATTCCCAACATGAATTCTATCCTCATACTGGAATTGTGGCCTCAAGCCTTGAAATGCAATTGTTATTTCAAACCGGAACTGTGAAATCAAGCCTTGAACTGCTAATATGATTCCAAACCGGAATTGTGACTTCAGACTAGAATTGTGACCTCGAGCCTCGAATAGCAGTTGTGATTCCAAACGGGAATTGTGGCCTCAGACTGGAATTGTGATCTCGACCCTTGAACTGCAAATTTGATTCCAAACTGGAATTGTGACCGCAGACTGGATTTGTGGACTCGAGCTTTGAAGTGCAATTGAGATTCCAAACAGAAATTATGACCTCAGACAGTAATTGTGACCTCATTCCATGAACTGCTATTGTGATTCCAAACTGTAATAGTGACCTCGACCCTTGAATTGCAGTTGTGATTCGAAATGGAAATTGTGGCCTCAGACTTGAATTGTGACCGCGAGACATGAACAGCCGTTGTGATTACAAAACGGAATTGGGGGCTCAGACTGGAATTGTGACCTCGAGCCTTGAACTGCCATTGTGATTCCAAACAGGAATTGTGGCCTCAGACTGGAACTATGACCCCGGAGCCTTGAGCTGCAGTACTGATTCCAAACAGCGATTGCATCCTCAGACTGCAGTTGTGACTTCGAGCCTTGAATTTTAGTTGTGATTATAAAACCGTATTGTGTCCTCAGACTGGAATTGTGATCTCGAGCCTTGAACTGCAATTGGATTTCAAACAGGAATTGGGGCCTCAGACTGGAATTGTGATCTCGAGACTTGAAATGCAATTGTGAATCCAAACAGGATTCATGAACTCTGACTGGAAATGTGACCTCGAGCCTTGAACATCAATTGTGAATCCAAACAGGAATTGTGATTTCATACTGGAATTGTGGCCTCATGATTTAAAATGCAAATGTGATTTTAAACTGGAATTGTGACCTCAAGCCTTGAAATGCAATTGTGATTCCAAAGTGGAATTGTGAACTCAAGCCTTGAACTGCAATTGTGATTGCAAACCGGAATTGTGACCTCGAGTTTGAATAGCAGTTGTGATTCCAAACGGGAATTGTGGCCTCAGACTGGAATTGTGATTTTGACCCTTGAACTGCAAATGTGATTCCAAACGGGATTTGTGACCACACACTGCATTTGTGACCTAGAGATATGAGCTGCAGTTGTGATACCAAACTGATATTGGGACCTCAGACAGGAATTGTGTTCTCCAGGCTTGTACTGCAATTGTGATTCCAAACTGGAATTGTGACCTAAGACTGGAATCGTGACCTCGAGACAGGATCAGCAGTTGTGATTCCAAACGGGAATTGTGGCCTCAGACTGGAATGGTGACCCCGAGACTTGAACAGCACTTCTGATTCCAAACCGGAATTGTGACGGCAGACTGGAATTGAGACCTCGAACTTTGAACTGCAATTGTGATTCCAAACAGAAACTATGACCTCAGAGAGTAATTGTGACCTCATTCTATGAACTGCTATTGTGATTCCAAACTGTAATTGTGACCTCGAGCCTTGAACTCCAGTTGTGATTCCAAACTGGAATTGTGACCTCAGACTGGAATTGCGACCTCGAGACTTGAACGGCAGTTGTGAGTCCAACTGGGAATTGGGGCCTCAGACTGGAATTGTGACTCCTAGCCATGATCTGCAGTACTGATTCCAAACGGGAATTGTGGCCTCAGACTGGAATTGTTATCTCGAGACAGGAATAGCAGTTGTGATTCCAAATGGGAATCGTGGCCTCAGACTGGAAATGTGACAACTAGGCTTGAGCTGCAGTTGTGATACCATACCGGAATTGAGTCTTCAGACTGGAATCGTCACCTCGAGCAATGTAGAGCAGTTACGATTCAGAGCCGGAATTGGGACCTCAGACTGGAACTGTGACTTCAAACCTTGAAATTAAGTTGTGATTCCAAAGCGGAATTGTGGCCTCAGACTTGAATTGTGACCCTGAGCCTTGTGCTGCATTCCTGATACCAAACCGGAATTGGGTCCTCAGACTGGAATCGTGATCTCGAGACATGAACATCAGTTGTGATTCCAAACAGGAATATTGACCTAAGACTGGAATTGTGATTTCATTCCATGAACTGCTATTGTGAATCCAAACTGTAATTGTGACCTCGAGACAGGATCAGCAGTTGTGATTCCAAACGGGAATTGTGGCCTCAGACTGGAATTGTGACCCCGAGCCTTGAGCTGCACTTGTGATTCCAAAGCAGTATAGGGTCATCAGACTAGAATCGTGTCTTCGAGCCTTGAACTTTAGTAGTGTTTCCTGACAGGATTTGGGGCCTAAGACTGGAATTGTGATCTTGAGAGTTGAAATGCAATTGTGATTCCAAACAGGATTCATGAACTCTGACTGGAATTGTGACCTCGAGCATTGAACATCAATCGTGATTCCCAACATGAATTCTATCCTCATACTGGAATTGTGGCCTCAAGACTTAAAATGCAAATGTGATTTCAAACTGGAATTGTGACCTCAAGCCTTGAAATGCAATTGTTATTTCAAACCGGAATTGTGAAATCAAGCCTTGAACTGCTAATATGATTCCAAACCGGAATTGTGGCCTCAGACTTGAATTGTGACCTCGAGCCTTGAATAGCAGTTGTGATTCCGAACTGTAATTGTGACCTCGGGCCTTGAATTGCAGTTGTGATTCCAAACGGGAATTGTGGCCTCAGACTGGAACTATGACCCCGGAGCCTTGAGCTGCAGTACTGATTCCAAACAGCTATTGCGTCCTCAGACTGCAGTTGTGACTTCGAGCCTTGAATTTTAGTTGTGATTCCAAAGCCGTATTGTGGCCTCAGACTGGAATTGTGACCTCGAGGCTTGAACATCAATTGTGATTCCAAACAGGAATTGTGTCCTCATACTGGAATTGTGGCCTCATGACTTAAAATGCAAATGTGATTTGAAACTGGAATTGTGAACTCAAGCCTTGAACTGCAATTGTGATTCCAAATTGGAATTGTGAACTCAAGCCTTGAATAGCAGTTGTGATTCCAAACGGGAATTGTGGCCTCAGACTGCAATTGTGATCTCGAGCCTTGAACTGCAATTTTGATTCCAAACAAGAATTGTGACCGCAGACTGGATTTGTGACCTCGAGCCTTGAACTACAATTGGATTTCAAACAGGAATTGGGGCCTCAGACTGGAATTGTGACCTCATTCCATGAACTCCTATTGTGATTCCAAACTGTAATAGTGAGCTCGAGCCTTGAACTGCAGTACTGATTCCAAACAGGAATTCGGGCCTCAGACTGGAATTGTGATCTCGAGACAGGAATAGCAGTGGTGATTCCAAACGGGAATCGTGGCCTCAGACTGGAAATGTGACAACTAGGCTTGAGCTCCAGTTGTGATACCATACCGGAATTGAGTCTTCAGACTGGAATCGTCACCTCGAGCAATGTAGCGCAGTTACGATTCAGAGCCGGAATTGGGACCTCAGACTGGAACTGTGACTTCAAACCTTGAAATTAAGTTGTGATTCCAAAGCGGAATTGTGGCCTCAGACTGGAATTGTGACCCTGAGCCTTGTGCTGCAGTTGTGATACCAAACTGATATTGGGACCTCAGACAGGAATTGTGTTCTCCAGGCTTGTACTGCAATTGTGATTCCAAACTGGAATTGTGACCTAAGACTGGAATCGTGACCTCGAGACAGGATCAGCAGTTGTGATTCCAAACGGGAATTGTGGCCTCAGACTGGAATGGTGACCCCGAGACTTGAACAGCACTTCTGATTCCAAACCGGAATTGTGACGGCAGACTGGAATTGAGACCTCGAACTTTGAACTGCAATTGTGATTCCAAACAGAAACTATGACCTCAGAGAGTAATTGTGACCTCATTCTATGAACTGCTATTGTGATTCCAAACTGTAATTGTGACCTCGAGCCTTGAACTCCAGTTGTGATTCCAAACTGGAATTGTGACCTCAGACTGGAATTGCGACCTCAAGACTTGAACGGCAGTTGTGAGTCCAACTGGGAATTGGGGCCTCAGACTGGAATTGTGACTCCTAGCCATGATCTGCAGTACTGATTCCAAACGGGAATTGTGGCCTCAGACTGGAATTGTTATCTCGAGACAGGAATAGCAGTTGTGATTCCAAACGGGAATCGTGGCCTCAGACTGGAAATGTGACAACTAGGCTTGAGCTGCAGTTGTGATACCATACCGGAATTGAGTCTTCAGACTGGAATCGTCACCTCGAGCAATGTAGAGCAGTTACGATTCAGAGCCGGAATTGGGACCTCAGACTGGAACTGTGACTTCGAACCTTGAAATTAAGTTGTGATTCCAAAGCGGAATTGTGGCCTCAGACTTGAATTGTGACCCTGAGCCTTGTGCTGCATTTGTGATACCAAACCGGAATTGGGTCCTCAGACTGGAATCGTGACCTCGAGACAGGATCAGCAGTTGTGATTCCAAACGGGAATTGTGGCCTCAGACTTGAATTCTGACCCTGAGCCTTGTGCTGCAGTTGTGATTCCAAACGGGAATTGAGACCTCAGTCTGGCATTGTGATCTCAAGCCTTGAACTGCAATTGTGATTCCAAACCGGAATTGTGACCGCAGACTGGAATTGAGACTTCGAGCTTTGAACTGCAATTGTGATACCAAACAGAAATTATGACCTCAGAGAGTTATTGTGACCTCATTCTATGAACTGCTATTGTGATTCCAAACAGGAATTGTGACCTCGAGCCTTGAACTGCAGTACTGATTCCAAACAGGAATTGTGGCCTCAGACTGGAATTGTTATCTCGAGACAGGAATAGCAGTTGTGATTCCAAACGGGAATCGTGGCCTCAGACTGGAAATGTGACAACTAGGCTTGAGCTGCAGTTGTGATACCATACCGGAATTGAGTCTTCAGACTGGAATCGTCACCTCGAGCAATGTAGAGCAGTTTCGATTCAGAGCCGGAATTGGGACCTCAGACTGGAACTGTGACTTCAAACCTTGAAATTAAGTTGTGATTCCAAAGCGGAATTGGGTCCTCAGACTGGAATTGTGACCCTGAGCCTTGTGCTGCATCTGTGATACCAAACCGGAATTGGGTCCTCAGACTGGAATCGTGATCTCGAGACATGAACATCAGTTGTGATTCCAAACAGGAATATTGACCTAAGACTGGAATTGTGATTTCATTCCATGAACTGCTATTGTGAATCCAAACTGTAATTGTGACCTCAATCCTTGAACTGCAGTTGTGATTCCAAATGGGAATTGTGGCCTCAGACTGGAATTGTGACCCCGAGCCTTGAGCTGCACTTGTGATACCAAACCGGAATTGGGTCCTCAGACTGGAATCGTGATCTCGAGACATGAATATCCGTTGTGATTCCAACACAGAATTGGGGGCTCAGACTGGAATTGAGACCTCGAGCTTTGAACTGCAATTGTGATTCCAAACAGAAACTATTACCTCAGAGAGTAATTGTGACCTCATTCCATGAACTGCTCTTGTGATTCCAAACTGTAATTGTGACCTCGAGCCTTGAACTCCAGTTGTGATTCCAAACAGGACTTGTGAACTCAGACTGGAATTGTGACCTCGAGCCTTGAACGGCAGTTGTGAGTCCAACTGGGAATTGGGGCCTCAGACTGGAATTGTGACTCCTAGCCATGATCTGCAGTACTGATTCCAAACAGGAATTGGGGCCTCAGACTGGAATTGTGATCTCGAGACAGGAATAGCAGTTGTGATTCCAAACGGGAATCGTGGCCTCAGACTGGAAATGTGACAACTAGGCTTGGAGCTGCAGTCGTGATACCATACCGGAACTGAGTCTTCAGACTGGAATCTTCACCTCGAGCAATGTAGAACAGTTACGATTCAGAGCCGGAATTGGGACCTCAGACTGGAACTGTGACTTCAAACCTTGAAATTAAGTTGTGATTCCAAAGCGGAATTGTGGCCTCAGACTTGAATTGTGACCCTGAGCCTTGTGCTGCATTCCTGATACCAAACCGGAATTGGGTTCTCAGACTGGAATCGTGATCTCGAGACATGAACATCAGTTGTGATTCCAAACAGGAATATTGACCTAAGACTGGAATTGTGATTTCATTCCATGAACTGCTATCGTGAATCCAAACTGTAATTGTGACCTCGATCCTTGAACTGCAGTTGTGATTCCAAACGGGAATTGTGGCCTCAGACTGGAATTGTGACCCCGAGCCTTGAGCTGCACTTGTGATTCCAAAGCAGTATAGGGTCATCAGACTAGAATCGTGTCTTCGAGCCTTGAACTTTAGTAGTGTTTCCTGACAGGATTTGGGGCCTAAGACTGGAATTGTGATCTTGAGAGTTGAAATGCAATTGTGATTCCAAACAGGATTCATGAACTCTGACTGGAATTGTGACCTCGAGCGTTGAACATCAATCGTGATTCCCAACATGAATTCTATCCTCATACTGGAATTGTGGCCTCAAGCCTTGAAATGCAATTGTTATTTCAAACCGGAACTGTGAAATCAAGCCTTGAACTGCTAATATGATTCCAAACCGGAATTGTGACTTCAGACTAGAATTGTGACCTCGAGCCTCGAATAGCAGTTGTGATTCCAAACGGGAATTGTGGCCTCAGACTGGAATTGTGATCTCGACCCTTGAACTGCAAATTTGATTCCAAACTGGAATTGTGACCGCAGACTGGATTTGTGGACTCGAGCTTTGAAGTGCAATTGAGATTCCAAACAGAAATTATGACCTCAGACAGTAATTGTGACCTCATTCCATGAACTGCTATTGTGATTCCAAACTGTAATAGTGACCTCGACCCTTGAATTGCAGTTGTGATTCGAAATGGAAATTGTGGCCTCAGACTTGAATTGTGACCGCGAGACATGAACAGCCGTTGTGATTACAAAACGGAATTGGGGGCTCAGACTGGAATTGTGACCTCGAGCCTTGAACTGCCATTGTGATTCCAAACAGGAATTGTGGCCTCAGACTGGAACTATGACCCCGGAGCCTTGAGCTGCAGTACTGATTCCAAACAGCGATTGCATCCTCAGACTGCAGTTGTGACTTCGAGCCTTGAATTTTAGTTGTGATTATAAAACCGTATTGTGTCCTCAGACTGGAATTGTGATCTCGAGCCTTGAACTGCAATTGGATTTCAAACAGGAATTGGGGCCTCAGACTGGAATTGTGATCTCGAGACTTGAAATGCAATTGTGAATCCAAACAGGATTCATGAACTCTGACTGGAAATGTGACCTCGAGCCTTGAACATCAATTGTGAATCCAAACAGGAATTGTGATTTCATACTGGAATTGTGGCCTCATGATTTAAAATGCAAATGTGATTTTAAACTGGAATTGTGACCTCAAGCCTTGAAATGCAATTGTGATTCCAAAGTGGAATTGTGAACTCAAGCCTTGAACTGCAATTGTGATTGCAAACCGGAATTGTGACCTCGAGTTTGAATAGCAGTTGTGATTCCAAACGGGAATTGTGGCCTCAGACTGGAATTGTGATTTTGACCCTTGAACTGCAAATGTGATTCCAAACGGGATTTGTGACCACACACTGCATTTGTGACCTAGAGATATGAGCTGCAGTTGTGATACCAAACTGATATTGGGACCTCAGACAGGAATTGTGTTCTCCAGGCTTGTACTGCAATTGTGATTCCAAACTGGAATTGTGACCTAAGACTGGAATCGTGACCTCGAGACAGGATCAGCAGTTGTGATTCCAAACGGGAATTGTGGCCTCAGACTGGAATGGTGACCCCGAGACTTGAACAGCACTTCTGATTCCAAACCGGAATTGTGACGGCAGACTGGAATTGAGACCTCGAACTTTGAACTGCAATTGTGATTCCAAACAGAAACTATGACCTCAGAGAGTAATTGTGACCTCATTCTATGAACTGCTATTGTGATTCCAAACTGTAATTGTGACCTCGAGCCTTGAACTCCAGTTGTGATTCCAAACTGGAATTGTGACCTCAGACTGGAATTGCGACCTCGAGCCTTGAACGGCAGTTGTGAGTCCAACTGGGAATTGGGGCCTCAGACTGGAATTGTGACTCCTAGCCATGATCTGCAGTACTGATTCCAAACGGGAATTGTGGCCTCAGACTGGAATTGTTATCTCGAGACAGGAATAGCAGTTGTGATTCCAAATGGGAATCGTGGCCTCAGACTGGAAATGTGACAACTAGGCTTGAGCTGCAGTTGTGATACCATACCGGAATTGAGTCTTCAGACTGGAATCGTCACCTCGAGCAATGTAGAGCAGTTACGATTCAGAGCCGGAATTGGGACCTCAGACTGGAACAGTGACTTCAAACCTTGAAATTAAGTTGTGATTCCAAAGCGGAATTGTGGCCTCAGACTTGAATTGTGACCCTGAGCCTTGTGCTGCATTCCTGATACCAAACCGGAATTGGGTCCTCAGACTGGAATCGTGATCTCGAGACATGAACATCAGTTGTGATTCCAAACAGGAATATTGACCTAAGACTGGAATTGTGATTTCATTCCATGAACTGCTATTGTGAATCCAAACTGTAATTGTGACCTCGATACTTGAACTGCAGTTGTGATTCCAAACGGGAATTGTGGCCTCAGACTGGAATTGTGACCCCGAGCCTTGAGCTGCACTTGTGATTCCAAAGCAGTATAGGGTCATCAGACTAGAATCGTGTCTTCGAGCCTTGAACTTTAGTAGTGTTTCCTGACAGGATTTGGGGCCTAAGACTGGAATTGTGATCTTGAGAGTTGAAATGCAATTGTGATTCCAAACAGGATTCATGAACTCTGACTGGAATTGTGACCTCGAGCATTGAACATCAATCGTGATTCCCAACATGAATTCTATCCTCATACTGGAATTGTGGCCTCAAGACTTAAAATGCAAATGTGATTTCAAACTGGAATTGTGACCTCAAGCCTTGAAATGCAATTGTTATTTCAAACCGGAATTGTGAAATCAAGCCTTGAACTGCTAATATGATTCCAAACCGGAATTGTGGCCTCAGACTTGAATTGTGACCTCGAGCCTTGAATAGCAGTTGTGATTCCGAACTGTAATTGTGACCTCGGGCCTTGAATTGCAGTTGTGATTCCAAACGGGAATTGTGGCCTCAGACTGGAACTATGACCCCGGAGCCTTGAGCTGCAGTACTGATTCCAAACAGCTATTGCGTCCTCAGACTGCAGTTGTGACTTCGAGCCTTGAATTTTAGTTGTGATTCCAAAGCCGTATTGTGGCCTCAGACTGGAATTGTGACCTCGAGGCTTGAACATCAATTGTGATTCCAAACAGGAATTGTGTCCTCATACTGGAATTGTGGCCTCATGACTTAAAATGCAAATGTGATTTGAAACTGGAATTGTGAACTCAAGCCTTGAACTGCAATTGTGATTCCAAATTGGAATTGTGAACTCAAGCCTTGAATAGCAGTTGTGATTCCAAACGGGAATTGTGGCCTCAGACTGCAATTGTGATCTCGAGCCTTGAACTGCAATTTTGATTCCAAACAAGAATTGTGACCGCAGACTGGATTTGTGACCTCGAGCCTTGAACTACAATTGGATTTCAAACAGGAATTGGGGCCTCAGACTGGAATTGTGACCTCATTCCATGAACTCCTATTGTGATTCCAAACTGTAATAGTGAGCTCGAGCCTTGAACTGCAGTACTGATTCCAAACAGGAATTGGGGCCTCAGACTGGAATTGTGATCTCGAGACAGGAATAGCAGTTGTGATTCCAAACGGGAATCGTGGCCTCAGACTGGAAATGTGACAACTAGGCTTGAGCTCCAGTTGTGATACCATACCGGAATTGAGTCTTCAGACTGGAATCGTCACCTCGAGCAATGTAGCGCAGTTACGATTCAGAGCCGGAATTGGGACCTCAGACTGGAACTGTGACTTCAAACCTTGAAATTAAGTTGTGATTCCAAAGCGGAATTGTGGCCTCAGACTGGAATTGTGACCCTGAGCCTTGTGCTGCAGTTGTGATACCAAACTGATATTGGGACCTCAGACAGGAATTGTGTTCTCCAGGCTTGTACTGCAATTGTGATTCCAAACTGGAATTGTGACCTAAGACTGGAATCGTGACCTCGAGACAGGATCAGCAGTTGTGATTCCAAACGGGAATTGTGGCCTCAGACTGGAATGGTGACCCCGAGACTTGAACAGCACTTCTGATTCCAAACCGGAATTGTGACGGCAGACTGGAATTGAGACCTCGAACTTTGAACTGCAATTGTGATTCCAAACAGAAACTATGACCTCAGAGAGTAATTGTGACCTCATTCTATGAACTGCTATTGTGATTCCAAACTGTAATTGTGACCTCGAGCCTTGAACTCCAGTTGTGATTCCAAACTGGAATTGTGACCTCAGACTGGAATTGCGACCTCGAGACTTGAACGGCAGTTGTGAGTCCAACTGGGAATTGGGGCCTCAGACTGGAATTGTGACTCCTAGCCATGATCTGCAGTACTGATTCCAAACGGGAATTGGGGCCTCAGACTGGAATTGTGATCTCGAGACAGGAATAGCAGTTGTGATTCCAAACGGGAATCGTGGCCTCAGACTGGAAATGTGACAACTAGGCTTGAGCTGCAGTTGTGATACCATACCGGAATTGAGTCTTCAGACTGGAATCGTCACCTCGAGCAATGTAGAGCAGTTACGATTCAGAGCCGGAATTGGGACCTCAGACTGGAACTGTGACTTCGAACCTTGAAATTAAGTTGTGATTCCAAAGCGGAATTGTGGCCTCAGACTTGAATTGTGACCCTGAGCCTTGTGCTGCATTTGTGATACCAAACCGGAATTGGGTCCTCAGACTGGAATCGTGACCTCGAGACAGGATCAGCAGTTGTGATTCCAAACGGGAATTGTGGCCTCAGACTTGAATTCTGACCCTGAGCCTTGTGCTGCAGTTGTGATTCCAAACGGGAATTGAGACCTCAGTCTGGCATTGTGATCTCAAGCCTTGAACTGCAATTGTGATTCCAAACCGGAATTGTGACCGCAGACTGGAATTGAGACTTCGAGCTTTGAACTGCAATTGTGATACCAAACAGAAATTATGACCTCAGAGAGTTATTGTGACCTCATTCTATGAACTGCTATTGTGATTCCAAACAGGAATTGTGACCTCGAGCCTTGAACTGCAGTACTGATTCCAAACAGGAATTGTGGCCTCAGACTGGAATTGTTATCTCGAGACAGGAATAGCAGTTGTGATTCCAAACGGGAATCGTGGCCTCAGACTGGAAATGTGACAACTAGGCTTGAGCTGCAGTTGTGATACCATACCGGAATTGAGTCTTCAGACTGGAATCGTCACCTCGAGCAATGTAGAGCAGTTTCGATTCAGAGCCGGAATTGGGACCTCAGACTGGAACTGTGACTTCAAACCTTGAAATTAAGTTGTGATTCCAAAGCGGAATTGGGTCCTCAGACTGGAATTGTGACCCTGAGCCTTGTGCTGCATCTGTGATACCAAACCGGAATTGGGTCCTCAGACTGGAATCGTGATCTCGAGACATGAACATCAGTTGTGATTCCAAACAGGAATATTGACCTAAGACTGGAATTGTGATTTCATTCCATGAACTGCTATTGTGAATCCAAACTGTAATTGTGACCTCAATCCTTGAACTGCAGTTGTGATTCCAAATGGGAATTGTGGCCTCAGACTGGAATTGTGACCCCGAGCCTTGAGCTGCACTTGTGATACCAAACCGGAATTGGGTCCTCAGACTGGAATCGTGATCTCGAGACATGAATATCCGTTGTGATTCCAACACAGAATTGGGGGCTCAGACTGGAATTGAGACCTCGAGCTTTGAACTGCAATTGTGATTCCAAACAGAAACTATTACCTCAGAGAGTAATTGTGACCTCATTCCATGAACTGCTCTTGTGATTCCAAACTGTAATTGTGACCTCGAGCCTTGAACTCCAGTTGTGATTCCAAACAGGACTTGTGAACTCAGACTGGAATTGTGACCTCGAGCCTTGAACGGCAGTTGTGAGTCCAACTGGGAATTGGGGCCTCAGACTGGAATTGTGACTCCTAGCCATGATCTGCAGTACTGATTCCAAACAGGAATTGGGGCCTCAGACTGGAATTGTGATCTCGAGACAGGAATAGCAGTTGTGATTCCAAACGGGAATCGTGGCCTCAGACTGGAAATGTGACAACTAGGCTTGGAGCTGCAGTCGTGATACCATACCGGAACTGAGTCTTCAGACTGGAATCTTCACCTCGAGCAATGTAGAACAGTTACGATTCAGAGCCGGAATTGGGACCTCAGACTGGAACTGTGACTTCAAACCTTGAAATTAAGTTGTGATTCCAAAGCGGAATTGTGGCCTCAGACTTGAATTGTGACCCTGAGCCTTGTGCTGCATTCCTGATACCAAACCGGAATTGGGTTCTCAGACTGGAATCGTGATCTCGAGACATGAACATCAGTTGTGATTCCAAACAGGAATATTGACCTAAGACTGGAATTGTGATTTCATTCCATGAACTGCTATCGTGAATCCAAACTGTAATTGTGACCTCGATCCTTGAACTGCAGTTGTGATTCCAAACGGGAATTGTGGCCTCAGACTGGAATTGTGACCCCGAGCCTTGAGCTGCACTTGTGATTCCAAAGCAGTATAGGGTCATCAGACTAGAATCGTGTCTTCGAGCCTTGAACTTTAGTAGTGTTTCCTGACAGGATTTGGGGCCTAAGACTGGAATTGTGATCTTGAGAGTTGAAATGCAATTGTGATTCCAAACAGGATTCATGAACTCTGACTGGAATTGTGACCTCGAGCGTTGAACATCAATCGTGATTCCCAACATGAATTCTATCCTCATACTGGAATTGTGGCCTCAAGCCTTGAAATGCAATTGTTATTTCAAACCGGAACTGTGAAATCAAGCCTTGAACTGCTAATATGATTCCAAACCGGAATTGTGACTTCAGACTAGAATTGTGACCTCGAGCCTCGAATAGCAGTTGTGATTCCAAACGGGAATTGTGGCCTCAGACTGGAATTGTGATCTCGACCCTTGAACTGCAAATTTGATTCCAAACTGGAATTGTGACCGCAGACTGGATTTGTGGACTCGAGCTTTGAAGTGCAATTGAGATTCCAAACAGAAATTATGACCTCAGACAGTAATTGTGACCTCATTCCATGAACTGCTATTGTGATTCCAAACTGTAATAGTGACCTCGACCCTTGAATTGCAGTTGTGATTCGAAATGGAAATTGTGGCCTCAGACTTGAATTGTGACCGCGAGACATGAACAGCCGTTGTGATTACAAAACGGAATTGGGGGCTCAGACTGGAATTGTGACCTCGAGCCTTGAACTGCCATTGTGATTCCAAACAGGAATTGTGGCCTCAGACTGGAACTATGACCCCGGAGCCTTGAGCTGCAGTACTGATTCCAAACAGCGATTGCATCCTCAGACTGCAGTTGTGACTTCGAGCCTTGAATTTTAGTTGTGATTATAAAACCGTATTGTGTCCTCAGACTGGAATTGTGATCTCGAGCCTTGAACTGCAATTGGATTTCAAACAGGAATTGGGGCCTCAGACTGGAATTGTGATCTCGAGACTTGAAATGCAATTGTGAATCCAAACAGGATTCATGAACTCTGACTGGAAATGTGACCTCGAGCCTTGAACATCAATTGTGAATCCAAACAGGAATTGTGATTTCATACTGGAATTGTGGCCTCATGATTTAAAATGCAAATGTGATTTTAAACTGGAATTGTGACCTCAAGCCTTGAAATGCAATTGTGATTCCAAAGTGGAATTGTGAACTCAAGCCTTGAACTGCAATTGTGATTGCAAACCGGAATTGTGACCTCGAGTTTGAATAGCAGTTGTGATTCCAAACGGGAATTGTGGCCTCAGACTGGAATTGTGATTTTGACCCTTGAACTGCAAATGTGATTCCAAACGGGATTTGTGACCACACACTGCATTTGTGACCTAGAGATATGAGCTGCAGTTGTGATACCAAACTGATATTGGGACCTCAGACAGGAATTGTGTTCTCCAGGCTTATACTGCAATTGTGATTCCAAACTGGAATTGTGACCTAAGACTGGAATCGTGACCTCGAGACAGGATCAGCAGTTGTGATTCCAAACGGGAATTGTGGCCTCAGACTGGAATGGTGACCCCGAGACTTGAACAGCACTTCTGATTCCAAACCGGAATTGTGACGGCAGACTGGAATTGAGACCTCGAACTTTGAACTGCAATTGTGATTCCAAACAGAAACTATGACCTCAGAGAGTAATTGTGACCTCATTCTATGAACTGCTATTGTGATTCCAAACTGTAATTGTGACCTCGAGCCTTGAACTCCAGTTGTGATTCCAAACTGGAATTGTGACCTCAGACTGGACTTGCGACCTCGAGCCTTGACCGGCAGTTGTGAGTCCAACTGGGAATTGGGGCCTCAGACTGGAATTGTGACTCCTAGCCATGATCTGCAGTACTGATTCCAAACGGGAATTGTGGCCTCAGACTGGAATTGTTATCTCGAAACAGGAATAGCAGTTGTGATTCCAAATGGGAATCGTGGCCTCAGACTGGAAATGTGACAACTAGGCTTGAGCTGCAGTTGTGATACCATACCGGAATTGAGTCTTCAGACTGGAATCGTCACCTCGAGCAATGTAGAGCAGTTACGATTCAGAGCCGGAATTGGGACCTCAGACTGGAACTGTGACTTCGAACCTTGAAATTAAGTTGTGATTCCAAAGCGGAATTGTGGCCTCAGACTTGAATTGTGACCCTGAGCCTTGTGCTGCATTTGTGATACCAAACCGGAATTGGGTCCTCAGACTGGAATCGTGATCTCGAGACATGAACATCAGTTGTGATTCCAAACAGGAATATTGACCTAAGACTGGAATTGTGATTTCATTCCATGAACTGCTATTGTGAATCCAAACTGTAATTGTGACCTCGAGACAGGATCAGCAGTTGTGATTCCAAACGGGAATTGTGGCCTCAGACTGGAATTGTGACCCCGAGCCTTGAGCTGCACTTGTGATTCCAAAGCAGTATAGGGTCATCAGACTAGAATCGTGTCTTCGAGCCTTGAACTTTAGTAGTGTTTCCTGACAGGATTTGGGGCCTAAGACTGGAATTGTGATCTTGAGAGTTGAAATGCAATTGTGATTCCAAACAGGATTCATGAACTCTGACTGGAATTGTGACCTCGAGCATTGAACATCAATCGTGATTCCCAACATGAATTCTATCCTCATACTGGAATTGTGGCCTCAAGACTTAAAATGCAAATGTGATTTCAAACTGGAATTGTGACCTCAAGCCTTGAAATGCAATTGTTATTTCAAACCGGAATTGTGAAATCAAGCCTTGAACTGCTAATATGATTCCAAACCGGAATTGTGGCCTCAGACTTGAATTGTGACCTCGAGCCTTGAATAGCAGTTGTGATTCCGAACTGTAATTGTGACCTCGGGCCTTGAATTGCAGTTGTGATTCCAAACGGGAATTGTGGCCTCAGACTGGAACTATGACCCCGGAGCCTTGAGCTGCAGTACTGATTCCAAACAGCTATTGCGTCCTCAGACTGCAGTTGTGACTTCGAGCCTTGAATTTTAGTTGTGATTCCAAAGCCGTATTGTGGCCTCAGACTGGAATTGTGACCTCGAGGCTTGAACATCAATTGTGATTCCAAACAGGAATTGTGTCCTCATACTGGAATTGTGGCCTCATGACTTAAAATGCAAATGTGATTTGAAACTGGAATTGTGAACTCAAGCCTTGAACTGCAATTGTGATTCCAAATTGGAATTGTGAACTCAAGCCTTGAATAGCAGTTGTGATTCCAAACGGGAATTGTGGCCTCAGACTGCAATTGTGATCTCGAGCCTTGAACTGCAATTTTGATTCCAAACAAGAATTGTGACCGCAGACTGGATTTGTGACCTCGAGCCTTGAACTACAATTGGATTTCAAACAGGAATTGGGGCCTCAGACTGGAATTGTGACCTCATTCCATGAACTCCTATTGTGATTCCAAACTGTAATAGTGAGCTCGAGCCTTGAACTGCAGTACTGATTCCAAACAGGAATTGGGGCCTCAGACTGGAATTGTGATCTCGAGACAGGAATAGCAGTTGTGATTCCAAACGGGAGTCGTGGCCTCAGACTGGAAATGTGACAACTAGGCTTGAGCTGCAGTTGTGATACCATACCGGAATTGAGTCTTCAGACTGGAATCGTCACCTCGAACAATGTAGAGCAGTTGCGATTCAGAGCCGGAATTGGGACCTCAAACTGGAACTGTGACTACGAACCTTGAAATTAACTTGTGATTCCAAATCGGAATTGTGGCCTCAGACTGGAATTGTGACCCTGAGCCTTGTGCTGCATTCCTGATACCAAACCGGAATTGGGTCCTCAGACTGGAATCGTGAT
Organism: Sturnus vulgaris; assembly: GCF_052056855.1. Classification (NCBI taxonomy): domain Eukaryota; kingdom Metazoa; phylum Chordata; class Aves; order Passeriformes; family Sturnidae; genus Sturnus; species Sturnus vulgaris. Next base: position 95,080 of record NW_028276062.1, read on the forward strand.
CCCGAGACATGAACATCAGTTGTGATTCCAACACGGAATTGGGGGCTCAGACTGGAATTGTGATCTCGAGCCTTGAACTGCCATTGTGATTTCAAATCGGAATTGGGTCCTCAGACTGGAATCGTGACCTCGAGACAGGATCAGCAGTTGTGATTCCAAACGGGAATTGTGGCCTCAGACTGGAATTGTGACCCCGAGCATTGAGCAGCAGTTGTGATTCCAAACGGGAATTGTGACCTCAGTCTGGCATTGTGATCTCAAGCCTTGAACTGCAATTGTGATTCAAAACCGGAATTGTGGCCTCAGACTGGAATTGAGACCTCGAGCTTTGAACTGCAATTGTGATTCCAAACAGAAATTATGACCTCAGAGAGTAATTGTGACCTCATTCCATGAACTGCTATTGTGATTCCAAACTGTAATTGTGACTCCTAGCCTTGAACTGCAGTACTGATTCCAAACAGGAATTGGGGCCTCAGACTGGAATTGTGATCTCGAGACATGAACATCAGTTGTGATTCCAAACAGGAATATTGACCTAAGACTGGAATTGTGATTTCATTCCATGAACTGCTATTGTGAATCCAAACTGTAATTGTGACCTCGATCCTTGAACTGCAGTTGTGATTCCAAACGGGAATTGTGGCCTCAGACTGGATTTGTGACCCCGAGCCTTGAGCTGCACTTGTGATTCCAAAGCAGTATAGGGTCATCAGACTAGAATCGTGTCTTCGAGCCTTGAACTTTAGTAGTGTTTCCTGACAGGATTTGGGGCCTAAGACTGGAATTGTGATCTTGAGAGTTGAAATGCAATTGTGATTCCAAACAGGATTCATGAACTCTGACTGGAATTGTGACCTCGAGCGTTGAACATCAATCGTGATTCCCAACATGAATTCTATCCTCATACTGGAATTGTGGCCTCAAGCCTTGAAATGCAATTGTTATTTCAAACCGGAACTGTGAAATCAAGCCTTGAACTGCTAATATGATTCCAAACCGGAATTGTGACTTCAGACTAGAATTGTGACCTCGAGCCTCGAATAGCAGTTGTGATTCCAAACGGGAATTGTGGCCTCAGACTGGAATTGTGATCTCGACCCTTGAACTGCAAATTTGATTCCAAACTGGAATTGTGACCGCAGACTGGATTTGTGGACTCGAGCTTTGAAGTGCAATTGAGATTCCAAACAGAAATTATGACCTCAGACAGTAATTGTGACCTCATTCCATGAACTGCTATTGTGATTCCAAACTGTAATAGTGACCTCGACCCTTGAATTGCAGTTGTGATTCGAAATGGAAATTGTGGCCTCAGACTTGAATTGTGACCGCGAGACATGAACAGCCGTTGTGATTACAAAACGGAATTGGGGGCTCAGACTGGAATTGTGACCTCGAGCCTTGAACTGCCATTGTGATTCCAAACAGGAATTGTGGCCTCAGACTGGAACTATGACGCCGGAGCCTTGAGCTGCAGTACTGATTCCAAACAGCGATTGCATCCTCAGACTGCAGTTGTGACTTCGAGCCTTGAATTTTAGTTGTGATTATAAAACCGTATTGTGTCCTCAGACTGGAATTGTGATCTCGAGCCTTGAACTGCAATTGGATTTCAAACAGGAATTGGGGCCTCAGACTGGAATTGTGATCTCGAGACTTGAAATGCAATTGTGAATCCAAACAGGATTCATGAACTCTGACTGGAAATGTGACCTCGAGCCTTGAACATCAATTGTGAATCCAAACAGGAATTGTGATTTCATACTGGAATTGTGGCCTCATGATTTAAAATGCAAATGTGATTTTAAACTGGAATTGTGACCTCAAGCCTTGAAATGCAATTGTGATTCCAAAGTAGAATTGTGAACTCAAGCCTTGAACTGCAATTGTGATTGCAAACCGGAATTGTGACCTCGAGTTTGAATAGCAGTTGTGATTCCAAACGGGAATTGTGGCCTCAGACTGGAATTGTGATTTTGACCCTTGAACTGCAAATGTGATTCCAAACGGGATTTGTGACCACACACTGCATTTGTGACCTAGAGATATGAGCTGCAGTTGTGATACCAAACTGATATTGGGACCTCAGACAGGAATTGTGTTCTCCAGGCTTGTACTGCAATTGTGATTCCAAACTGGAATTGTGACCTAAGACTGGAATCGTGACCTCGAGACAGGATCAGCAGTTGTGATTCCAAACGGGAATTGTGGCCTCAGACTGGAATGGTGACCCCGAGACTTGAACAGCACTTCTGATTCCAAACCGGAATTGTGACGGCAGACTGGAATTGAGACCTCGAACTTTGAACTGCAATTGTGATTCCAAACAGAAACTATGACCTCAGAGAGTAATTGTGACCTCATTCTATGAACTGCTATTGTGATTCCAAACTGTAATTGTGACCTCGAGCCTTGAACTCCAGTTGTGATTCCAAACAGGAATTGTGACCTCAGACTGGAATTGCGACCTCGAGCCTTGAACGGCAGTTGTGAGTCCAACTGGGAATTGGGGCCTCAGACTGGAATTGTGACTCCTAGCCATGATCTGCAGTACTGATTCCAAACGGGAATTGTGGCCTCAGACTGGAATTGTTATCTCGAGACAGGAATAGCAGTTGTGATTCCAAATGGGAATCGTGGCCTCAGACTGGAAATGTGACAACTAGGCTTGAGCTGCAGTTGTGATACCATACCGGAATTGAGTCTTCAGACTGGAATCGTCACCTCGAGCAATGTAGAGCAGTTACGATTCAGAGCCGGAATTGGGACCTCAGACTGGAACTGTGACTTCGAACCTTGAAATTAAGTTGTGATTCCAAAGCGGAATTGTGGCCTCAGACTTGAATTGTGACCCTGAGCCTTGTGCTGCATTTGTGATACCAAACCGGAATTGGGTCCTCAGACTGGAATCGTGATCTCGAGACATGAACATCAGTTGTGATTCCAAACAGGAATATTGACCTAAGACTGGAATTGTGATTTCATTCCATGAACTGCTATTGTGAATCCAAACTGTAATTGTGACCTCGAGACAGGATCAGCAGTTGTGATTCCAAACGGGAATTGTGGCCTCAGACTGGATTTGTGACCCCGAGCCTTGAGCTGCACTTGTGATTCCAAAGCAGTATAGGGTCATCAGACTAGAATCGTGTCTTCGAGCCTTGAACTTTAGTAGTGTTTCCTGACAGGATTTGGGGCCTAAGACTGGAATTGTGATCTTGAGAGTTGAAATGCAATTGTGATTCCAAACAGGATTCATGAACTCTGACTGGAATTGTGACCTCGAGCATTGAACATCAATCGTGATTCCCAACATGAATTCTATCCTCATACTGGAATTGTGGCCTCAAGACTTAAAATGCAAATGTGATTTCAAACTGGAATTGTGACCTCAAGCCTTGAAATGCAATTGTTATTTCAAACCGGAATTGTGAAATCAAGCCTTGAACTGCTAATATGATTCCAAACCGGAATTGTGGCCTCAGACTTGAATTGTGACCTCGAGCCTTGAATAGCAGTTGTGATTCCGAACTGTAATTGTGACCTCGGGCCTTGAATTGCAGTTGTGATTCCAAACGGGAATTGTGGCCTCAGACTGGAACTATGACCCCGGAGCCTTGAGCTGCAGTACTGATTCCAAACAGCTATTGCGTCCTCAGACTGCAGTTGTGACTTCGAGCCTTGAATTTTAGTTGTGATTCCAAAGCCGTATTGTGGCCTCAGACTGGAATTGTGACCTCGAGGCTTGAACATCAATTGTGATTCCAAACAGGAATTGTGTCCTCATACTGGAATTGTGGCCTCATGACTTAAAATGCAAATGTGATTTGAAACTGGAATTGTGAACTCAAGCCTTGAACTGCAATTGTGATTCCAAATTGGAATTGTGAACTCAAGCCTTGAATAGCAGTTGTGATTCCAAACGGGAATTGTGGCCTCAGACTGGAATTGTGATCTCGAGCCTTGAACTGCAATTTTGATTCCAAACAAGAATTGTGACCGCAGACTGGATTTGTGACCTCGAGACTTGAACTACAATTGGATTTCAAACAGGAATTGGGGCCTCAGACTGGAATTGTGACCTCATTCCATGAACTCCTATTGTGATTCCAAACTGTAATAGTGAGCTCGAGCCTTGAACTGCAGTACTGATTCCAAACGGGAGTCGTGGCCTCAGACTGGAAATGTGACAACTAGGCTTGAGCTGCAGTTGTGATACCATACCGGAATTGAGTCTTCAGACTGGAATCGTCACCTCGAGCAATATAGAGCAGTTGCGATTCAGAGCCGGAATTGGGACCTCAAACTGGAACTGTGACTACGAACCTTGAAATTAACTTGTGATTCCAAATCGGAATTGGGTCCTCAGACTGGAATTGTGACCCTGAGCCTTGTGCTGCATCTGTGATACCAAACCGGAATTGGGTCCTCAGACTGGAATCATGATCTCGAGACATGAACATCAGTTGTGATTCCAAACAGGAATATTGACCTAAGACTGGAATTGTGATTTCATTCCATGAACTGCTATTGTGAATCCAAACTGTAATTGTGACCTCAATCCTTGAACTGCAGTTGTGATTCCAAATGGGAATTGTGGCCTCAGACTGGAATTGTGACCCCGAGCCTTGAGCTGCACTTGTGATACCAAACCGGAATTGGGTCCTCAGACTGGAATCGTGATCTCGAGACATGAATATCCGTTGTGATTCCAACACAGAATTGGGGGCTCAGACTGGAATTGAGACCTCGAGCTTTGAACTGCAATTGTGATTCCAAACAGAAACTATTACCTCAGAGAGTAATTGTGACCTCATTCCATGAACTGCTCTTGTGATTCCAAACTGTAATTGTGACCTCGAGCCTTGAACTCCAGTTGTGATTCCAAACAGGACTTGTGAACTCAGACTGGAATTGTGACCTCGAGCCTTGAACGGCAGTTGTGAGTCCAACTGGGAATTGGGGCCTCAGACTGGAATTGTGACTCCTAGCCATGATCTGCAGTACTGATTCCAAACAGGAATTGGGGCCTCAGACTGGAATTGTGATCTCGAGACAGGAATAGCAGTTGTGATTCCAAACGGGAATCGTGGCCTCAGACTGGAAATGTGACAACTAGGCTTGGAGCTGCAGTCGTGATACCATACCGGAACTGAGTCTTCAGACTGGAATCTTCACCTCGAGCAATGTAGAACAGTTACGATTCAGAGCCGGAATTGGGACCTCAGACTGGAACTGTGACTTCAAACCTTGAAATTAAGTTGTGATTCCAAAGCGGAATTGTGGCCTCAGACTTGAATTGTGACCCTGAGCCTTGTGCTGCATTCCTGATACCAAACCGGAATTGGGTTCTCAGACTGGAATCGTGATCTCGAGACATGAACATCAGTTGTGATTCCAAACAGGAATATTGACCTAAGACTGGAATTGTGATTTCATTCCATGAACTGCTATCGTGAATCCAAACTATAATTGTGACCTCGATCCTTGAACTGCAGTTGTGATTCCAAACGGGAATTGTGGCCTCAGACTGGAATTGTGACCCCGAGCCTTGAGCTGCACTTGTGATTCCAAAGCAGTATAGGGTCATCAGACTAGAATCGTGTCTTCGAGCCTTGAACTTTAGTAGTGTTTCCTGACAGGATTTGGGGCCTAAGACTGGAATTGTGATCTTGAGAGTTGAAATGCAATTGTGATTCCAAACAGGATTCATGAACTCTGACTGGAATTGTGACCTCGAGCGTTGAACATCAATCGTGATTCCCAACATGAATTCTATCCTCATACTGGAATTGTGGCCTCAAGCCTTGAAATGCAATTGTTATTTCAAACCGGAACTGTGAAATCAAGCCTTGAACTGCTAATATGATTCCAAACCGGAATTGTGACTTCAGACTAGAATTGTGACCTCGAGCCTCGAATAGCAGTTGTGATTCCAAACGGGAATTGTGGCCTCAGACTGGAATTGTGATCTCGACCCTTGAACTGCAAATTTGATTCCAAACTGGAATTGTGACCGCAGACTGGATTTGTGGACTCGAGCTTTGAAGTGCAATTGAGATTCCAAACAGAAATTATGACCTCAGACAGTAATTGTGACCTCATTCCATGAACTGCTATTGTGATTCCAAACTGTAATAGTGACCTCGACCCTTGAATTGCAGTTGTGATTCGAAATGGAAATTGTGGCCTCAGACTTGAATTGTGACCGCGAGACATGAACAGCCGTTGTGATTACAAAACGGAATTGGGGGCTCAGACTGGAATTGTGACCTCGAGCCTTGAACTGCCATTGTGATTCCAAACAGGAATTGTGGCCTCAGACTGGAACTATGACCCCGGAGCCTTGAGCTGCAGTACTGATTCCAAACAGCGATTGCATCCTCAGACTGCAGTTGTGACTTCGAGCCTTGAATTTTAGTTGTGATTATAAAACCGTATTGTGTCCTCAGACTGGAATTGTGATCTCGAGCCTTGAACTGCAATTGGATTTCAAACAGGAATTGGGGCCTCAGACTGGAATTGTGATCTCGAGACTTGAAATGCAATTGTGAATCCAAACAGGATTCATGAACTCTGACTGGAAATGTGACCTCGAGCCTTGAACATCAATTGTGAATCCAAACAGGAATTGTGATTTCATACTGGAATTGTGGCCTCATGATTTAAAATGCAAATGTGATTTTAAACTGGAATTGTGACCTCAAGCCTTGAAATGCAATTGTGATTCCAAAGTGGAATTGTGAACTCAAGCCTTGAACTGCAATTGTGATTGCAAACCGGAATTGTGACCTCGAGTTTGAATAGCAGTTGTGATTCCAAACGGGAATTGTGGCCTCAGACTGGAATTGTGATTTTGACCCTTGAACTGCAAATGTGATTCCAAACGGGATTTGTGACCACACACTGCATTTGTGACCTAGAGATATGAGCTGCAGTTGTGATACCAAACTGATATTGGGACCTCAGACAGGAATTGTGTTCTCCAGGCTTGTACTGCAATTGTGATTCCAAACTGGAATTGTGACCTAAGACTGGAATCGTGACCTCGAGACAGGATCAGCAGTTGTGATTCCAAACGGGAATTGTGGCCTCAGACTGGAATGGTGACCCCGAGACTTGAACAGCACTTCTGATTCCAAACCGGAATTGTGACGGCAGACTGGAATTGAGACCTCGAACTTTGAACTGCAATTGTGATTCCAAACAGAAACTATGACCTCAGAGAGTAATTGTGACCTCATTCTATGAACTGCTATTGTGATTCCAAACTGTAATTGTGACCTCGAGCCTTGAACTCCAGTTGTGATTCCAAACTGGAATTGTGACCTCAGACTGGAATTGCGACCTCGAGCCTTGAACGGCAGTTGTGAGTCCAACTGGGAATTGGGGCCTCAGACTGGAATTGTGACTCCTAGCCATGATCTGCAGTACTGATTCCAAACGGGAATTGTGGCCTCAGACTGGAATTGTTATCTCGAGACAGGAATAGCAGTTGTGATTCCAAATGGGAATCGTGGCCTCAGACTGGAAATGTGACAACTAGGCTTGAGCTGCAGTTGTGATACCATACCGGAATTGAGTCTTCAGACTGGAATCGTCACCTCGAGCAATGTAGAGCAGTTACGATTCAGAGCCGGAATTGGGACCTCAGACTGGAACTGTGACTTCGAACCTTGAAATTAAGTTGTGATTCCAAAGCGGAATTGTGGCCTCAGACTTGAATTGTGACCCTGAGCCTTGTGCTGCATTTGTGATACCAAACCGGAATTGGGTCCTCAGACTGGAATCGTGATCTCGAGACATGAACATCAGTTGTGATTCCAAACAGGAATATTGACCTAAGACTGGAATTGTGATTTCATTCCATGAACTGCTATTGTGAATCCAAACTGTAATTGTGACCTCGAGACAGGATCAGCAGTTGTGATTCCAAACGGGAATTGTGGCCTCAGACTGGATTTGTGACCCCGAGCCTTGAGCTGCACTTGTGATTCCAAAGCAGTATAGGGTCATCAGACTAGAATCGTGTCTTCGAGCCTTGAACTTTAGTAGTGTTTCCTGACAGGATTTGGGGCCTAAGACTGGAATTGTGATCTTGAGAGTTGAAATGCAATTGTGATTCCAAACAGGATTCATGAACTCTGACTGGAATTGTGACCTCGAGCATTGAACATCAATCGTGATTCCCAACATGAATTCTATCCTCATACTGGAATTGTGGCCTCAAGACTTAAAATGCAAATGTGATTTCAAACTGGAATTGTGACCTCAAGCCTTGAAATGCAATTGTTATTTCAAACCGGAATTGTGAAATCAAGCCTTGAACTGCTAATATGATTCCAAACCGGAATTGTGGCCTCAGACTTGAATTGTGACCTCGAGCCTTGAATAGCAGTTGTGATTCCGAACTGTAATTGTGACCTCGGGCCTTGAATTGCAGTTGTGATTCCAAACGGGAATTGTGGCCTCAGACTGGAACTATGACCCCGGAGCCTTGAGCTGCAGTACTGATTCCAAACAGCTATTGCGTCCTCAGACTGCAGTTGTGACTTCGAGCCTTGAATTTTAGTTGTGATTCCAAAGCCGTATTGTGGCCTCAGACTGGAATTGTGACCTCGAGGCTTGAACATCAATTGTGATTCCAAACAGGAATTGTGTCCTCATACTGGAATTGTGGCCTCATGACTTAAAATGCAAATGTGATTTGAAACTGGAATTGTGAACTCAAGCCTTGAACTGCAATTGTGATTCCAAATTGGAATTGTGAACTCAAGCCTTGAATAGCAGTTGTGATTCCAAACGGGAATTGTGGCCTCAGACTGGAATTGTGATCTCGAGCCTTGAACTGCAATTTTGATTCCAAACAAGAATTGTGACCGCAGACTGGATTTGTGACCTCGAGACTTGAACTACAATTGGATTTCAAACAGGAATTGGGGCCTCAGACTGGAATTGTGACCTCATTCCATGAACTCCTATTGTGATTCCAAACTGTAATAGTGAGCTCGAGCCTTGAACTGCAGTACTGATTCCAAACGGGAGTCGTGGCCTCAGACTGGAAATGTGACAACTAGGCTTGAGCTGCAGTTGTGATACCATACCGGAATTGAGTCTTCAGACTGGAATCGTCACCTCGAGCAATATAGAGCAGTTGCGATTCAGAGCCGGAATTGGGACCTCAAACTGGAACTGTGACTACGAACCTTGAAATTAACTTGTGATTCCAAATCGGAATTGGGTCCTCAGACTGGAATTGTGACCCTGAGCCTTGTGCTGCATCTGTGATACCAAACCGGAATTGGGTCCTCAGACTGGAATCATGATCTCGAGACATGAACATCAGTTGTGATTCCAAACAGGAATATTGACCTAAGACTGGAATTGTGATTTCATTCCATGAACTGCTATTGTGAATCCAAACTGTAATTGTGACCTCAATCCTTGAACTGCAGTTGTGATTCCAAATGGGAATTGTGGCCTCAGACTGGAATTGTGACCCCGAGCCTTGAGCTGCACTTGTGATACCAAACCGGAATTGGGTCCTCAGACTGGAATCGTGATCTCGAGACATGAATATCCGTTGTGATTCCAACACAGAATTGGGGGCTCAGACTGGAATTGAGACCTCGAGCTTTGAACTGCAATTGTGATTCCAAACAGAAACTATTACCTCAGAGAGTAATTGTGACCTCATTCCATGAACTGCTCTTGTGATTCCAAACTGTAATTGTGACCTCGAGCCTTGAACTCCAGTTGTGATTCCAAACAGGACTTGTGAACTCAGACTGGAATTGTGACCTCGAGCCTTGAACGGCAGTTGTGAGTCCAACTGGGAATTGGGGCCTCAGACTGGAATTGTGACTCCTAGCCATGATCTGCAGTACTGATTCCAAACAGGAATTGGGGCCTCAGACTGGAATTGTGATCTCGAGACAGGAATAGCAGTTGTGATTCCAAACGGGAATCGTGGCCTCAGACTGGAAATGTGACAACTAGGCTTGGAGCTGCAGTCGTGATACCATACCGGAACTGAGTCTTCAGACTGGAATCTTCACCTCGAGCAATGTAGAACAGTTACGATTCAGAGCCGGAATTGGGACCTCAGACTGGAACTGTGACTTCAAACCTTGAAATTAAGTTGTGATTCCAAAGCGGAATTGTGGCCTCAGACTTGAATTGTGACCCTGAGCCTTGTGCTGCATTCCTGATACCAAACCGGAATTGGGTTCTCAGACTGGAATCGTGATCTCGAGACATGAACATCAGTTGTGATTCCAAACAGGAATATTGACCTAAGACTGGAATTGTGATTTCATTCCATGAACTGCTATCGTGAATCCAAACTATAATTGTGACCTCGATCCTTGAACTGCAGTTGTGATTCCAAACGGGAATTGTGGCCTCAGACTGGAATTGTGACCCCGAGCCTTGAGCTGCACTTGTGATTCCAAAGCAGTATAGGGTCATCAGACTAGAATCGTGTCTTCGAGCCTTGAACTTTAGTAGTGTTTCCTGACAGGATTTGGGGCCTAAGACTGGAATTGTGATCTTGAGAGTTGAAATGCAATTGTGATTCCAAACAGGATTCATGAACTCTGACTGGAATTGTGACCTCGAGCGTTGAACATCAATCGTGATTCCCAACATGAATTCTATCCTCATACTGGAATTGTGGCCTCAAGCCTTGAAATGCAATTGTTATTTCAAACCGGAACTGTGAAATCAAGCCTTGAACTGCTAATATGATTCCAAACCGGAATTGTGACTTCAGACTAGAATTGTGACCTCGAGCCTCGAATAGCAGTTGTGATTCCAAACGGGAATTGTGGCCTCAGACTGGAATTGTGATCTCGACCCTTGAACTGCAAATTTGATTCCAAACTGGAATTGTGACCGCAGACTGGATTTGTGGACTCGAGCTTTGAAGTGCAATTGAGATTCCAAACAGAAATTATGACCTCAGACAGTAATTGTGACCTCATTCCATGAACTGCTATTGTGATTCCAAACTGTAATAGTGACCTCGACCCTTGAATTGCAGTTGTGATTCGAAATGGAAATTGTGGCCTCAGACTTGAATTGTGACCGCGAGACATGAACAGCCGTTGTGATTACAAAACGGAATTGGGGGCTCAGACTGGAATTGTGACCTCGAGCCTTGAACTGCCATTGTGATTCCAAACAGGAATTGTGGCCTCAGACTGGAACTATGACCCCGGAGCCTTGAGCTGCAGTACTGATTCCAAACAGCGATTGCATCCTCAGACTGCAGTTGTGACTTCGAGCCTTGAATTTTAGTTGTGATTATAAAACCGTATTGTGTCCTCAGACTGGAATTGTGATCTCGAGCCTTGAACTGCAATTGGATTTCAAACAGGAATTGGGGCCTCAGACTGGAATTGTGATCTCGAGACTTGAAATGCAATTGTGAATCCAAACAGGATTCATGAACTCTGACTGGAAATGTGACCTCGAGCCTTGAACATCAATTGTGAATCCAAACAGGAATTGTGATTTCATACTGGAATTGTGGCCTCATGATTTAAAATGCAAATGTGATTTTAAACTGGAATTGTGACCTCAAGCCTTGAAATGCAATTGTGATTCCAAAGTGGAATTGTGAACTCAAGCCTTGAACTGCAATTGTGATTGCAAACCGGAATTGTGACCTCGAGTTTGAATAGCAGTTGTGATTCCAAACGGGAATTGTGGCCTCAGACTGGAATTGTGATTTTGACCCTTGAACTGCAAATGTGATTCCAAACGGGATTTGTGACCACACACTGCATTTGTGACCTAGAGATATGAGCTGCAGTTGTGATACCAAACTGATATTGGGACCTCAGACAGGAATTGTGTTCTCCAGGCTTGTACTGCAATTGTGATTCCAAACTGGAATTGTGACCTAAGACTGGAATCGTGACCTCGAGACAGGATCAGCAGTTGTGATTCCAAACGGGAATTGTGGCCTCAGACTGGAATGGTGACCCCGAGACTTGAACAGCACTTCTGATTCCAAACCGGAATTGTGACGGCAGACTGGAATTGAGACCTCGAACTTTGAACTGCAATTGTGATTCCAAACAGAAACTATGACCTCAGAGAGTAATTGTGACCTCATTCTATGAACTGCTATTGTGATTCCAAACTGTAATTGTGACCTCGAGCCTTGAACTCCAGTTGTGATTCCAAACTGGAATTGTGACCTCAGACTGGAATTGCGACCTCGAGCCTTGAACGGCAGTTGTGAGTCCAACTGGGAATTGGGGCCTCAGACTGGAATTGTGACTCCTAGCCATGATCTGCAGTACTGATTCCAAACGGGAATTGTGGCCTCAGACTGGAATTGTTATCTCGAGACAGGAATAGCAGTTGTGATTCCAAATGGGAATCGTGGCCTCAGACTGGAAATGTGACAACTAGGCTTGAGCTGCAGTTGTGATACCATACCGGAATTGAGTCTTCAGACTGGAATCGTCACCTCGAGCAATGTAGAGCAGTTACGATTCAGAGCCGGAATTGGGACCTCAGACTGGAACTGTGACTTCAAACCTTGAAATTAAGTTGTGATTCCAAAGCGGAATTGTGGCCTCAGACTTGAATTGTGACCCTGAGCCTTGTGCTGCATTCCTGATACCAAACCGGAATTGGGTCCTCAGACTGGAATCGTGATCTCGAGACATGAACATCAGTTGTGATTCCAAACAGGAATATTGACCTAAGACTGGAATTGTGATTTCATTCCATGAACTGCTATTGTGAATCCAAACTGTAATTGTGACCTCGAGACAGGATCAGCAGTTGTGATTCCAAACGGGAATTGTGGCCTCAGACTGGAATTGTGACCCCGAGCCTTGAGCTGCACTTGTGATTCCAAAGCAGTATAGGGTCATCAGACTAGAATCGTGTCTTCGAGCCTTGAACTTTAGTAGTGTTTCCTGACAGGATTTGGGGCCTAAGACTGGAATTGTGATCTTGAGAGTTGAAATGCAATTGTGATTCCAAACAGGATTCATGAACTCTGACTGGAATTGTGACCTCGAGCATTGAACATCAATCGTGATTCCCAACATGAATTCTATCCTCATACTGGAATTGTGGCCTCAAGACTTAAAATGCAAATGTGATTTCAAACTGGAATTGTGACCTCAAGCCTTGAAATGCAATTGTTATTTCAAACCGGAATTGTGAAATCAAGCCTTGAACTGCTAATATGATTCCAAACCGGAATTGTGGCCTCAGACTTGAATTGTGACCTCGAGCCTTGAATAGCAGTTGTGATTCCGAACTGTAATTGTGACCTCGGGCCTTGAATTGCAGTTGTGATTCCAAACGGGAATTGTGGCCTCAGACTGGAACTATGACCCCGGAGCCTTGAGCTGCAGTACTGATTCCAAACAGCTATTGCGTCCTCAGACTGCAGTTGTGACTTCGAGCCTTGAATTTTAGTTGTGATTCCAAAGCCGTATTGTGGCCTCAGACTGGAATTGTGACCTCGAGGCTTGAACATCAATTGTGATTCCAAACAGGAATTGTGTCCTCATACTGGAATTGTGGCCTCATGACTTAAAATGCAAATGTGATTTGAAACTGGAATTGTGAACTCAAGCCTTGAACTGCAATTGTGATTCCAAATTGGAATTGTGAACTCAAGCCTTGAATAGCAGTTGTGATTCCAAACGGGAATTGTGGCCTCAGACTGCAATTGTGATCTCGAGCCTTGAACTGCAATTTTGATTCCAAACAAGAATTGTGACCGCAGACTGGATTTGTGACCTCGAGCCTTGAACTACAATTGGATTTCAAACAGGAATTGGGGCCTCAGACTGGAATTGTGACCTCATTCCATGAACTCCTATTGTGATTCCAAACTGTAATAGTGAGCTCGAGCCTTGAACTGCAGTACTGATTCCAAACAGGAATTCGGGCCTCAGACTGGAATTGTGATCTCGAGACAGGAATAGCAGTGGTGATTCCAAACGGGAATCGTGGCCTCAGACTGGAAATGTGACAACTAGGCTTGAGCTCCAGTTGTGATACCATACCGGAATTGAGTCTTCAGACTGGAATCGTCACCTCGAGCAATGTAGCGCAGTTACGATTCAGAGCCGGAATTGGGACCTCAGACTGGAACTGTGACTTCAAACCTTGAAATTAAGTTGTGATTCCAAAGCGGAATTGTGGCCTCAGACTGGAATTGTGACCCTGAGCCTTGTGCTGCAGTTGTGATACCAAACTGATATTGGGACCTCAGACAGGAATTGTGTTCTCCAGGCTTGTACTGCAATTGTGATTCCAAACTGGAATTGTGACCTAAGACTGGAATCGTGACCTCGAGACAGGATCAGCAGTTGTGATTCCAAACGGGAATTGTGGCCTCAGACTGGAATGGTGACCCCGAGACTTGAACAGCACTTCTGATTCCAAACCGGAATTGTGACGGCAGACTGGAATTGAGACCTCGAACTTTGAACTGCAATTGTGATTCCAAACAGAAACTATGACCTCAGAGAGTAATTGTGACCTCATTCTATGAACTGCTATTGTGATTCCAAACTGTAATTGTGACCTCGAGCCTTGAACTCCAGTTGTGATTCCAAACTGGAATTGTGACCTCAGACTGGAATTGCGACCTCAAGACTTGAACGGCAGTTGTGAGTCCAACTGGGAATTGGGGCCTCAGACTGGAATTGTGACTCCTAGCCATGATCTGCAGTACTGATTCCAAACGGGAATTGTGGCCTCAGACTGGAATTGTTATCTCGAGACAGGAATAGCAGTTGTGATTCCAAACGGGAATCGTGGCCTCAGACTGGAAATGTGACAACTAGGCTTGAGCTGCAGTTGTGATACCATACCGGAATTGAGTCTTCAGACTGGAATCGTCACCTCGAGCAATGTAGAGCAGTTACGATTCAGAGCCGGAATTGGGACCTCAGACTGGAACTGTGACTTCGAACCTTGAAATTAAGTTGTGATTCCAAAGCGGAATTGTGGCCTCAGACTTGAATTGTGACCCTGAGCCTTGTGCTGCATTTGTGATACCAAACCGGAATTGGGTCCTCAGACTGGAATCGTGACCTCGAGACAGGATCAGCAGTTGTGATTCCAAACGGGAATTGTGGCCTCAGACTTGAATTCTGACCCTGAGCCTTGTGCTGCAGTTGTGATTCCAAACGGGAATTGAGACCTCAGTCTGGCATTGTGATCTCAAGCCTTGAACTGCAATTGTGATTCCAAACCGGAATTGTGACCGCAGACTGGAATTGAGACTTCGAGCTTTGAACTGCAATTGTGATACCAAACAGAAATTATGACCTCAGAGAGTTATTGTGACCTCATTCTATGAACTGCTATTGTGATTCCAAACAGGAATTGTGACCTCGAGCCTTGAACTGCAGTACTGATTCCAAACAGGAATTGTGGCCTCAGACTGGAATTGTTATCTCGAGACAGGAATAGCAGTTGTGATTCCAAACGGGAATCGTGGCCTCAGACTGGAAATGTGACAACTAGGCTTGAGCTGCAGTTGTGATACCATACCGGAATTGAGTCTTCAGACTGGAATCGTCACCTCGAGCAATGTAGAGCAGTTTCGATTCAGAGCCGGAATTGGGACCTCAGACTGGAACTGTGACTTCAAACCTTGAAATTAAGTTGTGATTCCAAAGCGGAATTGGGTCCTCAGACTGGAATTGTGACCCTGAGCCTTGTGCTGCATCTGTGATACCAAACCGGAATTGGGTCCTCAGACTGGAATCGTGATCTCGAGACATGAACATCAGTTGTGATTCCAAACAGGAATATTGACCTAAGACTGGAATTGTGATTTCATTCCATGAACTGCTATTGTGAATCCAAACTGTAATTGTGACCTCAATCCTTGAACTGCAGTTGTGATTCCAAATGGGAATTGTGGCCTCAGACTGGAATTGTGACCCCGAGCCTTGAGCTGCACTTGTGATACCAAACCGGAATTGGGTCCTCAGACTGGAATCGTGATCTCGAGACATGAATATCCGTTGTGATTCCAACACAGAATTGGGGGCTCAGACTGGAATTGAGACCTCGAGCTTTGAACTGCAATTGTGATTCCAAACAGAAACTATTACCTCAGAGAGTAATTGTGACCTCATTCCATGAACTGCTCTTGTGATTCCAAACTGTAATTGTGACCTCGAGCCTTGAACTCCAGTTGTGATTCCAAACAGGACTTGTGAACTCAGACTGGAATTGTGACCTCGAGCCTTGAACGGCAGTTGTGAGTCCAACTGGGAATTGGGGCCTCAGACTGGAATTGTGACTCCTAGCCATGATCTGCAGTACTGATTCCAAACAGGAATTGGGGCCTCAGACTGGAATTGTGATCTCGAGACAGGAATAGCAGTTGTGATTCCAAACGGGAATCGTGGCCTCAGACTGGAAATGTGACAACTAGGCTTGGAGCTGCAGTCGTGATACCATACCGGAACTGAGTCTTCAGACTGGAATCTTCACCTCGAGCAATGTAGAACAGTTACGATTCAGAGCCGGAATTGGGACCTCAGACTGGAACTGTGACTTCAAACCTTGAAATTAAGTTGTGATTCCAAAGCGGAATTGTGGCCTCAGACTTGAATTGTGACCCTGAGCCTTGTGCTGCATTCCTGATACCAAACCGGAATTGGGTTCTCAGACTGGAATCGTGATCTCGAGACATGAACATCAGTTGTGATTCCAAACAGGAATATTGACCTAAGACTGGAATTGTGATTTCATTCCATGAACTGCTATCGTGAATCCAAACTGTAATTGTGACCTCGATCCTTGAACTGCAGTTGTGATTCCAAACGGGAATTGTGGCCTCAGACTGGAATTGTGACCCCGAGCCTTGAGCTGCACTTGTGATTCCAAAGCAGTATAGGGTCATCAGACTAGAATCGTGTCTTCGAGCCTTGAACTTTAGTAGTGTTTCCTGACAGGATTTGGGGCCTAAGACTGGAATTGTGATCTTGAGAGTTGAAATGCAATTGTGATTCCAAACAGGATTCATGAACTCTGACTGGAATTGTGACCTCGAGCGTTGAACATCAATCGTGATTCCCAACATGAATTCTATCCTCATACTGGAATTGTGGCCTCAAGCCTTGAAATGCAATTGTTATTTCAAACCGGAATTGTGAAATCAAGCCTTGAACTGCTAATATGATTCCAAACCGGAATTGTGACTTCAGACTAGAATTGTGACCTCGAGCCTCGAATAGCAGTTGTGATTCCAAACGGGAATTGTGGCCTCAGACTGGAATTGTGATCTCGACCCTTGAACTGCAAATTTGATTCCAAACTGGAATTGTGACCGCAGACTGGATTTGTGGACTCGAGCTTTGAAGTGCAATTGAGATTCCAAACAGAAATTATGACCTCAGACAGTAATTGTGACCTCATTCCATGAACTGCTATTGTGATTCCAAACTGTAATAGTGACCTCGACCCTTGAATTGCAGTTGTGATTCGAAATGGAAATTGTGGCCTCAGACTTGAATTGTGACCGCGAGACATGAACAGCCGTTGTGATTACAAAACGGAATTGGGGGCTCAGACTGGAATTGTGACCTCGAGCCTTGAACTGCCATTGTGATTCCAAACAGGAATTGTGGCCTCAGACTGGAACTATGACCCCGGAGCCTTGAGCTGCAGTACTGATTCCAAACAGCGATTGCATCCTCAGACTGCAGTTGTGACTTCGAGCCTTGAATTTTAGTTGTGATTATAAAACCGTATTGTGTCCTCAGACTGGAATTGTGATCTCGAGCCTTGAACTGCAATTGGATTTCAAACAGGAATTGGGGCCTCAGACTGGAATTGTGATCTCGAGACTTGAAATGCAATTGTGAATCCAAACAGGATTCATGAACTCTGACTGGAAATGTGACCTCGAGCCTTGAACATCAATTGTGAATCCAAACAGGAATTGTGATTTCATACTGGAATTGTGGCCTCATGATTTAAAATGCAAATGTGATTTTAAACTGGAATTGTGACCTCAAGCCTTGAAATGCAATTGTGATTCCAAAGTGGAATTGTGAACTCAAGCCTTGAACTGCAATTGTGATTGCAAACCGGAATTGTGACCTCGAGTTTGAATAGCAGTTGTGATTCCAAACGGGAATTGTGGCCTCAGACTGGAATTGTGATTTTGACCCTTGAACTGCAAATGTGATTCCAAACGGGATTTGTGACCACACACTGCATTTGTGACCTAGAGATATGAGCTGCAGTTGTGATACCAAACTGATATTGGGACCTCAGACAGGAATTGTGTTCTCCAGGCTTGTACTGCAATTGTGATTCCAAACTGGAATTGTGACCTAAGACTGGAATCGTGACCTCGAGACAGGATCAGCAGTTGTGATTCCAAACGGGAATTGTGGCCTCAGACTGGAATGGTGACCCCGAGACTTGAACAGCACTTCTGATTCCAAACCGGAATTGTGACGGCAGACTGGAATTGAGACCTCGAACTTTGAACTGCAATTGTGATTCCAAACAGAAACTATGACCTCAGAGAGTAATTGTGACCTCATTCTATGAACTGCTATTGTGATTCCAAACTGTAATTGTGACCTCGAGCCTTGAACTCCAGTTGTGATTCCAAACTGGAATTGTGACCTCAGACTGGAATTGCGACCTCGAGCCTTGAACGGCAGTTGTGAGTCCAACTGGGAATTGGGGCCTCAGACTGGAATTGTGACTCCTAGCCATGATCTGCAGTACTGATTCCAAACGGGAATTGTGGCCTCAGACTGGAATTGTTATCTCGAGACAGGAATAGCAGTTGTGATTCCAAATGGGAATCGTGGCCTCAGACTGGAAATGTGACAACTAGGCTTGAGCTGCAGTTGTGATACCATACCGGAATTGAGTCTTCAGACTGGAATCGTCACCTCGAGCAATGTAGAGCAGTTACGATTCAGAGCCGGAATTGGGACCTCAGACTGGAACAGTGACTTCAAACCTTGAAATTAAGTTGTGATTCCAAAGCGGAATTGTGGCCTCAGACTTGAATTGTGACCCTGAGCCTTGTGCTGCATTCCTGATACCAAACCGGAATTGGGTCCTCAGACTGGAATCGTGATCTCGAGACATGAACATCAGTTGTGATTCCAAACAGGAATATTGACCTAAGACTGGAATTGTGATTTCATTCCATGAACTGCTATTGTGAATCCAAACTGTAATTGTGACCTCGATACTTGAACTGCAGTTGTGATTCCAAACGGGAATTGTGGCCTCAGACTGGAATTGTGACCCCGAGCCTTGAGCTGCACTTGTGATTCCAAAGCAGTATAGGGTCATCAGACTAGAATCGTGTCTTCGAGCCTTGAACTTTAGTAGTGTTTCCTGACAGGATTTGGGGCCTAAGACTGGAATTGTGATCTTGAGAGTTGAAATGCAATTGTGATTCCAAACAGGATTCATGAACTCTGACTGGAATTGTGACCTCGAGCATTGAACATCAATCGTGATTCCCAACATGAATTCTATCCTCATACTGGAATTGTGGCCTCAAGACTTAAAATGCAAATGTGATTTCAAACTGGAATTGTGACCTCAAGCCTTGAAATGCAATTGTTATTTCAAACCGGAATTGTGAAATCAAGCCTTGAACTGCTAATATGATTCCAAACCGGAATTGTGGCCTCAGACTTGAATTGTGACCTCGAGCCTTGAATAGCAGTTGTGATTCCGAACTGTAATTGTGACCTCGGGCCTTGAATTGCAGTTGTGATTCCAAACGGGAATTGTGGCCTCAGACTGGAACTATGACCCCGGAGCCTTGAGCTGCAGTACTGATTCCAAACAGCTATTGCGTCCTCAGACTGCAGTTGTGACTTCGAGCCTTGAATTTTAGTTGTGATTCCAAAGCCGTATTGTGGCCTCAGACTGGAATTGTGACCTCGAGGCTTGAACATCAATTGTGATTCCAAACAGGAATTGTGTCCTCATACTGGAATTGTGGCCTCATGACTTAAAATGCAAATGTGATTTGAAACTGGAATTGTGAACTCAAGCCTTGAACTGCAATTGTGATTCCAAATTGGAATTGTGAACTCAAGCCTTGAATAGCAGTTGTGATTCCAAACGGGAATTGTGGCCTCAGACTGGAATTGTGATCTCGAGCCTTGAACTGCAATTTTGATTCCAAACAAGAATTGTGACCGCAGACTGGATTTGTGACCTCGAGCCTTGAACTACAATTGGATTTCAAACAGGAATTGGGGCCTCAGACTGGAATTGTGACCTCATTCCATGAACTCCTATTGTGATTCCAAACTGTAATAGTGAGCTCGAGCCTTGAACTGCAGTACTGATTCCAAACAGGAATTGGGGCCTCAGACTGGAATTGTGATCTCGAGACAGGAATAGCAGTTGTGATTCTAAACGGGAATCGTGGCCTCAGACTGGAAATGTGACAACTAGGCTTGAGCTGCAGTTGTGATACCATACCGGAATTGAGTCTTCAGACTGGAATCGTCACCTCGAGCAATGTAGAGCAGTTGGGATTCAGAGCCGGAATTGGGACCTCAGACTGGAACTGTGACTTCAAACCTTGAAATTAAGTTGTGATTCCAAAGCGGAATTGTGGCCTCAGACTGGAATTGTGACCCTGAGCCTTGTGCTGCAGTTGTGATACCAAACTGATATTGGGACCTCAGACAGGAATTGTGTTCTCCAGGCTTGTACTGCAATTGTGATTCCAAACTGGAATTGTGACCTAAGACTGGAATCGTGACCTCGAGACAGGATCAGCAGTTGTGATTCCAAACGGGAATTGTGGCCTCAGACTGGAATGGTGACCCCGAGACTTGAACAGCACTTCTGATTCCAAACCGGAATTGTGACGGCAGACTGGGATTGAGACCTCGAACTTTGAACTGCAATTGTGATTCCAAACAGAAACTATGACCTCAGAGAGTAATTGTGACCTCATTCTATGAACTGCTATTGTGATTCCAAACTGTAATTGTGACCTCGAGCCTTGAACTCCAGTTGTGATTCCAAACTGGAATTGTGACCTCAGACTGGAATTGCGACCTCGAGACTTGAACGGCAGTTGTGAGTCCAACTGGGAATTGGGGCCTCAGACTGGAATTGTGACTCCTAGCCATGATCTGCAGTACTGATTCCAAACGGGAATTGGGGCCTCAGACTGGAATTGTGATCTCGAGACAGGAATAGCAGTTGTGATTCCAAACGGGAATCGTGGCCTCAGACTGGAAATGTGACAACTAGGCTTGAGCTGCAGTTGTGATACCATACCGGAATTGAGTCTTCAGACTGGAATCGTCACCTCGAGCAATGTAGAGCAGTTACGATTCAGAGCCGGAATTGGGACCTCAGACTGGAACTGTGACTTCGAACCTTGAAATTAAGTTGTGATTCCAAAGCGGAATTGTGGCCTCAGACTTGAATTGTGACCCTGAGCCTTGTGCTGCATTTGTGATACCAAACCGGAATTGGGTCCTCAGACTGGAATCGTGACCTCGAGACAGGATCAGCAGTTGTGATTCCAAACGGGAATTGTGGCCTCAGACTTGAATTCTGACCCTGAGCCTTGTGCTGCAGTTGTGATTCCAAACGGGAATTGAGACCTCAGTCTGGCATTGTGATCTCAAGCCTTGAACTGCAATTGTGATTCCAAACCGGAATTGTGACCGCAGACTGGAATTGAGACTTCGAGCTTTGAACTGCAATTGTGATACCAAACAGAAATTATGACCTCAGAGAGTTATTGTGACCTCATTCTATGAACTGCTATTGTGATTCCAAACAGGAATTGTGACCTCGAGCCTTGAACTGCAGTACTGATTCCAAACAGGAATTGTGGCCTCAGACTGGAATTGTTATCTCGAGACAGGAATAGCAGTTGTGATTCCAAACGGGAATCGTGGCCTCAGACTGGAAATGTGACAACTAGGCTTGAGCTGCAGTTGTGATACCATACCGGAATTGAGTCTTCAGACTGGAATCGTCACCTCGAGCAATGTAGAGCAGTTTCGATTCAGAGCCGGAATTGGGACCTCAGACTGGAACTGTGACTTCAAACCTTGAAATTAAGTTGTGATTCCAAAGCGGAATTGGGTCCTCAGACTGGAATTGTGACCCTGAGCCTTGTGCTGCATCTGTGATACCAAACCGGAATTGGGTCCTCAGACTGGAATCGTGATCTCGAGACATGAACATCAGTTGTGATTCCAAACAGGAATATTGACCTAAGACTGGAATTGTGATTTCATTCCATGAACTGCTATTGTGAATCCAAACTGTAATTGTGACCTCAATCCTTGAACTGCAGTTGTGATTCCAAATGGGAATTGTGGCCTCAGACTGGAATTGTGACCCCGAGCCTTGAGCTGCACTTGTGATACCAAACCGGAATTGGGTCCTCAGACTGGAATCGTGATCTCGAGACATGAATATCCGTTGTGATTCCAACACAGAATTGGGGGCTCAGACTGGAATTGAGACCTCGAGCTTTGAACTGCAATTGTGATTCCAAACAGAAACTATTACCTCAGAGAGTAATTGTGACCTCATTCCATGAACTGCTCTTGTGATTCCAAACTGTAATTGTGACCTCGAGCCTTGAACTCCAGTTGTGATTCCAAACAGGACTTGTGAACTCAGACTGGAATTGTGACCTCGAGCCTTGAACGGCAGTTGTGAGTCCAACTGGGAATTGGGGCCTCAGACTGGAATTGTGACTCCTAGCCATGATCTGCAGTACTGATTCCAAACAGGAATTGGGGCCTCAGACTGGAATTGTGATCTCGAGACAGGAATAGCAGTTGTGATTCCAAACGGGAATCGTGGCCTCAGACTGGAAATGTGACAACTAGGCTTGGAGCTGCAGTCGTGATACCATACCGGAACTGAGTCTTCAGACTGGAATCTTCACCTCGAGCAATGTAGAACAGTTACGATTCAGAGCCGGAATTGGGACCTCAGACTGGAACTGTGACTTCAAACCTTGAAATTAAGTTGTGATTCCAAAGCGGAATTGTGGCCTCAGACTTGAATTGTGACCCTGAGCCTTGTGCTGCATTCCTGATACCAAACCGGAATTGGGTTCTCAGACTGGAATCGTGATCTCGAGACATGAACATCAGTTGTGATTCCAAACAGGAATATTGACCTAAGACTGGAATTGTGATTTCATTCCATGAACTGCTATCGTGAATCCAAACTGTAATTGTGACCTCGATCCTTGAACTGCAGTTGTGATTCCAAACGGGAATTGTGGCCTCAGACTGGAATTGTGACCCCGAGCCTTGAGCTGCACTTGTGATTCCAAAGCAGTATAGGGTCATCAGACTAGAATCGTGTCTTCGAGCCTTGAACTTTAGTAGTGTTTCCTGACAGGATTTGGGGCCTAAGACTGGAATTGTGATCTTGAGAGTTGAAATGCAATTGTGATTCCAAACAGGATTCATGAACTCTGACTGGAATTGTGACCTCGAGCGTTGAACATCAATCGTGATTCCCAACATGAATTCTATCCTCATACTGGAATTGTGGCCTCAAGCCTTGAAATGCAATTGTTATTTCAAACCGGAACTGTGAAATCAAGCCTTGAACTGCTAATATGATTCCAAACCGGAATTGTGACTTCAGACTAGAATTGTGACCTCGAGCCTCGAATAGCAGTTGTGATTCCAAACGGGAATTGTGGCCTCAGACTGGAATTGTGATCTCGACCCTTGAACTGCAAATTTGATTCCAAACTGGAATTGTGACCGCAGACTGGATTTGTGGACTCGAGCTTTGAAGTGCAATTGAGATTCCAAACAGAAATTATGACCTCAGACAGTAATTGTGACCTCATTCCATGAACTGCTATTGTGATTCCAAACTGTAATAGTGACCTCGACCCTTGAATTGCAGTTGTGATTCGAAATGGAAATTGTGGCCTCAGACTTGAATTGTGACCGCGAGACATGAACAGCCGTTGTGATTACAAAACGGAATTGGGGGCTCAGACTGGAATTGTGACCTCGAGCCTTGAACTGCCATTGTGATTCCAAACAGGAATTGTGGCCTCAGACTGGAACTATGACCCCGGAGCCTTGAGCTGCAGTACTGATTCCAAACAGCGATTGCATCCTCAGACTGCAGTTGTGACTTCGAGCCTTGAATTTTAGTTGTGATTATAAAACCGTATTGTGTCCTCAGACTGGAATTGTGATCTCGAGCCTTGAACTGCAATTGGATTTCAAACAGGAATTGGGGCCTCAGACTGGAATTGTGATCTCGAGACTTGAAATGCAATTGTGAATCCAAACAGGATTCATGAACTCTGACTGGAAATGTGACCTCGAGCCTTGAACATCAATTGTGAATCCAAACAGGAATTGTGATTTCATACTGGAATTGTGGCCTCATGATTTAAAATGCAAATGTGATTTTAAACTGGAATTGTGACCTCAAGCCTTGAAATGCAATTGTGATTCCAAAGTGGAATTGTGAACTCAAGCCTTGAACTGCAATTGTGATTGCAAACCGGAATTGTGACCTCGAGTTTGAATAGCAGTTGTGATTCCAAACGGGAATTGTGGCCTCAGACTGGAATTGTGATTTTGACCCTTGAACTGCAAATGTGATTCCAAACGGGATTTGTGACCACACACTGCATTTGTGACCTAGAGATATGAGCTGCAGTTGTGATACCAAACTGATATTGGGACCTCAGACAGGAATTGTGTTCTCCAGGCTTATACTGCAATTGTGATTCCAAACTGGAATTGTGACCTAAGACTGGAATCGTGACCTCGAGACAGGATCAGCAGTTGTGATTCCAAACGGGAATTGTGGCCTCAGACTGGAATGGTGACCCCGAGACTTGAACAGCACTTCTGATTCCAAACCGGAATTGTGACGGCAGACTGGAATTGAGACCTCGAACTTTGAACTGCAATTGTGATTCCAAACAGAAACTATGACCTCAGAGAGTAATTGTGACCTCATTCTATGAACTGCTATTGTGATTCCAAACTGTAATTGTGACCTCGAGCCTTGAACTCCAGTTGTGATTCCAAACTGGAATTGTGACCTCAGACTGGACTTGCGACCTCGAGCCTTGACCGGCAGTTGTGAGTCCAACTGGGAATTGGGGCCTCAGACTGGAATTGTGACTCCTAGCCATGATCTGCAGTACTGATTCCAAACGGGAATTGTGGCCTCAGACTGGAATTGTTATCTCGAAACAGGAATAGCAGTTGTGATTCCAAATGGGAATCGTGGCCTCAGACTGGAAATGTGACAACTAGGCTTGAGCTGCAGTTGTGATACCATACCGGAATTGAGTCTTCAGACTGGAATCGTCACCTCGAGCAATGTAGAGCAGTTACGATTCAGAGCCGGAATTGGGACCTCAGACTCGAACTGTGACTTCGAACCTTGAAATTAAGTTGTGATTCCAAAGCGGAATTGTGGCCTCAGACTTGAATTGTGACCCTGAGCCTTGTGCTGCATTTGTGATACCAAACCGGAATTGGGTCCTCAGACTGGAATCGTGATCTCGAGACATGAACATCAGTTGTGATTCCAAACAGGAATATTGACCTAAGACTGGAATTGTGATTTCATTCCATGAACTGCTATTGTGAATCCAAACTGTAATTGTGACCTCGAGACAGGATCAGCAGTTGTGATTCCAAACGGGAATTGTGGCCTCAGACTGGAATTGTGACCCCGAGCCTTGAGCTGCACTTGTGATTCCAAAGCAGTATAGGGTCATCAGACTAGAATCGTGTCTTCGAGCCTTGAACTTTAGTAGTGTTTCCTGACAGGATTTGGGGCCTAAGACTGGAATTGTGATCTTGAGAGTTGAAATGCAATTGTGATTCCAAACAGGATTCATGAACTCTGACTGGAATTGTGACCTCGAGCATTGAACATCAATCGTGATTCCCAACATGAATTCTATCCTCATACTGGAATTGTGGCCTCAAGACTTAAAATGCAAATGTGATTTCAAACTGGAATTGTGACCTCAAGCCTTGAAATGCAATTGTTATTTCAAACCGGAATTGTGAAATCAAGCCTTGAACTGCTAATATGATTCCAAACCGGAATTGTGGCCTCAGACTTGAATTGTGACCTCGAGCCTTGAATAGCAGTTGTGATTCCGAACTGTAATTGTGACCTCGGGCCTTGAATTGCAGTTGTGATTCCAAACGGGAATTGTGGCCTCAGACTGGAACTATGACCCCGGAGCCTTGAGCTGCAGTACTGATTCCAAACAGCTATTGCGTCCTCAGACTGCAGTTGTGACTTCGAGCCTTGAATTTTAGTTGTGATTCCAAAGCCGTATTGTGGCCTCAGACTGGAATTGTGACCTCGAGGCTTGAACATCAATTGTGATTCCAAACAGGAATTGTGTCCTCATACTGGAATTGTGGCCTCATGACTTAAAATGCAAATGTGATTTGAAACTGGAATTGTGAACTCAAGCCTTGAACTGCAATTGTGATTCCAAATTGGAATTGTGAACTCAAGCCTTGAATAGCAGTTGTGATTCCAAACGGGAATTGTGGCCTCAGACTGCAATTGTGATCTCGAGCCTTGAACTGCAATTTTGATTCCAAACAAGAATTGTGACCGCAGACTGGATTTGTGACCTCGAGCCTTGAACTACAATTGGATTTCAAACAGGAATTGGGGCCTCAGACTGGAATTGTGACCTCATTCCATGAACTCCTATTGTGATTCCAAACTGTAATAGTGAGCTCGAGCCTTGAACTGCAGTACTGATTCCAAACAGGAATTGGGGCCTCAGACTGGAATTGTGATCTCGAGACAGGAATAGCAGTTGTGATTCCAAACGGGAGTCGTGGCCTCAGACTGGAAATGTGACAACTAGGCTTGAGCTGCAGTTGTGATACCATACCGGAATTGAGTCTTCAGACTGGAATCGTCACCTCGAACAATGTAGAGCAGTTGCGATTCAGAGCCGGAATTGGGACCTCAAACTGGAACTGTGACTACGAACCTTGAAATTAACTTGTGATTCCAAATCGGAATTGTGGCCTCAGACTGGAATTGTGACCCTGAGCCTTGTGCTGCATTCCTGATACCAAACCGGAATTGGGTCCTCAGACTGGAATCGTGATCCCGAGACATGAACATCAGTTGTGATTCCAACACGGAATTGGGGGCTCAGACTGGAATTGTGATCTCGAGCCTTGAACTGCCATTGTGATTTCAAATCGGAATTGGGTCCTCAGACTGGAATCGTGACCTCGAGACAGGATCAGCAGTTGTGATTCCAAACGGGAATTGTGGCCTCAGACTGGAATTGTGACCCCGAGCATTGAGCAGCAGTTGTGATTCCAAACGGGAATTGTGACCTCAGTCTGGCATTGTGATCTCAAGCCTTGAACTGCAATTGTGATTCAAAACCGGAATTGTGGCCTCAGACTGGAATTGAGACCTCGAGCTTTGAACTGCAATTGTGATTCCAAACAGAAATTATGACCTCAGAGAGTAATTGTGACCTCATTCCATGAACTGCTATTGTGATTCCAAACTGTAATTGTGACTCCTAGCCTTGAACTGCAGTACTGATTCCAAACAGGAATTGGGGCCTCAGACTGGAATTGTGATCTCGAGACATGAACATCAGTTGTGATTCCAAACAGGAATATTGACCTAAGACTGGAATTGTGATTTCATTCCATGAACTGCTATTGTGAATCCAAACTGTAATTGTGACCTCGATCCTTGAACTGCAGTTGTGATTCCAAACGGGAATTGTGGCCTCAGACTGGAATTGTGACCCCGAGCCTTGAGCTGCACTTGTGATTCCAAAGCAGTATAGGGTCATCAGACTAGAATCGTGTCTTCGAGCCTTGAACTTTAGTAGTGTTTCCTGACAGGATTTGGGGCCTAAGACTGGAATTGTGATCTTGAGAGTTGAAATGCAATTGTGATTCCAAACAGGATTCATGAACTCTGACTGGAATTGTGACCTCGAGCGTTGAACATCAATCGTGATTCCCAACATGAATTCTATCCTCATACTGGAATTGTGGCCTCAAGCCTTGAAATGCAATTGTTATTTCAAACCGGAACTGTGAAATCAAGCCTTGAACTGCTAATATGATTCCAAACCGGAATTGTGACTTCAGACTAGAATTGTGACCTCGAGCCTCGAATAGCAGTTGTGATTCCAAACGGGAATTGTGGCCTCAGACTGGAATTGTGATCTCGACCCTTGAACTGCAAATTTGATTCCAAACTGGAATTGTGACCGCAGACTGGATTTGTGGACTCGAGCTTTGAAGTGCAATTGAGATTCCAAACAGAAATTATGACCTCAGACAGTAATTGTGACCTCATTCCATGAACTGCTATTGTGATTCCAAACTGTAATAGTGACCTCGACCCTTGAATTGCAGTTGTGATTCGAAATGGAAATTGTGGCCTCAGACTTGAATTGTGACCGCGAGACATGAACAGCCGTTGTGATTACAAAACGGAATTGGGGGCTCAGACTGGAATTGTGACCTCGAGCCTTGAACTGCCATTGTGATTCCAAACAGGAATTGTGGCCTCAGACTGGAACTATGACGCCGGAGCCTTGAGCTGCAGTACTGATTCCAAACAGCGATTGCATCCTCAGACTGCAGTTGTGACTTCGAGCCTTGAATTTTAGTTGTGATTATAAAACCGTATTGTGTCCTCAGACTGGAATTGTGATCTCGAGCCTTGAACTGCAATTGGATTTCAAACAGGAATTGGGGCCTCAGACTGGAATTGTGATCTCGAGACTTGAAATGCAATTGTGAATCCAAACAGGATTCATGAACTCTGACTGGAAATGTGACCTCGAGCCTTGAACATCAATTGTGAATCCAAACAGGAATTGTGATTTCATACTGGAATTGTGGCCTCATGATTTAAAATGCAAATGTGATTTTAAACTGGAATTGTGACCTCAAGCCTTGAAATGCAATTGTGATTCCAAAGTAGAATTGTGAACTCAAGCCTTGAACTGCAATTGTGATTGCAAACCGGAATTGTGACCTCGAGTTTGAATAGCAGTTGTGATTCCAAACGGGAATTGTGGCCTCAGACTGGAATTGTGATTTTGACCCTTGAACTGCAAATGTGATTCCAAACGGGATTTGTGACCACACACTGCATTTGTGACCTAGAGATATGAGCTGCAGTTGTGATACCAAACTGATATTGGGACCTCAGACAGGAATTGTGTTCTCCAGGCTTGTACTGCAATTGTGATTCCAAACTGGAATTGTGACCTAAGACTGGAATCGTGACCTCGAGACAGGATCAGCAGTTGTGATTCCAAACGGGAATTGTGGCCTCAGACTGGAATGGTGACCCCGAGACTTGAACAGCACTTCTGATTCCAAACCGGAATTGTGACGGCAGACTGGAATTGAGACCTCGAACTTTGAACTGCAATTGTGATTCCAAACAGAAACTATGACCTCAGAGAGTAATTGTGACCTCATTCTATGAACTGCTATTGTGATTCCAAACTGTAATTGTGACCTCGAGCCTTGAACTCCAGTTGTGATTCCAAACAGGACTTGTGACCTCAGACTGGAATTGCGACCTCGAGCCTTGAACGGCAGTTGTGAGTCCAACTGGGAATTGGGGCCTCAGACTGGAATTGTGACTCCTAGCCATGATCTGCAGTACTGATTCCAAACGGGAATTGTGGCCTCAGACTGGAATTGTTATCTCGAGACAGGAATAGCAGTTGTGATTCCAAATGGGAATCGTGGCCTCAGACTGGAAATGTGACAACTAGGCTTGAGCTGCAGTTGTGATACCATACCGGAATTGAGTCTTCAGACTGGAATCGTCACCTCGAGCAATGTAGAGCAGTTACGATTCAGAGCCGGAATTGGGACCTCAGACTGGAACTGTGACTTCGAACCTTGAAATTAAGTTGTGATTCCAAAGC
Source organism: Sturnus vulgaris (assembly GCF_052056855.1). Taxonomy (NCBI): domain Eukaryota; kingdom Metazoa; phylum Chordata; class Aves; order Passeriformes; family Sturnidae; genus Sturnus; species Sturnus vulgaris. The sequence continues at coordinate 125,063 of NW_028276062.1, forward strand.
GGAATTGTGGCCTCAGACTTGAATTGTGACCCTGAGCCTTGTGCTGCATTTGTGATACCAAACCGGAATTGGGTCCTCAGACTGGAATCGTGATCTCGAGACATGAACATCAGTTGTGATTCCAAACAGGAATATTGACCTAAGACTGGAATTGTGATTTCATTCCATGAACTGCTATTGTGAATCCAAACTGTAATTGTGACCTCGAGACAGGATCAGCAGTTGTGATTCCAAACGGGAATTGTGGCCTCAGACTGGATTTGTGACCCCGAGCCTTGAGCTGCACTTGTGATTCCAAAGCAGTATAGGGTCATCAGACTAGAATCGTGTCTTCGAGCCTTGAACTTTAGTAGTGTTTCCTGACAGGATTTGGGGCCTAAGACTGGAATTGTGATCTTGAGAGTTGAAATGCAATTGTGATTCCAAACAGGATTCATGAACTCTGACTGGAATTGTGACCTCGAGCATTGAACATCAATCGTGATTCCCAACATGAATTCTATCCTCATACTGGAATTGTGGCCTCAAGACTTAAAATGCAAATGTGATTTCAAACTGGAATTGTGACCTCAAGCCTTGAAATGCAATTGTTATTTCAAACCGGAATTGTGAAATCAAGCCTTGAACTGCTAATATGATTCCAAACCGGAATTGTGGCCTCAGACTTGAATTGTGACCTCGAGCCTTGAATAGCAGTTGTGATTCCGAACTGTAATTGTGACCTCGGGCCTTGAATTGCAGTTGTGATTCCAAACGGGAATTGTGGCCTCAGACTGGAACTATGACCCCGGAGCCTTGAGCTGCAGTACTGATTCCAAACAGCTATTGCGTCCTCAGACTGCAGTTGTGACTTCGAGCCTTGAATTTTAGTTGTGATTCCAAAGCCGTATTGTGGCCTCAGACTGGAATTGTGACCTCGAGGCTTGAACATCAATTGTGATTCCAAACAGGAATTGTGTCCTCATACTGGAATTGTGGCCTCATGACTTAAAATGCAAATGTGATTTGAAACTGGAATTGTGAACTCAAGCCTTGAACTGCAATTGTGATTCCAAATTGGAATTGTGAACTCAAGCCTTGAATAGCAGTTGTGATTCCAAACGGGAATTGTGGCCTCAGACTGGAATTGTGATCTCGAGCCTTGAACTGCAATTTTGATTCCAAACAAGAATTGTGACCGCAGACTGGATTTGTGACCTCGAGACTTGAACTACAATTGGATTTCAAACAGGAATTGGGGCCTCAGACTGGAATTGTGACCTCATTCCATGAACTCCTATTGTGATTCCAAACTGTAATAGTGAGCTCGAGCCTTGAACTGCAGTACTGATTCCAAACGGGAGTCGTGGCCTCAGACTGGAAATGTGACAACTAGGCTTGAGCTGCAGTTGTGATACCATACCGGAATTGAGTCTTCAGACTGGAATCGTCACCTCGAGCAATATAGAGCAGTTGCGATTCAGAGCCGGAATTGGGACCTCAAACTGGAACTGTGACTACGAACCTTGAAATTAACTTGTGATTCCAAATCGGAATTGGGTCCTCAGACTGGAATTGTGACCCTGAGCCTTGTGCTGCATCTGTGATACCAAACCGGAATTGGGTCCTCAGACTGGAATTGGGGGCTCAGACTGGAATTGTGATCTCGACCCTTGAACTGCAAATGTGATTCCAAACGGGATTTGTGACCACACACTGCATTTGTGACCTAGAGATTTGAGCTGCAGTTCTGATACCAAACCGCAATTGTGACCTCAGACTGGATTTGTGACCCCGAGCCTTGAGCTGCGGTTTTGATACCAAACCGGTATTGGGTCCTCAGACTGCAATTGTGTCTTCGAGCCTTGAACTTTAGTAGTGTTTCCTGACAGGATTTGGGGCCTAAGACTGGAATTGTGATCTCGAGACTTGAAATGTATTTGTGATACCAAACAGGATTCATGAACTCTGACTGCAATTGTGAGCTCAAGCCTTGAAGATCAGTTGTGATTCCAAACAGGAATTGTGTCCTCATACTGGAATTGTGGCCTCATGACTTAAAATGCAAATGTGATTTGAAACTGGAATTGTGTTCTCCAGCCTTGAAATGCAATTGTGATTCCAAACCGGAATTGTGACCTCGAGGCTTGAATAGCAGTTGTAATTCCAAACGGGAATTGTGGCCTCAGACTAGAACTGTGACTCCGAGCCTTGAGCTTCAGTTGTGATTCCAAACGGGAATTGAGGCCTCAGACTGGAATTGTGATCTCGACCCTTGAATTGTAAATGTGATTCCAAACGGGATTAGTGACCACACACTGAATTTGTGACCTAGAGATTTGAGCTGCAGTTGTGGAACCAAACCGATATCGGGACCTCAGACTGGAATTGTGACCCTGAACCTTAAGCTGCAGCTCTGAAATCAAACCAGAATTGGGGGCTCAGACTGGAATTGTGATCTCAGGCCTTGAACTGCCATTGTGATTCCAAACGGGAATTGTGGCCTCAGACTGGAATTGTGACCGCGAGACATGAACAGCAGTTGTGATTACAAAACGGAATTGGGGGCTCAGACTGGAATTGTGATCTCGAGCCTTGAACTGCCATTGTGATTCCAAACAGGAATTGTGGCCTCAGACTGCAATTGTGATCTTGAGCCTTGAACTGCAATTTTGATTCCAAACAAGAATTGTGAACTCAGACTGGATTTGTGACCTCGAGCCTTGGACTACAATTGCGATTTCAAACAGGAATTGGGGCCTCAGACTGGAATTGTGATCTCGAGACTTGAACTGCAATTGTGATTCCAAACTGGAATTGTAAACTCAAGCCTTGAATAGCAGTTGTGATTCCAAACGGGAATTGTGGCCTCAGACTGGAATTGTGACCCCGAGCATTGAGCAGCAGTTGTGATTCCAAACGGGAATTGAGACCTCAGTCTGGCATTGTGATCTCAAGCCTTGAACTGCAATTGTGATTCCAAACAGAAATTATGACCTCAGAGAGTAATTGTGACCTCATTCCATGAACTCCTATTGTGATTCCAAACTGTAATAGTGAGCTCGAGCCTTGAACTGCAGTACTGATTCCAAACAGGAAATGGGGCCTCAGACTGGAATTGTGATCTCGAGACAGGAATAGCAGTTGTGATTCTAAACGGGAATCGTGGCCTCAGACTGGAAATGTGACAACTAGGCTTGAGCTGCAGTTCTGATACCATACCGGAATTGAGTCTTCAGACTGGAATCATCACCTCGAGCAATGTAGAGCAGTTACGATTCAGAGCCGGAATTGGGACCTCAGACTGGAACTGTGACTTCGAACCTTGAAATTAAGTTGTGATTCCAAAGCGGAATTGTGGCCTCAGACTTGAATTGTGACCCTGAGCCTTGTGCTGCATCTGTGATACCAAACCGGAATTGGGTCTTCAGACTGGAATTGTGACCTCGAGACATGAACAGCAGTTGTGATTACAAAACGGAATTGGGGGCTCAGACTGAAATTGTGATATTCACCCTAGAACTGCAAATGTGATTCCAAACGGGATTTGTGACCACACACTGAATTTGTGACCTAGAGATTTGAGCTGCAGTTGTGATACCAAACCGATATTGGGACCTCAGACAAGAATTGTGTTCTCCAGGCTTATACTGCAATTGTGATTCCAAACTGGAATTGTGACCTAAGACTGGAATCGTGACCTCGAGACATGAGCTGCAGTTGTGATTCCAAACGGGAATTGTGGCCTCAGACTGGAATGGTGACCCCGAGACTTGAACAGCACTTCTGATTCCAAACCGGAATTGTGACGGCAGACTGGAATTGAGACCTCGAACTTTGAACTGCAATTGTGATTCCAAACAGAAACTTTGACCTCAGAGAGTAATTGTGACCTCATTCTATGAACTGCTATTGTGATTCCAAACTGTAATTGTGACCTCGAGCCTTGAACTCCAGTTGTGATTCCAAACAGGACTTGTGACCTCAGACTGGAATTGTGACCTCGAGCCTTGACCGGCAGTTGTGAGTCCAACTGGGAATTGGGGCCTCAGACTGGAATTGTGACTCCTAGCCATGATCTGCAGTACTGATTCCAAACGGGAATTGTGGCCTCAGACTGGAATTGTGATCTCGAGACAGGAATAGCAGTTGTGATTCCAAACAGGAATCGTGGCCTCAGACTGGAAATGTGACAACTAGGCTTGAGCTGCAGTTGTGATACCATACCGGAATTGAGTCTTCAGACTGGAATCGTCACCTCGAGCAATGTAGAGCAGTTACGATTCAGAGCCGGAATTGGGACCTCAGACTGGAACAGTGACTTCAAACCTTGAAATTAACTTGTGATTCCAAAGCGGAATTGTGGCCTCAGACTTGAAATTGTGACCCTGAGCCTTGTGCTGCATTTGTGATACCAAACCGGAATTGGGTCCTCAGACTGGAATCGTGATCTCGAGACATGAACATCAGTTGTGATTCCAACACGGAATTGGGGGCTCAGACTGGAATTGTGATCTCGAGCCTTGAACTGCCATTGTGATTTCAAATCGGAATTGGGGTCTCAGACTGGAATCGTGACCTCGAGACAGGATCAGCAGTTGTGATTCCAAACGGGAATTGTGGCCTCAGACTGGAATTGTGACCCCGAGCATTGAGCAGCAGTTGTGATTCCAAACGGGAATTGTGACCTCAGTCTGGCATTGTGATCTCAAGCCTTGAACTGCAATTGTGATTCCAAACCGGAATTGTGGCCTCAGACTGGAATTGAGACCTCGAGCTTTGAACTGCAATTGTGATTCCAAACAGAAATTATGACCTCAGAGAGTAATTGTGACCTCATTCCATGAACTGCTATTGTGATTTCAAACAGGAATTGTGACCTCGAGCCTTGAACTGCAGTACTGATTCCAAACAGGAATTGGGGCCTCAGACTGGAATTGTGATCTCGAGACATGAACATCAGTTGTGATTCCAAACAGGAATATTGACCTAAGACTGGAATTGTGATTTCATTCCATGAACTGCTATTGTGAATCCAAACTGTAATTGTGACCTCGATCCTTGAACTGCAGTTGTGATTCCAAACGGGAATTGTGACCTCAGACTGGAATTGTGACCTCGAGCCTTGACCGGCAGTTGTGAGTCCAACTGGGAATTGGGGCCTCAGACTGGAATTGTGACTCCTAGCCATGATCTGCAGTACTGATTCCAAACAGGAATTGTGACCTCAGACTGGAATTGTGATCTCGAGACAGGAATAGCAGTTGTGATTCCAAACGGGAATCGTGGCCTCAGACTGGAAATGTGACAACTAGGCTTGAGCTGCAGTTGTGATACCATACCGGAATTGAGTCTTCAGACTGGAATCGTCACCTCGAGCAATGTAGAGCAGTTGCGATTCAGAGCCGGAATTGGGACCTCAGACTGGAACAGTGACTTCAAACCTTGAAATTAAGTTGTGATTCCAAAGCGGAATTGTGGCCTCAGACTTGAATTGTGACCCTGAGCCTTGTGCTGCATTTGTGATACCAAACCGGAATTGGGTCCTCAGACTGGAATCGTGATCTCGAGACATGAACATCAGTTGTGATTCCAACACGGAATTGGGGGCTCAGACTGGAATTGTGATCTCGAGCCTTGAACTGCCATTGTGATTTCAAATCGGAATTGGGTCCTCAGACTGGAATCGTGACCTCGAGACAGGATCAGCAGTTGTGATTCCAAACGGGAATTGTGACCTCAGTCTGGCATTGTGATCTCAAGCCTTGAATTGCAATTGTGATTCCAAACAGAAATTATGACCTCAGAGAGTAATTGTGACCTCATTCCATGAACTGCTATTGTGATTTCAAACAGGAATTGTGACCTCGAGCCTTGAACTGCAGTACTGATTCCAAACAGGAATTGGGGCCTCAGACTGGAATTGTGATCTCGAGACATGAACATCAGTTGTGATTCCAAACAGGAATATTGACCTAAGACTGGAATTGTGATTTCATTCCATGAACTGCTATTGTGAATCCAAACTGTAATTGTGACCTCGATCCTTGAACTGCAGTTGTGATTCCAAACGGGAATTGTGGCCTCAGACTGGATTTGTGACCCCGAGCCTTGAGCTGCACTTGTGATTCCAAAGCAGTATAGGGTCATCAGACTAGAATCGTGTCTTCGAGCCTTGAACTTTAGTAGTGTTTCCTGACAGGATTTGGGGCCTAAGACTGGAATTGTGATCTTGAGAGTTGAAATGCAATTGTGATTCCAAACAGGATTCATGAACTCTGACTGGAATTGTGACCTCGAGCATTGAACATCAATCGTGATTCCCAACATGAATTCTATCCTCATACTGGAATTGTGGCCTCAAGACTTAAAATGCAAATGTGATTTCAAACTGGAATTGTGACCTCAAGCCTTGAAATGCAATTGTTATTTCAAACCGGAATTGTGAAATCAAGCCTTGAACTGCTAATATGATTCCAAACCGGAATTGTGGCCTCAGACTTGAATTGTGACCTCGAGCCTTGAATAGCAGTTGTGATTCCGAACTGTAATTGTGACCTCGGGCCTTGAATTGCAGTTGTGATTCCAAACGGGAATTGTGGCCTCAGACTGGAACTATGACCCCGGAGCCTTGAGCTGCAGTACGGATTCCAAACAGCTATTGCGTCCTCAGACTGCAGTTGTGACTTCGAGCCTTGAATTTTAGTTGTGATTCCAAAGCCGTATTGTGGCCTCAGACTGGAATTGTGACCTCGAGGCTTGAACATCAATTGTGATTCCAAACAGGAATTGTGTCCTCATACTGGAATTGTGGCCTCATGACTTAAAATGCAAATGTGATTTGAAACTGGAATTGTGAACTCAAGCCTTGAACTGCAATTGTGATTCCAAATTGGAATTGTGAACTCAAGCCTTGAATAGCAGTTGTGATTCCAAACGGGAATTGTGGCCTCAGACTGCAATTGTGATCTCGAGCCTTGAACTGCAATTTTGATTCCAAACAAGAATTGTGACCGCAGACTGGATTTGTGACCTCGAGACTTGAACTACAATTGGATTTCAAACAGGAATTGGGGCCTCAGACTGGAATTGTGACCTCATTCCATGAACTCCTATTGTGATTCCAAACTGTAATAGTGAGCTCGAGCCTTGAACTGCAGTACTGATTCCAAACAGGAATTGGGGCCTCAGACTGGAATTGTGATCTCGAGACAGGAATAGCAGTTGTGATTCCAAACGGGAGTCGTGGCCTCAGACTGGAAATGTGACAACTAGGCTTGAGCTGCAGTTGTGATACCATACCGGAATTGAGTCTTCAGACTGGAATCGTCACCTCGAGCAATGTAGAGCAGTTGCGATTCAGAGCCGGAATTGGGACCTCAAACTGGAACTGTGACTACGAACCTTGAAATTAACTTGTGATTCCAAATCGGAATTGGGTCCTCAGACTGGAATTGTGACCCTGAGCCTTGTGCTGCATCTGTGATACCAAACCGGAATTGGGTCCTCAGACTGGAATTGGGGGCTCAGACTGGAATTGTGATCTCGACCCTTGAACTGCAAATGTGATTCCAAACGGGATTTGTGACCACACACTGCATTTGTGACCTAGAGATTTGAGCTGCAGTTCTGATACCAAACCGCAATTGTGACCTCAGACTGGATTTGTGACCCCGAGCCTTGAGCTGCGGTTTTGATACCAAACCGGTATTGGGTCCTCAGACTGCAATTGTGTCTTCGAGCCTTGAACTTTAGTAGTGTTTCCTGACAGGATTTGGGGCCTAAGACTGGAATTGTGATCTCGAGACTTGAAATGTATTTGTGATACCAAACAGGATTCATGAACTCTGACTGCAATTGTGACCTCGATCCTTGAACTGCAGTTGTGATTCCAAACAGGAATTGTGTCCTCATACTGGAATTGTGGCCTCATGACTTAAAATGCAAATGTGATTTGAAACTGGAATTGTGTTCTCCAGCCTTGAAATGCAATTGTGATTCCAAACCGGAATTGTGACCTCGAGGCTTGAATAGCAGTTGTAATTCCAAACGGGAATTGTGGCCTCAGACTAGAACTGTGACTCCGAGCCTTGAGCTTCAGTTGTGATTCCAAACGGGAATTGGGGCCTCAGATTGGAATTGTGATCTCGACCCTTGAATTGTAAATGTGATTCCAAACGGGATTAGTGACCACACACTGAATTTGTGACCTAGAGATTTGAGCTGCAGTTGTGGAACCAAACCGATATCGGGACCTCAGACTGGAATTGTGACCCTGAACCTTAAGCTGCAGCTCTGAAATCAAACCGGAATTGGGGGCTCAGACTGGAATTGTGATCTCAGGCCTTGAACTGCCATTGTGATTCCAAACGGGAATTGTGGCCTCAGACTGGAATTGTGACCGCGAGACATGAACAGCAGTTGTGATTACAAAACGGAATTGGGGGCTCAGACTGGAATTGTGATCTCGAGCCTTGAACTGCCATTGTGATTCCAAACAGGAATTGTGGCCTCAGACTGCAATTGTGATCTTGAGCCTTGAACTGCAATTTTGATTCCAAACAAGAATTGTGAACTCAGACTGGATTTGTGACCTCGAGCCTTGGACTACAATTGTGATTTCAAACAGGAATTGGGGCCTCAGACTGGAATTGTGATCTCGAGACTTGAACTGCAATTGTGATTCCAAACTGGAATTGTAAACTCAAGCCTTGAATAGCAGTTGTGATTCCAAACGGGAATTGTGGCCTCAGACTGGAATTGTGACCCCGAGCATTGAGCAGCAGTTGTGATTCCAAACGGGAATTGAGACCTCAGTCTGGCATTGTGATCTCAAGCCTTGAACTGCAATTGTGATTCCAAACAGAAATTATGACCTCAGAGAGTAATTGTGACCTCATTCCATGAACTCCTATTGTGATTCCAAACTGTAATAGTGAGCTCGAGCCTTGAACTGCAGTACTGATTCCAAACAGGAAATGGGGCCTCAGACTGGAATTGTGATCTCGAGACAGGAATAGCAGTTGTGATTCTAAACGGGAATCGTGGCCTCAGACTGGAAATGTGACAACTAGGCTTGAGCTGCAGTTCTGATACCATACCGGAATTGAGTCTTCAGACTGGAATCATCACCTCGAGCAATGTAGAGCAGTTACGATTCAGAGCCGGAATTGGGACCTCAGACTGGAACTGTGACTTCGAACCTTGAAATTAAGTTGTGATTCCAAAGCGGAATTGTGGCCTCAGACTTGAATTGTGACCCTGAGCCTTGTGCTGCATCTGTGATACCAAACCGGAATTGGGTCTTCAGACTGGAATTGTGACCTCGAGACATGAACAGCAGTTGTGATTACAAAACGGAATTGGGGGCTCAGACTGAAATTGTGATATTCACCCTAGAACTGCAAATGTGATTCCAAACGGGATTTGTGACCACACACTGAATTTGTGACCTAGAGATTTGAGCTGCAGTTGTGATACCAAACCGATATTGGGACCTCAGACAAGAATTGTGTTCTCCAGGCTTATACTGCAATTGTGATTCCAAACTGGAATTGTGACCTAAGACTGGAATCGTGACCTCGAGACATGAGCTGCAGTTGTGATTCCAAACGGGAATTGTGGCCTCAGACTGGAATGGTGACCCCGAGACTTGAACAGCACTTCTGATTCCAAACCGGAATTGTGACGGCAGACTGGAATTGAGACCTCGAACTTTGAACTGCAATTGTGATTCCAAACAGAAACTTTGACCTCAGAGAGTAATTGTGACCTCATTCTATGAACTGCTATTGTGATTCCAAACTGTAATTGTGACCTCGAGCCTTGAACTCCAGTTGTGATTCCAAACAGGACTTGTGACCTCAGACTGGAATTGTGACCTCGAGCCTTGACCGGCAGTTGTGAGTCCAACTGGGAATTGGGGCCTCAGACTGGAATTGTGACTCCTAGCCATGATCTGCAGTACTGATTCCAAACGGGAATTGTGGCCTCAGACTGGAATTGTGATCTCGAGACAGGAATAGCAGTTGTGATTCCAAACAGGAATCGTGGCCTCAGACTGGAAATGTGACAACTAGGCTTGAGCTGCAGTTGTGATACCATACCGGAATTGAGTCTTCAGACTGGAATCGTCACCTCGAGCAATGTAGAGCAGTTACGATTCAGAGCCGGAATTGGGACCTCAGACTGGAACAGTGACTTCAAACCTTGAAATTAACTTGTGATTCCAAAGCGGAATTGTGGCCTCAGACTTGAAATTGTGACCCTGAGCCTTGTGCTGCATTTGTGATACCAAACCGGAATTGGGTCCTCAGACTGGAATCGTGATCTCGAGACATGAACATCAGTTGTGATTCCAACACGGAATTGGGGGCTCAGACTGGAATTGTGATCTCGAGCCTTGAACTGCCATTGTGATTTCAAATCGGAATTGGGGGCTCAGACTGGAATCGTGACCTCGAGACAGGATCAGCAGTTGTGATTCCAAACGGGAATTGTGGCCTCAGACTGGAATTGTGACCCCGAGCATTGAGCAGCAGTTGTGATTCCAAACGGGAATTGTGACCTCAGTCTGGCATTGTGATCTCAAGCCTTGAACTGCAATTGTGATTCCAAACCGGAATTGTGGCCTCAGACTGGAATTGAGACCTCGAGCTTTGAACTGCAATTGTGATTCCAAACGGGAATTGTGACCTCAGACTGGAATTGTGACCTCGAGCCTTGACCGGCAGTTGTGAGTCCAACTGGGAATTGGGGCCTCAGACTGGAATTGTGACTCCTAGCCATGATCTGCAGTACTGATTCCAAACGGGAATTGTGACCTCAGACTGGAATTGTGATCTCGAGACAGGAATAGCAGTTGTGATTCCAAACGGGAATCGTGGCCTCAGACTGGAAATGTGACAACTAGGCTTGAGCTGCAGTTGTGATACCATACCGGAATTGAGTCTTCAGACTGGAATCGTCACCTCGAGCAATGTAGAGCAGTTGCGATTCAGAGCCGGAATTGGGACCTCAGACTGGAACAGTGACTTCAAACCTTGAAATTAAGTTGTGATTCCAAATCGGAATTGTGGCCTCAGACTTGAATTGTGACCCTGAGCCTTGTGCTGCATTTGTGATACCAAATCGGAATTGGGTCCTCAGACTGGAATCGTGATCTCGAGACATGAACATCAGTTGTGATTCCAACACGGAATTGGGGGCTCAGACTGGAATTGTGATCTCGAGCCTTGAACTGCCATTGTGATTTCAAATCGGAATTGGGTCCTCAGACTGGAATCGTGACCTCGAGACAGGATCAGCAGTTGTGATTCCAAACGGGAATTGTGACCTCAGTCTGGCATTGTGATCTCAAGCCTTGAATTGCAATTGTGATTCCAAACAGAAATTATGACCTCAGAGAGTAATTGTGACCTCATTCCATGAACTGCTATTGTGATTTCAAACAGGAATTGTGACCTCGAGCCTTGAACTGCAGTACTGATTCCAAACAGGAATTGGGGCCTCAGACTGGAATTGTGATCTCGAGACATGAACATCAGTTGTGATTCCAAACAGGAATATTGACCTAAGACTGGAATTGTGATTTCATTCCATGAACTGCTATTGTGAATCCAAACTGTAATTGTGACCTCGATCCTTGAACTGCAGTTGTGATTCCAAACGGGAATTGTGGCCTCAGACTGGATTTGTGACCCCGAGCCTTGAGCTGCACTTGTGATTCCAAAGCAGTATAGGGTCATCAGACTAGAATCGTGTCTTCGAGCCTTGAACTTTAGTAGTGTTTCCTGACAGGATTTGGGGCCTAAGACTGGAATTGTGATCTTGAGAGTTGAAATGCAATTGTGATTCCAAACAGGATTCATGAACTCTGACTGGAATTGTGACCTCGAGCATTGAACATCAATCGTGATTCCCAACATGAATTCTATCCTCATACTGGAATTGTGGCCGCAAGACTTAAAATGCAAATGTGATTTCAAACTGGAATTGTGACCTCAAGCCTTGAAATGCAATTGTTATTTCAAACCGGAATTGTGAAATCAAGCCTTGAACTGCTAATATGATTCCAAACCGGAATTGTGGCCTCAGACTTGAATTGTGACCTCGAGCCTTGAATAGCAGTTGTGATTCCGAACTGTAATTGTGACCTCGGGCCTTGAATTGCAGTTGTGATTCCAAACGGGAATTGTGGCCTCAGACTGGAACTATGACCCCGGAGCCTTGAGCTGCAGTACTGATTCCAAACAGCTATTGCGTCCTCAGACTGCAGTTGTGACTTCGAGCCTTGAATTTTAGTTGTGATTCCAAAGCCGTATTGTGGCCTCAGACTGGAATTGTGACCTCGAGGCTTGAACATCAATTGTGATTCCAAACAGGAATTGTGTCCTCATACTGGAATTGTGGCCTCATGACTTAAAATGCAAATGTGATTTGAAACTGGAATTGTGAACTCAAGCCTTGAACTGCAATTGTGATTCCAAATTGGAATTGTGAACTCAAGCCTTGAATAGCAGTTGTGATTCCAAACGGGAATTGTGGCCTCAGACTGCAATTGTGATCTCGAGCCTTGAACTGCAATTTTGATTCCAAACAAGAATTGTGACCGCAGACTGGATTTGTGACCTCGAGACTTGAACTACAATTGGATTTCAAACAGGAATTGGGGCCTCAGACTGGAATTGTGACCTCATTCCATGAACTCCTATTGTGATTCCAAACTGTAATAGTGAGCTCGAGCCTTGAACTGCAGTACTGATTCCAAACAGGAATTGGGGCCTCAGACTGGAATTGTGATCTCGAGACAGGAATAGCAGTTGTGATTCCAAACGGGAGTCGTGGCCTCAGACTGGAAATGTGACAACTAGGCTTGAGCTGCAGTTGTGATACCATACCGGAATTGAGTCTTCAGACTGGAATCGTCACCTCGAGCAATGTAGAGCAGTTGCGATTCAGAGCCGGAATTGGGACCTCAAACTGGAACTGTGACTACGAACCTTGAAATTAACTTGTGATTCCAAATCGGAATTGGGTCCTCAGACTGGAATTGTGACCCTGAGCCTTGTGCTGCATCTGTGATACCAAACCGGAATTGGGTCCTCAGACTGGAATTGGGGGCTCAGACTGGAATTGTGATCTCGACCCTTGAACTGCAAATGTGATTCCAAACGGGATTTGTGACCACACACTGCATTTGTGACCTAGAGATTTGAGCTGCAGTTCTGATACCAAACCGCAATTGTGACCTCAGACTGGATTTGTGACCCCGAGCCTTGAGCTGCGGTTTTGATACCAAACCGGTATTGGGTCCTCAGACTGCAATTGTGTCTTCGAGCCTTGAACTTTAGTAGTGTTTCCTGACAGGATTTGGGGCCTAAGACTGGAATTGTGATCTCGAGACTTGAAATGTATTTGTGATACCAAACAGGATTCATGAACTCTGACTGCAATTGTGAGCTCAAGCCTTGAAGATCAGTTGTGATTCCAAACAGGAATTGTGTCCTCATACTGGAATTGTGGCCTCATGACTTAAAATGCAAATGTGATTTGAAACTGGAATTGTGTTCTCCAGCCTTGAAATGCAATTGTGATTCCAAACCGGAATTGTGACCTCGAGGCTTGAATAGCAGTTGTAATTCCAAACGGGAATTGTGGCCTCAGACTAGAACTGTGACTCCGAGCCTTGAGCTTCAGTTGTGATTCCAAACGGGAATTGAGGCCTCAGACTGGAATTGTGATCTCGACCCTTGAATTGTAAATGTGATTCCAAACGGGATTAGTGACCACACACTGAATTTGTGACCTAGAGATTTGAGCTGCAGTTGTGGAACCAAACCGGTATCGGGACCTCAGACTGGAATTGTGACCCTGAACCTTAAGCTGCAGCTCTGAAATCAAACCGGAATTGGGGGCTCAGACTGGAATTGTGATCTCAGGCCTTGAACTGCCATTGTGATTCCAAACGGGAATTGTGGCCTCAGACTGGAATTGTGATCTCGAGACTTGAACTGCAATTGTGATTCCAAACTGGAATTGTAAACTCAAGCCTTGAATAGCAGTTGTGATTCCAAACGGGAATTGTGGCCTCAGACTGGAATTGTGACCCCGAGCATTGAGCAGCAGTTGTGATTCCAAACGGGAATTGTGACCTCAGTCTGGCATTGTGATCTCAAGCCTTGAACTGCAATTGTGATTCCAAACCGGAATTGTGACCGCAGACTGGAATTGAGACCTCGAGCTTTGAACTGCAATTGTGATTCCAAACAGAAATTATGACCTCAGAGAGTAATTGTGACCTCATTCCATGAACTCCTATTGTGATTCCAAACTGTAATAGTGAGCTCGAGCCTTGAACTGCAGTACTGATTCCAAACAGGAAATGGGGCCTCAGACTGGAATTGTGATCTCGAGACAGGAATAGCAGTTGTGATTCCAAACGGGAATCGTGGCCTCAGACTGGAAATGTGACAACTAGGCTTGAGCTGCAGTTGTGATACCATACCGGAATTGAGTCTTCAGACTGGAATCATCACCTCGAGCAATGTAGAGCAGTTACGATTCAGAGCCGGAATTGGGACCTCAGACTGGAACTGTGACTTCGAACCTTGAAATTAAGTTGTGATTCCAAACGGAATTGTGGCCTCAGACTTGAATTGTGACCCTGAGCCTTGTGCTGCATCTGTGATACCAAACCGGAATTGGGTCTTCAGACTGGAATTGTGACCTCGAGACATGAACAGCAGTTGTGATTACAAAACGGAATTGGGGGCTCAGACTGAAATTGTGATATTCACCCTAGAACTGCAAATGTGATTCCAAACGGGATTTGTGACCACACACTGAATTTGTGACCTAGAGATTTGAGCTGCAGTTGTGATACCAAACCGATATTGGGACCTCAGACAAGAATTGTGTTCTCCAGGCTTATACTGCAATTGTGATTCCAAACTGGAATTGTGACCTAAGACTGGAATCGTGACCTCGAGACATGAGCTGCAGCTGTGATTCCAAACGGGAATTGTGGCCTCAGACTGGAATGGTGACCCCGAGACTTGAACAGCACTTCTGATTCCAAACCGGAATTGTGACGGCAGACTGGAATTGAGACCTCGAACTTTGAACTGCAATTGTGATTCCAAACAGAAACTTTGACCTCAGAGAGTAATTGTGACCTCATTCTATGAACTGCTATTGTGATTCCAAACTGTAATTGTGACCTCGAGCCTTGAACTCCAGTTGTGATTCCAAACAGGACTTGTGACCTCAGACTGGAATTGTGACCTCGAGCCTTGACCGGCAGTTGTGAGTCCAACTGGGAATTGGGGCCTCAGACTGGAATTGTGACTCCTAGCCATGATCTGCAGTACTGATTCCAAACGGGAATTGTGGCCTCAGACTGGAATTGTGATCTCGAGACAGGAATAGCAGTTGTGATTCCAAACGGGAATCGTGGCCTCAGACTGGAAATGTGACAACTAGGCTTGAGCTGCAGTTGTGATACCATACCGGAATTGAGTCTTCAGACTGGAATCGTCACCTCGAGCAATGTAGAGCAGTTACGATTCAGAGCTGGAATTGGGACCTCAGACTGGAACAGTGACTTCAAACCTTGAAATTAAGTTGTGATTCCAAAGCGGAATTGTGGCCTCAGACTTGAATTGTGACCCTGAGCCTTGTGCTGCATTTGTGATACCAAACCGGAATTGGGTCCTCAGACTGGAATCGTGATCTCGAGACATGAACATCAGTTGTGATTCCAACACGGAATTGGGGGCTCAGACTGGAATTGTGATCTCGAGCCTTGAACTGCCATTGTGATTTCAAATCGGAATTGGGTCCTCAGACTGGAATCGTGACCTCGAGACAGGATCAGCAGTTGTGATTCCAAACGGGAATTGTGGCCTCAGACTGGAATTGTGACCCCGAGCATTGAGCAGCAGTTGTGATTCCAAACGGGAATTGTGACCTCAGTCTGGCATTGTGATCTCAAGCCTTGAACTGCAATTGTGATTCCAAACCGGAATTGTGGCCTCAGACTGGAATTGAGACCTCGAGCTTTGAACTGCAATTGTGATTCCAAACAGAAATTATGACCTCAGAGAGTAATTGTGACCTCATTCCATGAACTGCTATTGTGATTTCAAACAGGAATTGTGACCTCGAGCCTTGAACTGCAGTACTGATTCCAAACAGGAATTGGGGCCTCAGACTGGAATTGTGATCTCGAGACAGGAATAGCAGTTGTGATTCCAAACAGGAATATTGACCTAAGACTGGAATTGTGATTTCATTCCATGAACTGCTATTGTGAATCCAAACTGTAATTGTGACCTCGATCCTTGAACTGCAGTTGTGATTCCAAACGGGAATTGTGGCCTCAGACTGGAATTGTGACCCCGAGCCTTGAGCTGCACTTGTGATTCCAAACCAGTATAGGGTCATCAGACTAGAATCGTGTCTTCGAGCCTTGAACTTTAGTAGTGTTTCCTGACAGGATTTGGGGCCTAAGACTGGAATTGTGATCTTGAGAGTTGAAATGCAATTGTGATTCCAAACAGGATTCATGAACTCTGACTGGAATTGTGACCTCGAGCATTGAACATCAATCGTGATTCCCAACATGAATTCTATCCTCATACTGGAATTGTGGCCTCAAGACTTAAAATGCAAATGTGATTTCAAACTGGAATTGTGACCTCAAGCCTTGAAATGCAATTGTTATTTCAAACCGGAATTGTGAAATCAAGCCTTGAACTGCTAATATGATTCCAAACCGGAATTGTGGCCTCAGACTTGAATTGTGACCTCGAGCCTGGAATAGCAGTTGTGATTCCGAACTGTAATTGTGACCTCGGGCCTTGAATTGCAGTTGTGATTCCAAACGGGAATTGTGGCCTCAGACTGGAACTATGACCCCGGAGCCTTGAGCTGCAGTACTGATTCCAAACAGCTATTGCGTCCTCAGACTGCAGTTGTGACTTCGAGCCTTGAATTTTAGTTGTGATTCCAAAGCCTTATTGTGGCCTCAGACTAGAATTGTGACCTCGAGGCTTGAACATCAATTGTGATTCCAAACAGGAATTGTGTCCTCATACTGGAATTGTGGCCTCATGACTTAAAATGCAAATGTGATTTGAAACTGGAATTGTGAACTCAAGCCTTGAACTGCAATTGTGATTCCAAATTGGAATTGTGAACTCAAGCCTTGAATAGCAGTTGTGATTCCAAACGGGAATTGTGGCCTCAGACTGCAATTGTGATCTCGAGCCTTGAACTGCAATTTTGATTCCAAACAAGAATTGTGACCGCAGACTGGATTTGTGACCTCGAGACTTGAACTACAATTGGATTTCAAACAGGAATTGGGGCCTCAGACTGGAATTGTGATCTCGAGACAGGAATAGCAGTTGTGATTCCAAACGGGAGTCGTGGCCTCAGACTGGAAATGTGACAACTAGGCTTGAGCTGCAGTTGTGATACCATACCGGAATTGAGTCTTCAGACTGGAATCGTCACCTCGAGCAATGTAGAGCAGTTGCGATTCAGAGCCGGAATTGGGACCTCAAACTGGAACTGTGACTACGAACCTTGAAATTAACTTGTGATTCCAAAGCGGAATTGGGTCCTCAGACTGGAATTGTGACCCTGAGCCTTGTGCTGCATCTGTGATACCAAACCGGAATTGGGTCCTCAGACTGGAATTGGGGGCTCAGACTGGAATTGTGATCTCGACCCTTGAACTGCAAATGTGATTCCAAACGGGATTTGTGACCACACACTGCATTTGTGACCTAGAGATTTGAGCTGCAGTTCTGATACCAAACCACAATTGTGACCTCAGTCGGGCATTGTGCTCTCAAGCCTTGAACTGCAATTGTGATTCCAAACAAGAATTGTGACCGCAGTCTGGAATTGAGACCTCGAGCTTTGAACTGCAATTGTGATTCCAAACAGAAACTATGACCTCAGAGAGTAATTGTGACCTCATTCCATGAACTCCTATTGTGATTCCAAACTGTAATAGTGAGCTCGAGCCTTGAACTGCAGTACTGATTCCAAACAGGAATTGGGGCCTCAGACTGGAATTGTGATCTCGAGACAGGAATAGCAGTTGTGATTCCAAACGGGAATCGTGGCCTCAGACTGGAAATGTGACAACTAGGCTTGAGCTGCACTTGTGATACCATACCGGAATTGAGTCTTCAGACTGGAATCGTCACCTCGAGCAATGTAGAGCAGTTGCGATTCAGAGCCGGAATTGGGACCTCAAACTGCAACTGTGACTACGAACCTTGAAATTAAGTTGTGATTCCAAATCGGAATTGGGTCCTCAGACTGGAATTGTGACCCTGAGCCTTGTGCTGCATCTGTGATACCAAACCGGAATTGGGTCCTCAGACTGGAATTGGGGGCTCAGACTGGAATTGTGATCTCGACCCTTGAACTGCAAATGTGATTCCAAACGGGATTTGTGACCACACACTGCATTTGTGACCTAGAGATTTGAGCTGCAGTTCTGATACCAAACCGCAATTGTGACCTCAGACTGGATTTGTGACCCCGAGCCTTGAGCTGCGGTTTTGATACCAAACCGGAATTGGGTCCTCAGACTGCAATTGTGTCTTCGAGCCTTGAACTTTAGTAGTGTTTCCTGACAGAATTTGGGGCCTAAGACTGGAATTGTGATCTCGAGACTTGAAATGTATTTGTGATACCAAACAGGATTCATGAACTCTGACTGCAATTGTGAGCTCAAGCCTTGAAGATCAGTTGTGATTCCAAACAGGAATTGTGTCCTCATACTGGAATTGTGGCCTCATGACTTAAAATGCAAATGTGATTTGAAACTGGAATTGTGTTCTCCAGCCTTGAAATGCAATTGTGATTCCAAACCGGAATTGTGAAATCAAGCCTTGAACTGCAATTGTGATTCCAAACCGGAATTGTGACCTCGAGGCTTGAATAGCAGTTGTAATTCCAAATGGGAATTGTGGCCTCAGACTAGAACTGTGACTCCGAGCCTTGAGCTTCAGTCGTGATTCCAAACGGGAATTGAGGCCTCAGACTGGAATTGTGATCTCGACCCTTCAATTGTAAATGTGATTCCAAACGGGATTAGTGACCACACACTGAATTTGTGACCTAGAGATTTGAGCTGCAGTTGTGGAACCAAACCGATATCGGGACCTCAGACTGGAATTGTGACCCTGAACCTTAAGCTGCAGCTCTGAAATCAAACCGGAATTGGGGGCTCAGACTGGAATTGTGATCTCGGGCCTTGAACTGCCATTGTGATTCCAAACGGGAATTGTGGCCTCAGACTGGAATTGTGACCGCGAGACATGAACAGCAGTTGTGATTACAAAACGGAATTGGGGGCTCAGACTGGAATTGTGATCTCGAGCCTTGAACTGCCATTGTGATTCCAAACAGGAATTGTGGCCTCAGACTGCAATTGTGATCTTGAGCCTTGAACTGCAATTTTGATTCCAAACAAGAATTGTGACCTCAGACTGGATTTGTGACCTCGAGCCTTGGACTACAATTGTGATTTCAAACAGGAATTGTGGCCTCAGACTGGAATTGTGATCTCGAGACTTGAACTGCAATTGTGATTCCAAACTGGAATTGTAAACCCAAGCCTTGAATAGCAGTTGTGATTCCAAACGGGAATTGTGGCCTCAGACTGGAATTGTGACCCCGAGCATTGAGCAGCAGTTGTGATTCCAAACGGGAATTGAGACCTCAGTCTGGCATTGTGATCTCAAGCCTTGAACTGCAATTGTGATTCCAAACCGGAATTGTGACCGCAGACTGGAATTGAGACCTCGAGCTTTGAACTGCAATTGTGATTCCAAACAGAAATTATGACCTCAGAGAGTAATTGTGACCTCATTCCATGAACTCCTATTGTGATTCCAAACTGTAATAGTGAGCTCGAGCCTTGAACTGCAGTACTGATTCCAAACAGGAATTGGGGCCTCAGACTGGAATTGTGATCTCGAGACAGGAATAGCAGTTGTGATTCTAAACGGGAATCGTGGCCTCAGACTGGAAATGTGACAACTAGGCTTGAGCTGCAGTTGTGATACCATACCGGAATTGAGTCTTCAGACTGGAATCATCACCTCGAGCAATGTAGAGCAGTTACGATTCAGAGCCGGAATTGGGACCTCAGACTGGAACTGTGACTTCAAACCTTGAAATTAAGTTGTGATTCCAAAGCGGAATTGTGGCCTCAGACTTGAATTGTGACCCTGAGCCTTGTGCTGCATCTGTGATACCAAACCGGAATTGGGTCTTCAGACTGGAATTGTGACCTCGAGACATGAACAGCAGTTGTGATTCCAAAACGGAATTGGGGGCTCAGACTGAAATTGTGATATTCACCCTAGAACTGCAAATGTGATTCCAAACGGGATTTGTGACCACACACTGAATTTGTGACCTAGAGATTTGAGCTGCAGTTGTGATACCAAACCGATATTGGGACCTCAGACAGGAATTGTGTTCTCCAGCCTCGTACTGCAATTGTGATTCCAAACTGGAATTGTGACCTAAGACTGGAATCGTGACCTCGAGACATGAGCTGCAGTTGTGATTCCAAACGGGAATTGTGGCCTCAGACTGGAATGGTGACCCCGAGACTTGAACAGCACTTCTGATTCCAAACCGGAATTGTGACGGCAGACTGGAATTGAGACCTCGAACTTTGAACTGCAATTGTGATTCCAAACAGAAACTTTGACCTCAGAGAGTAATTGTGACCTCATTCTATGAACTGCTATTGTGATTCCAAACTGTAATTGTGACCTCGAGCCTTGAACTCCAGTTGTGATTCCAAACAGGACTTGTGACCTCAGACTGGAATTGTGACCTCGAGCATTGACCGGCAGTTGTGAGTCCAACTGGGAATTGGGGCCTCAGACTGGAATTGTGACTCCTAGCCATGATCTGCAGTACTGATTCCAAACGGGAATTGTGGCCTCAGACTGGAATTGTGATCTCGAGACAGGAATAGCAGTTGTGATTCCAAACGGGAATCGTGGCCTCAGACTGGAAATGTGACAACTAGGCTTGAGCTGCACTTGTGATACCATACCGGAATTGAGTCTTCAGACTGGAATCATCACCTCGAGCAATGTAGAGCAGTTGCGATTCAGAGCCGGAATTGGGACCTCAAACTGCAACTGTGACTACGAACCTTGAAATTAAGTTGTGATTCCAAAGCGGAATTGGGTCCTCAGACTTGAATTGTGACCCTGAGCCTTGTGCTGCATCTGTGATACCAAACCGGAATTGGGTCCTCAGACTGGAATTGGGGGCTCAGACTGGAATTGTGATCTCGACCCTTGAACTGCAAATGTGATTCCAAACGGGATTTGTGACCACACACTGCATTTGTGACCTAGAGATTTGAGCTGCAGTTCTGATACCAAACCGCAATTGTGACCTCAGACTGGATTTGTGACCCCGAGCCTTGAGCTGCGGTTTTGATACCAAACCGGAATTGGGTCCTCAGACTGCAATTGTGTCTTCGAGCCTTGAACTTTAGTAGTGTTTCCTGACAGGATTTGGGGCCTAAGACTGGAATTGTGATCTCGAGACTTGAAATGTATTTGTGATACCAAACAGGATTCATGAACTCTGACTGCAATTGTGAGCTCAAGCCTTGAAGATCAGTTGTGATTCCAAACAGGAATTGTGTCCTCATACTGGAATTGTGGCCTCATGACTTAAAATGCAAATGTGATTTGAAACTGGAATTGTGTTCTCCAGCCTTGAAATGCAATTGTGATTCCAAACCGGAATTGTGAAATCAAGCCTTGAACTGCAATTGTGATTCCAAACCGGAATTGTGACCTCGAGGCTTGAATAGCAGTTGTAATTCCAAACGGGAATTGTGGCCTCAGACTAGAACTGTGACTCCGAGCCTTGAGCTTCAGTTGTGATTCCAAACGGGAATTGAGGCCTCAGACTGGAATTGTGATCTCGACCCTTGAATTGTAAATGTGATTCCAAACGGGATTAGTGACCACACACTGAATTTGTGACCTAGAGATTTGAGCTGCAGTTGTGGAACCAAACCGATATCGGGACCTCAGACTGGAATTGTGACCCTGAACCTTAAGCTGCAGCTCTGAAATCAAACCGGAATTGGGGGCTCAGACTGGAATTGTGATCTCGGGCCTTGAACTGCCATTGTGATTCCAAACGGGAATTGTGGCCTCAGACTGGAATTGTGACCGCGAGACATGAACAGCAGTTGTGATTACAAAACGGAATTGGGGGCTCAGACTGGAATTGTGATCTCGAGCCTTGAACTGCCATTGTGATTCCAAACAGGAATTGTGGCCTCAGACTGCAATTGTGATCTTGAGCCTTGAACTGCAATTTTGATTCCAAACAAGAATTGTGAAGTCAGACTGGATTTGTGACCTCGAGCCTTGGACTACAATTGTGATTTCAAACAGGAATTGGGGCCTCAGACTGGAATTGTGATCTCGAGACTTGAACTGCAATTGTGATTCCAAACTGGAATTGTAAACCCAAGCCTTGAATAGCAGTTGTGATTCCAAACGGGAATTGTGGCCTCAGACTGGAATTGTGACCCCGAGCATTGAGCAGCAGTTGTGATTCCAAACGGGAATTGAGACCTCAGTCTGGCATTGTGATCTCAAGCCTTGAACTGCAATTGTGATTCCAAACCGGAATTGTGACCGCAGTCTGGAATTGAGACCTCGAGCTTTGAACTGCAATTGTGATTCCAAACAGAAATTATGACCTCAGAGAGTAATTGTGACCTCATTCCATGAACTCCTATTGTGATTCCAAACTGTAATAGTGAGCTCGAGCCTTGAACTGCAGTACTGATTCCAAACGGGAATCGTGGCCTCAGACTGGAAATGTGACAACTGGGCTTGAGCTGCAGTTGTGATACCATACCGGAATTGAGTCTTCAGACTGGAATCATCACCTCGAGCAATGTAGAGCAGTTACGATTCAGAGCCGGAATTGGGACCTCAGACTGGAACTGTGACTTCGAACCTTGAAATTAAGTTGTGATTCCAAAGCGGAATTGTGGCCTCAGACTTGAATTGTGACCCTGAGCCTTGTGCTGCATCTGTGATACCAAACCGGAATTGGGTCTTCAGACTGGAATTGTGACCTCGAGACATGAACAGCAGTTGTGATTACAAAACGGAATTGGGGGCTCAGACTGAAATTGTGATATTCACCCTAGAACTGCAAATGTGATTCCAAACGGGATTTGTGACCACACACTGAATTTGTGACCTAGAGATTTGAGCTGCAGTTGTGATACCAAACCGATATTGGGACCTCAGACAAGAATTGTGTTCTCCAGGCTTATACTGCAATTGTGATTCCAAACTGGAATTGTGACCTAAGACTGGAATCGTGACCTCGAGACATGAGCTGCAGTTGTGATTCCAAACGGGAATTGTGGCCTCAGACTGGAATGGTGACCCCGAGACTTGAACAGCACTTCTGATTCCAAACCGGAATTGTGACGGCAGACTGGAATTGAGACCTCGAACTTTGAACTGCAATTGTGATTCCAAACAGAAACTTTGACCTCAGAGAGTAATTGTGACCTCATTCTATGAACTGCTATTGTGATTCCAAACTGTAATTGTGACCTCGAGCCTTGAACTCCAGTTGTGATTCCAAACAGGACTTGTGACCTCAGACTGGAATTGTGACCTCGAGCCTTGACCGGCAGTTGTGAGTCCAACTGGGAATTGGGGCCTCAGACTGGAATTGTGACTCCTAGCCATGATCTGCAGTACTGATTCCAAACGGGAATTGTGGCCTCAGACTGGAATTGTGATCTCGAGACAGGAATAGCAGTTGTGATTCCAAACAGGAATCGTGGCCTCAGACTGGAAATGTGACAACTAGGCTTGAGCTGCAGTTGTGATACCATACCGGAATTGAGTCTTCAGACTGGAATCGTCACCTCGAGCAATGTAGAGCAGTTACGATTCAGAGCCGGAATTGGGACCTCAGACTGGAACAGTGACTTCAAACCTTGAAATTAAGTTGTGATTCCAAAGCGGAATTGTGGCCTCAGACTTGAATTGTGACCCTGAGCCTTGTGCTGCATTTGTGATACCAAACCGGAATTGGGTCCTCAGACTGGAATCGTGATCTCGAGACATGAACATCAGTTGTGATTCCAACACGGAATTGGGGGCTCAGACTGGAATTGTGATCTCGAGCCTTGAACTGCTATTGTGATTTCAAATCGGAATTGGGTCTTCAGACTGGAATCGTGACCTCGAGACAGGATCAGCAGTTGTGATTCCAAACGGGAATTGTGGCCTCAGACTGGAATTGTGACCCCGAGCATTGAGCAGCAGTTGTGATTCCAAACGGGAATTGTGACCTCAGTCTGGCATTGTGATCTCAAGCCTTGAACTGCAATTGTGATTCCAAACCGGAATTGTGGCCTCAGACTGGAATTGAGACCTCGAGCTTTGAACTGCAATTGTGATTCCAAACAGAAATTATGACCTCAGAGAGTAATTGTGACCTCATTCCATGAACTGCTATTGTGATTTCAAACAGGAATTGTGACCTCGAGCCTTGAACTGCAGTACTGATTCCAAACAGGAATTGGGGCCTCAGACTGGAATTGTGATCTCGAGACATGAACATCAGTTGTGATTCCAAACAGGAATATTGACCTAAGACTGGAATTGTGATTTCATTCCATGAACTGCTATTGTGAATCCAAACTGTAATTGTGACCTCGATCCTTGAACTGCAGTTGTGATTCCAAACGGGAATTGTGGCCTCAGACTGGAATTGTGACCCCGAGCCTTGAGCTGCACTTGTGATTCCAAAGCAGTATAGGGTCATCAGACTAGAATCGTGTCTTCGAGCCTTGAACTTTAGTAGTGTTTCCTGACAGGATTTGGGGCCTAAGACTGGAATTGTGATCTTGAGAGTTGAAATGCAATTGTGATTCCAAACAGGAATTGTGTCCTCATACTGGAATTGTGGCCTCATGACTTAAAATGCAAATGTGATTTGAAACTGGAATTGTGAACTCAAGCCTTGAACTGCAATTGTGATTCCAAATTGGAATTGTGAACTCAAGCCTTGAATAGCAGTTGTGATTCCAAACGGGAATTGTGGCCTCAGACTGCAATTGTGATCTCGAGCCTTGAACTGCAATTTTGATTCCAAACAAGAATTGTGACCGCAGACTGGATTTGTGACCTCGAGACTTGAACTACAATTGGATTTCAAACAGGAATTGGGGCCTCAGACTGGAATTGTGACCTCATTCCATGAACTCCTATTGTGATTCCAAACTGTAATAGTGAGCTCGAGCCTTGAACTGCAGTACTGATTCCAAACAGGAATTGGGGCCTCAG
This sequence comes from Sturnus vulgaris, assembly GCF_052056855.1. Classification (NCBI taxonomy): domain Eukaryota; kingdom Metazoa; phylum Chordata; class Aves; order Passeriformes; family Sturnidae; genus Sturnus; species Sturnus vulgaris. The sequence continues at coordinate 150,454 of NW_028276062.1, forward strand.
ACTGGAATTGTGATCTCGAGACAGGAATAGCAGTTGTGATTCCAAACGGGAGTCATGGCCTCAGACTGGAAATGTGACAACTAGGCTTGAGCTGCAGTTGTGATACCATACCGGAATTGAGTCTTCAGACTGGAATCGTCACCTCGAGCAATGTAGAGCAGTTGCGATTCAGAGCCGGAATTGGGACCTCAAACTGGAACTGTGACTACGAACCTTGAAATTAACTTGTGATTCCAAATCGGAATTGGGTCCTCAGACTTGAATTGTGACCCTGAGCCTTGTGCTGCATCTGTGATACCAAACCGGAATTGGGTCCTCAGACTGGAATTGGGGGCTCAGACTGGAATTGTGATCTCGACCCTTGAACTGCAAATGTGATTCCAAACGGGATTTGTGACCACACACTGCATTTGTGACCTAGAGATTTGAGCTGCAGTTCTGATACCAAACCACAATTGTGACCTCAGTCGGGCATTGTGCTCTCAAGCCTTGAACTGCAATTGTGATTCCAAACAAGAATTGTGACCGCAGTCTGGAATTGAGACCTCGAGCTTTGAACTGCAATTGTGATTCCAAACAGAAACTATGACCTCAGAGAGTAATTGTGACCTCATTCCATGAACTCCTGTTGTGATTCCAAACTGTAATAGTGAGCTCGAGCCTTGAACTGCAGTACTGATTCCAAACAGGAATTGGGGCCTCAGACTGGAATTGTGATCTCGAGACAGGAATAGCTGTTGTGATTCCAAACAGGAATCGTGGCCTCAGACTGGAAATGTGACAACTAGGCTTGAGCTGCAGTTGTGATACCATACCGGAATTGAGTCTTCAGACTGGAATCGTCACCTCGAGCAATGTAGAGCAGTTACGATTCAGAGCCGGAATTGGGACCTCAGACTGGAACAGTGACTTCAAACCTTGAAATTAAGTTGTGATTCCAAAGCGGAATTGTGGCCTCAGACTTGAATTGTGACCCTGAGCCTTGTGCTGCATTTGTGATACCAAACCGGAATTGGGTCCTCAGACTGGAATCGTGATCTCGAGACATGAACATCAGTTGTGATTCCAACACGGAATTGGGGGCTCAGACTGGAATTGTGATCTCGAGCCTTGAACTGCTATTGTGATTTCAAATCGGAATTGGGTCCTCAGACTGGAATCGTGACCTCGAGACAGGATCAGCAGTTGTGATTCCAAACGGGAATTGTGGCCTCAGACTGGAATTGTGACCCCGAGCATTGAGCAGCAGTTGTGATTCCAAACGGGAATTGTGACCTCAGTCTGGCATTGTGATCTCAAGCCTTGAACTGCAATTGTGATTCCAAACCGGAATTGTGGCCTCAGACTGGAATTGAGACCTCGAGCTTTGAACTGCAATTGTGATTCCAAACAGAAATTATGACCTCAGAGAGTAATTGTGACCTCATTCCATGAACTGCTATTGTGATTTCAAACAGGAATTGTGACCTCGAGCCTTGAACTGCAGTACTGATTCCAAACAGGAATTGGGGCCTCAGACTGGAATTGTGATCTCGAGACATGAACATCAGTTGTGATTCCAAACAGGAATATTGACCTAAGACTGGAATTGTGATTTCATTCCATGAACTGCTATTGTGAATCCAAACTGTAATTGTGACCTCGATCCTTGAACTGCAGTTGTGATTCCAAACGGGAATTGTGGCCTCAGACTGGAATTGTGACCCCGAGCCTTGAGCTGCACTTGTGATTCCAAAGCAGTATAGGGTCATCAGACTAGAATCGTGTCTTCGAGCCTTGAACTTTAGTAGTGTTTCCTGACAGGATTTGGGGCCTAAGACTGGAATTGTGATCTTGAGAGTTGAAATGCAATTGTGATTCCAAACAGGAATTGTGTCCTCATACTGGAATTGTGGCCTCATGACTTAAAATGCAAATGTGATTTGAAACTGGAATTGTGAACTCAAGCCTTGAACTGCAATTGTGATTCCAAATTGGAATTGTGAACTCAAGCCTTGAATAGCAGTTGTGATTCCAAACGGGAATTGTGGCCTCAGACTGCAATTGTGATCTCGAGCCTTGAACTGCAATTTTGATTCCAAACAAGAATTGTGACCGCAGACTGGATTTGTGACCTCGAGACTTGAACTACAATTGGATTTCAAACAGGAATTGGGGCCTCAGACTGGAATTGTGACCTCATTCCATGAACTCCTATTGTGATTCCAAACTGTAATAGTGAGCTCGAGCCTTGAACTGCAGTACTGATTCCAAACAGGAATTGGGGCCTCAGACTGGAATTGTGATCTCGAGACAGGAATAGCAGTTGTGATTCCAAACGGGAGTCATGGCCTCAGACTGGAAATGTGACAACTAGGCTTGAGCTGCAGTTGTGATACCATACCGGAATTGAGTCTTCAGACTGGAATCGTCACCTCGAGCAATGTAGAGCAGTTGCGATTCAGAGCCGGAATTGGGACCTCAAACTGGAACTGTGACTACGAACCTTGAAATTAACTTGTGATTCCAAATCGGAATTGGGTCCTCAGACTTGAATTGTGACCCTGAGCCTTGTGCTGCATCTGTGATACCAAACCGGAATTGGGTCCTCAGACTGGAATTGGGGGCTCAGACTGGAATTGTGATCTCGACCCTTGAACTGCAAATGTGATTCCAAACGGGATTTGTGACCACACACTGCATTTGTGACCTAGAGATTTGAGCTGCAGTTCTGATACCAAACCACAATTGTGACCTCAGTCGGGCATTGTGCTCTCAAGCCTTGAACTGCAATTGTGATTCCAAACAAGAATTGTGACCGCAGTCTGGAATTGAGACCTCGAGCTTTGAACTGCAATTGTGATTCCAAACAGAAACTATGACCTCAGAGAGTAATTGTGACCTCATTCCATGAACTCCTGTTGTGATTCCAAACTGTAATAGTGAGCTCGAGCCTTGAACTGCAGTACTGATTCCAAACAGGAATTGGGGCCTCAGACTGGAATTGTGATCTCGAGACAGGAATAGCTGTTGTGATTCCAAACAGGAATCGTGGCCTCAGACTGGAAATGTGACAACTAGGCTTGAGCTGCACTTGTGATACCATACCGGAATTGAGTCTTCAGACTGGAATCGTCACCTCGAGCAATGTAGAGCAGTTACGATTCAGAGCCGGAATTGGGACCTCAGACTGGAACAGTGACTTCAAACCTTGAAATTAAGTTGTGATTCCAAAGCGGAATTGTGGCCTCAGACTTGAATTGTGACCCTGAGCCTTGTGCTGCATTTGTGATACCAAACCGGAATTGGGTCCTCAGACTGGAATCGTGATCTCGAGACATGAACATCAGTTGTGATTCCAACACGGAATTGGGGGCTCAGACTGGAATTGTGATCTCGAGCCTTGAACTGCTATTGTGATTTCAAATCGGAATTGGGTCCTCAGACTGGAATCGTGACCTCGAGACAGGATCAGCAGTTGTGATTCCAAACGGGAATTGTGGCCTCAGACTGGAATTGTGACCCCGAGCATTGAGCAGCAGTTGTGATTCCAAACGGGAATTGTGACCTCAGTCTGGCATTGTGATCTCAAGCCTTGAACTGCAATTGTGATTCCAAACCGGAATTGTGGCCTCAGACTGGAATTGAGACCTCGAGCTTTGAACTGCAATTGTGATTCCAAACAGAAATTATGACCTCAGAGAGTAATTGTGACCTCATTCCATGAACTGCTATTGTGATTTCAAACAGGAATTGTGACCTCGAGCCTTGAACTGCAGTACTGATTCCAAACAGGAATTGGGGCCTCAGACTGGAATTGTGATCTCGAGACATGAACATCAGTTGTGATTCCAAACAGGAATATTGACCTAAGACTGGAATTGTGATTTCATTCCATGAACTGCTATTGTGAATCCAAACTGTAATTGTGACCTCGATCCTTGAACTGCAGTTGTGATTCCAAACGGGAATTGTGGCCTCAGACTGGAATTGTGACCCCGAGCCTTGAGCTGCACTTGTGATTCCAAAGCAGTATAGGGTCATCAGACTAGAATCGTGTCTTCGAGCCTTGAACTTTAGTAGTGTTTCCTGACAGGATTTGGGGCCTAAGACTGGAATTGTGATCTTGAGAGTTGAAATGCAATTGTGATTCCAAACAGGAATTGTGTCCTCATACTGGAATTGTGGCCTCATGACTTAAAATGCAAATGTGATTTGAAACTGGAATTGTGAACTCAAGCCTTGAACTGCAATTGTGATTCCAAATTGGAATTGTGAACTCAAGCCTTGAATAGCAGTTGTGATTCCAAACGGGAATTGTGGCCTCAGACTGCAATTGTGATCTCGAGCCTTGAACTGCAATTTTGATTCCAAACAAGAATTGTGACCGCAGACTGGATTTGTGACCTCGAGACTTGAACTACAATTGGATTTCAAACAGGAATTGGGGCCTCAGACTGGAATTGTGACCTCATTCCATGAACTCCTATTGTGATTCCAAACTGTAATAGTGAGCTCGAGCCTTGAACTGCAGTACTGATTCCAAACAGGAATTGGGGCCTCAGACTGGAATTGTGATCTCGAGACAGGAATAGCAGTTGTGATTCCAAACGGGAGTCATGGCCTCAGACTGGAAATGTGACAACTAGGCTTGAGCTGCAGTTGTGATACCATACCGGAATTGAGTCTTCAGACTGGAATCGTCACCTCGAGCAATGTAGAGCAGTTGCGATTCAGAGCCGGAATTGGGACCTCAAACTGGAACTGTGACTACGAACCTTGAAATTAACTTGTGATTCCAAATCGGAATTGGGTCCTCAGACTTGAATTGTGACCCTGAGCCTTGTGCTGCATCTGTGATACCAAACCGGAATTGGGTCCTCAGACTGGAATTGGGGGCTCAGACTGGAATTGTGATCTCGACCCTTGAACTGCAAATGTGATTCCAAACGGGATTTGTGACCACACACTGCATTTGTGACCTAGAGATTTGAGCTGCAGTTCTGATACCAAACCACAATTGTGACCTCAGTCGGGCATTGTGCTCTCAAGCCTTGAACTGCAATTGTGATTCCAAACAAGAATTGTGACCGCAGTCTGGAATTGAGACCTCGAGCTTTGAACTGCAATTGTGATTCCAAACAGAAATTATGACCTCAGAGAGTAATTGTGACCTCATTCCATGAACTCCTATTGTGATTCCAAACTGTAATAGTGAGCTCGAGCCTTGAACTGCAGTACTGATTCCAAACAGGAATTGGGGCCTCAGACTGGAATTGTGATCTCGAGACAGGAATAGCAGTTGTGATTCCAAACGGGAGTCATGGCCTCAGACTGGAAATGTGACAACTAGGCTTGAGCTGCAGTTGTGATACCATACCGGAATTGAGTCTTCAGACTGGAATCGTCACCTCGAGCAATGTAGAGCAGTTGCGATTCAGAGCCGGAATTGGGACCTCAAACTGGAACTGTGACTACGAACCTTGAAATTAACTTGTGATTCCAAATCGGAATTGGGTCCTCAGACTTGAATTGTGACCCTGAGCCTTGTGCTGCATCTGTGATACCAAACCGGAATTGGGTCCTCAGACTGGAATTGGGGGCTCAGACTGGAATTGTGATCTCGACCCTTGAACTGCAAATGTGATTCCAAACGGGATTTGTGACCACACACTGCATTTGTGACCTAGAGATTTGAGCTGCAGTTCTGATACCAAACCACAATTGTGACCTCAGTCGGGCATTGTGCTCTCAAGCCTTGAACTGCAATTGTGATTCCAAACAAGAATTGTGACCGCAGTCTGGAATTGAGACCTCGAGCTTTGAACTGCAATTGTGATTCCAAACAGAAACTATGACCTCAGAGAGTAATTGTGACCTCATTCCATGAACTCCTGTTGTGATTCCAAACTGTAATAGTGAGCTCGAGCCTTGAACTGCAGTACTGATTCCAAACAGGAATTGGGGCCTCAGACTGGAATTGTGATCTCGAGACAGGAATAGCTGTTGTGATTCCAAACAGGAATCGTGGCCTCAGACTGGAAATGTGACAACTAGGCTTGAGCTGCACTTGTGATACCATACCGGAATTGAGTCTTCAGACTGGAATCGTCACCTCGAGCAATGTAGAGCAGTTGCGATTCAGAGCCGGAATTGGGACCTCAAACTGGAACTGTGACTACGAACCTTGAAATTAAGTTGTGATTCCAAAGCGGAATTGGGTCCTCAGACTGGAATTGTGACCCTGAGCCTTGTGCTGCATCTGTGATACCAAACCGGAATTGGGTCCTCAGACTGGAATTGGGGGCTCAGACTGGAATTGTGATCTCGACCCTTGAACTGCAAATGTGATTCCAAACGGGATTTGTGACCACACACTGCATTTGTGACCTAGAGATTTGAGCTGCAGTTCTGATACCAAACCGCAATTGTGACCTCAGACTGGATTTGTGACCCCGAGCCTTGAGCTGCGGTTTTGATACCAAACCGGAATTGGGTCCTCAGACTGCAATTGTGTCTTCGAGCCTTGAATTTTAGTAGTGTTTCCTGACAGGATTTGGGGCCTAAGACTGGAATTGTGATCTCGAGACTTGAAATGTATTTGTGATACCAAACAGGATTCATGAACTCTGACTGCAATTGTGAGCTCAAGCCTTGAAGATCAGTTGTGATTCCAAACAGGAATTGTGTCCTCATACTGGAATTGTGGCCTCATGACTTAAAATGCAAATGTGATTTGAAACTGGAATTGTGTTCTCCAGCCTTGAAATGCAATTGTGATTCCAAACCGGAATTGTGACCTCGAGGCTTGAATAGCAGTTGTAATTCCAAACAGGAATTGTGTCCTCATACTGGAATTGTGGCCTCATGACTTAAAATGCAAATGTGATTTGAAACTGGAATTGTGAACTCAAGCCTTGAACTGCAATTGTGATTCCAAATTGGAATTGTGAACTCAAGCCTTGAATAGCAGTTGTGATTCCAAACGGGAATTGTGGCCTCAGACTGCAATTGTGATCTTGAGCCTTGAACTGCAATTTTGATTCCAAACAAGAATTGTGACCGCAGACTGGATTTGTGACCTCGAGACTTGAACTACAATTGGATTTCAAACAGGAATTGGGGCCTCAGACTGGAATTGTGACCTCATTCCATGAACTCCTATTGTGATTCCAAACTGTAATAGTGAGCTCGAGCCTTGAACTGCAGTACTGATTCCAAACAGGAATTGGGGCCTCAGACTGGAATTGTGATCTCGAGACAGGAATAGCAGTTGTGATTCCAAACGGGAGTCGTGGCCTCAGACTGGAAATGTGACCCTGAGCCTTGTGCTGCATCTGTGTTACCAAACCGGAATTGGGTCCTCAGACTGGAATTGGGGGCTCAGACTGGAATTGTGATCTCGACCCTTGAACTGCAAATGTGATTCCAAACGGGATTTGTGACCACACACTGCATTTGTGACCTAGAGATTTGAGCTGCAGTTCTGATACCAAACCACAATTGTGACCTCAGTCTGGCATTGTGATCTCAAGCCTTGAACTGCAATTGGGATTCCAAACCGGAATTGTGACCGCAGTCTGGAATTGAGACGTCGAGCTTTGAACTGCAATTGTGATTCCAAACAGAAACTATGATCTCAGAGAGTAATTGTGACCTCATTCCATGAACTCCTATTGTGATTCCAAACTGTAATAGTGAGCTCGAGCCTTGAACTGCAGTACTGATTCCAAACAGGAATTGGGGCCTCAGACTGGAATTGTGATCTCGAGACAGGAATAGCAGTTGTGATTCCAAACGGGAATCGTGGCCTCAGACTGGAAATGTGACAACTAGGCTTGAGCTGCAGTTGTGATACCATACCGGAATTGAGTCTTCAGACTGGAATCGTCACCTCGAGCAATGTAGAGCAGTTGCGATTCAGAGCTGGAATTGGGACCTCAAACTGGAACTGTGACTACGAACCTTGAAATTAAGTTGTGATTCCAAATCGGAATTGGGTCCTCAGACTGGAATTGTGACCCTGAGCCTTGTGCTGCATCTGTGATACCAAACCGGAATTGGGTCCTCAGACTGGAATTGGGGGCTCAGACTGGAATTGTGATCTCGACCCTTGAACTGCAAATGTGATTCCAAACGGGATTTGTGACCACACACTGCATTTGTGACCTAGAGATTTGAGCTGCAGTTCTGATACCAAACCGCAATTGTGACCTCAGACTGGGTTTGTGACCCCGAGCCTTGAGCTGCGGTTTTGATACCAAACCGGAATTGGGTCCTCAGACTGCAATTGTGTCTTCGAGCCTTGAACTTTAGTAGTGTTTCCTGACAGGATTTGGGGCCTAAGACTGGAATTGTGATCTCGAGACTTGAAATGTATTTGTGATACCAAACAGGATTCATGAACTCTGACTGCAATTGTGAGCTCAAGCCTTGAAGATCAGTTGTGATTCCAAACAGGAATTGTGTCCTCATACTGGAATTGTGGCCTCATGACTTAAAATGCAAATGTGATTTGAAACTAGAATTGTGTTCTCCAGCCTTGAAATGCAATTGTGATTCCAAACCGGAATTGTGAAATCAAGCCTTGAACTGCAATTGTGATTCCAAACCGGAATTGTGACCTCGAGGCTTGAATAGCAGTTGTAATTCCAAACGGGAATTGTGGCCTCAGACTAGAACTGTGACTCCGAGCCTTGAGCTTCAGTTGTGATTCCAAACGGGAATTGAGGCCTCAGACTGGAATTGTGACCTCATTCCATGAACTCCTATTGTGATTCCAAACTGTAATAGTGAGCTCGAGCCTTGAACTGCAGTACTGATTCCAAACAGGAATTGGGGCCTCAGACTGGAACTGTGATCTCGAGACAGGAATAGCAGTTGTGATTCCAAACGGGAATCGTGGCCTCAGACTGGAAATGTGACAATTAGGCTTGAGCTGCAGTTGTGATACCATACCGGAATTGAGTCTTCAGACTGGAATCATCACCTCGAGCAATGTAGAGCAGTTACGATTCAGAGCCGGAATTGGGACCACAGACTGGAACTGTGACTTCGAACCTTGAAATTAAGTTGTGATTCCAAAGCGGAATTGTGGCCTCAGACTTGAATTGTGACCCTGAGCCTTGTGCTGCATCTGTGATACCAAACCGGAATTGGGTCTTCAGACTGGAATTGTGACCTCGAGACATGAACAGCAGTTGTGATTACAAAACGGAATTGGGGGCTCAGACTGAAATTGTGATATTCACCCTAGAACTGCAAATGTGATTCCAAACGGGATTTGTGACCACACACTGAATTTGTGACCTTGAGATTTGAGCTGCAGTTGTGATACCAAACCGATATTGGGACCTCAGACAGGAATTGTGTTCTCCAGCCTCGTACTGCAATTGTGATTCCAAACTGGAATTGTGACCTAAGACTGGAATCGTGACCTCGAGACAGGATCAGCAGTTGTGATTCCAAACGGGAATTGTGGCCTCAGACTGGAATGGTGACCCCGAGACTTGAACAGCACTTCTGATTCCAAACTGGAATTGTGACGGCAGACTGGGATTGAGACCTCGAACTTTGAACTGCAATTGTGATTCCAAACAGAAACTTTGACCTCAGAGAGTAATTGTGACCTCATTCTATGAACTGCTATTGTGATTCCAAACTGTAATTGTGACCTCGAGCCTTGAACTCCAGTTGTGATTCCAAACAGGACTTGTGACCTCAGACTGGAATTGTGACCTCGAGCCTTGACCGGCAGTTGTGAGTCCAACTGGGAATTGGGGCCTCAGACTGGAATTGTGACTCCTAGCCATGATCTGCAGTACTGATTCCAAACGGGAATTGTGGCCTCAGACTGGAATTGTGATCTCGAGACAGGAATAGCAGTTGTGATTCCAAACAGGAATCGTGGCCTCAGACTGGAAATGTGACAACTAGGCTTGAGCTGCAGTTGTGATACCATACCGGAATTGAGTCTTCAGACTGGAATCGTCACCTCGAGCAATGTAGAGCAGTTACGATTCAGAGCCGGAATTGGAACCACAGACTGGAACTGTGACTTCAAACCTTGAAATTAAGTTGTGATTCCAAAGCGGAATTGTGGCCTCAGACTTGAAATTGTGACCCTGAGCCTTGTGCTGCATTTCTGATACCAAACCGGAATTGGGTCTTCAGACTGGAATCGTGATCTCGAGACATGAACATCAGTTGTGATTCCAACACGGAATTGGGGGCTCAGACTGGAATTGTGATCTCGCGCCTTGAACTGCCATTGTGATTTCAAATCGGAATTGGGTCCTCAGACTGGAATCGTGACCTCGAGACAGGATCAGCAGTTGTGATTCCAAACGGGAATTGTGGCCTCAGACTGGAATTGTGACCCCGAGCCTTGGGCTGCACTTGTGATTCCAAACCAGTATAGGGTCATCAGACTAGAATCGTGTGTTCGAGCCTTGAACTTTAGTAGTGTTTCCTGACAGGATTTGGGGCCTAAGACTGGAATTGTGATCTTGAGAGTTGAAATGCAATTGTGATTCCAGACAGGATTCATGAACTCTGACTGGAATTGTGACCTCGAGCATTGAACATCAATCGTGATTCCCAACATGAATTCTATCCTCATACTGGAATTGTGGCCTCAAGACTTAAAATGCAAATGTGATTTCAAACTGGAATTGTGACCTCAAGCCTTGAAATGCAATTGTTATTTCAAACCGGAATTGTGAAATCAAGCCTTGAACTGCTAATATGATTCCAAACCGGAATTGTGACCTCAGACTAGAATTGTGACCTCGAGCCTTGAATAGCAGTTGTGATTCCGAACTGTAATTGTGACCTCGAGCCTTGAATTGCAGTTGTGATTCCAAACGGGAATTGTGGCCTCAGACTGGAACTATGACCCCGGAGCCTTGAGCTGCAGTACTGATTCCAAACAGCTATTGCGTCCTCAGACTGCAGTTGTGACTTCGAGCCTTGAATTTTAGTTGTGATTCCAAAGCCGTATTGTGGCCTCAGACTGGAATTGTGACCTCGAGGCTTGAACATCAATTGTGATTCCAAACAGGAGTTGTGTCCTCATACTGGAATTGTGGCCTCATGACTTAAAATGCAAATGTGATTTGAAACTGGAATTGTGAACTCAAGCCTTGAACTGCAATTGTGATTCCAAATTGGAATTGTGAACTCAAGCCTTGAATAGCAGTTGTGATTCCAAACGGGAATTGTGGCCTCAGACTGGAATTGTGATCTCGAGCCTTGAACTGCAATTTTGATTCCAAACAAGAATTGTGACCGCAGACTGGATTTGTGACCTCGAGACTTGAACTACAATTGGATTTCAAACAGGAATTGGGGCCTCAGACTGGAATTGTGACCTCATTCCATGAACTCCTATTGTGATTCCAAACTGTAATAGTGAGCTCGAGCCTTGAACTGCAGTACTGATTCCAAACAGGAATTGGGGCCTCAGACTGGAATTGTGATCTCGAGACAGGAATAGCAGTTGTGATTCCAAACGGGAATCGTGGCCTCAGACTGGAAATGTGACAACTAGGCTTGAGCTGCAGTTGTGATACCATACCGGAATTGAGTCTTCAGACTGGAATCGTCACCTCGAGCAATGTAGAGCAGTTGCGATTCAGAGCCAGAATTGGGACCTCAGACTGGAACTGTGACTACGAACCTTGAAATTAAGTTGTGATTCCAAATCGGAATTGGGTCCTCAGACTGGAATTGTGACCCTGAGCCTTGTGCTGCATCTGTGATACCAAACCGGAATTGGGTCCTCAGACTGGAATTGGGGGCTCAGACTGGAATTGTGATCTCGACCCTTGAACTGCAAATGTGATTCCAAACGGGATTTGTGACCACACACTGCATTTGTGACCTAGAGATTTGAGCTGCAGTTCTGATACCAAACCGCAATTGTGACCTCAGACTGGATTTGTGACCCCGAGCCTTGAGCTGCGGTTTTGATACCAAACCGGAATTGGGTCCTCAGACTGCAATTGTGTCTTCGAGCCTTGAACTTTAGTAGTGTTTCCTGACAGGATTTGGGGCCTAAGACTGGAATTGTGATCTCGAGACTTGAAATGTATTTGTGATACCAAACAGGATTCATGAACTCTGACTGCAATTGTGAGCTCAAGCCTTGAAGATCAGTTGTGATTCCAAACAGGAATTGTGTCCTCATACTGGAATTGTGGCCTCATGACTTAAAATGCAAATGTGATTTGAAACTGGAATTGTGTTCTCCAGCCTTGAAATGCAATTGTGATTCCAAACCGGAATTGTGAAATCAAGCCTTGAACTGCAATTGTGATTCCAAACCGGAATTGTGACCTCGAGGCTTGAATAGCAGTTGTAATTCCAAATGGGAATTGTGGCCTCAGACTAGAACTGTGACTCCGAGCCTTGAGCTTCAGTTGTGATTCCAAACGGGAATTGAGGCCTCAGACTGGAATTGTGATCTCGACCCTTGAATTGTAAATGTGATTCCAAACGGGATTAGTGACCACACACTGAATTTGTGACCTAGAGATTTGAGCTGCAGTTGTGGAACCAAACCGATATCGGGACCTCAGACTGGAATTGTGACCCTGAACCTTAAGCTGCAGCTCTGAAACCAAACCGGAATTGGGTCCTCAGACTGGAATTGTGATCTCGGGCCTTGAACTGTAATTGTGATTCCAAACGGGAATTGTGGCCTCAGACTGGAATTGTGACCGCGAGACATGAACAGCAGTTGTGATTACAAAACGGAATTGGGGGCTCAGACTGGAATTGTGATCTCGAGCCTTGAACTGCCATTGTGATTCCAAACAGGAATTGTGGCCTCAGACTGCAATTGTGATCTTGAGCCTTGAACTGCAATTTTGATTCCAAACAAGAATTGTGAAGTCAGACTGGATTTGTGACCTCGAGCCTTGGACTACAATTGTGATTTCAAACAGGAATTGGGGCCTCAGACTGGAATTGTGATCTCGAGACTTGAACTGCAATTGTGATTCCAAACTGGAATTGTAAACCCAAGCCTTGAATAGCAGTTGTGATTCCAAACGGGAATTGTGGCCTCAGACTGGAATTGTGACCCCGAGCATTGAGCAGCAGTTGTGATTCCAAACGGGAATTGAGACCTCAGTCTGGCATTGTGATCTCAAGCCTTGAACTGCAATTGTGATTCCAAACCGGAATTGTGACCGCAGTCTGGAATTGAGACCTCGAGCTTTGAACTGCAATTGTGATTCCAAACAGAAATTATGACCTCAGAGAGTAATTGTGACCTCATTCCATGAACTCCTATTGTGATTCCAAACTGTAATAGTGAGCTCGAGCCTTGAACTGCAGTACTGATTCCAAACGGGAATCGTGGCCTCAGACTGGAAATGTGACAACTGGGCTTGAGCTGCAGTTGTGATACCATACCGGAATTGAGTCTTCAGACTGGAATCATCACCTCGAGCAATGTAGAGCAGTTACGATTCAGAGCCGGAATTGGGACCTCAGACTGGAACTGTGACTTCGAACCTTGAAATTAAGTTGTGATTCCAAAGCGGAATTGTGGCCTCAGACTTGAATTGTGACCCTGAGCCTTGTGCTGCATCTGTGATACCAAACCGGAATTGGGTCTTCAGACTGGAATTGTGACCTCGAGACATGAACAGCAGTTGTGATTACAAAACGGAATTGGGGGCTCAGACTGAAATTGTGATATTCACCCTAGAACTGCAAATGTGATTCCAAACGGGATTTGTGACCACACACTGAATTTGTGACCTAGAGATTTGAGCTGCAGTTGTGATACCAAACCGATATTGGGACCTCAGACAAGAATTGTGTTCTCCAGGCTTATACTGCAATTGTGATTCCAAACTGGAATTGTGACCTAAGACTGGAATCGTGACCTCGAGACATGAGCTGCAGTTGTGATTCCAAACGGGAATTGTGGCCTCAGACTGGAATGGTGACCCCGAGACTTGAACAGCACTTCTGATTCCAAACCGGAATTGTGACGGCAGACTGGAATTGAGACCTCGAACTTTGAACTGCAATTGTGATTCCAAACAGAAACTTTGACCTCAGAGAGTAATTGTGACCTCATTCTATGAACTGCTATTGTGATTCCAAACTGTAATTGTGACCTCGAGCCTTGAACTCCAGTTGTGATTCCAAACAGGACTTGTGACCTCAGACTGGAATTGTGACCTCGAGCCTTGACCGGCAGTTGTGAGTCCAACTGGGAATTGGGGCCTCAGACTGGAATTGTGACTCCTAGCCATGATCTGCAGTACTGATTCCAAACGGGAATTGTGGCCTCAGACTGGAATTGTGATCTCGAGACAGGAATAGCAGTTGTGATTCCAAACAGGAATCGTGGCCTCAGACTGGAAATGTGACAACTAGGCTTGAGCTGCAGTTGTGATACCATACCGGAATTGAGTCTTCAGACTGGAATCGTCACCTCGAGCAATGTAGAGCAGTTACGATTCAGAGCCGGAATTGGGACCTCAGACTGGAACAGTGACTTCAAACCTTGAAATTAAGTTGTGATTCCAAAGCGGAATTGTGGCCTCAGACTTGAATTGTGACCCTGAGCCTTGTGCTGCATTTGTGATACCAAACCGGAATTGGGTCCTCAGACTGGAATCGTGATCTCGAGACATGAACATCAGTTGTGATTCCAACACGGAATTGGGGGCTCAGATTGGAATTGTGATCTCGAGCCTTGAACTGCTATTGTGATTTCAAATCGGAATTGGGTCCTCAGACTGGAATCGTGACCTCGAGACAGGATCAGCAGTTGTGATTCCAAACGGGAATTGTGGCCTCAGACTGGAATTGTGACCCCGAGCATTGAGCAGCAGTTGTGATTCCAAACGGGAATTGTGACCTCAGTCTGGCATTGTGATCTCAAGCCTTGAACTGCAATTGTGATTCCAAACCGGAATTGTGGCCTCAGACTGGAATTGAGACCTCGAGCTTTGAACTGCAATTGTGATTCCAAACAGAAATTATGACCTCAGAGAGTAATTGTGACCTCATTCCATGAACTGCTATTGTGATTTCAAACAGGAATTGTGACCTCGAGCCTTGAACTGCAGTACTGATTCCAAACAGGAATTGGGGCCTCAGACTGGAATTGTGATCTCGAGACATGAACATCAGTTGTGATTCCAAACAGGAATATTGACCTAAGACTGGAATTGTGATTTCATTCCATGAACTGCTATTGTGAATCCAAACTGTAATTGTGACCTCGATCCTTGAACTGCAGTTGTGATTCCAAACGGGAATTGTGGCCTCAGACTGGAATTGTGACCCCGAGCCTTGAGCTGCACTTGTGATTCCAAAGCAGTATAGGGTCATCAGACTAGAATCGTGTCTTCGAGCCTTGAACTTTAGTAGTGTTTCCTGACAGGATTTGGGGCCTAAGACTGGAATTGTGATCTTGAGAGTTGAAATGCAATTGTGATTCCAAACAGGAATTGTGTCCTCATACTGGAATTGTGGCCTCATGACTTAAAATGCAAATGTGATTTGAAACTGGAATTGTGAACTCAAGCCTTGAACTGCAATTGTGATTCCAAATTGGAATTGTGAACTCAAGCCTTGAATAGCAGTTGTGATTCCAAACGGGAATTGTGGCCTCAGACTGGAATTGTGATCTCGAGCCTTGAACTGCAATTTTGATTCCAAACAAGAATTGTGACCGCAGACTGGATTTGTGACCTCGAGACTTGAACTACAATTGGATTTCAAACAGGAATTGGGGCCTCAGACTGGAATTGTGACCTCATTCCATGAACTCCTATTGTGATTCCAAACTGTAATAGTGAGCTCGAGCCTTGAACTGCAGTACTGATTCCAAACAGGAATTGGGGCCTCAGACTGGAATTGTGATCTCGAGACAGGAATAGCAGTTGTGATTCCAAACGGGAGTCATGGCCTCAGACTGGAAATGTGACAACTAGGCTTGAGCTGCAGTTGTGATACCATACCGGAATTGAGTCTTCAGACTGGAATCGTCACCTCGAGCAATGTAGAGCAGTTGCGATTCAGAGCCAGAATTGGGACCTCAAACTGGAACTGTGACTACGAACCTTGAAATTAACTTGTGATTCCAAAGCGGAATTGGGTCCTCAGACTGGAATTGTGACCCTGAGCCTTGTGCTGCATCTGTGATACCAAACCGGAATTGGGTCCTCAGACTGGAATTGGGGGCTCAGACTGGAATTGTGATCTCGACCCTTGAACTGCAAATGTGATTCCAAACGGGATTTGTGACCACACACTGCATTTGTGACCTAGAGATTTGAGCTGCAGTTCTGATACCAAACCACAATTGTGACCTCAGTCGGGCATTGTGCTCTCAAGCCTTGAACTGCAATTGTGATTCCAAACAAGAATTGTGACCGCAGTCTGGAATTGAGACCTCGAGCTTTGAACTGCAATTGTGATTCCAAACAGAAACTATGACCTCAGAGAGTAATTGTGACCTCATTCCATGAACTCCTGTTGTGATTCCAAACTGTAATAGTGAGCTCGAGCCTTGAACTGCAGTACTGATTCCAAACAGGAATTGGGGCCTCAGACTGGAATTGTGATCTCGAGACAGGAATAGCTGTTGTGATTCCAAACAGGAATCGTGGCCTCAGACTGGAAATGTGACAACTAGGCTTGAGCTGCACTTGTGATACCATACCGGAATTGAGTCTTCAGACTGGAATCGTCACCTCGAGCAATGTAGAGCAGTTACGATTCAGAGCCGGAATTGGGACCTCAGACTGGAACAGTGACTTCAAACCTTGAAATTAAGTTGTGATTCCAAAGCGGAATTGTGGCCTCAGACTTGAATTGTGACCCTGAGCCTTGTGCTGCATTTGTGATACCAAACCGGAATTGGGTCCTCAGACTGGAATCGTGATCTCGAGACATGAACATCAGTTGTGATTCCAACACGGAATTGGGGGCTCAGACTGGAATTGTGATCTCGAGCCTTGAACTGCTATTGTGATTTCAAATCGGAATTGGGTCCTCAGACTGGAATCGTGACCTCGAGACAGGATCAGCAGTTGTGATTCCAAACGGGAATTGTGGCCTCAGACTGGAATTGTGACCCCGAGCATTGAGCAGCAGTTGTGATTCCAAACGGGAATTGTGACCTCAGTCTGGCATTGTGATCTCAAGCCTTGAACTGCAATTGTGATTCCAAACCGGAATTGTGGCCTCAGACTGGAATTGAGACCTCGAGCTTTGAACTGCAATTGTGATTCCAAACAGAAATTATGACCTCAGAGAGTAATTGTGACCTCATTCCATGAACTGCTATTGTGATTTCAAACAGGAATTGTGACCTCGAGCCTTGAACTGCAGTACTGATTCCAAACAGGAATTGGGGCCTCAGACTGGAATTGTGATCTCGAGACATGAACATCAGTTGTGATTCCAAACAGGAATATTGACCTAAGACTGGAATTGTGATTTCATTCCATGAACTGCTATTGTGAATCCAAACTGTAATTGTGACCTCGATCCTTGAACTGCAGTTGTGATTCCAAACGGGAATTGTGGCCTCAGACTGGAATTGTGACCCCGAGCCTTGAGCTGCACTTGTGATTCCAAAGCAGTATAGGGTCATCAGACTAGAATCGTGTCTTCGAGCCTTGAACTTTAGTAGTGTTTCCTGACAGGATTTGGGGCCTAAGACTGGAATTGTGATCTTGAGAGTTGAAATGCAATTGTGATTCCAAACAGGAATTGTGTCCTCATACTGGAATTGTGGCCTCATGACTTAAAATGCAAATGTGATTTGAAACTGGAATTGTGAACTCAAGCCTTGAACTGCAATTGTGATTCCAAATTGGAATTGTGAACTCAAGCCTTGAATAGCAGTTGTGATTCCAAACGGGAATTGTGGCCTCAGACTGCAATTGTGATCTCGAGCCTTGAACTGCAATTTTGATTCCAAACAAGAATTGTGACCGCAGACTGGATTTGTGACCTCGAGACTTGAACTACAATTGGATTTCAAACAGGAATTGGGGCCTCAGACTGGAATTGTGACCTCATTCCATGAACTCCTATTGTGATTCCAAACTGTAATAGTGAGCTCGAGCCTTGAACTGCAGTACTGATTCCAAACAGGAATTGGGGCCTCAGACTGGAATTGTGATCTCGAGACAGGAATAGCAGTTGTGATTCCAAACGGGAGTCATGGCCTCAGACTGGAAATGTGACAACTAGGCTTGAGCTGCAGTTGTGATACCATACCGGAATTGAGTCTTCAGACTGGAATCGTCACCTCGAGCAATGTAGAGCAGTTGCGATTCAGAGCCGGAATTGGGACCTCAAACTGGAACTGTGACTACGAACCTTGAAATTAAGTTGTGATTCCAAATCGGAATTGGGTCCTCAGACTTGAATTGTGACCCTGAGCCTTGTGCTGCATCTGTGATACCAAACCGGAATTGGGTCCTCAGACTGGAATTGGGGGCTCAGACTGGAATTGTGATCTCGACCCTTGAACTGCAAATGTGATTCCAAACGGGATTTGTGACCACACACTGCATTTGTGACCTAGAGATTTGAGCTGCAGTTCTGATACCAAACCACAATTGTGACCTCAGTCGGGCATTGTGCTCTCAAGCCTTGAACTGCAATTGTGATTGCAAACAAGAATTGTGACCGCAGTCTGGAATTGAGACCTCGAGCTTTGAACTGCAATTGTGATTCCAAACAGAAACTATGACCTCAGAGAGTAATTGTGACCTCATTCCATGAACTCCTGTTGTGATTCCAAACTGTAATAGTGAGCTCGAGCCTTGAACTGCAGTACTGATTCCAAACAGGAATTGGGGCCTCAGACTGGAATTGTGATCTCGAGACAGGAATAGCTGTTGTGATTCCAAACAGGAATCGTGGCCTCAGACTGGAAATGTGACAACTAGGCTTGAGCTGCAGTTGTGATACCATACCGGAATTGAGTCTTCAGACTGGAATCGTCACCTCGAGCAATGTAGAGCAGTTACGATTCAGAGCCGGAATTGGGACCTCAGACTGGAACAGTGACTTCAAACCTTGAAATTAAGTTGTGATTCCAAAGCGGAATTGTGGCCTCAGACTTGAATTGTGACCCTGAGCCTTGTGCTGCATTTGTGATACCAAACCGGAATTGGGTCCTCAGACTGGAATCGTGATCTCGAGACATGAACATCAGTTGTGATTCCAACACGGAATTGGGGGCTCAGACTGGAATTGTGATCTCGAGCCTTGAACTGCTATTGTGATTTCAAATCGGAATTGGGTCCTCAGACTGGAATCGTGACCTCGAGACAGGATCAGCAGTTGTGATTCCAAACGGGAATTGTGGCCTCAGACTGGAATTGTGACCCCGAGCATTGAGCAGCAGTTGTGATTCCAAACGGGAATTGTGACCTCAGTCTGGCATTGTGATCTCAAGCCTTGAACTGCAATTGTGATTCCAAACCGGAATTGTGGCCTCAGACTGGAATTGAGACCTCGAGCTTTGAACTGCAATTGTGATTCCAAACAGAAATTATGACCTCAGAGAGTAATTGTGACCTCATTCCATGAACTGCTATTGTGATTTCAAACAGGAATTGTGACCTCGAGCCTTGAACTGCAGTACTGATTCCAAACAGGAATTGGGGCCTCAGACTGGAATTGTGATCTCGAGACATGAACATCAGTTGTGATTCCAAACAGGAATATTGACCTAAGACTGGAATTGTGATTTCATTCCATGAACTGCTATTGTGAATCCAAACTGTAATTGTGACCTCGATCCTTGAACTGCAGTTGTGATTCCAAACGG
The DNA here is from genome assembly GCF_052056855.1 of Sturnus vulgaris. NCBI lineage: Eukaryota > Metazoa > Chordata > Aves > Passeriformes > Sturnidae > Sturnus > Sturnus vulgaris. Next base: position 170,264 of record NW_028276062.1, read on the forward strand.
GAATTGTGGCCTCAGACTGGAATTGTGACCCCGAGCCTTGAGCTGCACTTGTGATTCCAAAGCAGTATAGGGTCATCAGACTAGAATCGTGTCTTCGAGCCTTGAACTTTAGTAGTGTTTCCTGACAGGATTTGGGGCCTAAGACTGGAATTGTGATCTTGAGAGTTGAAATGCAATTGTGATTCCAAACAGGAATTGTGTCCTCATACTGGAATTGTGGCCTCATGACTTAAAATGCAAATGTGATTTGAAACTGGAATTGTGAACTCAAGCCTTGAACTGCAATTGTGATTCCAAATTGGAATTGTGAACTCAAGCCTTGAATAGCAGTTGTGATTCCAAACGGGAATTGTGGCCTCAGACTGGAATTGTGATCTCGAGCCTTGAACTGCAATTTTGATTCCAAACAAGAATTGTGACCGCAGACTGGATTTGTGACCTCGAGACTTGAACTACAATTGGATTTCAAACAGGAATTGGGGCCTCAGACTGGAATTGTGACCTCATTCCATGAACTCCTATTGTGATTCCAAACTGTAATAGTGAGCTCGAGCCTTGAACTGCAGTACTGATTCCAAACAGGAATTGGGGCCTCAGACTGGAATTGTGATCTCGAGACAGGAATAGCAGTTGTGATTCCAAACGGGAGTCATGGCCTCAGACTGGAAATGTGACAACTAGGCTTGAGCTGCAGTTGTGATACCATACCGGAATTGAGTCTTCAGACTGGAATCGTCACCTCGAGCAATGTAGAGCAGTTGCGATTCAGAGCCGGAATTGGGACCTCAAACTGGAACTGTGACTACGAACCTTGAAATTAACTTGTGATTCCAAATCGGAATTGGGTCCTCAGACTTGAATTGTGACCCTGAGCCTTGTGCTGCATCTGTGATACCAAACCGGAATTGGGTCCTCAGACTGGAATTGGGGGCTCAGACTGGAATTGTGATCTCGACCCTTGAACTGCAAATGTGATTCCAAACGGGATTTGTGACCACACACTGCATTTGTGACCTAGAGATTTGAGCTGCAGTTCTGATACCAAACCACAATTGTGACCTCAGTCGGGCATTGTGCTCTCAAGCCTTGAACTGCAATTGTGATTCCAAACAAGAATTGTGACCGCAGTCTGGAATTGAGACCTCGAGCTTTGAACTGCAATTGTGATTCCAAACAGAAACTATGACCTCAGAGAGTAATTGTGACCTCATTCCATGAACTCCTGTTGTGATTCCAAACTGTAATAGTGAGCTCGAGCCTTGAACTGCAGTACTGATTCCAAACAGGAATTGGGGCCTCAGACTGGAATTGTGATCTCGAGACAGGAATAGCTGTTGTGATTCCAAACAGGAATCGTGGCCTCAGACTGGAAATGTGACAACTAGGCTTGAGCTGCACTTGTGATACCATACCGGAATTGAGTCTTCAGACTGGAATCGTCACCTCGAGCAATGTAGAGCAGTTGCGATTCAGAGCCGGAATTGGGACCTCAAACTGGAACTGTGACTACGAACCTTGAAATTAAGTTGTGATTCCAAAGCGGAATTGGGTCCTCAGACTGGAATTGTGACCCTGAGCCTTGTGCTGCATCTGTGATACCAAACCGGAATTGGGTCCTCAGACTGGAATTGGGGGCTCAGACTGGAATTGTGATCTCGACCCTTGAACTGCAAATGTGATTCCAAACGGGATTTGTGACCACACACTGCATTTGTGACCTAGAGATTTGAGCTGCAGTTCTGATACCAAACCGCAATTGTGACCTCAGACTGGATTTGTGACCCCGAGCCTTGAGCTGCGGTTTTGATACCAAACCGGTATTGGGTCCTCAGACTGCAATTGTGTCTTCGAGCCTTGAATTTTAGTAGTGTTTCCTGACAGGATTTGGGGCCTAAGACTGGAATTGTGATCTCGAGACTTGAAATGTATTTGTGATACCAAACAGGATTCATGAACTCTGACTGCAATTGTGAGCTCAAGCCTTGAAGATCAGTTGTGATTCCAAACAGGAATTGTGTCCTCATACTGGAATTGTGGCCTCATGACTTAAAATGCAAATGTGATTTGAAACTGGAATTGTGTTCTCCAGCCTTGAAATGCAATTGTGATTCCAAACCGGAATTGTGACCTCGAGGCTTGAATAGCAGTTGTAATTCCAAACAGGAATTGTGTCCTCATACTGGAATTGTGGCCTCATGACTTAAAATGCAAATGTGATTTGAAACTGGAATTGTGAACTCAAGCCTTGAACTGCAATTGTGATTCCAAATTGGAATTGTGAACTCAAGCCTTGAATAGCAGTTGTGATTCCAAACGGGAATTGTGGCCTCAGACTGGAATTGTGATCTCGAGCCTTGAACTGCAATTTTGATTCCAAACAAGAATTGTGACCGCAGACTGGATTTGTGACCTCGAGACTTGAACTACAATTGGATTTCAAACAGGAATTGGGGCCTCAGACTGGAATTGTGACCTCATTCCATGAACTCCTATTGTGATTCCAAACTGTAATAGTGAGCTCGAGCCTTGAACTGCAGTACTGATTCCAAACAGGAATTGGGGCCTCAGACTGGAATTGTGATCTCGAGACAGGAATAGCAGTTGTGATTCCAAACGGGAGTCGTGGCCTCAGACTGGAAATGTGACAACTAGGCTTGAGCTGCAGTTGTGATACCATACCGGAATTGAGTCTTCAGACTGGAATCGTCACCTCGAGCAATGTAGAGCAGTTGCGATTCAGAGCCGGAATTGGGACCTCAAACTGGAACTGTGACTACGAACCTTGAAATTAAGTTGTGATTCCAAATCGGAATTGGGTCCTCAGACTGGAATTGTGACCCTGAGCCTTGTGCTGCATCTGTGTTACCAAACCGGAATTGGGTCCTCAGACTGGAATTGGGGGCTCAGACTGGAATTGTGATCTCGACCCTTGAACTGCAAATGTGATTCCAAACGGGATTTGTGACCACACACTGCATTTGTGACCTAGAGATTTGAGCTGCAGTTCTGATACCAAACCACAATTGTGACCTCAGTCTGGCATTGTGATCTCAAGCCTTGAACTGCAATTGGGATTCCAAACCGGAATTGTGACCGCAGTCTGGAATTGAGACGTCGAGCTTTGAACTGCAATTGTGATTCCAAACAGAAACTATGATCTCAGAGAGTAATTGTGACCTCATTCCATGAACTCCTATTGTGATTCCAAACTGTAATAGTGAGCTCGAGCCTTGAACTGCAGTACTGATTCCAAACAGGAATTGGGGCCTCAGACTGGAATTGTGATCTCGAGACAGGAATAGCAGTTGTGATTCCAAACGGGAATCGTGGCCTCAGACTGGAAATGTGACAACTAGGCTTGAGCTGCAGTTGTGATACCATACCGGAATTGAGTCTTCAGACTGGAATCGTCACCTCGAGCAATGTAGAGCAGTTGCGATTCAGAGCTGGAATTGGGACCTCAAACTGGAACTGTGACTACGAACCTTGAAATTAAGTTGTGATTCCAAATCGGAATTGGGTCCTCAGACTGGAATTGTGACCCTGAGCCTTGTGCTGCATCTGTGATACCAAACCGGAATTGGGTCCTCAGACTGGAATTGGGGGCTCAGACTGGAATTGTGATCTCGACCCTTGAACTGCAAATGTGATTCCAAACGGGATTTGTGACCACACACTGCATTTGTGACCTAGAGATTTGAGCTGCAGTTCTGATACCAAACCGCAATTGTGACCTCAGACTGGGTTTGTGACCCCGAGCCTTGAGCTGCGGTTTTGATACCAAACCGGAATTGGGTCCTCAGACTGCAATTGTGTCTTCGAGCCTTGAACTTTAGTAGTGTTTCCTGACAGGATTTGGGGCCTAAGACTGGAATTGTGATCTCGAGACTTGAAATGTATTTGTGATACCAAACAGGATTCATGAACTCTGACTGCAATTGTGAGCTCAAGCCTTGAAGATCAGTTGTGATTCCAAACAGGAATTGTGTCCTCATACTGGAATTGTGGCCTCATGACTTAAAATGCAAATGTGATTTGAAACTAGAATTGTGTTCTCCAGCCTTGAAATGCAATTGTGATTCCAAACCGGAATTGTGAAATCAAGCCTTGAACTGCAATTGTGATTCCAAACCGGAATTGTGACCTCGAGGCTTGAATAGCAGTTGTAATTCCAAACGGGAATTGTGGCCTCAGACTAGAACTGTGACTCCGAGCCTTGAGCTTCAGTTGTGATTCCAAACGGGAATTGAGGCCTCAGACTGGAATTGTGACCTCATTCCATGAACTCCTATTGTGATTCCAAACTGTAATAGTGAGCTCGAGCCTTGAACTGCAGTACTGATTCCAAACAGGAATTGGGGCCTCAGACTGGAACTGTGATCTCGAGACAGGAATAGCAGTTGTGATTCCAAACGGGAATCGTGGCCTCAGACTGGAAATGTGACAATTAGGCTTGAGCTGCAGTTGTGATACCATACCGGAATTGAGTCTTCAGACTGGAATCATCACCTCGAGCAATGTAGAGCAGTTACGATTCAGAGCCGGAATTGGGACCACAGACTGGAACTGTGACTTCGAACCTTGAAATTAAGTTGTGATTCCAAAGCGGAATTGTGGCCTCAGACTTGAATTGTGACCCTGAGCCTTGTGCTGCATCTGTGATACCAAACCGGAATTGGGTCTTCAGACTGGAATTGTGACCTCGAGACATGAACAGCAGTTGTGATTACAAAACGGAATTGGGGGCTCAGACTGAAATTGTGATATTCACCCTAGAACTGCAAATGTGATTCCAAACGGGATTTGTGACCACACACTGAATTTGTGACCTTGAGATTTGAGCTGCAGTTGTGATACCAAACCGATATTGGGACCTCAGACAGGAATTGTGTTCTCCAGCCTCGTACTGCAATTGTGATTCCAAACTGGAATTGTGACCTAAGACTGGAATCGTGACCTCGAGACAGGATCAGCAGTTGTGATTCCAAACGGGAATTGTGGCCTCAGACTGGAATGGTGACCCCGAGACTTGAACAGCACTTCTGATTCCAAACTGGAATTGTGACGGCAGACTGGGATTGAGACCTCGAACTTTGAACTGCAATTGTGATTCCAAACAGAAACTTTGACCTCAGAGAGTAATTGTGACCTCATTCTATGAACTGCTATTGTGATTCCAAACTGTAATTGTGACCTCGAGCCTTGAACTCCAGTTGTGATTCCAAACAGGACTTGTGACCTCAGACTGGAATTGTGACCTCGAGCCTTGACCGGCAGTTGTGAGTCCAACTGGGAATTGGGGCCTCAGACTGGAATTGTGACTCCTAGCCATGATCTGCAGTACTGATTCCAAACGGGAATTGTGGCCTCAGACTGGAATTGTGATCTCGAGACAGGAATAGCAGTTGTGATTCCAAACGGGAATCGTGGCCTCAGACTGGAAATGTGACAACTAGGCTTGAGCTGCAGTTGTGATACCATACCGGAATTGAGTCTTCAGACTGGAATCGTCACCTCGAGCAATGTAGAGCAGTTACGATTCAGAGCCGGAATTGGAACCACAGACTGGAACTGTGACTTCAAACCTTGAAATTAAGTTGTGATTCCAAAGCGGAATTGTGGCCTCAGACTTGAAATTGTGACCCTGAGCCTTGTGCTGCATTTCTGATACCAAACCGGAATTGGGTCTTCAGACTGGAATCGTGATCTCGAGACATGAACATCAGTTGTGATTCCAACACGGAATTGGGGGCTCAGACTGGAATTGTGATCTCGAGCCTTGAACTGCCATTGTGATTTCAAATCGGAATTGGGTCCTCAGACTGGAATCGTGACCTCGAGACAGGATCAGCAGTTGTGATTCCAAACGGGAATTGTGGCCTCAGACTGGAATTGTGACCCCGAGCCTTGGGCTGCACTTGTGATTCCAAACCAGTATAGGGTCATCAGACTAGAATCGTGTCTTCGAGCCTTGAACTTTAGTAGTGTTTCCTGACAGGATTTGGGGCCTAAGACTGGAATTGTGATCTTGAGAGTTGAAATGCAATTGTGATTCCAGACAGGATTCATGAACTCTGACTGGAATTGTGACCTCGAGCATTGAACATCAATCGTGATTCCCAACATGAATTCTATCCTCATACTGGAATTGTGGCCTCAAGACTTAAAATGCAAATGTGATTTCAAACTGGAATTGTGACCTCAAGCCTTGAAATGCAATTGTTATTTCAAACCGGAATTGTGAAATCAAGCCTTGAACTGCTAATATGATTCCAAACCGGAATTGTGACCTCAGACTAGAATTGTGACCTCGAGCCTTGAATAGCAGTTGTGATTCCGAACTGTAATTGTGACCTCGAGCCTTGAATTGCAGTTGTGATTCCAAACGGGAATTGTGGCCTCAGACTGGAACTATGACCCCGGAGCCTTGAGCTGCAGTACTGATTCCAAACAGCTATTGCGTCCTCAGACTGCAGTTGTGACTTCGAGCCTTGAATTTTAGTTGTGATTCCAAAGCCGTATTGTGGCCTCAGACTGGAATTGTGACCTCGAGGCTTGAACATCAATTGTGATTCCAAACAGGAGTTGTGTCCTCATACTGGAATTGTGGCCTCATGACTTAAAATGCAAATGTGATTTGAAACTGGAATTGTGAACTCAAGCCTTGAACTGCAATTGTGATTCCAAATTGGAATTGTGAACTCAAGCCTTGAATAGCAGTTGTGATTCCAAACGGGAATTGTGGCCTCAGACTGGAATTGTGATCTCGAGCCTTGAACTGCAATTTTGATTCCAAACAAGAATTGTGACCGCAGACTGGATTTGGGACCTCGAGACTTGAACTACAATTGGATTTCAAACAGGAATTGGGGCCTCAGACTGGAATTGTGACCTCATTCCATGAACTCCTATTGTGATTCCAAACTGTAATAGTGAGCTCGAGCCTTGAACTGCAGTACTGATTCCAAACAGGAATTGGGGCCTCAGACTGGAATTGTGATCTCGAGACAGGAATAGCAGTTGTGATTCCAAACGGGAATCGTGGCCTCAGACTGGAAATGTGACAACTAGGCTTGAGCTGCAGTTGTGATACCATACCGGAATTGAGTCTTCAGACTGGAATCGTCACCTCGAGCAATGTAGAGCAGTTGCGATTCAGAGCCAGAATTGGGACCTCAGACTGGAACTGTGACTACGAACCTTGAAATTAAGTTGTGATTCCAAATCGGAATTGGGTCCTCAGACTGGAATTGTGACCCTGAGCCTTGTGCTGCATCTGTGATACCAAACCGGAATTGGGTCCTCAGACTGGAATTGGGGGCTCAGACTGGAATTGTGATCTCGACCCTTGAACTGCAAATGTGATTCCAAACGGGATTTGTGACCACACACTGCATTTGTGACCTAGAGATTTGAGCTGCAGTTCTGATACCAAACCGCAATTGTGACCTCAGTCTGGCATTGTGATCTCAAGCCTTGAACTGCAATTGTGATTCCAAACAAGAATTGTGACCGCAGTCTGGAATTGAGACCTCGAGCTTTGAACTGCAATTGTGATTCCAAACAGAAATTATGACCTCAGAGAGTAATTGTGACCTCATTCCATGAACTCCTATTGTGATTCCAAACTGTAATAGTGAGCTCGAGCCTTGAACTGCAGTACTGATTCCAAACAGGAATTGGGGCCTCAGACTGGAATTGTGATCTCGAGACAGGAATAGCAGTTGTGATTCCAAACGGGAGTCGTGGCCTCAGACTGGAAATGTGACAACTAGGCTTGAGCTGCAGTTGTGATACCATACCGGAATTGAGTCTTCAGACTGGAATCGTCACCTCGAGCAATGTAGGGCAGTTGCGATTCAGAGCCAGAATTGGGACCTCAAACTGGAACTGTGACTTCAAACCTTGAAATTAAGTTGTGATTCCAAATCGGAATTGGGTCCTCAGACTTGAATTGTGACCCTGAGCCTTGTGCTGCATCTGTGATACCAAACCGGAATTGGGTCCTCAGACTGGAATTGGGGGCTCAGACTGGAATTGTGATCTCGACCCTTGAACTGCAAATGTGATTCCAAATGGGATTTGTGACCACACACTGCATTTGTGACCTAGAGATTTGAGCTGCAGTTCTGATACCAAACCGCAATTGTGACCTCAGACTGGATTTGTGACCCCGAGCCTTGAGCTGCGGTTTTGATACCAAACCGGAATTGGGTCCTCAGACTGCAATTGTGTCTTCGAGCCTTGAACTTTAGTAGTGTTTCCTGACAGGATTTGGGGCCTAAGACTGGAATTGTGATCTCGAGACTTGAAATGTATTTGTGATACCAAACAGGATTCATGAACTCTGACTGCAATTGTGAGCTCAAGCCTTGAAGATCAGTTGTGATTCCAAACAGGAATTGTGTCCTCATACTGGAATTGTGGCCTCATGACTTAAAATGCAAATGTGATTTGAAACTGGAATTGTGTTCTCCAGCCTTGAAATGCAATTGTGATTCCAAACCGGAATTGTGAAATCAAGCCTTGAACTGCAATTGTGATTCCAAACCGGAATTGTGACCTCGAGGCTTGAATAGCAGTTGTAATTCCAAACGGGAATTGTGGCCTCAGACTAGAACTGTGACTCCGAGCCTTGAGCTTCAGTTGTGATTCCAAACGGGAATTGAGGCCTCAGATTGGAATTGTGACCTCATTCCATGAACTCCTATTGTGATTCCAAACTGTAATAGTGAGCTCGAGCCTTGAACTGCAGTACTGATTCCAAACAGGAATTGGGGCCTCAGACTGGAATTGTGATCTCGAGACAGGAATAGCAGTTGTGATTCCAAACGAGAATCGTGGCCTCAGACTGGAAATGTGACAACTAGGCTTGAGCTGCAGTTGTGATACCATACCGGAATTGAGTCTTCAGACTGGAATCATCACCTCGAGCAATGTAGAGCAGTTACGATTCAGAGCCGGAATTGGGACCACAGACTGGAACTGTGACTTCGAACCTTGAAATTAAGTTGTGATTCCAAAGCGGAATTGTGGCCTCAGACTTGAATTGTGACCCTGAGCCTTGTGCTGCATCTGTGATACCAAACCGGAATTGGGTCTTCAGACTGGAATTGTGACCTCGAGACATGAACAGCAGTTGTGATTACAAACCGGAATTGGGGGCTCAGACTGAAATTGTGATATTCACCCTAGAACTGCAAATGTGATTCCAAACGGGATTTGTGACCACACACTGAATTTGTGACCTAGAGATTTGAGCTGCAGTTGTGATACCAAACCGATATTGGGACCTCAGACAGGAATTGTGTTCTCCAGCCTCGTACTGCAATTGTGATTCCAAACTGGAATTGTGACCTAAGACTGGAATCGTGACCTCGAGACAGGATCAGCAGTTGTGATTCCAAACGGGAATTGTGGCCTCAGACTGGAATGGTGACCCCGAGACTTGAACAGCACTTCTGATTCCAAACCGGAATTGTGACGGCAGACTGGGATTGAGACCTCGAACTTTGAACTGCAATTGTGATTCCAAACAGAAACTTTGACCTCAGAGAGTAATTGTGACCTCATTCTATGAACTGCTATTGTGATTCCAAACTGTAATTGTGACCTCGAGCCTTGAACTCCAGTTGTGATTCCAAACAGGACTTGTGACCTCAGACTGGAATTGTGACCTCGAGCCTTGACCGGCAGTTGTGAGTCCAACTGGGAATTGGGGCCTCAGACTGGAATTGTGACTCCTAGCCATGATCTGCAGTACTGATTCCAAACGGGAATTGTGGCCTCAGACTGGAATTGTGATCTCGAGACAGGAATAGCAGTTGTGATTCCAAACAGGAATCGTGGCCTCAGACTGGAAATGTGACAACTAGGCTTGAGCTGCAGTTGTGATACCATACCGGAATTGAGTCTTCAGACTGGAATCGTCACCTCGAGCAATGTAGAGCAGTTACGATTCAGAGCCGGAATTGGAACCACAGACTGGAACTGTGACTTCAAACCTTGAAATTAAGTTGTGATTCCAAAGCGGAATTGTGGCCTCAGACTTGAAATTGTGACCCTGAGCCTTGTGCTGCATTTCTGATACCAAACCGGAATTGGGTCCTCAGACTGGAATCGTGATCTCGAGACATGAACATCAGTTGTGATTCCAACACGGAATTGGGGGCTCAGACTGGAATTGTGATCTCGAGCCTTGAACTGCCATTGTGATTTCAAATCGGAATTGGGTCCTCAGACTGGAATCGTGACCTCGAGACAGGATCAGCAGTTGTGATTCCAAACGGGAATTGTGGCCTCAGACTGGAATTGTGACCCCGAGCCTTGGGCTGCACTTGTGATTCCAAACCAGTATAGGGTCATCAGACTAGAATCGTGTCTTCGAGCCTTGAACTTTAGTAGTGTTTCCTGACAGGATTTGGGGCCTAAGACTGGAATTGTGATCTTGAGAGTTGAAATGCAATTGTGATTCCAGACAGGATTCATGAACTCTGACTGGAATTGTGACCTCGAGCATTGAACATCAATCGTGATTCCCAACATGAATTCTATCCTCATACTGGAATTGTGGCCTCAAGACTTAAAATGCAAATGTGATTTCAAACTGGAATTGTGACCTCAAGCCTTGAAATGCAATTGTTATTTCAAACCGGAATTGTGAAATCAAGCCTTGAACTGCTAATATGATTCCAAACCGGAATTGTGACCTCAGACTAGAATTGTGACCTCGAGCCTTGAATAGCAGTTGTGATTCCGAACTGTAATTGTGACCTCGAGCCTTGAATTGCAGTTGTGATTCCAAACGGGAATTGTGGCCTCAGACTGGAACTATGACCCCGGAGCCTTGAGCTGCAGTACTGATTCCAAACAGCTATTGCGTCCTCAGACTGCAGTTGTGACTTCGAGCCTTGAATTTTAGTTGTGATTCCAAAGCCGTATTGTGGCCTCAGACTGGAATTGTGACCTCGAGGCTTGAACATCAATTGTGATTCCAAACAGGAGTTGTGTCCTCATACTGGAATTGTGGCCTCATGACTTAAAATGCAAATGTGATTTGAAACTGGAATTGTGAACTCAAGCCTTGAACTGCAATTGTGATTCCAAATTGGAATTGTGAACTCAAGCCTTGAATAGCAGTTGTGATTCCAAACGGGAATTGTGGCCTCAGACTGGAATTGTGATCTCGAGCCTTGAACTGCAATTTTGATTCCAAACAAGAATTGTGACCGCAGACTGGATTTGTGACCTCGAGCCTTGAACTACAATTGGATTTCAAACAGGAATTGGGGCCTCAGACTGGAATTGTGACCTCATTCCATGAACTCCTATTGTGATTCCAAACTGTAATAGTGAGCTCGAGCCTTGAACTGCAGTACTGATTCCAAACAGGAATTGGGGCCTCAGACTGGAATTGTGATCTCGAGACAGGAATAGCAGTTGTGATTCCAAACGGGAGTCGTGGCCTCAGACTGGAAATGTGACAACTAGGCTTGAGCTGCAGTTGTGATACCATACCGGAATTGAGTCTTCAGACTGGAATCGTCACCTCGAGCAATGTAGGGCAGTTGCGATTCAGAGCCAGAATTGGGACCTCAAACTGGAACTGTGACTTCAAACCTTGAAATTAAGTTGTGATTCCAAATCGGAATTGGGTCCTCAGACTTGAATTGTGACCCTGAGCCTTGTGCTGCATCTGTGATACCAAACCGGAATTGGGTCCTCAGACTGGAATTGGGGGCTCAGACTGGAATTGTGATCTCGACCCTTGAACTGCAAATGTGATTCCAAATGGGATTTGTGACCACACACTGCATTTGTGACCTAGAGATTTGAGCTGCAGTTCTGATACCAAACCGCAATTGTGACCTCAGACTGGATTTGTGACCCCGAGCCTTGAGCTGCGGTTTTGATACCAAACCGGAATTGGGTCCTCAGACTGCAATTGTGTCTTCGAGCCTTGAACTTTAGTAGTGTTTCCTGACAGGATTTGGGGCCTAAGACTGGAATTGTGATCTCGAGACTTGAAATGTATTTGTGATACCAAACAGGATTCATGAACTCTGACTGCAATTGTGAGCTCAAGCCTTGAAGATCAGTTGTGATTCCAAACAGGAATTGTGTCCTCATACTGGAATTGTGGCCTCATGACTTAAAATGCAAATGTGATTTGAAACTGGAATTGTGTTCTCCAGCCTTGAAATGCAATTGTGATTCCAAACCGGAATTGTGAAATCAAGCCTTGAACTGCAATTGTGATTCCAAACCGGAATTGTGACCTCGAGGCTTGAATAGCAGTTGTAATTCCAAACGGGAATTGTGGCCTCAGACTAGAACTGTGACTCCGAGCCTTGAGCTTCAGTTGTGATTCCAAACGGGAATTGAGGCCTCAGATTGGAATTGTGACCTCATTCCATGAACTCCTATTGTGATTCCAAACTGTAATAGTGAGCTCGAGCCTTGAACTGCAGTACTGATTCCAAACAGGAATTGGGGCCTCAGACTGGAATTGTGATCTCGAGACAGGAATAGCAGTTGTGATTCCAAACGAGAATCGTGGCCTCAGACTGGAAATGTGACAACTAGGCTTGAGCTGCAGTTGTGATACCATACCGGAATTGAGTCTTCAGACTGGAATCATCACCTCGAGCAATGTAGAGCAGTTACAATTCAGAGCCGGAATTGGGACCACAGACTGGAACTGTGACTTCGAACCTTGAAATTAAGTTGTGATTCCAAAGCGGAATTGTGGCCTCAGACTTGAATTGTGACCCTGAGCCTTGTGCTGCATCTGTGATACCAAACCGGAATTGGGTCTTCAGACTGGAATTGTGACCTCGAGACATGAACAGCAGTTGTGATTACAAACCGGAATTGGGGGCTCAGACTGAAATTGTGATATTCACCCTAGAACTGCAAATGTGATTCCAAACGGGATTTGTGACCACACACTGAATTTGTGACCTAGAGATTTGAGCTGCAGTTGTGATACCAAACCGATATTGGGACCTCAGACAGGAATTGTGTTCTCCAGCCTCGTACTGCAATTGTGATTCCAAACTGGAATTGTGACCTAAGACTGGAATCGTGACCTCGAGACAGGATCAGCAGTTGTGATTCCAAACGGGAATTGTGGCCTCAGACTGGAATGGTGACCCCGAGACTTGAACAGCACTTCTGATTCCAAACCGGAATTGTGACGGCAGACTGGGATTGAGACCTCGAACTTTGAACTGCAATTGTGATTCCAAACAGAAACTTTGACCTCAGAGAGTAATTGTGACCTCATTCTATGAACTGCTATTGTGATTCCAAACTGTAATTGTGACCTCGAGCCTTGAACTCCAGTTGTGATTCCAAACAGGACTTGTGACCTCAGACTGGAATTGTGACCTCGAGCCTTGACCGGCAGTTGTGAGTCCAACTGGGAATTGGGGCCTCAGACTGGAATTGTGACTCCTAGCCATGATCTGCAGTACTGATTCCAAACGGGAATTGTGGCCTCAGACTGGAATTGTGATCTCGAGACAGGAATAGCAGTTGTGATTCCAAACAGGAATCGTGGCCTCAGACTGGAAATGTGACAACTAGGCTTGAGCTGCAGTTGTGATACCATACCGGAATTGAGTCTTCAGACTGGAATCGTCACCTCGAGCAATGTAGAGCAGTTACGATTCAGAGCCGGAATTGGAACCACAGACTGGAACTGTGACTTCAAACCTTGAAATTAAGTTGTGATTCCAAAGCGGAATTGTGGCCTCAGACTTGAAATTGTGACCCTGAGCCTTGTGCTGCATTTCTGATACCAAACCGGAATTGGGTCCTCAGACTGGAATCGTGATCTCGAGACATGAACATCAGTTGTGATTCCAACACGGAATTGGGGGCTCAGACTGGAATTGTGATCTCGAGCCTTGAACTGCCATTGTGATTTCAAATCGGAATTGGGTCCTCAGACTGGAATCGTGACCTCGAGACAGGATCAGCAGTTGTGATTCCAAACGGGAATTGTGGCCTCAGACTGGAATTGTGACCCCGAGCCTTGGGCTGCACTTGTGATTCCAAACCAGTATAGGGTCATCAGACTAGAATCGTGTCTTCGAGCCTTGAACTTTAGTAGTGTTTCCTGACAGGATTTGGGGCCTAAGACTGGAATTGTGATCTTGAGAGTTGAAATGCAATTGTGATTCCAGACAGGATTCATGAACTCTGACTGGAATTGTGACCTCGAGCATTGAACATCAATCGTGATTCCCAACATGAATTCTATCCTCATACTGGAATTGTGGCCTCAAGACTTAAAATGCAAATGTGATTTCAAACTGGAATTGTGACCTCAAGCCTTGAAATGCAATTGTTATTTCAAACCGGAATTGTGAAATCAAGCCTTGAACTGCTAATATGATTCCAAACCGGAATTGTGACCTCAGACTAGAATTGTGACCTCGAGCCTTGAATAGCAGTTGTGATTCCGAACTGTAATTGTGACCTCGAGCCTTGAATTGCAGTTGTGATTCCAAACGGGAATTGTGGCCTCAGACTGGAACTATGACCCCGGAGCCTTGAGCTGCAGTACTGATTCCAAACAGCTATTGCGTCCTCAGACTGCAGTTGTGACTTCGAGCCTTGAATTTTAGTTGTGATTCCAAAGCCGTATTGTGGCCTCAGACTGGAATTGTGACCTCGAGGCTTGAACATCAATTGTGATTCCAAACAGGAGTTGTGTCCTCATACTGGAATTGTGGCCTCATGACTTAAAATGCAAATGTGATTTGAAACTGGAATTGTGAACTCAAGCCTTGAACTGCAATTGTGATTCCAAATTGGAATTGTGAACTCAAGCCTTGAATAGCAGTTGTGATTCCAAACGGGAATTGTGGCCTCAGACTGGAATTGTGATCTCGAGCCTTGAACTGCAATTTTGATTCCAAACAAGAATTGTGACCGCAGACTGGATTTGTGACCTCGAGCCTTGAACTACAATTGGATTTCAAACAGGAATTGGGGCCTCAGACTGGAATTGTGACCTCATTCCATGAACTCCTATTGTGATTCCAAACTGTAATAGTGAGCTCGAGCCTTGAACTGCAGTACTGATTCCAAACAGGAATTGGGGCCTCAGACTGGAATTGTGATCTCGAGACAGGAATAGCAGTTGTGATTCCAAACGGGAATCGTGGCCTCAGACTGGAAATGTGACAACTAGGCTTGAGCTGCAGTTGTGATACCATACCGGAATTGAGTCTTCAGACTGGAATCGTCACCTCGAGCAATGTAGAGCAGTTGCGATTCAGAGCCAGAATTGGGACCTCAAACTGGAACTGTGACTTCAAACCTTGAAATTAAGTTGTGATTCCAAATCGGAATTGGGTCCTCAGACTGGAATTGTGACCCTGAGCCTTGTGCTGCATCTGTGATACCAAACCGGAATTGGGTCCTCAGACTGGAATTGGGGGCTCAGACTGGAATTGTGATCTCGACCCTTGAACTGCAAATGTGATTCCAAACGGGATTTGTGACCACACACTGCATTTGTGACCTAGAGATTTGAGCTGCAGTTCTGATACCAAACCGCAATTGTGACCTCAGTCTGGCATTGTGATCTCAAGCCTTGAACTGCAATTGTGATTCCAAACTGGAATTGTGACCGCAGTCTGGAATTGAGACCTCGAGCTTTGAACTGCAATTGTGATTCCAAACAGAAATTATGACCTCAGAGAGTAATTGTGACCTCATTCCATGAACTCCTATTGTGATTCCAAACTGTAATAGTGAGCTCGAGCCTTGATCTGCAGTACTGATTCCAAACAGGAATTGGGGCCTCAGACTGGAATTGTGATCTCGAGACAGGAATAGCAGTTGTGATTCCAAACGGGAGTCGTGGCCTCAGACTGGAAATGTGACAACTAGGCTTGAGCTGCAGTTGTGATACCATACCGGAATTGAGTCTTCAGACTGGAATCGTCACCTCGAGCAATGTAGGGCAGTTGCGATTCAGAGCCAGAATTGGGACCTCAAACTGGAACTGTGACTTCAAACCTTGAAATTAAGTTGTGATTCCAAATCGGAATTGGGTCCTCAGACTTGAATTGTGACCCTGAGCCTTGTGCTGCATCTGTGATACCAAACCGGAATTGGGTCCTCAGACTGGAATTGGGGGCTCAGACTGGAATTGTGATCTCGACCCTTGAACTGCAAATGTGATTCCAAATGGGATTTGTGACCACACACTGCATTTGTGACCTAGAGATTTGAGCTGCAGTTCTGATACCAAACCGCAGTTGTGACCTCAGACTGGATTTGTGACCCCGAGCCTTGAGCTGCGGTTTTGATACCAAACCGGAATTGGGTCCTCAGACTGCAATTGTGTCTTCGAGCCTTGAACTTTAGTAGTGTTTCCTGACAGGATTTGGGGCCTAAGACTGGAATTGTGATCTCGAGACTTGAAATGTATTTGTGATACCAAACAGGATTCATGAACTCTGACTGCAATTGTGAGCTCAAGCCTTGAAGATCAGTTGTGATTCCAAACAGGAATTGTGTCCTCATACTGGAATTGTGGCCTCATGACTTAAAATGCAAATGTGATTTGAAACTGGAATTGTGTTCTCCAGCCTTGAAATGCAATTGTGATTCCAAACTGGAATTGTGAAATCAAGCCTTGAACTGCAATTGTTATTCCAAACCGGAATTGTGACCTCGAGGCTTGAATAGCAGTTGTAATTCCAAACGGGAATTGTGGCCTCAGACTAGAACTGTGACTCCGAGCCTTGAGCTTCAGTTGTGATTCCAAACGGGAATTGGGGCCTCAGATTGGAATTGTGACCTCATTCCATGAACTCCTATTGTGATTCCAAACTGTAATAGTGAGCTCGAGCCTTGAACTGCAGTACTGATTCCAAACAGGAATTGGGGCCTCAGACTGGAATTGTGATCTCGAGACAGGAATAGCAGTTGTGATTCCAAACGGGAATCGTGGCCTCAGACTGGAAATGTGACAACTAGGCTTGAGCTGCAGTTGTGATACCATACCGGAATTGAGTCTTCAGACTGGAATCATCACCTCGAGCAATGTAGAGCAGTTACGATTCAGAGCCGGAATTGGGACCACAGACTGGAACTGTGACTTCGAACCTTGAAATTAAGTTGTGATTCCAAAGCGGAATTGTGGCCTCAGACTTGAATTGTGACCCTGAGCCTTGTGCTGCATCTGTGATACCAAACCGGAATTGGGTCTTCAGACTGGAATTGTGACCTCGAGACATGAACAGCAGTTGTGATTACAAAACGGAATTGGGGGCTCAGACTGAAATTGTGATATTCACCCTAGAACTGCAAATGTGATTCCAAACGGGATTTGTGACCACACACTGAATTTGTGACCTTGAGATTTGAGCTGCAGTTGTGATACCAAACCGATATTGGGACCTCAGACAGGAATTGTGTTCTCCAGCCTCGTACTGCAATTGTGATTCCAAACTGGAATTGTGACCTAAGACTGGAATCGTGACCTCGAGACAGGATCAGCAGTTGTGATTCCAAACGGGAATTGTGGCCTCAGACTGGAATGGTGACCCCGAGACTTGAACAGCACTTCTGATTCCAAACCGGAATTGTGACGGCAGACTGGAATTGAGACCTCGAACTTTGAACTGCAATTGTGATTCCAAACAGAAACTTTGACCTCAGAGAGTAATTGTGACCTCATTCTATGAACTGCTATTGTGATTCCAAACTGTAATTGTGACCTCGAGCCTTGAACTCCAGTTGTGATTCCAAACAGGACTTGTGACCTCAGACTGGAATTGTGACCTCGAGCCTTGACCGGCAGTTGTGAGTCCAACTGGGAATTGGGGCCTCAGACTGGAATTGTGACTCCTAGCCATGATCTGCAGTACTGATTCCAAACGGGAATTGTGGCCTCAGACTGGAATTGTGATCTCGAGACAGGAATAGCAGTTGTGATTCCAAACAGGAATCGTGGCCTCAGACTGGAAATGTGACAACTAGGCTTGAGCTCCAGTTGTGATACCATACCGGAATTGAGTCTTCAGACTGGAATCGTCACCTCGAGCAATGTAGAGCAGTTACGATTCAGAGCCGGAATTGGAACCACAGACTGGAACTGTGACTTCAAACCTTGAAATTAAGTTGTGATTCCAAAGCGGAATTGTGGCCTCAGACTTGAAATTGTGACCCTGAGCCTTGTGCTGCATTTCTGATACCAAACCGGAATTGGGTCCTCAGACTGGAATCGTGATCTCGAGACATGAACATCAGTTGTGATTCCAACACGGAATTGGGGGCTCAGACTGGAATTGTGATCTCGAGCCTTGAACTGCCATTGTGATTTCAAATCGGAATTGGGTCCTCAGACTGGAATCGTGACCTCGAGACAGGATCAGCAGTTGTGATTCCAAACGGGAATTGTGGCCTCAGACTGGAATTGTGACCCCGAGCCTTGGGCTGCACTTGTGATTCCAAACCAGTATAGGGTCATCAGACTAGAATCGTGTCTTCGAGCCTTGAACTTTAGTAGTGTTTCCTGACAGGATTTGGGGCCTAAGACTGGAATTGTGATCTTGAGAGTTGAAATGCAATTGTGATTCCAAACAGGATTCATGAACTCTGACTGGAATTGTGACCTCGAGCATTGAACATCAATCGTGATTCCCAACATGAATTCTATCCTCATACTGGAATTGTGGCCTCAAGACTTAAAATGCAAATGTGATTTCAAACTGGAATTGTGACCTCAAGCCTTGAAATGCAATTGTTATTTCAAACCGGAATTGTGAAATCAAGCCTTGAACTGCTAATATGATTCCAAACCGGAATTGTGACCTCAGACTAGAATTGTGACCTCGAGCCTTGAATAGCAGTTGTGATTCCGAACTGTAATTGTGACCTCGAGCCTTGAATTGCAGTTGTGATTCCAAACGGGAATTGTGGCCTCAGACTGGAACTATGACCCCGGAGCCTTGAGCTGCAGTACTGATTCCAAACAGCTATTGCGTCCTCAGACTGCAGTTGTGACTTCGAGCCTTGAATTTTAGTTGTGATTCCAAAGCCGTATTGTGGCCTCAGACTGGAATTGTGACCTCGAGGCTTGAACATCAATTGTGATTCCAAACAGGAATTGTGTCCTCATACTGGAATTGTGGCCTCATGACTTAAAATGCAAATGTGATTTGAAACTGGAATTGTGAACTCAAGCCTTGAACTGCAATTGTGATTCCAAATTGGAATTGTGAACTCAAGCCTTGAATAGCAGTTGTGATTCCAAACGGGAATTGTGGCCTCAGACTGGAATTGTGATCTCGAGCCTTGAACTGCAATTTTGATTCCAAACAAGAATTGTGACCGCAGACTGGATTTGTGACCTCGAGCCTTGAACTACAATTGGATTTCAAACAGGAATTGGGGCCTCAGACTGGAATTGTGACCTCATTCCATGAACTCCTATTGTGATTCCAAACTGTAATAGTGAGCTCGAGCCTTGAACTGCAGTACTGATTCCAAACAGGAATTGGGGCCTCAGACTGGAATTGTGATCTCGAGACAGGAATAGCAGTTGTGATTCCAAACGGGAATCGTGGCCTCAGACTGGAAATGTGACAACTAGGCTTGAGCTGCAGTTGTGATACCATACCGGAATTGAGTCTTCAGACTGGAATCGTCACCTCGAGCAATGTAGAGCAGTTGGGATTCAGAGCCAGAATTGGGAACTCAAACTGGAACTGTGACTACGAACCTTGAAATTAAATTGTGATTCCAAATCGGAATTGGGTCCTCAGACTGGAATTGTGACCTCGAGACATGAACAGCAGTTGTGATTACAAACCGGAATTGGGGGCTCAGACTGAAATTGTGATATTCACCCTAGAACTGCAAATGTGATTCCAAACGGGATTTGTGACCACACACTGAATTTGTGACCTAGAGATTTGAGCTGCAGTTGTGATACCAAACCGATATTGGGACCTCAGACAGGAATTGTGTTCTCCAGCCTCGTACTGCAATTGTGATTCCAAACTGGAATTGTGACCTAAGACTGGAATCGTGACCTCGAGACAGGATCAGCAGTTGTGATTCCAAACGGGAATTGTGGCCTCAGACTGGAATGGTGACCCCGAGACTTGAACAGCACTTCTGATTCCAAACCGGAATTGTGACGGCAGACTGGGATTGAGACCTCGAACTTTGAACTGCAATTGTGATTCCAAACAGAAACTTTGACCTCAGAGAGTAATTGTGACCTCATTCTATGAACTGCTATTGTGATTCCAAACTGTAATTGTGACCTCGAGCCTTGAACTCCAGTTGTGATTCCAAACAGGACTTGTGACCTCAGACTGGAATTGTGACCTCGAGCCTTGACCGGCAGTTGTGAGTCCAACTGGGAATTGGGGCCTCAGACTGGAATTGTGACTCCTAGCCATGATCTGCAGTACTGATTCCAAACGGGAATTGTGGCCTCAGACTGGAATTGTGATCTCGAGACAGGAATAGCAGTTGTGATTCCAAACAGGAATCGTGGCCTCAGACTGGAAATGTGACAACTAGGCTTGAGCTCCAGTTGTGATACCATACCGGAATTGAGTCTTCAGACTGGAATCGTCACCTCGAGCAATGTAGAGCAGTTACGATTCAGAGCCGGAATTGGAACCACAGACTGGAACTGTGACTTCAAACCTTGAAATTAAGTTGTGATTCCAAAGCGGAATTGTGGCCTCAGACTTGAAATTGTGACCCTGAGCCTTGTGCTGCATTTCTGATACCAAACCGGAATTGGGTCCTCAGACTGGAATCGTGATCTCGAGACATGAACATCAGTTGTGATTCCAACACGGAATTGGGGGCTCAGACTGGAATTGTGATCTCGAGCCTTGAACTGCCATTGTGATTTCAAATCGGAATTGGGTCCTCAGACTGGAATCGTGACCTCGAGACAGGATCAGCAGTTGTGATTCCAAACGGGAATTGTGGCCTCAGACTGGAATTGTGACCCCGAGCCTTGGGCTGCACTTGTGATTCCAAACCAGTATAGGGTCATCAGACTAGAATCGTGTCTTCGAGCCTTGAACTTTAGTAGTGTTTCCTGACAGGATTTGGGGCCTAAGACTGGAATTGTGATCTTGAGAGTTGAAATGCAATTGTGATTCCAGACAGGATTCATGAACTCTGACTGGAATTGTGACCTCGAGCATTGAACATCAATCGTGATTCCCAACATGAATTCTATCCTCATACTGGAATTGTGGCCTCAAGACTTAAAATGCAAATGTGATTTCAAACTGGAATTGTGACCTCAAGCCTTGAAATGCAATTGTTATTTCAAACCGGAATTGTGAAATCAAGCCTTGAACTGCTAATATGATTCCAAACCGGAATTGTGACCTCAGACTAGAATTGTGACCTCGAGCCTTGAATAGCAGTTGTGATTCCGAACTGTAATTGTGACCTCGAGCCTTGAATTGCAGTTGTGATTCCAAACGGGAATTGTGGCCTCAGACTGGAACTATGACCCCGGAGCCTTGAGCTGCAGTACTGATTCCAAACAGCTATTGCGTCCTCAGACTGCAGTTGTGACTTCGAGCCTTGAATTTTAGTTGTGATTCCAAAGCCGTATTGTGGCCTCAGACTGGAATTGTGACCTCGAGGCTTGAACATCAATTGTGATTCCAAACAGGAGTTGTGTCCTCATACTGGAATTGTGGCCTCATGACTTAAAATGCAAATGTGATTTGAAACTGGAATTGTGAACTCAAGCCTTGAACTGCAATTGTGATTCCAAATTGGAATTGTGAACTCAAGCCTTGAATAGCAGTTGTGATTCCAAACGGGAATTGTGGCCTCAGACTGGAATTGTGATCTCGAGCCTTGAACTGCAATTTTGATTCCAAACAAGAATTGTGACCGCAGACTGGATTTGTGACCTCGAGCCTTGAACTACAATTGGATTTCAAACAGGAATTGGGGCCTCAGACTGGAATTGTGACCTCATTCCATGAACTCCTATTGTGATTCCAAACTGTAATAGTGAGCTCGAGCCTTGAACTGCAGTACTGATTCCAAACAGGAATTGGGGCCTCAGACTGGAATTGTGATCTCGAGACAGGAATAGCAGTTGTGATTCCAAACGGGAATCGTGGCCTCAGACTGGAAATGTGACAACTAGGCTTGAGCTGCAGTTGTGATACCATACCGGAATTGAGTCTTCAGACTGGAATCGTCACCTCGAGCAATGTAGAGCAGTTGCGATTCAGAGCCAGAATTGGGACCTCAAACTGGAACTGTGACTACGAACCTTGAAATTAAGTTGTGATTCCAAATCGGAATTGGGTCCTCAGACTGGAATTGTGACCCTGAGCCTTGTGCTGCATCTGTGATACCAAACCGGAATTGGGTCCTCAGACTGGAATTGGGGGCTCAGACTGGAATTGTGATCTCGACCCTTGAACTGCAAATGTGATTCCAAACGGGATTTGTGACCACACACTGCATTTGTGACCTAGAGATTTGAGCTGCAGTTCTGATACCAAACCGCAATTGTGACCTCAGTCTGGCATTGTGATCTCAAGCCTTGAACTGCAATTGTGATTCCAAACCGGAATTGTGACCGCAGTCTGGAATTGAGACCTCGAGCTTTGAACTGCAATTGTGATTCCAAACAGAAATTATGACCTCAGAGAGTAATTGTGACCTCATTCCATGAACTCCTATTGTGATTCCAAACTGTAATAGTGAGCTCGAGCCTTGAACTGCAGTACTGATTCCAAACAGGAATTGGGGCCTCAGACTGGAATTGTGATCTCGAGACAGGAATAGCAGTTGTGATTCCAAACGGGAGTCGTGGCCTCAGACTGGAAATGTGACAACTAGGCTTGAGCTGCAGTTGTGATACCATACCGGAATTGAGTCTTCAGACTGGAATCGTCACCTCGAGCAATGTAGGGCAGTTGCGATTCAGAGCCAGAATTGGGACCTCAAACTGGAACTGTGACTTCAAACCTTGAAATTAAGTTGTGATTCCAAATCGGAATTGGGTCCTCAGACTTGAATTGTGACCCTGAGCCTTGTGCTGCATCTGTGATACCAAACCGGAATTGGGTCCTCAGACTGGAATTGGGGGCTCAGACTGGAATTGTGATCTCGACCCTTGAACTGCAAATGTGATTCCAAATGGGATTTGTGACCACACACTGCATTTGTGACCTAGAGATTTGAGCTGCAGTTCTGATACCAAACCGCAATTGTGACCTCAGACTGGATTTGTGACCCCGAGCCTTGAGCTGCGGTTTTGATACCAAACCGGAATTGGGTCCTCAGACTGCAATTGTGTCTTCGAGCCTTGAACTTTAGTAGTGTTTCCTGACAGGATTTGGGGCCTAAGACTGGAATTGTGATCTCGAGACTTGAAATGTATTTGTGATACCAAACAGGATTCATGAACTCTGACTGCAATTGTGAGCTCAAGCCTTGAAGATCAGTTGTGATTCCAAACAGGAATTGTGTCCTCATACTGGAATTGTGGCCTCATGACTTAAAATGCAAATGTGATTTGAAACTGGAATTGTGTTCTCCAGCCTTGAAATGCAATTGTGATTCCAAACCGGAATTGTGAAATCAAGCCTTGAACTGCAATTGTGATTCCAAACCGGAATTGTGACCTCGAGGCTTGAATAGCAGTTGTAATTCCAAACGGGAATTGTGGCCTCAGACTAGAACTGTGACTCCGAGCCTTGAGCTTCAGTTGTGATTCCAAACGGGAATTGAGGCCTCAGATTGGAATTGTGACCTCATTCCATGAACTCCTATTGTGATTCCAAACTGTAATAGTGAGCTCGAGCCTTGAACTGCAGTACTGATTCCAAACAGGAATTGGGGCCCCAGACTGGAATTGTGATCTCGAGACAGGAATAGCAGTTGTGATTCCAAACGGGAATCGTGGCCTCAGACTGGAAATGTGACAACTAGGCTTGAGCTGCAGTTGTGATACCATACCGGAATTGAGTCTTCAGACTGGAATCATCACCTCGAGCAATGTAGAGCAGTTACGATTCAGAGCCGGAATTGGGACCACAGACTGGAACTGTGACTTCGAACCTTGAAATTAAGTTGTGATTCCAAAGCGGAATTGTGGCCTCAGACTTGAATTGTGACCCTGAGCCTTGTGCTGCATCTGTGATACCAAACCGGAATTGGGTCTTCAGACTGGAATTGTGACCTCGAGACATGAACAGCAGTTGTGATTACAAACCGGAATTGGGGGCTCAGACTGAAATTGTGATATTCACCCTAGAACTGCAAATGTGATTCCAAACGGGATTTGTGACCACACACTGAATTTGTGACCTAGAGATTTGAGCTGCAGTTGTGATACCAAACCGATATTGGGACCTCAGACAGGAATTGTGTTCTCCAGCCTCGTACTGCAATTGTGATTCCAAACTGGAATTGTGACCTAAGACTGGAATCGTGACCTCGAGACAGGATCAGCAGTTGTGATTCCAAACGGGAATTGTGGCCTCAGACTGGAATGGTGACCCCGAGACTTGAACAGCACTTCTGATTCCAAACCGGAATTGTGACGGCAGACTGGAATTGAGACCTCGAACTTTGAACTGCAATTGTGATTCCAAACAGAAACTTTGACCTCAGAGAGTAATTGTGACCTCATTCTATGAACTGCTATTGTGATTCCAAACTGTAATTGTGACCTCGAGCCTTGAACTCCAGTTGTGATTCCAAACAGGACTTGTGACCTCAGACTGGAATTGTGACCTCGAGCCTTGACCGGCAGTTGTGAGTCCAACTGGGAATTGGGGCCTCAGACTGGAATTGTGACTCCTAGCCATGATCTGCAGTACTGATTCCAAACGGGAATTGTGGCCTCAGACTGGAATTGTGATCTCGAGACAGGAATAGCAGTTGTGATTCCAAACAGGAATCGTGGCCTCAGACTGGAAATGTGACAACTAGGCTTGAGCTGCAGTTGTGATACCATACCGGAATTGAGTCTTCAGACTGGAATCGTCACCTCGAGCAATGTAGAGCAGTTACGATTCAGAGCCGGAATTGGAACCACAGACTGGAACTGTGACTTCAAACCTTGAAATTAAGTTGTGATTCCAAAGCGGAATTGTGGCCTCAGACTTGAAATTGTGACCCTGAGCCTTGTGCTGCATTTCTGATACCAAACCGGAATTGGGTCCTCAGACTGGAATCGTGATCTCGAGACATGAACATCAGTTGTGATTCCAACACGGAATTGGGGGCTCAGACTGGAATTGTGATCTCGAGCCTTGAACTGCCATTGTGATTTCAAATCGGAATTGGGTCCTCAGACTGGAATCGTGACCTCGAGACAGGATCAGCAGTTGTGATTCCAAACGGGAATTGTGGCCTCAGACTGGAATTGTGACCCCGAGCCTTGGGCTGCACTTGTGATTCCAAACCAGTATAGGGTCATCAGACTAGAATCGTGTCTTCGAGCCTTGAACTTTAGTAGTGTTTCCTGACAGGATTTGGGGCCTAAGACTGGAATTGTGATCTTGAGAGTTGAAATGCAATTGTGATTCCAGACAGGATTCATGAACTCTGACTGGAATTGTGACCTCGAGCATTGAACATCAATCGTGATTCCCAACATGAATTCTATCCTCATACTGGAATTGTGGCCTCAAGACTTAAAATGCAAATGTGATTTCAAACTGGAATTGTGACCTCAAGCCTTGAAATGCAATTGTTATTTCAAACCGGAATTGTGAAATCAAGCCTTGAACTGCTAATATGATTCCAAACCGGAATTGTGACCTCAGACTAGAATTGTGACCTCGAGCCTTGAATAGCAGTTGTGATTCCGAACTGTAATTGTGACCTCGAGCCTTGAATTGCAGTTGTGATTCCAAACGGGAATTGTGGCCTCAGACTGGAACTATGACCCCGGAGCCTTGAGCTGCAGTACTGATTCCAAACAGCTATTGCGTCCTCAGACTGCAGTTGTGACTTCGAGCCTTGAATTTTAGTTGTGATTCCAAAGCCGTATTGTGGCCTCAGACTGGAATTGTGACCTCGAGGCTTGAACATCAATTGTGATTCCAAACAGGAGTTGTGTCCTCATACTGGAATTGTGGCCTCATGACTTAAAATGCAAATGTGATTTGAAACTGGAATTGTGAACTCAAGCCTTGAACTGCAATTGTGATTCCAAATTGGAATTGTGAACTCAAGCCTTGAATAGCAGTTGTGATTCCAAACGGGAATTGTGGCCTCAGACTGGAATTGTGATCTCGAGCCTTGAACTGCAATTTTGATTCCAAACAAGAATTGTGACCGCAGACTGGATTTGTGACCTCGAGCCTTGAACTACAATTGGATTTCAAACAGGAATTGGGGCCTCAGACTGGAATTGTGACCTCATTCCATGAACTCCTATTGTGATTCCAAACTGTAATAGTGAGCTCGAGCCTTGAACTGCAGTACTGATTCCAAACAGGAATTGGGGCCTCAGACTGGAATTGTGATCTCGAGACAGGAATAGCAGTTGTGATTCCAAACGGGAATCGTGGCCTCAGACTGGAAATGTGACAACTAGGCTTGAGCTGCAGTTGTGATACCATACCGGAATTGAGTCTTCAGACTGGAATCGTCACCTCGAGCAATGTAGAGCAGTTGCGATTCAGAGCCAGAATTGGGACCTCAAACTGGAACTGTGACTTCAAACCTTGAAATTAAGTTGTGATTCCAAATCGGAATTGGGTCCTCAGACTGGAATTGTGACCCTGAGCCTTGTGCTGCATCTGTGATACCAAACCGGAATTGGGTCCTCAGACTGGAATTGGGGGCTCAGACTGGAATTGTGATCTCGACCCTTGAACTGCAAATGTGATTCCAAACGGGATTTGTGACCACACACTGCATTTGTGACCTAGAGATTTGAGCTGCAGTTCTGATACCAAACCGCAATTGTGACCTCAGTCTGGCATTGTGATCTCAAGCCTTGAACTGCAATTGTGATTCCAAACTGGAATTGTGACCGCAGTCTGGAATTGAGACCTCGAGCTTTGAACTGCAATTGTGATTCCAAACAGAAATTATGACCTCAGAGAGTAATTGTGACCTCATTCCATGAACTCCTATTGTGATTCCAAACTGTAATAGTGAGCTCGAGCCTTGATCTGCAGTACTGATTCCAAACAGGAATTGGGGCCTCAGACTGGAATTGTGATCTCGAGACAGGAATAGCAGTTGTGATTCCAAACGGGAGTCGTGGCCTCAGACTGGAAATGTGACAACTAGGCTTGAGCTGCAGTTGTGATACCATACCGGAATTGAGTCTTCAGACTGGAATCGTCACCTCGAGCAATGTAGGGCAGTTGCGATTCAGAGCCAGAATTGGGACCTCAAACTGGAACTGTGACTTCAAACCTTGAAATTAAGTTGTGATTCCAAATCGGAATTGGGTCCTCAGACTTGAATTGTGACCCTGAGCCTTGTGCTGCATCTGTGATACCAAACCGGAATTGGGTCCTCAGACTGGAATTGGGGGCTCAGACTGGAATTGTGATCTCGACCCTTGAACTGCAAATGTGATTCCAAATGGGATTTGTGACCACACACTGCATTTGTGACCTAGAGATTTGAGCTGCAGTTCTGATACCAAACCGCAGTTGTGACCTCAGACTGGATTTGTGACCCCGAGCCTTGAGCTGCGGTTTTGATACCAAACCGGAATTGGGTCCTCAGACTGCAATTGTGTCTTCGAGCCTTGAACTTTAGTAGTGTTTCCTGACAGGATTTGGGGCCTAAGACTGGAATTGTGATCTCGAGACTTGAAATGTATTTGTGATACCAAACAGGATTCATGAACTCTGACTGCAATTGTGAGCTCAAGCCTTGAAGATCAGTTGTGATTCCAAACAGGAATTGTGTCCTCATACTGGAATTGTGGCCTCATGACTTAAAATGCAAATGTGATTTGAAACTGGAATTGTGTTCTCCAGCCTTGAAATGCAATTGTGATTCCAAACTGGAATTGTGAAATCAAGCCTTGAACTGCAATTGTTATTCCAAACCGGAATTGTGACCTCGAGGCTTGAATAGCAGTTGTAATTCCAAACGGGAATTGTGGCCTCAGACTAGAACTGTGACTCCGAGCCTTGAGCTTCAGTTGTGATTCCAAACGGGAATTGGGGCCTCAGATTGGAATTGTGACCTCATTCCATGAACTCCTATTGTGATTCCAAACTGTAATAGTGAGCTCGAGCCTTGAACTGCAGTACTGATTCCAAACAGGAATTGGGGCCTCAGACTGGAATTGTGATCTCGAGACAGGAATAGCAGTTGTGATTCCAAACGGGAATCGTGGCCTCAGACTGGAAATGTGACAACTAGGCTTGAGCTGCAGTTGTGATACCATACCGGAATTGAGTCTTCAGACTGGAATCATCACCTCGAGCAATGTAGAGCAGTTACGATTCAGAGCCGGAATTGGGACCACAGACTGGAACTGTGACTTCGAACCTTGAAATTAAGTTGTGATTCCAAAGCGGAATTGTGGCCTCAGACTTGAATTGTGACCCTGAGCCTTGTGCTGCATCTGTGATACCAAACCGGAATTGGGTCTTCAGACTGGAATTGTGACCTCGAGACATGAACAGCAGTTGTGATTACAAAACGGAATTGGGGGCTCAGACTGAAATTGTGATATTCACCCTAGAACTGCAAATGTGATTCCAAACGGGATTTGTGACCACACACTGAATTTGTGACCTTGAGATTTGAGCTGCAGTTGTGATACCAAACCGATATTGGGACCTCAGACAGGAATTGTGTTCTCCAGCCTCGTACTGCAATTGTGATTCCAAACTGGAATTGTGACCTAAGACTGGAATCGTGACCTCGAGACAGGATCAGCAGTTGTGATTCCAAACGGGAATTGTGGCCTCAGACTGGAATGGTGACCCCGAGACTTGAACAGCACTTCTGATTCCAAACCGGAATTGTGACGGCAGACTGGAATTGAGACCTCGAACTTTGAACTGCAATTGTGATTCCAAACAGAAACTTTGACCTCAGAGAGTAATTGTGACCTCATTCTATGAACTGCTATTGTGATTCCAAACTGTAATTGTGACCTCGAGCCTTGAACTCCAGTTGTGATTCCAAACAGGACTTGTGACCTCAGACTGGAATTGTGACCTCGAGCCTTGACCGGCAGTTGTGAGTCCAACTGGGAATTGGGGCCTCAGACTGGAATTGTGACTCCTAGCCATGATCTGCAGTACTGATTCCAAACGGGAATTGTGGCCTCAGACTGGAATTGTGATCTCGAGACAGGAATAGCAGTTGTGATTCCAAACAGGAATCGTGGCCTCAGACTGGAAATGTGACAACTAGGCTTGAGCTGCAGTTGTGATACCATACCGGAATTGAGTCTTCAGACTGGAATCGTCACCTCGAGCAATGTAGAGCAGTTACGATTCAGAGCCGGAATTGGAACCACAGACTGGAACTGTGACTTCAAACCTTGAAATTAAGTTGTGATTCCAAAGCGGAATTGTGGCCTCAGACTTGAAATTGTGACCCTGAGCCTTGTGCTGCATTTCTGATACCAAACCGGAATTGGGTCCTCAGACTGGAATCGTGATCTCGAGACATGAACATCAGTTGTGATTCCAACACGGAATTGGGGGCTCAGACTGGAATTGTGATCTCGAGCCTTGAACTGCCATTGTGATTTCAAATCGGAATTGGGTCCTCAGACTGGAATCGTGACCTCGAGACAGGATCAGCAGTTGTGATTCCAAACGGGAATTGTGGCCTCAGACTGGAATTGTGACCCCGAGCCTTGGGCTGCACTTGTGATTCCAAACCAGTATAGGGTCATCAGACTAGAATCGTGTCTTCGAGCCTTGAACTTTAGTAGTGTTTCCTGACAGGATTTGGGGCCTAAGACTGGAATTGTGATCTTGAGAGTTGAAATGCAATTGTGATTCCAGACAGGATTCATGAACTCTGACTGGAATTGTGACCTCGAGCATTGAACATCAATCGTGATTCCCAACATGAATTCTATCCTCATACTGGAATTGTGGCCTCAAGACTTAAAATGCAAATGTGATTTCAAACTGGAATTGTGACCTCAAGCCTTGAAATGCAATTGTTATTTCAAACCGGAATTGTGAAATCAAGCCTTGAACTGCTAATATGATTCCAAACCGGAATTGTGACCTCAGACTAGAATTGTGACCTCGAGCCTTGAATAGCAGTTGTGATTCCGAACTGTAATTGTGACCTCGAGCCTTGAATTGCAGTTGTGATTCCAAACGGGAATTGTGGCCTCAGACTGGAACTATGACCCCGGAGCCTTGAGCTGCAGTACTGATTCCAAACAGCTATTGCGTCCTCAGACTGCAGTTGTGACTTCGAGCCTTGAATTTTAGTTGTGATTCCAAAGCCGTATTGTGGCCTCAGACTGGAATTGTGACCTCGAGGCTTGAACATCAATTGTGATTCCAAACAGGAGTTGTGTCCTCATACTGGAATTGTGGCCTCATGACTTAAAATGCAAATGTGATTTGAAACTGGAATTGTGAACTCAAGCCTTGAACTGCAATTGTGATTCCAAATTGGAATTGTGAACTCAAGCCTTGAATAGCAGTTGTGATTCCAAACGGGAATTGTGGCCTCAGACTGGAATTGTGATCTCGAGCCTTGAACTGCAATTTTGATTCCAAACAAGAATTGTGACCGCAGACTGGATTTGTGACCTCGAGCCTTGAACTACAATTGGATTTCAAACAGGAATTGGGGCCTCAGACTGGAATTGTGACCTCATTCCATGAACTCCTATTGTGATTCCAAACTGTAATAGTGAGCTCGAGCCTTGAACTGCAGTACTGATTCCAAACAGGAATTGGGGCCTCAGACTGGAATTGTGATCTCGAGACAGGAATAGCAGTTGTGATTCCAAACGGGAATCGTGGCCTCAGACTGGAAATGTGACAACTAGGCTTGAGCTGCAGTTGTGATACCATACCGGAATTGAGTCTTCAGACTGGAATCGTCACCTCGAGCAATGTAGAGCAGTTGCGATTCAGAGCCAGAATTGGGACCTCAAACTGGAACTGTGACTTCAAACCTTGAAATTAAGTTGTGATTCCAAATCGGAATTGGGTCCTCAGACTGGAATTGTGACCCTGAGCCTTGTGCTGCATCTGTGATACCAAACCGGAATTGGGTCCTCAGACTGGAATTGGGGGCTCAGACTGGAATTGTGATCTCGACCCTTGAACTGCAAATGTGATTCCAAACGGGATTTGTGACCACACACTGCATTTGTGACCTAGAGATTTGAGCTGCAGTTCTGATACCAAACCGCAATTGTGACCTCAGTCTGGCATTGTGATCTCAAGCCTTGAACTGCAATTGTGATTCCAAACTGGAATTGTGACCGCAGTCTGGAATTGAGACCTCGAGCTTTGAACTGCAATTGTGATTCCAAACAGAAATTATGACCTCAGAGAGTAATTGTGACCTCATTCCATGAACTCCTATTGTGATTCCAAACTGTAATAGTGAGCTCGAGCCTTGATCTGCAGTACTGATTCCAAACAGGAATTGGGGCCTCAGACTGGAATTGTGATCTCGAGACAGGAATAGCAGTTGTGATTCCAAACGGGAGTCGTGGCCTCAGACTGGAAATGTGACAACTAGGCTTGAGCTGCAGTTGTGATACCATACCGGAATTGAGTCTTCAGACTGGAATCGTCACCTCGAGCAATGTAGGGCAGTTGCGATTCAGAGCCAGAATTGGGACCTCAAACTGGAACTGTGACTTCAAACCTTGAAATTAAGTTGTGATTCCAAATCGGAATTGGGTCCTCAGACTTGAATTGTGACCCTGAGCCTTGTGCTGCATCTGTGATACCAAACCGGAATTGGGTCCTCAGACTGGAATTGGGGGCTCAGACTGGAATTGTGATCTCGACCCTTGAACTGCAAATGTGATTCCAAATGGGATTTGTGACCACACACTGCATTTGTGACCTAGAGATTTGAGCTGCAGTTCTGATACCAAACCGCAGTTGTGACCTCAGACTGGATTTGTGACCCCGAGCCTTGAGCTGCGGTTTTGATACCAAACCGGAATTGGGTCCTCAGACTGCAATTGTGTCTTCGAGCCTTGAACTTTAGTAGTGTTTCCTGACAGGATTTGGGGCCTAAGACTGGAATTGTGATCTCGAGACTTGAAATGTATTTGTGATACCAAACAGGATTCATGAACTCTGACTGCAATTGTGAGCTCAAGCCTTGAAGATCAGTTGTGATTCCAAACAGGAATTGTGTCCTCATACTGGAATTGTGGCCTCATGACTTAAAATGCAAATGTGATTTGAAACTGGAATTGTGTTCTCCAGCCTTGAAATGCAATTGTGATTCCAAACTGGAATTGTGAAATCAAGCCTTGAACTGCAATTGTTATTCCAAACCGGAATTGTGACCTCGAGGCTTGAATAGCAGTTGTAATTCCAAACGGGAATTGTGGCCTCAGACTAGAACTGTGACTCCGAGCCTTGAGCTTCAGTTGTGATTCCAAACGGGAATTGGGGCCTCAGATTGGAATTGTGACCTCATTCCATGAACTCCTATTGTGATTCCAAACTGTAATAGTGAGCTCGAGCCTTGAACTGCAGTACTGATTCCAAACAGGAATTGGGGCCTCAGACTGGAATTGTGATCTCGAGACAGGAATAGCAGTTGTGATTCCAAACGGGAATCGTGGCCTCAGACTGGAAATGTGACAACTAGGCTTGAGCTGCAGTTGTGATACCATACCGGAATTGAGTCTTCAGACTGGAATCATCACCTCGAGCAATGTAGAGCAGTTACGATTCAGAGCCGGAATTGGGACCACAGACTGGAACTGTGACTTCGAACCTTGAAATTAAGTTGTGATTCCAAAGCGGAATTGTGGCCTCAGACTTGAATTGTGACCCTGAGCCTTGTGCTGCATCTGTGATACCAAACCGGAATTGGGTCTTCAGACTGGAATTGTGACCTCGAGACATGAACAGCAGTTGTGATTACAAAACGGAATTGGGGGCTCAGACTGAAATTGTGATATTCACCCTAGAACTGCAAATGTGATTCCAAACGGGATTTGTGACCACACACTGAATTTGTGACCTTGAGATTTGAGCTGCAGTTGTGATACCAAACCGATATTGGGACCTCAGACAGGAATTGTGTTCTCCAGCCTCGTACTGCAATTGTGATTCCAAACTGGAATTGTGACCTAAGACTGGAATCGTGACCTCGAGACAGGATCAGCAGTTGTGATTCCAAACGGGAATTGTGGCCTCAGACTGGAATGGTGACCCCGAGACTTGAACAGCACTTCTGATTCCAAACCGGAATTGTGACGGCAGACTGGAATTGAGACCTCGAACTTTGAACTGCAATTGTGATTCCAAACAGAAACTTTGACCTCAGAGAGTAATTGTGACCTCATTCTATGAACTGCTATTGTGATTCCAAACTGTAATTGTGACCTCGAGCCTTGAACTCCAGTTGTGATTCCAAACAGGACTTGTGACCTCAGACTGGAATTGTGACCTCGAGCCTTGACCGGCAGTTGTGAGTCCAACTGGGAATTGGGGCCTCAGACTGGAATTGTGACTCCTAGCCATGATCTGCAGTACTGATTCCAAACGGGAATTGTGGCCTCAGACTGGAATTGTGATCTCGAGACAGGAATAGCAGTTGTGATTCCAAACAGGAATCGTGGCCTCAGACTGGAAATGTGACAACTAGGCTTGAGCTGCAGTTGTGATACCATACCGGAATTGAGTCTTCAGACTGGAATCGTCACCTCGAGCAATGTAGAGCAGTTACGATTCAGAGCCGGAATTGGAACCACAGACTGGAACTGTGACTTCAAACCTTGAAATTAAGTTGTGATTCCAAAGCGGAATTGTGGCCTCAGACTTGAAATTGTGACCCTGAGCCTTGTGCTGCATTTCTGATACCAAACCGGAATTGGGTCCTCAGACTGGAATCGTGATCTCGAGACATGAACATCAGTTGTGATTCCAACACGGAATTGGGGGCTCAGACTGGAATTGTGATCTCGAGCCTTGAACTGCCATTGTGATTTCAAATCGGAATTGGGTCCTCAGACTGGAATCGTGACCTCGAGACAGGATCAGCAGTTGTGATTCCAAACGGGAATTGTGGCCTCAGACTGGAATTGTGACCCCGAGCCTTGGGCTGCACTTGTGATTCCAAACCAGTATAGGGTCATCAGACTAGAATCGTGTCTTCGAGCCTTGAACTTTAGTAGTGTTTCCTGACAGGATTTGGGGCCTAAGACTGGAATTGTGATCTTGAGAGTTGAAATGCAATTGTGATTCCAAACAGGATTCATGAACTCTGACTGGAATTGTGACCTCGAGCATTGAACATCAATCGTGATTCCCAACATGAATTCTATCCTCATACTGGAATTGTGGCCTCAAGACTTAAAATGCAAATGTGATTTCAAACTGGAATTGTGACCTCAAGCCTTGAAATGCAATTGTTATTTCAAACCGGAATTGTGAAATCAAGCCTTGAACTGCTAATATGATTCCAAACCGGAATTGTGACCTCAGACTAGAATTGTGACCTCGAGCCTTGAATAGCAGTTGTGATTCCGAACTGTAATTGTGACCTCGAGCCTTGAATTGCAGTTGTGATTCCAAACGGGAATTGTGGCCTCAGACTGGAACTATGACCCCGGAGCCTTGAGCTGCAGTACTGATTCCAAACAGCTATTGCGTCCTCAGACTGCAGTTGTGACTTCGAGCCTTGAATTTTAGTTGTGATTCCAAAGCCGTATTGTGGCCTCAGACTGGAATTGTGACCTCGAGGCTTGAACATCAATTGTGATTCCAAACAGGAATTGTGTCCTCATACTGGAATTGTGGCCTCATGACTTAAAATGCAAATGTGATTTGAAACTGGAATTGTGAACTCAAGCCTTGAACTGCAATTGTGATTCCAAATTGGAATTGTGAACTCAAGCCTTGAATAGCAGTTGTGATTCCAAACGGGAATTGTGGCCTCAGACTGGAATTGTGATCTCGAGCCTTGAACTGCAATTTTGATTCCAAACAAGAATTGTGACCGCAGACTGGATTTGTGACCTCGAGCCTTGAACTACAATTGGATTTCAAACAGGAATTGGGGCCTCAGACTGGAATTGTGACCTCATTCCATGAACTCCTATTGTGATTCCAAACTGTAATAGTGAGCTCGAGCCTTGAACTGCAGTACTGATTCCAAACAGGAATTGGGGCCTCAGACTGGAATTGTGATCTCGAGACAGGAATAGCAGTTGTGATTCCAAACGGGAATCGTGGCCTCAGACTGGAAATGTGACAACTAGGCTTGAGCTGCAGTTGTGATACCATACCGGAATTGAGTCTTCAGACTGGAATCGTCACCTCGAGCAATGTAGAGCAGTTGCGATTCAGAGCCGGAATTGGGACCTCAAACTGGAACTGTGACTACGAACCTTGAAATTAAGTTGTGATTCCAAATCGGAATTGGGTCCTCAGACTTGAATTGTGACCCTGAGCCTTGTGCTGCATCTGTGATACCAAACCGGAATTGGGTCCTCAGACTGGAATTGGGGGCTCAGACTGGAATTGTGATCTCGACCCTTGAACTGCAAATGTGATTCCAAACGGGATTTGTGACCACACACTGCATTTGTGACCTAGAGATTTGAGCTGCAGTTCTGATACCAAACCGCAATTGTGACCTCAGACTGGATTTGTGACCCCGAGCCTTGAGCTGCGGTTTTGATACCAAACCGGAATTGGGTCCTCAGACTGCAATTGTGTCTTCGAGCCTTGAACTTTAGTAGTGTTTCCTGACAGGATTTGGGGCCTAAGACTGGAATTGTGATCTCGAGACTTGAAATGTATTTGTGATACCAAACAGGATTCATGAACTCTGACTGCAATTGTGAGCTCAAGCCTTGAAGATCAGTTGTGATTCCAAACAGGAATTGTGTCCTCATACTGGAATTGTGGCCTCATGACTTAAAATGCAAATATGATTTGAAACTGGAATTGTGTTCTCCAGCCTTGAAATGCAATTGTGATTCCAAACTGGAATTGTGAAATCAAGCCTTGAACTGCAATTGTGATTCCAAACCGGAATTGTGACCTCGAGGCTTGAATAGCAGTTGTGATTCCAAACGGGAATTGTGGCCTCAGACTAGAACTGTGACTCCGAGCCTTGAGCTTCAGTTGTGATTCCAAACGGGAATTGGGGCCTCAGATTGGAATTGTGACCTCATTCCATGAACTCCTATTGTGATTCCAAACTGTAATAGTGAGCTCGAGCCTTGAACTGCAGTACTGATTCCAAACAGGAATTGGGGCCTCAGACTGGAATTGTGATCTCGAGACAGGAATAGCAGTTGTGATTCCAAACGGGAATCGTGGCCTCAGACTGGAAATGTGACAACTAGGCTTGAGCTGCAGTTGTGATACCATACCGGAATTGAGTCTTCAGACTGGAATCATCACCTCGAGCAATGTAGAGCAGTTACGATTCAGAGCCGGAATTGGGACCACAGACTGGAACTGTGACTTCGAACCTTGAAATTAAGTTGTGATTCCAAAGCGGAATTGTGGCCTCAGACTTGAATTGTGACCCTGAGCCTTGTGCTGCATCTGTGATACCAAACCGGAATTGGGTCTTCAGACTGGAATTGTGACCTCGAGACATGAACAGCAGTTGTGATTACAAACCGGATTTGGGGGCTCAGACTGAAATTGTGATATTCACCCTAGAACTGCAAATGTGATTCCAAACGGGATTTGTGACCACACACTGAATTTGTGACCTAGAGATTTGAGCTGCAGTTGTGATACCAAACCGATATTGGGACCTCAGACAGGAATTGTGTTCTCCAGCCTCGTACTGCAATTGTGATTCCAAACTGGAATTGTGACCTAAGACTGGAATCGTGACCTCGAGACAGGATCAGCAGTTGTGATTCCAAACGGGAATTGTGGCCTCAGACTGGAATGGTGACCCCGAGACTTGAACAGCACTTCTGATTCCAAACCGGAATTGTGACGGCAGACTGGGATTGAGACCTCGAACTTTGAACTGCAATTGTGATTCCAAACAGAAACTTTGACCTCAGAGAGTAATTGTGACCTCATTCTATGAACTGCTATTGTGATTCCAAACTGTAATTGTGACCTCGAGCCTTGAACTCCAGTTGTGATTCCAAACAGGACTTGTGACCTCAGACTGGAATTGTGACCTCGAGCCTTGACCGGCAGTTGTGAGTCCAACTGGGAATTGGGGCCTCAGACTGGAATTGTGACTCCTAGCCATGATCTGCAGTACTGATTCCAAACGGGAATTGTGGCCTCAGACTGGAATTGTGATCTCGAGACAGGAATAGCAGTTGTGATTCCAAACAGGAATCGTGGCCTCAGACTGGAAATGTGACAACTAGGCTTGAGCTGCAGTTGTGATACCATACCGGAATTGAGTCTTCAGACTGGAATCGTCACCTCGAGCAATGTAGAGCAGTTACGATTCAGAGCCGGAATTGGGACCACAGACTGGAACTGTGACTTCAAACCTTGAAATTAAGTTGTGATTCCTAAGCGGAATTGTGGCCTCAGACTTGAAATTGTGACCCTGAGCCTTGTGCTGCATTTCTGATACCAAACCGGAATTGGGTCCTCAGACTGGAATCGTGATCTCGAGACATGAACATCAGTTGTGATTCCAACACGGAATTGGGGGCTCAGACTGGAATTGTGATCTCGAGCCTTGAACTGCCATTGTGATTTCAAATCGGAATTGGGTCCTCAGACTGGAATCGTGACCTCGAGACAGGATCAGCAGTTGTGATTCCAAACGGGAATTGTGGCCTCAGACTGGAATTGTGACCCCGAGCCTTGGGCTGCACTTGTGATTCCAAACCAGTATAGGGTCATCAGACTAGAATCGTGTCTTCGAGCCTTGAACTTTAGTAGTGTTTCCTGACAGGATTTGGGGCCTAAGACTGGAATTGTGATCTTGAGAGTTGAAATGCAATTGTGATTCCAAACAGGATTCATGAACTCTGACTGGAATTGTGACCTCGAGCATTGAACATCAATCGTGATTCCCAACATGAATTCTATCCTCATACTGGAATTGTGGCCTCAAGACTTAAAATGCAAATGTGATTTCAAACTGGAATTGTGACCTCAAGCCTTGAAATGCAATTGTTATTTCAAACCGGAATTGTGAAATCAAGCCTTGAACTGCTAATATGATTCCAAACCGGAATTGTGACCTCAGACTAGAATTGTGACCTCGAGCCTTGAATAGCAGTTGTGATTCCGAACTGTAATTGTGACCTCGAGCCTTGAATTGCAGTTGTGATTCCAAACGGGAATTGTGGCCTCAGACTGGAACTATGACCCCGGAGCCTTGAGCTGCAGTACTGATTCCAAACAGCTATTGCGTCCTCAGACTGCAGTTGTGACTTCGAGCCTTGAATTTTAGTTGTGATTCCAAAGCCGTATTGTGGCCTCAGACTGGAATTGTGACCTCGAGGCTTGAACATCAATTGTGATTCCAAACAGGAATTGTGTCCTCATACTGGAATTGTGGCCTCATGACTTAAAATGCAAATGTGATTTGAAACTGGAATTGTGAACTCAAGCCTTGAACTGCAATTGTGATTCCAAATTGGAATTGTGAACTCAAGCCTTGAATAGCAGTTGTGATTCCAAACGGGAATTGTGGCCTCAGACTGGAATTGTGATCTCGAGCCTTGAACTGCAATTTTGATTCCAAACAAGAATTGTGACCGCAGACTGGATTTGTGACCTCGAGCCTTGAACTACAATTGGATTTCAAACAGGAATTGGGGCCTCAGACTGGAATTGTGACCTCATTCCATGAACTCCTATTGTGATTCCAAACTGTAATAGTGAGCTCGAGCCTTGAACTGCAGTACTGATTCCAAACAGGAATTGGGGCCTCAGACTGGAATTGTGATCTCGAGACAGGAATAGCAGTTGTGATTCCAAACGGGAATCGTGGCCTCAGACTGGAAATGTGACAACTAGGCTTGAGCTGCAGTTGTGATACCATACCGGAATTGAGTCTTCAGACTGGAATCGTCACCTCGAGCAATGTAGAGCAGTTGGGATTCAGAGCCAGAATTGGGAACTCAAACTGGAACTGTGACTACGAACCTTGAAATTAAATTGTGATTCCAAATCGGAATTGGGTCCTCAGACTGGAATTGTGACCCTGAGCCTTGTGCTGCATCTGTGATACCAAACCGGAATTGGGTCCTCAGACTGGAATTGGGGGCTCAGACTGGAATTGTGATCTCGACCCTTGAACTGCAAATGTGATTCCAAACGGGATTTGTGACCACACACTGCATTTGTGACCTAGAGATTTGAGCTGCAGTTCTGATACCAAACCGCAATTGTGACCTCAGTCTGGCATTGTGATCTCAAGCCTTGAACTGCAATTGTGATTCCAAACCGGAATTGTGACCGCAGTCTGGAATTGAGACGTCGAGCTTTGAACTGCAATTGTGATTCCAAACAGAAATTATGACCTCAGACTGGAATTGTGACCTCATTCCATGAACTCCTATTGTGATTCCAAACTGTAATTGTGACCTCGAGCCTTGAACTGCAGTACTGATTCCAAACAGGAATTGGGGCCTCAGACTGGAATTGTGATCTCGAGACAGGAATAGCAGTTGTGATTCCAAACGGGAGTCGTGGCCTCAGACTGGAAATGTGACAACTAGGCTTGAGCTGCAGTTGTGATACCATACCGGAATTGAGTCTTCAGACTGGAATCGTCACCTCGAGCAATGTAGAGCAGTTGCGATTCAGAGCCGGAATTGGGACCTCAAACTGGAACTGTGACTACGAACCTTGAAATTAAGTTGTGATTCCAAATCGGAATTGGGTCCTCAGACTTGAATTGTGACCCTGAGCCTTGTGCTGCATCTGTGATACCAAACCGGAATTGGGTCCTCAGACTGGAATTGGGGGCTCAGACTGGAATTGTGATCTCGACCCTTGAACTGCAAATGTGATTCCAAATGGGATTTGTGACCACACACTGCATTTGTGACCTAGAGATTTGAGCTGCAGTTCTGATACCAAACCGCAATTGTGACCTCAGACTGGATTTGTGACCCCGAGCCTTGAGCTGCGGTTTTGATACCAAACCGGAATTGGGTCCTCAGACTGCAATTGTGTCTTCGAGCCTTGAACTTTAGTAGTGTTTCCTGACAGGATTTGGGGCCTAAGACTGGAATTGTGATCTCGAGACTTGAAATGTATTTGTGATACCAAACAGGATTCATGAACTCTGACTGCAATTGTGAGCTCAAGCCTTGAAGATCAGTTGTGATTCCAAACAGGAATTGTGTCCTCATACTGGAATTGTGGCCTCATGACTTAAAATGCAAATGTGATTTGAAACTGGAATTGTGTTCTCCAGCCTTGAAATGCAATTGTGATTCCAAACCGGAATTGTGAAATCAAGCCTTGAACTGCAATTGTGATTCCAAACCGGAATTGTGACCTCGAGGCTTGAATAGCAGTTGTAATTCCAAACGGGAATTGTGGCCTCAGACTAGAACTGTGACTCCGAGCCTTGAGCTTCAGTTGTGATTCCAAACGGGAATTGAGGCCTCAGATTGGAATTGTGACCTCATTCCATGAACTCCTATTGTGATTCCAAACTGTAATAGTGAGCTCGAGCCTTGAACTGCAGTACTGATTCCAAACAGGAATTGGGGCCTCAGACTGGAATTGTGATCTCGAGACAGGAATAGCAGTTGTGATTCCAAACGGGAGTCGTGGCCTCAGACTGGAAATGTGACAACTAGGCTTGAGCTGCAGTTGTGATACCATACCGGAATTGAGTCTTCAGACTGGAATCATCACCTCGAGCAATGTAGAGCAGTTACGATTCAGAGCCGGAATTGGGACCACAGACTGGAACTGTGACTTCGAACCTTGAAATTAAGTTGTGATTCCAAAGCGGAATTGTGGCCTCAGACTTGAATTGTGACCCTGAGCCTTGTGCTGCATCTGTGATACCAAACCGGAATTGGGTCTTCAGACTGGAATTGTGACCTCGAGACATGAACAGCAGTTGTGATTACAAAACGGAATTGGGGGCTCAGACTGAAATTGTGATATTCACCCTAGAACTGCAAATGTGATTCCAAACGGGATTTGTGACCACACACTGAATTTGTGACCTAGAGATTTGAGCTGCAGTTGTGATACCAAACCGATATTGGGACCTCAGACAGGAAT
The DNA here is from genome assembly GCF_052056855.1 of Sturnus vulgaris. NCBI lineage: Eukaryota > Metazoa > Chordata > Aves > Passeriformes > Sturnidae > Sturnus > Sturnus vulgaris. The sequence continues at coordinate 211,651 of NW_028276062.1, forward strand.
TGTGTTCTCCAGCCTCGTACTGCAATTGTGATTCCAAACTGGAATTGTGACCTAAGACTGGAATCGTGACCTCGAGACAGGATCAGCAGTTGTGATTCCAAACGGGAATTGTGGCCTCAGACTGGAATGGTGACCCCGAGACTTGAACAGCACTTCTGATTCCAAACCGGAATTGTGACGGCAGACTGGAATTGAGACCTCGAACTTTGAACTGCAATTGTGATTCCAAACAGAAACTTTGACCTCAGAGAGTAATTGGGACCTCATTCTATGAACTGCTATTGTGATTCCAAACTGTAATTGTGACCTCGAGCCTTGAACTCCAGTTGTGATTCCAAACAGGACTTGTGACCTCAGACTGGAATTGTGACCTCGAGCCTTGACCGGCAGTTGTGAGTCCAACTGGGAATTGGGGCCTCAGACTGGAATTGTGACTCCTAGCCATGATCTGCAGTACTGATTCCAAACGGGAATTGTGGCCTCAGACTGGAATTGTGATCTCGAGACAGGAATAGCAGTTGTGATTCCAAACAGGAATCGTGGCCTCAGACTGGAAATGTGACAACTAGGCTTGAGCTGCAGTTGTGATACCATACCGGAATTGAGTCTTCAGACTGGAATCGTCACCTCGAGCAATGTAGAGCAGTTACGATTCAGAGCCGGAATTGGGACCACAGACTGGAACTGTGACTTCAAACCTTGAAATTAAGTTGTGATTCCTAAGCGGAATTGTGGCCTCAGACTTGAAATTGTGACCCTGAGCCTTGTGCTGCATTTCTGATACCAAACCGGAATTGGGTCCTCAGACTGGAATCGTGATCTCGAGACATGAACATCAGTTGTGATTCCAACACGGAATTGGGGGCTCAGACTGGAATTGTGATCTCGAGCCTTGAACTGCCATTGTGATTTCAAATCGGAATTGGGTCCTCAGACTGGAATCGTGACCTCGAGACAGGATCAGCAGTTGTGATTCCAAACGGGAATTGTGGCCTCAGACTGGAATTGTGACCCCGAGCCTTGGGCTGCACTTGTGATTCCAAACCAGTATAGGGTCATCAGACTAGAATCGTGTCTTCGAGCCTTGAACTTTAGTAGTGTTTCCTGACAGGATTTGGGGCCTAAGACTGGAATTGTGATCTTGAGAGTTGAAATGCAATTCTGATTCCAGACAGGATTCATGAACTCTGACTGGAATTGTGACCTCGAGCATTGAACATCAATCGTGATTCCCAACATGAATTCTATCCTCATACTGGAATTGTGGCCTCAAGACTTAAAATGCAAATGTGATTTCAAACTGGAATTGTGACCTCAAGCCTTGAAATGCAATTGTTATTTCAAACCGGAATTGTGAAATCAAGCCTTGAACTGCTAATATGATTCCAAACCGGAATTGTGACCTCAGACTAGAATTGTGACCTCGAGCCTTGAATAGCAGTTGTGATTCCGAACTGTAATTGTGACCTCGAGCCTTGAATTGCAGTTGTGATTCCAAACGGGAATTGTGGCCTCAGACTGGAACTATGACCCCGGAGCCTTGAGCTGCAGTACTGATTCCAAACAGCTATTGCGTCCTCAGACTGCAGTTGTGACTTCGAGCCTTGAATTTTAGTTGTGATTCCAAAGCCGTATTGTGGCCTCAGACTGGAATTGTGACCTCGAGGCTTGAACATCAATTGTGATTCCAAACAGGAATTGTGTCCTCATACTGGAATTGTGGCCTCATGACTTAAAATGCAAATGTGATTTGAAACTGGAATTGTGAACTCAAGCCTTGAACTGCAATTGTGATTCCAAATTGGAATTGTGAACTCAAGCCTTGAATAGCAGTTGTGATTCCAAACGGGAATTGTGGCCTCAGACTGGAATTGTGATCTCGAGCCTTGAACTGCAATTTTGATTCCAAACAAGAATTGTGACCGCAGACTGGATTTGTGACCTCGAGCCTTGAACTACAATTGGATTTCAAACAGGAACTGGGGCCTCAGACTGGAATTGTGACCTCATTCCATGAACTCCTATTGTGATTCCAAACTGTAATAGTGAGCTCGAGCCTTGAACTGCAGTACTGATTCCAAACAGGAATTGGGGCCTCAGACTGGAATTGTGATCTCGAGACAGGAATAGCAGTTGTGATTCCAAACGGGAATCGTGGCCTCAGACTGGAAATGTGACAACTAGGCTTGAGCTGCAGTTGTGATACCATACCGGAATTGAGTCTTCAGACTGGAATCGTCACCTCGAGCAATGTAGAGCAGTTGGGATTCAGAGTCAGAATTGGGAACTCAAACTGGAACTGTGACTACGAACCTTGAAATTAAATTGTGATTCCAAATCGGAATTGGGTCCTCAGACTGGAATTGTGACCCTGAGCCTTGTGCTGCATCTGTGATACCAAACCGGAATTGGGTCCTCAGACTGGAATTGGGGGCTCAGACTGGAATTGTGATCTCGACCCTTGAACTGCAAATGTGATTCCAAACGGGATTTGTGACCACACACTGCATTTGTGACCTAGAGATTTGAGCTGCAGTTCTGATACCAAACCGCAATTGTGACCTCAGTCTGGCATTGTGATCTCAAGCCTTGAACTGCAATTGTGATTCCAAACCGGAATTGTGACCGCAGTCTGGAATTGAGACGTCGAGCTTTGAACTGCAATTGTGATTCCAAACAGAAATTATGACCTCAGAGAGTAATTGTGACCTCATTCCATGAACTCCTATTGTGATTCCAAACTGTAATAGTGAGCTCGAGCCTTGAACTGCAGTACTGATTCCAAACAGGAATTGGGGCCTCAGACTGGAATTGTGATCTCGAGACAGGAATAGCAGTTGTGATTCCAAACGGGAGTCGTGGCCTCAGACTGGAAATGTGACAACTAGGCTTGAGCTGCAGTTGTGATACCATACCGGAATTGAGTCTTCAGACTGGAATCGTCACCTCGAGCAATGTAGAGCAGTTGCGATTCAGAGCCAGAATTGGGACCTCAAACTGGAACTGTGACTTCAAACCTTGAAATTAAGTTGTGATTCCAAATCGGAATTGGGTCCTCAGACTTGAATTGTGACCCTGAGCCTTGTGCTGCATCTGTGATACCAAACCGGAATTGGGTCCTCAGACTGGAATTGGGGGCTCAGACTGGAATTGTGATCTCGACCCTTGAACTGCAAATGTGATTCCAAACGGGATTTGTGACCACACACTGCATTTGTGACCTAGAGATTTGAGCTGCAGTTCTGATACCAAACCGCAATTGTGACCTCAGACTGGATTTGTGACCCCGAGCCTTGAGCTGCGGTTTTGATACCAAACCGGAATTGGGTCCTCAGACTGCAATTGTGTCTTCGAGCCTTGAACTTTAGTAGTGTTTCCTGACAGGATTTGGGGCCTAAGACTGGAATTGTGATCTCGAGACTTGAAATGTATTTGTGATACCAAACAGGATTCATGAACTCTGACTGCAATTGTGAGCTCAAGCCTTGAAGATCAGTTGTGATTCCAAACAGGAATTGTGTCCTCATACTGGAATTGTGGCCTCATGACTTAAAATGCAAATGTGATTTGAAACTGGAATTGTGTTCTCCAGCCTTGAAATGCAATTGTGATTCCAAACCGGAATTGTGAAATCAAGCCTTGAACTGCAATTGTGATTCCAAACCGGAATTGTGACCTCGAGGCTTGAATAGCAGTTGTAATTCCAAACGGGAATTGTGGCCTCAGACTAGAACTGTGACTCCGAGCCTTGAGCTTCAGTTGTGATTCCAAACGGGAATTGAGGCCTCAGACTGGAATTGTGACCTCATTCCATGAACTCCTATTGTGATTCCAAACTGTAATAGTGAGCTCGAGCTTTGAACTGCAGTACTGATTCCAAACAGGAATTGGGGCCTCAGACTGGAATTGTGATCTCGAGACAGGAATAGCAGTTGTGATTCCAAACGGGAGTCGTGGCCTCAGACTGGAAATGTGACAACTAGGCTTGAGCTGCAGTTGTGATACCATACCGGAATTGAGTCTTCAGACTGGAATCGTCACCTCGAGCAATGTAGAGCAGTTGCGATTCAGAGCCGGAATTGGGACCTCAAACTGGAACTGTGACTACGAACCTTGAAATTAAGTTGTGATTCCAAATCGGAATTGGGTCCTCAGACTTGAATTGTGACCCTGAGCCTTGTGCTGCATCTGTGATACCAAACCGGAATTGGGTCCTCAGACTGGAATTGGGGGCTCAGACTGGAATTGTGATCTCGACCCTTGAACTGCAAATGTGATTCCAAACGGGATTTGTGACCACACACTGCATTTGTGACCTAGAGATTTGAGCTGCAGTTCTGATACCAAACCGCAATTGTGACCTCAGACTGGATTTGTGACCCCGAGCCTTGAGCTGCGGTTTTGATACCAAACCGGAATTGGGTCCTCAGACTGCAATTGTGTCTTCGAGCCTTGAACTTTAGTAGTGTTTCCTGACAGGATTTGGGGCCTAAGACTGGAATTGTGATCTCGAGACTTGAAATGTATTTGTGATACCAAACAGGATTCATGAACTCTGACTGCAATTGTGAGCTCAAGCCTTGAAGATCAGTTGTGATTCCAAACAGGAATTGTGTCCTCATACTGGAATTGTGGCCTCATGACTTAAAATGCAAATGTGATTTGAAACTGGAATTGTGTTCTCCAGCCTTGAAATGCAATTGTGATTCCAAACCGGAATTGTGAAATCAAGCCTTGAACTGCAATTGTGATTCCAAACCGGAATTGTGACCTCGAGGCTTGAATAGCAGTTGTAATTCCAAACGGGAATTGTGGCCTCAGACTAGAACTGTGACTCCGAGCCTTGAACTCCAGTTGTGATTCCAAACAGGACTTGTGACCTCAGACTGGAATTGTGACCTCGAGCCTTGACCGGCAGTTGTGAGTCCAACTGGGAATTGGGGCCTCAGACTGGAATTGTGACTCCTAGCCATGATCTGCAGTACTGATTCCAAACGGGAATTGTGGCCTCAGACTGGAATTGTGATCTCGAGACAGGAATAGCAGTTGTGATTCCAAACAGGAATCGTGGCCTCAGACTGGAAATGTGACAACTAGGCTTGAGCTGCAGTTGTGATACCATACCGGAATTGAGTCTTCAGACTGGAATCGTCACCTCGAGCAATGTAGAGCAGTTACGATTCAGAGCCGGAATTGGGACCTCAAACTGGAACTGTGACTTCAAACCTTGAAATTAAGTTGTGATTCCAAATCGGAATTGGGTCCTCAGACTGGAATTGTGACCCTGAGCCTTGTGCTGCATCTGTGATACCAAACCGGAATTGGGTCCTCAGACTGGAATTGGGGGCTCAGACTGGAATTGTGATCTCGACCCTTGAACTGCAAATGTGATTCCAAACGGGATTTGTGACCACACACTGCATTTGTGACCTAGAGATTTGAGCTGCAGTTCTGATACCAAACCGCAATTGTGACCTCAGTCTGGCATTGTGATCTCAAGCCTTGAACTGCAATTGTGATTCCAAACCGGAATTGTGACCGCAGTCTGGAATTGAGACGTCGAGCTTTGAACTGCAATTGTGATTCCAAACAGAAATTATGACCTCAGAGAGTAATTGTGACCTCATTCCATGAACTCCTATTGTGATTCCAAACTGTAATAGTGAGCTCGAGCCTTGAACTGCAGTACTGATTCCAAACAGGAAATGGGGCCTCAGACTGGAATTGTGATCTCGAGACAGGAATAGCAGTTGTGATTCCAAACGGGAGTCGTGGCCTCAGACTGGAAATGTGACAACTAGGCTTGAGCTGCAGTTGTGATACCATACCGGAATTGAGTCTTCAGACTGGAATCGTCACCTCGAGCAATGTAGAGCAGTTGCGATTCAGAGCCGGAATTGGGACCTCAAACTGGAACTGTGACTACGAACCTTGAAATTAAGTTGTGATTCCAAATCGGAATTGGGTCCTCAGACTTGAATTGTGACCCTGAGCCTTGTGCTGCATCTGTGATACCAAACCGGAATTGGGTCCTCAGACTGGAATTGGGGGCTCAGACTGGAATTGTGATCTCGACCCTTGAACTGCAAATGTGATTCCAAACGGGATTTGTGACCACACACTGCATTTGTGACCTAGAGATTTGAGCTGCAGTTCTGATACCAAACCGCAATTGTGACCTCAGACTGGATTTGTGACCCCGAGCCTTGAGCTGCGGTTTTGATACCAAACCGGAATTGGGTCCTCAGACTGCAATTGTGTCTTCGAGCCTTGAACTTTAGTAGTGTTTCCTGACAGGATTTGGGGCCTAAGACTGGAATTGTGATCTCGAGACTTGAAATGTATTTGTGATACCAAACAGGATTCATGAACTCTGACTGCAATTGTGAGCTCAAGCCTTGAAGATCAGTTGTGATTCCAAACAGGAATTGTGTCCTCATACTGGAATTGTGGCCTCATGACTTAAAATGCAAATGTGATTTGAAACTGGAATTGTGTTCTCCAGCCTTGAAATGCAATTGTGATTCCAAACCGGAATTGTGAAATCAAGCCTTGAACTGCAATTGTGATTCCAAACCGGAATTGTGACCTCGAGGCTTGAATAGCAGTTGTAATTCCAAACGGGAATTGTGGCCTCAGACTAGAACTGTGACTCCGAGCCTTGAACTCCAGTTGTGATTCCAAACAGTACTTGTGACCTCAGACTGGAATTGTGACCTCGAGCCTTGACCGGCAGTTGTGAGTCCAACTGGGAATTGGGTCCTCAGACTGGAATTGTGACCCTGAGCCTTGTGCTGCATCTGTGATACCAAACCGGAATTGGGTCCTCAGACTGGAATTGGGGGCTCAGACTGGAATTGTGATCTCGACCCTTGAACTGCAAATGTGATTCCAAACGGGATTTGTGACCACACACTGCATTTGTGACCTAGAGATTTGAGCTGCAGTTCTGATACCAAACCGCAATTGTGACCTCAGTCTGGCATTGTGATCTCAAGCCTTGAACTGCAATTGTGATTCCAAACCGGAATTGTGTCCTCATACTGGAATTGTGGCCTCATGACTTAAAATGCAAATGTGATTTGAAACTGGAATTGTGTTCTCCAGCCTTGAAATGCATTTGTGATTCCAAACCGGAATTGTGAAATCAAGCCTTGAACTGCAATTGTGATTCCAAACCGGAATTGTGACCTCGAGGCTTGAATAGCAGTTGTAATTCCAAACGGGAATTGTGGCAGCAGACTAGAACTGTGACTCCGAGCCTTGAGCTTCAGTTGTGATTCCAAACGGGAATTGAGGCCTCAGACTGGAATTGTGACCTCATTCCATGAACTCCTATTGTGATTCCAAACTGTAATAGTGAGCTCGAGCCTTGAACTGCAGTACTGATTCCAAACAGGAATTGGGGCCTCAGACTGGAATTGTGATCTCGAGACAGGAATAGCAGTTGTGATTCCAAACGGGAATCGTGGCCTCAGACTGGAAATGTGACAACTAGGCTTGAGCTGCAGTTGTGATACCATACCGGAATTGAGTCTTCAGACTGGAATCATCACCTCGAGCAATGTAGAGCAGTTACGATTCAGAGCCGGAATTGGGACCTCAGACTGGAACTGTGACTTCGAACCTTGAAATTAAGTTGTGATTCCAAAGCGGAATTGTGGCCTCAGACTTGAATTGTGACCCTGAGCCTTGTGCTGCATCTGTGATACCAAACCGGAATTGGGTCTTCAGACTGGAATTGTGACCTCGAGACATGAACAGCAGTTGTGATTACAAAACGGAATTGGGGGCTCAGACTGAAATTGTGATATTCACCCTAGAACTGCAAATGTGATTCCAAACGGGATTTGTGACCACACACTGAATTTGTGACCTAGAGATTTGAGCTGCAGTTGTGATACCAAACCGATATTGGGACCTCAGACAGGAATTGTGTTCTCCAGCCTCGTACTGCAATTGTGATTCCAAACTGGAATTGTGACCTAAGACTGGAATCGTGACCTCGAGACAGGATCAGCAGTTGTGATTCCAAACGGGAATTGTGGCCTCAGACTGGAATGGTGACCCCGAGACTTGAACAGCACTTCTGATTCCAAACCGGAATTGTGACGGCAGACTGGAATTGAGACCTCGAACTTTGAACTGCAATTGTGATTCCAAACAGAAACTTTGACCTCAGAGAGTAATTGTGACCTCATTCTATGAACTGCTGTTGTGATTCCAAACTGTAATTGTGACCTCGAGCCTTGAACTCCAGTTGTGATTCCAAACAGGACTTGTGACCTCAGACTGGAATTGTGACCTCGAGCCTTGACCGGCAGTTGTGAGTCCAACTGGGAATTGGGGCCTCAGACTGGAATTGTGACTCCTAGCCATGATCTGCAGTACTGATTCCAAACGGGAATTGTGGCCTCAGACTGGAATTGTGATCTCGAGACAGGAATAGCAGTTGTGATTCCAAACAGGAATCGTGGCCTCAGACTGGAAATGTGACAACTAGGCTTGAGCTGCAGTTGTGATACCATACCGGAATTGAGTCTTCAGACTGGAATCGTCACCTCGAGCAATGTAGAGCAGTTACGATTCAGAGCCGGAATTGGGACCTCAAACTGGAACTGTGACTACGAACCTTGAAATTAAGTTGTGATTCCAAATCGGAATTGGGTCCTCAGACTGGAATTGTGACCCTGAGCCTTGTGCTGCATCTGTGATACCAAACCGGAATTGGGTCCTCAGACTGGAATTGGGGGCTCAGACTGGAATTGTGATCTCGACCCTTGAACTGCAAATGTGATTCCAAACGGGATTTGTGACCACACACTGCATTTGTGACCTAGAGATTTGAGCTGCAGTTCTGATACCAAACCGCAATTGTGACCTCAGTCTGGCATTGTGATCTCAAGCCTTGAACTGCAATTGTGATTCCAAACCGGAATTGTGACGGCAGTCTGGAATTGAGACGTCGAGCTTTGAACTGCAATTGTGATTCCAAACAGAAATTATGACCTCAGAGAGTAATTGTGACCTCATTCCATGAACTCCTATTGTGATTCCAAACTGTAATAGTGAGCTCGAGCCTTGAACTGCAGTACTGATTCCAAACAGGAATTGGGGCCTCAGACTGGAATTGTGATCTCGAGACAGGAATAGCAGTTGTGATTCCAAACGGGAGTCGTGGCCTCAGACTGGAAATGTGACAACTAGGCTTGAGCTGCAGTTGTGATACCATACCGGAATTGAGTCTTCAGACTGGAATCGTCACCTCGAGCAATGTAGAGCAGTTGCGATTCAGAGCCGGAATTGGGACCTCAAACTGGAACTGTGACTACGAACCTTGAAATTAAGTTGTGATTCCAAATCGGAATTGGGTCCTCAGACTTGAATTGTGACCCTGAGCCTTGTGCTGCATCTGTGATACCAAACCGGAATTGGGTCCTCAGACTGGAATTGGGGGCTCAGACTGGAATTGTGATCTCGACCCTTGAACTGCAAATGTGATTCCAAACGGGATTTGTGACCACACACTGCATTTGTGACCTAGAGATTTGAGCTGCAGTTCTGATACCAAACCGCAATTGTGACCTCAGACTGGATTTGTGACCCCGAGCCTTGAGCTGCGGTTTTGATACCAAACCGGAATTGGGTCCTCAGACTGCAATTGTGTCTTCGAGCCTTGAACTTTAGTAGTGTTTCCTGACAGGATTTGGGGCCTAAGACTGGAATTGTGATCTCGAGACTTGAAATGTATTTGTGATACCAAACAGGATTCATGAACTCTGACTGCAATTGTGAGCTCAAGCCTTGAAGATCAGTTGTGATTCCAAACAGGAATTGTGTCCTCATACTGGAATTGTGGCCTCATGACTTAAAATGCAAATGTGATTTGAAACTGGAATTGTGTTCTCCAGCCTTGAAATGCAATTGTGATTCCAAACCGGAATTGTGAAATCAAGCCTTGAACTGCAATTGTGATTCCAAACCGGAATTGTGACCTCGAGGCTTGAATAGCAGTTGTAATTCCAAACGGGAATTGTGGCCTCAGACTAGAACTGTGACTCCGAGCCTTGAACTCCAGTTGTGATTCCAAACAGGACTTGTGACCTCAGACTGGAATTGTGACCTCGAGCCTTGACCGGCAGTTGTGAGTCCAACTGGGAATTGGGGCCTCAGACTGGAATTGTGACTCCTAGCCATGATCTGCAGTACTGATTCCAAACGGGAATTGTGGCCTCAGACTGGAATTGTGATCTCGAGACAGGAATAGCAGTTGTGATTCCAAACAGGAATCGTGGCCTCAGACTGGAAATGTGACAACTAGGCTTGAGCTGCAGTTGTGATACCATACCGGAATTGAGTCTTCAGACTGGAATCGTCACCTCGAGCAATGTAGAGCAGTTACGATTCAGAGCCGGAATTGGGACCTCAAACTGGAACTGTGACTACGAACCTTGAAATTAAGTTGTGATTCCAAATCGGAATTGGGTCCTCAGACTTGAATTGTGACCCTGAGCCTTGTGCTGCATCTGTGATACCAAACCGGAATTGGGTCCTCAGACTGGAATTGGGGGCTCAGACTGGAATTGTGATCTCGACCCTTGAACTGCAAATGTGATTCCAAACGGGATTTGTGACCACACACTGCATTTGTGACCTAGAGATTTGAGCTGCAGTTCTGATACCAAACCGCAATTGTGACCTCAGACTGGATTTGTGACCCCGAGCCTTGAGCTGCGGTTTTGATACCAAACCGGAATTGGGTCCTCAGACTGCAATTGTGTCTTCGAGCCTTGAACTTTAGTAGTGTTTCCTGACAGGATTTGGGGCCTAAGACTGGAATTGTGATCTCGAGACTTGAAATGTATTTGTGATACCAAACAGGATTCATGAACTCTGACTGCAATTGTGAGCTCAAGCCTTGAAGATCAGTTGTGATTCCAAACAGGAATTGTGTCCTCATACTGGAATTGTGGCCTCATGACTTAAAATGCAAATGTGATTTGAAACTGGAATTGTGTTCTCCAGCCTTGAAATGCAATTGTGATTCCAAACCGGAATTGTGAAATCAAGCCTTGAACTGCAATTGTGATTCCAAACCGGAATTGTGACCTCGAGGCTTGAATAGCAGTTGTAATTCCAAACGGGAATTGTGGCAGCAGACTAGAACTGTGACTCCGAGCCTTGAGCTTCAGTTGTGATTCCAAACGGGAATTGAGGCCTCAGACTGGAATTGTGACCTCATTCCATGAACTCCTATTGTGATTCCAAACTGTAATAGTGAGCTCGAGCCTTGAACTGCAGTACTGATTCCAAACAGGAATTGGGGCCTCAGACTGGAATTGTGATCTCGAGACAGGAATAGCAGTTGTGATTCCAAACGGGAATCGTGGCCTCAGACTGGAAATGTGACAACTAGGCTTGAGCTGCAGTTGTGATACCATACCGGAATTGAGTCTTCAGACTGGAATCATCACCTCGAGCAATGTAGAGCAGTTACGATTCAGAGCCGGAATTGGGACCTCAGACTGGAACTGTGACTACGAACCTTGAAATTAAGTTGTGATTCCAAAGCGGAATTGTGGCCTCAGACTTGAATTGTGACCCTGAGCCTTGTGCTGCATCTGTGATACCAAACCGGAATTGGGTCTTCAGACTGGAATTGTGACCTCGAGACATGAACAGCAGTTGTGATTACAAAACGGAATTGGGGGCTCAGACTGAAATTGTGATATTCACCCTAGAACTGCAAATGTGATTCCAAACGGGATTTGTGACCACACACTGAATTTGTGACCTAGAGATTTGAGCTGCAGTTGTGATACCAAACCGATATTGGGACCTCAGACAGGAATTGTGTTCTCCAGCCTCGTACTGCAATTGTGATTCCAAACTGGAATTGTGACCTAAGACTGGAATCGTGACCTCGAGACAGGATCAGCAGTTGTGATTCCAAACGGGAATTGTGGCCTCAGACTGGAATGGTGACCCCGAGACTTGAACAGCACTTCTGATTCCAAACCGGAATTGTGACGGCAGACTGGAATTGAGACCTCGAACTTTGAACTGCAATTGTGATTCCAAACAGAAACTTTGACCTCAGAGAGTAATTGTGACCTCATTCTATGAACTGCTATTGTGATTCCAAACTGTAATTGTGACCTCGAGCCTTGAACTCCAGTTGTGATTCCAAACAGGACTTGTGACCTCAGACTGGAATTGTGACCTCGAGCCTTGACCGGCAGTTGTGAGTCCAACTGGGAATTGGGGCCTCAGACTGGAATTGTGACTCCTAGCCATGATCTGCAGTACTGATTCCAAACGGGAATTGTGGCCTCAGACTGGAATTGTGATCTCGAGACAGGAATAGCAGTTGTGATTCCAAACAGGAATCGTGGCCTCAGACTGGAAATGTGACAACTAGGCTTGAGCTGCAGTTGTGATACCATACCGGAATTGAGTCTTCAGACTGGAATCGTCACCTCGAGCAATGTAGAGCAGTTGCGATTCAGAGCCGGAATTGGGACCTCAGACTGGAACTGTGACTTCAAACCTTGAAATTAAGTTGTGATTCCAAAGCGGAATTGTGGCCTCAGACTTGAAATTGTGACCCTGAGCCTTGTGCTGCATTTCTGATACCAAACCGGAATTGGGTCCTCAGACTGGAATCGTGATCTCGAGACATGAACATCAGTTGTGATTCCAACACGGAATTGGGGGCTCAGACTGGAATTGTGATCTCGAGCCTTGAACTGCCATTGTGATTTCAAATCGGAATTGGGTCCTCAGACTGGAATCGTGACCTCGAGACAGGATCAGCAGTTGTGATTCCAAACGGGAATTGTGGCCTCAGACTGGAATTGTGACCCCGAGCCTTGGGCTGCACTTGTGATTCCAAACCAGTATAGGGTCATCAGACTAGAATCGTGTCTTCGAGCCTTGAACTTTAGTAGTGTTTCCTGACAGGATTTGGGGCCTAAGACTGGAATTGTGATCTTGAGAGTTGAAATGCAATTGTGATTCCAAACAGGATTCATGAACTCTGACTGGAATTGTGACCTCGAGCATTGAACATCAATCGTGATTCCCAACATGAATTCTATCCTCATACTGGAATTGTGGCCTCAAGACTTAAAATGCAAATGTGATTTCAAACTGGAATTGTGACCTCAAGCCTTGAAATGTAATTGTTATTTCAAACCGGAATTGTGAAATCAAGCCTTGAACTGCTAATATGATTCCAAACCGGAATTGTGACCTCAGACTAGAATTGTGACCTCGAGCCTTGAATAGCAGTTGTGATTTTGAACTGTAATTGTGACCTCGAGCCTTGAATTGCAGTTGTGATTCCAAACGGGAATTGTGGCCTCAGACTGGAACTATGACCCCGGAGCCTTGAGCTGCAGTACTGATTCCAAACAGCTATTGCGTCCTCAGACTGCAGTTGTGACTTCGAGCCTTGAATTTTAGTTGTGATTCCAAAGCCGTATTGTGGCCTCAGACTGGAATTGTGATCTCGAGACAGGAATAGCAGTTGCGATTCCAAACAGGAATTGTGTCCTCATACTGGAATTGTGGCCTCATGACTTAAAATGCAAATGTGATTTGAAACTGGAATTGTGAACTCAAGCCTTGAACTGCAATTGTGATTCCAAATTGGAATTGTGAACTCAAGCCTTGAATAGCAGTTGTGATTCCAAACGGGAATTGTGGCCTCAGACTGGAATTGTGATCTCGAGCCTTGAACTGCAATTTTGATTCCAAACAAGAATTGTGACCGCAGACTGGATTTGTGACCTCGAGACTTGAACTACAATTGGATTTCAAACAGGAACTGGGGCCTCAGACTGGAATTGTGACCTCATTCCATGAACTCCTATTGTGATTCCAAACTGTAATAGTGAGCTCGAGCCTTGAACTGCAGTACTGATTCCAAACAGGAATTGGGGCCTCAGACTGGAATTGTGATCTCGAGACAGGAATAGCAGTTGTGATTCCAAACGGGAGTCGTGGCCTCAGACTGGAAATGTGACAACTAGGCTTGAGCTGCAGTTGTGATACCATACCGGAATTGAGTCTTCAGACTGGAATCATCACCTCGAGCAATGTAGAGCAGTTACGATTCAGAGACGGAATTGGGACCACAGACTGGAACTGTGACTTCGAACCTTGAAATTAAGTTGTGATTCCAAAGCGGAATTGTGGCCTCAGACTTGAATTGTGACCCTGAGCCTTGTGCTGCATCTGTGATACCAAACCGGAATTGGGTCTTCAGACTGGAATTGTGACCTCGAGACATGAACAGCAGTTGTGATTACAAAACGGAATTGGGGGCTCAGACTGAAATTGTGATATTCACCCTAGAACTGCAAATGTGATTCCAAACGGGATTTGTGACCACACACTGAATTTGTGACCTAGAGATTTGAGCTGCAGTTGTGATACCAAACCGATATTGGGACCTCAGACAGGAATTGTGTTCTCCAGCCTTGGGCTGCAATTGTGATTCCAAACTGGAATTGTGACCTAAGACTGGAATCGTGACCTCGAGACAGGATCAGCAGTTGTGATACCAAACGGGAATTGTGGCCTCAGACTGGAATGGTGACCCCGAGACTTGAACAGCACTTCTGATTCCAAACCGGAATTGTGACGGCAGACTGGAATTGAGACCTCGAACTTTGAACTGCAATTGTGATTCCAAACAGAAACTTTGACCTCAGAGAGTAATTGGGACCTCATTCTATGAACTGCTATTGTGATTCCAAACTGTAATTGTGACCTCGAGCCTTGAACTCCAGTTGTGATTCCAAACAGGACTTGTGACCTCAGACTGGAATTGTGACCTGGAGCCTTGACCGGCAGTTGTGAGTCCAACTGGGAATTGGGGCCTCAGACTGGAATTGTGACTCCTAGCCATGATCTGCAGTACTGATTCCAAACGGGAATTGTGGCCTCAGACTGGAATTGTGATCTCGAGACAGGAATAGCAGTTGTGATTCCAAACAGGAATCGTGGCCTCAGACTGGAAATGTGACAACTAGGCTTGAGCTGCAGTTGTGATACCATACCGGAATTGAGTCTTCAGACTGGAATCGTCACCTCGAGCAATGTAGAGCAGTTACGATTCAGAGCCGGAATTGGGACCTCAAACTGGAACTGTGACTACGAACCTTGAAATTAAGTTGTGATTCCAAATCGGAATTGGGTCCTCAGACTGGAATTGTGACCCTGAGCCTTGTGCTGCATCTGTGATACCAAACCGGAATTGGGTCCTCAGACTGGAATTGGGGGCTCAGACTGGAATTGTGATCTCGACCCTTGAACTGCAAATGTGATTCCAAACGGGATTTGTGACCACACACTGCATTTGTGACCTAGAGATTTGAGCTGCAGTTCTGATACCAAACCGCAATTGTGACCTCAGTCTGGCATTGTGATCTCAAGCCTTGAACTGCAATTGTGATTCCAAACCGGAATTGTGACCGCAGTCTGGAATTGAGACGTCGAGCTTTGAACTGCAATTGTGATTCCAAACAGAAATTATGACCTCAGAGAGTAATTGTGACCTCATTCCATGAACTCCTATTGTGATTCCAAACTGTAATTGTGACCTCGAGCCTTGAACTGCAGTACTGATTCCAAACAGGAATTGGGGCCTCAGACTGGAATTGTGATCTCGAGACAGGAATAGCAGTTGTGATTCCAAACGGGAATCGTGGCCTCAGACTGGAAATGTGACAACTAGGCTTGAGCTGCAGTTGTGATACCATACCGGAATTGAGTCTTCAGACTGGAATCGTCACCTCGAGCAATGTAGAGCAGTTGCGATTCAGAGCCGGAATTGGGACCTCAAACTGGAACTGTGACTACGAACCTTGAAATTAAGTTGTGATTCCAAATCGGAATTGGGTCCTCAGACTTGAATTGTGACCCTGAGCCTTGTGCTGCATCTGTGATACCAAACCGGAATTGGGTCCTCAGACTGGAATTGGGGGCTCAGACTGGAATTGTGATCTCGACCCTTGAACTGCAAATGTGATTCCAAACGGGATTTGTGACCACACACTGCATTTGTGACCTAGAGATTTGAGCTGCAGTTCTGATACCAAACCGCAATTGTGACCTCAGACTGGATTTGTGACCCCGAGCCTTGAGCTGCGGTTTTGATACCAAACCGGAATTGGGTCCTCAGACTGCAATTGTGTCTTCGAGCCTTGAACTTTAGTAGTGTTTCCTGACAGGATTTGGGGCCTAAGACTGGAATTGTGATCTCGAGACTTGAAATGTATTTGTGATACCAAACAGGATTCATGAACTCTGACTGCAATTGTGAGCTCAAGCCTTGAAGATCAGTTGTGATTCCAAACAGGAATTGTGTCCTCATACTGGAATTGTGGCCTCATGACTTAAAATGCAAATGTGATTTGAAACTGGAATTGTGTTCTCCAGCCTTGAAATGCAATTGTGATTCCAAACCGGAATTGTGAAATCAAGCCTTGAACTGCAATTGTGATTCCAAACCGGAATTGTGACCTCGAGGCTTGAATAGCAGTTGTAATTCCAAACGGGAATTGTGGCAGCAGACTAGAACTGTGACTCCGAGCCTTGAGCTTCAGTTGTGATTCCAAACGGGAATTGAGGCCTCAGACTGGAATTGTGACCTCATTCCATGAACTCCTATTGTGATTCCAAACTGTAATAGTGAGCTCGAGCCTTGAACTGCAGTACTGATTCCAAACAGGAATCGTGGCCTCAGACTGGAAATGTGACAACTAGGCTTGAGCTGCAGTTGTGATACCATACCGGAATTGAGTCTTCAGACTGGAATCATCACCTCGAGCAATGTAGAGCAGTTACGATTCAGAGCCGGAATTGGGACCTCAGACTGGAACTGTGACTACGAACCTTGAAATTAAGTTGTGATTCCAAAGCGGAATTGTGGCCTCAGACTTGAATTGTGACCCTGAGCCTTGTGCTGCATCTGTGATACCAAACCGGAATTGGGTCTTCAGACTGGAATTGTGACCTCGAGACATGAACAGCAGTTGTGATTACAAAACGGAATTGGGGGCTCAGACTGAAATTGTGATATTCACCCTAGAACTGCAAATGTGATTCCAAACGGGATTTGTGACCACACACTGAATTTGTGACCTAGAGATTTGAGCTGCAGTTGTGATACCAAACCGATATTGGGACCTCAGACAGGAATTGTGTTCTCCAGCCTCGTACTGCAATTGTGATTCCAAACTGGAATTGTGACCTAAGACTGGAATCGTGACCTCGAGACAGGATCAGCAGTTGTGATTCCAAACGGGAATTGTGGCCTCAGACTGGAATGGTGACCCCGAGACTTGAACAGCACTTCTGATTCCAAACCGGAATTGTGATGGCAGACTGGAATTGAGACCTCGAACTTTGAACTGCAATTGTGATTCCAAACAGAAACTTTGACCTCAGAGAGTAATTGTGACCTCATTCTATGAACTGCTATTGTGATTCCAAACTGTAATTGTGACCTCGAGCCTTGAACTCCAGTTGTGATTCCAAACAGGACTTGTGACCTCAGACTGGAATTGTGACCTCGAGCCTTGACCGGCAGTTGTGAGTCCAACTGGGAATTGGGGCCTCAGACTGGAATTGTGACTCCTAGCCATGATCTGCAGTACTGATTCCAAACGGGAATTGTGGCCTCAGACTGGAATTGTGATCTCGAGACAGGAATAGCAGTTGTGATTCCAAACAGGAATCGTGGCCTCAGACTGGAAATGTGACAACTAGGCTTGAGCTGCAGTTGTGATACCATACCGGAATTGAGTCTTCAGACTGGAATCGTCACCTCGAGCAATGTAGAGCAGTTGCGATTCAGAGCCGGAATTGGGACCTCAGACTGGAACTGTGACTTCAAACCTTGAAATTAAGTTGTGATTCCAAAGCGGAATTGTGGCCTCAGACTTGAAATTGTGACCCTGAGCCTTGTGCTGCATTTCTGATACCAAACCGGAATTGGGTCCTCAGACTGGAATCGTGATCTCGAGACATGAACATCAGTTGTGATTCCAACACGGAATTGGGGGCTCAGACTGGAATTGTGATCTCGAGCCTTGAACTGCCATTGTGATTTCAAATCGGAATTGGGTCCTCAGACTGGAATCGTGACCTCGAGACAGGATCAGCAGTTGTGATTCCAAACGGGAATTGTGGCCTCAGACTGGAATTGTGACCCCGAGCCTTGGGCTGCACTTGTGATTCCAAACCAGTATAGGGTCATCAGACTAGAATCGTGTCTTCGAGCCTTGAACTTTAGTAGTGTTTCCTGACAGGATTTGGGGCCTAAGACTGGAATTGTGATCTTGAGAGTTGAAATGCAATTGTGATTCCAAACAGGATTCATGAACTCTGACTGGAATTGTGACCTCGAGCATTGAACATCAATCGTGATTCCCAACATGAATTCTATCCTCATACTGGAATTGTGGCCTCAAGACTTAAAATGCAAATGTGATTTCAAACTGGAATTGTGACCTCAAGCCTTGAAATGTAATTGTTATTTCAAACCGGAATTGTGAAATCAAGCCTTGAACTGCTAATATGATTCCAAACCGGAATTGTGACCTCAGACTAGAATTGTGACCTCGAGCCTTGAATAGCAGTTGTGATTTTGAACTGTAATTGTGACCTCGAGCCTTGAATTGCAGTTGTGATTCCAAACGGGAATTGTGGCCTCAGACTGGAACTATGACCCCGGAGCCTTGAGCTGCAGTACTGATTCCAAACAGCTATTGCGACCTCAGACTGCAGTTGTGACTTCGAGCCTTGAATTTTAGTTGTGATTCCAAAACCGTATTGTGGCCTCAGACTGGAATTGTGATCTCGAGACAGGAATAGCAGTTGCGATTCCAAACAGGAATTGTGTCCTCATACTGGAATTGTGGCCTCATGACTTAAAATGCAAATGTGATTTGAAACTGGAATTGTGAACTCAAGCCTTGAACTGCAATTGTGATTCCAAATTGGAATTGTGAACTCAAGCCTTGAATAGCAGTTGTGATTCCAAACGGGAATTGTGGCCTCAGACTGCAATTGTGATCTCGAGACTTGAACTGCAATTTTGATTCCAAACAAGAATTGTGACCGCAGACTGGATTTGTGACCTCGAGACTTGAACTACAATTGGATTTCAAACAGGAACTGGGGCCTCAGACTGGAATTGTGACCTCATTCCATGAACTCCTATTGTGATTCCAAACTGTAATAGTGAGCTCGAGCCTTGAACTGCAGTACTGATTCCAAACAGGAATTGGGGCCTCAGACTGGAATTGTGATCTCGAGACAGGAATAGCAGTTGTGATTCCAAACGGGAGTCGTGGCCTCAGACTGGAAATGTGACAACTAGGCTTGAGCTGCAGTTGTGATACCATACCGGAATTGAGTCTTCAGACTGGAATCATCACCTCGAGCAATGTAGAGCAGTTACGATTCAGAGCCGGAATTGGGACCACAGACTGGAACTGTGACTTCGAACCTTGAAATTAAGTTGTGATTCCAAAGCGGAATTGTGGCCTCAGACTTGAATTGTGACCCTGAGCCTTGTGCTGCATCTGTGATACCAAACCGGAATTGGGTCTTCAGACTGGAATTGTGACCTCGAGACATGAACAGCAGTTGTGATTACAAAACGGAATTGGGGGCTCAGACTGAAATTGTGATATTCACCCTAGAACTGCAAATGTGATTCCAAACGGGATTTGTGACCACACACTGAATTTGTGACCTAGAGATTTGAGCTGCAGTTGTGATACCAAACCGATATTGGGACCTCAGACAGGAATTGTGTTCTCCAGCCTCGTACTGCAATTGTGATTCCAAACTGGAATTGTGACCTAAGACTGGAATCGTGACCTCGAGACAGGATCAGCAGTTGTGATACCAAACGGGAATTGTGGCCTCAGACTGGAATGGTGACCCCGAGACTTGAACAGCACTTCTGATTCCAAACCGGAATTGTGACGGCAGACTGGAATTGAGACCTCGAACTTTGAACTGCAATTGTGATTCCAAACAGAAACTTTGACCTCAGAGAGTAATTGGGACCTCATTCTATGAACTGCTATTGTGATTCCAAACTGTAATTGTGACCTCGAGCCTTGAACTCCAGTTGTGATTCCAAACAGGACTTGTGACCTCAGACTGGAATTGTGACCTGGAGCCTTGACCGGCAGTTGTGAGTCCAACTGGGAATTGGGGCCTCAGACTGGAATTGTGACTCCTAGCCATGATCTGCAGTACTGATTCCAAACGGGAATTGTGGCCTCAGACTGGAATTGTGATCTCGAGACAGGAATAGCAGTTGTGATTCCAAACAGGAATCGTGGCCTCAGACTGGAAATGTGACAACTAGGCTTGAGCTGCAGTTGTGATACCATACCGGAATTGAGTCTTCAGACTGGAATCGTCACCTCGAGCAATGTAGAGCAGTTACGATTCAGAGCCGGAATTGGGACCTCAAACTGGAACTGTGACTACGAACCTTGAAATTAAGTTGTGATTCCAAATCGGAATTGGGTCCTCAGACTGGAATTGTGACCCTGAGCCTTGTGCTGCATCTGTGATACCAAACCGGAATTGGGTCCTCAGACTGGAATTGGGGGCTCAGACTGGAATTGTGATCTCGACCCTTGAACTGCAAATGTGATTCCAAACGGGATTTGTGACCACACACTGCATTTGTGACCTAGAGATTTGAGCTGCAGTTCTGATACCAAACCGCAATTGTGACCTCAGTCTGGCATTGTGATCTCAAGCCTTGAACTGCAATTGTGATTCCAAACCGGAATTGTGACCGCAGTCTGGAATTGAGACGTCGAGCTTTGAACTGCAATTGTGATTCCAAACAGAAATTGTGACCTCAGACTGGAATTGTGACCTCATTCCATGAACTCCTATTGTGATTCCAAACTGTAATAGTGAGCTCGAGCCTTGAACTGCAGTACTGATTCCAAACAGGAATTGGGGCCTCAGACTGGAATTGTGATCTCGAGACAGGAATAGCAGTTGTGATTCCAAACGGGAGTCGTGGCCTCAGACTGGAAATGTGACAACTAGGCTTGAGCTGCAGTTGTGATACCATACCGGAATTGAGTCTTCAGACTGGAATCATCACCTCGAGCAATGTAGAGCAGTTGCGATTCAGAGCCGGAATTGGGACCTCAAACTGGAACTGTGACTACGAACCTTGAAATTAAGTTGTGATTCCAAATCGGAATTGGGTCCTCAGACTTGAATTGTGACCCTGAGCCTTGTGCTGCATCTGTGATACCAAACCGGAATTGGGTCTTCAGACTGGAATTGTGACCTCGAGACATGAACAGCAGTTGTGATTACAAAACGGAATTGGGGGCTCAGACTGAAATTGTGATATTCACCCTAGAACTGCAAATGTGATTCCAAACGGGATTTGTGACCACACACTGAATTTGTGACCTAGAGATTTGAGCTGCAGTTGTGATACCAAACCGATATTGGGACCTCAGACAGGAATTGTGTTCTCCAGCCTCGTACTGCAATTGTGATTCCAAACTGGAATTGTGACCTAAGACTGGAATCGTGACCTCGAGACAGGATCAGCAGTTGTGATACCAAACGGGAATTGTGGCCTCAGACTGGAATGGTGACCCCGAGACTTGAACAGCACTTCTGATTCCAAACCGGAATTGTGACGGCAGACTGGAATTGAGACCTCGAACTTTGAACTGCAATTGTGATTCCAAACAGAAACTTTGACCTCAGAGAGTAATTGTGACCTCATTCTATGAACTGCTATTGTGATTCCAAACTGTAATTGTGACCTCGAGCCTTGAACTCCAGTTGTGATTCCAAACAGGACTTGTGACCTCAGACTGGAATTGTGACCTCGAGCCTTGACCGGCAGTTGTGAGTCCAACTGGGAATTGGGGCCTCAGACTGGAATTGTGACTCCTAGCCATGATCTGCAGTACTGATTCCAAACGGGAATTGTGGCCTCAGACTGGAATTGTGATCTCGAGACAGGAATAGCAGTTGTGATTCCAAACAGGAATCGTGGCCTCAGACTGGAAATGTGACAACTAGGCTTGAGCTGCAGTTGTGATACCATACCGGAATTGAGTCTTCAGACTGGAATCGTCACCTCGAGCAATGTAGAGCAGTTACGATTCAGAGCCGGAATTGGGACCTCAAACTGGAACTGTGACTACGAACCTTGAAATTAAGTTGTGATTCCAAATCGGAATTGGGTCCTCAGACTGGAATTGTGACCCTGAGCCTTGTGCTGCATCTGTGATACCAAACCGGAATTGGGTCCTCAGACTGGAATTGGGGGCTCAGACTGGAATTGTGATCTCGACCCTTGAACTGCAAATGTGATTCCAAACGGGATTTGTGACCACACACTGCATTTGTGACCTAGAGATTTGAGCTGCAGTTCTGATACCAAACCGCAATTGTGACCTCAGTCTGGCATTGTGATCTCAAGCCTTGAACTGCAATTGTGATTCCAAACCGGAATTGTGACCGCAGTCTGGAATTGAGACGTCGAGCTTTGAACTGCAATTGTGATTCCAAACAGAAATTATGACCTCAGACTGGAATTGTGACCTCATTCCATGAACTCCTATTGTGATTCCAAACTGTAATAGTGAGCTCGAGCCTTGAACTGCAGTACTGATTCCAAACAGGAATTGGGGCCTCAGACTGGAATTGTGATCTCGAGACAGGAATAGCAGTTGTGATTCCAAACGGGAGTCGTGGCCTCAGACTGGAAATGTGACAACTAGGCTTGAGCTGCAGTTGTGATACCATACCGGAATTGAGTCTTCAGACTGGAATCGTCACCTCGAGCAATGTAGAGCAGTTGCGATTCAGAGCCGGAATTGGGACCTCAAACTGGAACTGTGACTACGAACCTTGAAATTAAGTTGTGATTCCAAATCGGAATTGGGTCCTCAGACTTGAATTGTGACCCTGAGCCTTGTGCTGCATCTGTGATACCAAACCGGAATTGGGTCCTCAGACTGGAATTGGGGGCTCAGACTGGAATTGTGATCTCGACCCTTGAACTGCAAATGTGATTCCAAACGGGATTTGTGACCACACACTGCATTTGTGACCTAGAGATTTGAGCTGCAGTTCTGATACCAAACCGCAATTGTGACCTCAGACTGGATTTGTGACCCCGAGCCTTGAGCTGCGGTTTTGATACCAAACCGGAATTGGGTCCTCAGACTGCAATTGTGTCTTCGAGCCTTGAACTTTAGTAGTGTTTCCTGACAGGATTTGGGGCCTAAGACTGGAATTGTGATCTCGAGACTTGAAATGTATTTGTGATACCAAACAGGATTCATGAACTCTGACTGCAATTGTGAGCTCAAGCCTTGAAGATCAGTTGTGATTCCAAACAGGAATTGTGTCCTCATACTGGAATTGTGGCCTCATGACTTAAAATGCAAATGTGATTTGAAACTGGAATTGTGTTCTCCAGCCTTGAAATGCCATTGTGATTCCAAACCGGAATTGTGAAATCAAGCCTTGAACTGCAATTGTGATTCCAAACCGGAATTGTGACCTCGAGGCTTGAATAGCAGTTGTAATTCCAAACGGGAATTGTGGCCTCAGACTAGAACTGTGACTCCGAGCCTTGAACTCCAGTTGTGATTCCAAACAGGACTTGTGACCTCAGACTGGAATTGTGACCTCGAGCCTTGACCGGCAGTTGTGAGTCCAACTGGGAACTGGGGCCTCAGACTGGAATTGTGACTCCTAGCCATGATCTGCAGTACTGATTCCAAACGGGAATTGGGGCCTCAGACTGGAATTGTGACCTCATTCCATGAACTCCTATTGTGATTCCAAACTGTAATAGTGAGCTCGAGCCTTGAACTGCAGTACTGATTCCAAACAGGAATTGGGGCCTCAGACTGGAATTGTGATCTCGAGACAGGAATAGCAGTTGTGATTCCAAACGGGAGTCGTGGCCTCAGACTGGAAATGTGACAACTAGGCTTGAGCTGCAGTTGTGATACCATACCGGAATTGAGTCTTCAGACTGGAATCGTCACCTCGAGCAATGTAGAGCAGTTGCGATTCAGAGCCGGAATTGGGACCTCAAACTGGAACTGTGACTACGAACCTTGAAATTAAGTTGTGATTCCAAATCGGAATTGGGTCCTCAGACTTGAATTGTGACCCTGAGCCTTGTGCTGCATCTGTGATACCAAACCGGAATTGGGTCCTCAGACTGGAATTGGGGGCTCAGACTGGAATTGTGATCTCGACCCTTGAACTGCAAATGTGATTCCAAACGGGATTTGTGACCACACACTGCATTTGTGACCTAGAGATTTGAGCTGCAGTTCTGATACCAAACCGCAATTGTGACCTCAGACTGGATTTGTGACCCCGAGCCTTGAGCTGCGGTTTTGATACCAAACCGGAATTGGGTCCTCAGACTGCAATTGTGTCTTCGAGCCTTGAACTTTAGTAGTGTTTCCTGACAGGATTTGGGGCCTAAGACTGGAATTGTGATCTCGAGACTTGAAATGTATTTGTGATACCAAACAGGATTCATGAACTCTGACTGCAATTGTGAGCTCAAGCCTTGAAGATCAGTTGTGATTCCAAACAGGAATTGTGTCCTCATACTGGAATTGTGGCCTCATGACTTAAAATGCAAATGTGATTTGAAACTGGAATTGTGTTCTCCAGCATTGAACTGCAATTGTGATTCCAAACCGGAATTGTGACCTCGAGGCTTGAATAGCAGTTGTAATTCCAAACGGGAATTGTGGCCTCAGACTAGAACTGTGACTCCGAGCCTTGAGCTTCAGTTGTGATTCCAAACGGGAATTGAGGCCTCAGACTGGAATTGTGACCTCATTCCATGAACTCCTATTGTGATTCCAAACTGTAATAGTGAGCTCGAGCCTTGAACTGCAGTACTGATTCCAAACAGGAATTGGGGCCTCAGACTGGAATTGTGATCTCGAGACAGGAATAGCAGTTGTGATTCCAAACGGGAATCGTGGCCTCAGACTGGAAATGTGACAACTAGGCTTGAGCTGCAGTTGTGATACCATACCGGAATTGAGTCTTCAGACTGGAATCATCACCTCGAGCAATGTAGAGCAGTTACGATTCAGAGCCGGAATTGGGACCTCAGACTGGAACTGTGACTTCGAACCTTGAAATTAAGTTGTGATTCCAAAGCGGAATTGTGGCCTCAGACTTGAATTGTGACCCTGAGCCTTGTGCTGCATCTGTGATACCAAACCGGAATTGGGTCTTCAGACTGGAATTGTGACCTCGAGACATGAACAGCAGTTGTGATTACAAAACGGAATTGGGGGCTCAGACTGAAATTGTGATATTCACCCTAGAACTGCAAATGTGATTCCAAACGGGATTTGTGACCACACACTGAATTTGTGACCTAGAGATTTGAGCTGCAGTTGTGATACCAAACCGATATTGGGACCTCAGACAGGAATTGTGTTCTCCAGCCTCGTACTGCAATTGTGATTCCTAACTGGAATTGTGACCTAAGACTGGAATCGTGACCTCGAGACAGGATCAGCAGTTGTGATACCAAACGGGAATTGTGGCCTCAGACTGGAATGGTGACCCCGAGACTTGAACAGCACTTCTGATTCCAAACCGGAATTGTGACGGCAGACTGGAATTGAGACCTCGAACTTTGAACTGCAATTGTGATTCCAAACAGAAACTTTGACCTCAGAGAGTAATTGTGACCTCATTCTATGAACTGCTATTGTGATTCCAAACTGTAATTGTGACCTCGAGCCTTGAACTCCAGTTGTGATTCCAAACAGGACTTGTGACCTCAGACTGGAATTGTGACCTCGAGCCTTGACCGGCAGTTGTGAGTCCAACTGGGAATTGGGGCCTCAGACTGGAATTGTGACTCCTAGCCATGATCTGCAGTACTGATTCCAAACGGGAATTGTGGCCTCAGACTGGAATTGTGATCTCGAGACAGGAATAGCAGTTGTGATTCCAAACAGGAATCGTGGCCTCAGACTGGAAATGTGACAACTAGGCTTGAGCTGCAGTTGTGATACCATACCGGAATTGAGTCTTCAGACTGGAATCGTCACCTCGAGCAATGTAGAGCAGTTACGATTCAGAGCCGGAATTGGGACCTCAAACTGGAACTGTGACTACGAACCTTGAAATTAAGTTGTGATTCCAAATCGGAATTGGGTCCTCAGACTGGAATTGTGACCCTGAGCCTTGTGCTGCATCTGTGATACCAAACCGGAATTGGGTCCTCAGACTGGAATTGGGGGCTCAGACTGGAATTGTGATCTCGACCCTTGAACTGCAAATGTGATTCCAAACGGGATTTGTGACCACACACTGCATTTGTGACCTAGAGATTTGAGCTGCAGTTCTGATACCAAACCGCAATTGTGACCTCAGACTGGATTTGTGACCCCGAGCCTTGAGCTGCGGTTTTGATACCAAACCGGAATTGGGTCCTCAGACTGCAATTGTGTCTTCGAGCCTTGAACTTTAGTAGTGTTTCCTGACAGGATTTGGGGCCTAAGACTGGAATTGTGATCTCGAGACTTGAAATGTATTTGTGATACCAAACAGGATTCATGAACTCTGACTGCAATTGTGAGCTCAAGCCTTGAAGATCAGTTGTGATTCCAAACAGGAATTGTGTCCTCATACTGGAATTGTGGCCTCATGACTTAAAATGCAAATGTGATTTGAAACTGGAATTGTGTTCTCCAGCCTTGAAATGCAATTGTGATTCCAAACCGGAATTGTGAAATCAAGCCTTGAACTGCAATTGTGATTCCAAACCGGAATTGTGACCTCGAGGCTTGAATAGCAGTTGTAATTCCAAACGGGAATTGTGGCCTCAGACTAGAACTGTGACTCCGAGCCTTGAGCTTCAGTTGTGATTCCAAACGGGAATTGAGGCCTCAGACTGGAATTGTGACCTCATTCCATGAACTCCTATTGTGATTCCAAACTGTAATAGTGAGCTCGAGCCTTGAACTGCAGTACTGATTCCAAACAGGAATTGGGGCCTCAGACTGGAATTGTGATCTCGAGACAGGAATAGCAGTTGTGATTCCAAACGGGAATCGTGGCCTCAGACTGGAAATGTGACAACTAGGCTTGAGCTCCAGTTGTGATACCATACCGGAATTGAGTCTTCAGACTGGAATCGTCACCTCGAGCAATGTAGAGCAGTTACGATTCAGAGACGGAATTGGGACCTCAGACTGGAACTGTGACTTCAAACCTTGAAATTAAGTTGTGATTCCAAAGCGGAATTGTGGCCTCAGACTTGAAATTGTGACCCTGAGCCTTGTGCTGCATTTCTGATACCAAACCGGAATTGGGTCCTCAGACTGGAATCGTGATCTCGAGACATGAACATCAGTTGTGATTCCAACACGGAATTGGGGGCTCAGACTGGAATTGTGATCTCGAGCCTTGAACTGCCATTGTGATTTCAAATCGGAATTGGGTCCTCAGACTGGAATCGTGACCTCGAGACAGGATCAGCAGTTGTGATTCCAAACGGGAATTGTGGCCTCAGACTGGAATTGTGACCCCGAGCCTTGGGCTGCACTTGTGATTCCAAACCAGTATAGGGTCATCAGACTAGAATCGTGTCTTCGAGCCTTGAACTTTAGTAGTGTTTCCTGACAGGATTTGGGGCCTAAGACTGGAATTGTGATCTTGAGAGTTGAAATGCAATTGTGATTCCAAACAGGATTCATGAACTCTGACTGGAATTGTGACCTCGAGCATTGAACATCAATCGTGATTCCCAACATGAATTCTATCCTCATACTGGAATTGTGGCCTCAAGACTTAAAATGCAAATGTGATTTCAAACTGGAATTGTGACCTCAAGCCTTGAAATGCAATTGTTATTTCAAACCGGAATTGTGAAATCAAGCCTTGAACTGCTAATATGATTCCAAACCGGAATTGTGACCTCAGACTAGAATTGTGACCTCGAGCCTTGAATAGCAGTTGTGATTTTGAACTGTAATTGTGACCTCGAGCCTTGAATTGCAGTTGTGATTCCAAACGGGAATTGTGGCCTCAGACTGGAACTATGACCCCGGAGCCTTGAGCTGCAGTACTGATTCCAAACAGCTATTGCGTCCTCAGACTGCAGTTGTGACTTCGAGCCTTGAATTTTAGTTGTGATTCCAAAACCGTATTGTGGCCTCAGACTGGAATTGTGATCTCGAGACAGGAATAGCAGTTGTGATTCCAAACAGGAATTGTGTCCTCATACTGGAATTGTGGCCTCATGACTTAAAATGCAAATGTGATTTGAAACTGGAATTGTGAACTCAAGCCTTGAACTGCAATTGTGATTCCAAATTGGAATTGTGAACTCAAGCCTTGAATAGCAGTTGTGATTCCAAACGGGAATTGTGGCCTCAGACTGGAATTGTGATCTCGAGCCTTGAACTGCAATTTTGATTCCAAACAAGAATTGTGACCGCAGACTGGATTTGTGACCTCGAGACTTGAACTACAATTGGATTTCAAACAGGAACTGGGGCCTCAGACTGGAATTGTGACCTCATTCCATGAACTCCTATTGTGATTCCAAACTGTAATAGTGAGCTCGAGCCTTGAACTGCAGTACTGATTCCAAACAGGAATTGGGGCCTCAGACTGGAATTGTGATCTCGAGACAGGAATAGCAGTTGTGATTCCAAACGGGAATCGTGGCCTCAGACTGGAAATGTGACAACTAGGCTTGAGCTGCAGTTGTGATACCATACCGGAATTGAGTCTTCAGACTGGAATCGTCACCTCGAGCAATGTAGAGCAGTTGCGATTCAGAGCCAGAATTGGGACCTCAAACTGGAACTGTGACTACGAACCTTGAAATTAAATTGTGATTCCAAATCGGAATTGGGTCCTCAGACTGGAATTGTGACCCTGAGCCTTGTGCTGCATCTGTGATACCAAACCGGAATTGGGTCCTCAGACTGGAATTGGGGGCTCAGACTGGAATTGTGATCTCGACCCTAGAACTGCAAATGTGATTCCAAACGGGATTTGTGACCACACACTGCATTTGTGACCTAGAGATTTGAGCTGCAGTTCTGATACCAAACCGCAATTGTGACCTCAGTCTGGCATTGTGATCTCAAGCCTTGAACTGCAATTGTGATTCCAAACCGGAATTGTGACCGCAGTCTGGAATTGAGACGTCGAGCTTTGAACTGCAATTGTGATTCCAAACAGAAATTATGACCTCAGACTGGAATTGTGACCTCATTCCATGAACTCCTATTGTGATTCCAAACTGTAATAGTGAGCTCGAGCCTTGAACTGCAGTACTGATTCCAAACCGCAATTGTGACCTCAGACTGGATTTGTGACCCCGAGCCTTGAGCTGTGGTTTTGATACCAAACCGGTATTGGGTCCTCAGACTGCAATTGTGTCTTCGAGCCTTGAACTTTAGTAGTGTTTCCTGACAGGATTTGGGGCCTAAGACTGGAATTGTGATCTCGAGACTTGAAATGTATTTGTGATACCAAACAGGATTCATGAACTCTGACTGCAATTGTGAGCTCAAGCCTTGAAGATCAGTTGTGATTCCAAACAGGAATTGTGTCCTCATACTGGAATTGTGGCCTCATGACTTAAAATGCAAATGTGATTTGAAACTGGAATTGTGTTCTCCATCCTTGAAATGCAATTGTGATTCCAAACCGGAATTGTGAAATCAAGCCTTGAACTGCAATTGTGATTCCAAACCGGAATTGTGACCTCGAGGCTTGAATAGCAGTTGTAATTCCAAACGGGAATTGTGGCCTCAGACTAGAACTGTGACTCCGAGCCTTGAGCTTCAGTTGTGATTCCAAACGGGAATTGAGGCCTCAGACTGGAATTGTGATCTCGACCCTTGAATTGTAAATGTGATTCCAAACGGGATTAGTGACCACACACTGAATTTGTGACCTAGAGATTTGAGCTGCAGTTGTGGAACCAAACCGATATCGGGACCTCAGACTGGAATTGTGACCCTGAACCTTAAGCTGCAGCTCTGAAATCAAACCGGAATTGGGGGCTCAGACTGGAATTGTGATCTCGGGCCTTGAACTGCCATTGTGATTCCAAACGGGAATTGTGGCTTCAGACTGGAATTGTGACCGCGAGACATGAACAGCAGTTGTGATTACAAAACGGAATTGGGGGCTCAGACTGGAATTGTGATCTCGAGCCTTGAACTGCCATTGTGATTCCAAACAGGAATTGTGGCCTCAGACTGCAATTGTGATCTTGAGCCTTGAACTGCAATTTTGATTCCAAACAAGAATTGTGACCTCAGACTGGATTTGTGACCTCGAGCCTTGGACTACAATTGGAATTCAAACAGGAATTGGGGCCTCAGACTGGAATTGTGATCTCGAGACTTGAACTGCAATTGTGATTCCAAACTGGAATTGTAAACTCAAGCCTTCAATAGCAGTTCTGATTCCAAAGCGGAATTGTGGCCTCAGACTTGAATTGTGACCCTGAGCCTTGTGCTGCATTTGTGATACCAAACCGGAATTGGGTCCTCAGACTGGAATCGTGATCTCGAGACATGAACATCAGTTGTGATTCCAACACGGAATTGGGTCCTCAGACTGGAATCGTGATCTCGAGACATGAACATTAGTTGTGATTCCAACACGGAATTGGGGGCTCAGACTGGAATTGTGATCTCGAGCCTTGAACTGCCATTGTGATTTCAAATCGGAATTGGGTCCTCAGACTGGAATCGTGACCTCGAGACAGGATCAGCAGTTGTGATTCCAAACGGGAATTGTGGCCTCAGACTGGAATTGTGACCCCGAGCATTGAGCAGCAGTTGTGATTCCAAAGCGGAATTGTGGCCTCAGTCTGGCATTGTGATCTCAAGCCTTGAACTGCAATTGTGATTCCAAACCGGAATTGTGACCGCAGTCTGGAATTGAGACGTCGAGCTTTGAACTGCAATTGTGATTCCAAACAGAAATTATGACCTCAGAGAGTAATTGTGACCTCATTCCATGAACTCCTATTGTGATTCCAAACTGTAATAGTGAGCTCGAGCCTTGAACTGCAGTACTGATTCCAAACAGGAATTGGGGCCTCAGACTGGAATTGTGATCTCGAGACAGGAATAGCAGTTGTGATTCCAAACGGGAATCGTGGCCTCAGACTGGAAATGTGACAACTAGGCTTGAGCTGCAGTTGTGATACCATACCGGAATTGAGTCTTCAGACTGGAATCATCACCTCGAGCAATGTAGAGCAGTTACGATTCAGAGCCGGAATTGGGACCTCAGACTGGAACAGTGACTTCAAACCTTGAAATTAAGTTGTGATTCCAAATCGGAATTGTGGCCTCAGACTTGAATTGTGACCCTGAGCCTTGTGCTGCATCTGTGATACCAAACCGGAATTGGGTCTTCAGACTGGAATTGTGACCTCGAGACATGAACAGCAGTTGTGATTACAAAACGGAATTGGGGGCTCAGACTGAAATTGTGATATTCACCCTAGAACTGCAAATGTGATTCCAAACGGGATTTGTGACCACACACTGAATTTGTGACCTAGAGATTTGAGCTGCAGTTGTGATACCAAACCGATATTGGGACCTCAGACAGGAATTGTGTTCTCCAGCCTCGTACTGCAATTGTGATTCCAAACTGGAATTGTGACCTAAGACTGGAATCGTGACCTCGAGACAGGATCAGCAGTTGTGATTCCAAACGGGAATTGTGGCCTCAGACTGGAATGGTGACCCCGAGACTTGAACAGCACTTCTGATTCCAAACCGGAATTGTGACGGCAGACTGGAATTGAGACCTCGAACTTTGAACTGCAATTGTGATTCCAAACAGAAACTTTGACCTCAGAGAGTAATTGGGACCTCATTCTATGAACTGCTATTGTGATTCCAAACTGTAATTGTGACCTCGAGCCTTGAACTCCAGTTGTGATTCCAAACAGGACTTGTGACCTCAGACTGGAATTGTGACCTCGAGCCTTGACCGGCATTTGTGAGTCCAACTGGGAATTGGGGCCTCAGACTGGAATTGTGACTCCTAGCCATGATCTGCAGTACTGATTCCAAACGGGAATTGTGGCCTCAGACTGGAATTGTGATCTCGAGACAGGAATAGCAGTTGTGATTCCAAACAGGAATCGTGGCCTCAGACTGGAAATGTGACAACTAGGCTTGAGCTGCAGTTGTGATACCATACCGGAATTGAGTCTTCAGACTGGAATCGTCACCTCGAGCAATGTAGAGCAGTTACGATTCAGAGCCGGAATTGGGACCTCAGACTGGAACTGTGACTTCAAACCTTGAAATTAAGTTGTGATTCCAAAGCGGAATTGTGGCCTCAGACTTGAAATTGTGACCCTGAGCCTTGTGCTGCATTTCTGATACCAAACCGGAATTGGGTCCTCAGACTGGAATCGTGATCTCGAGACATGAACATCAGTTGTGATTCCAACACGGAATTGGGGGCTCAGACTGGAATTGTGATCTCGAGCCTTGAACTGCCATTGTGATTTCAAATCGGAATTGGGTCCTCAGACTGGAATCGTGACCTCGAGACAGGATCAGCAGTTGTGATTCCAAACGGGAATTGTGGCCTCAGACTGGAATTGTGACCCTGAGCATTGAGCAGCAGTTGTGATTCCAAAGCGGAATTGTGGCCTCAGACTTGAAATTGTGACCCTGAGCCTTGTGCTGCATTTCTGATACCAAACCGGAATTGGGTCCTCAGATGGAATCGTGATCTCGAGACATGAACATCAGTTGTGATTCCAAACAGGAATATTGACCTAAGACTGGAATTGTGATTTCATTCCATGAACTGCTATTGTGAATCCAAACTGTAATTGTGACCTCGATCCTTGAACTTCAATTGTGATTCCAAACGGGAATTGTGGCCTCAGACTGGAATTGTGACCCCGAGCCTTGGGCTGCACTTGTGATTCCAAACCAGTATAGGGTCATCAGACTAGAATCGTGTCTTCGAGCCTTGAACTTTAGTAGTGTTTCCTGACAGGATTTGGGGCCTAAGACTGGAATTGTGATCTTGAGAGTTGAAATGCAATTGTGATTCCAAACAGGATTCATGAACTCTGACTGGAATTGTGACCTCGAGCATTGAACATCAATCGTGATTCCCAACATGAATTCTATCCTCATACTGGAATTGTGGCCTCAAGACTTAAAATGCAAATGTGATTTCAAACTGGAATTGTGACCTCAAGCCTTGAAATGCAATTGTTATTTCAAACCGGAATTGTGAAATCAAGCCTTGAACTGCTAATATGATTCCAAACCGGAATTGTGACCTCAGACTAGAATTGTGACCTCGAGCCTTGAATAGCAGTTGTGATTTTGAACTGTAATTGTGACCTCGAGCCTTGAATTGCAGTTGTGATTCCAAACGGGAATTGTGGTCTCAGACTGGAACTATGACCCCGGAGCCTTGAGCTGCAGTACTGATTCCAAACAGCTATTGCGTCCTCAGACTGCAGTTGTGACTTCGAGCCTTGAATTTTAGTTGTGATTCCAAAGCCGTATTGTGGCCTCAGACTGGAATTGTGACCTCGAGGCTTGAACATCAATTGTGATTCCAAACAGGAATTGTGTCCTCATACTGGAATTGTGGCCTCATGACTTAAAATGCAAATGTGATTTGAAACTGGAATTGTGAACTCAAGCCTTGAACTGCAATTGTGATTCCAAATTGGAATTGTGAACTCAAGCCTTGAATAGCAGTTGTGATTCCAAACGGGAATTGTGGCCTCAGACTGGAATTGTGATCTCGAGCCTTGAACTGCAATTTTGATTCCAAACAAGAATTGTGACCGCAGACTGGATTTGTGACCTCGAGACTTGAACTACAATTGGATTTCAAACAGGAACTGGGGCCTCAGACTGGAATTGTGACCTCATTCCATGAACTCCTATTGTGATTCCAAACTGTAATAGTGAGCTCGAGCCTTGAACTGCAGTACTGATTCCAAACAGGAATTGGGGCCTCAGATTGGAATTGTGATCTCGAGACAGGAATAGCAGTTGTGATTCCAAACAGGAATCGTGGCCTCAGACTGGAAATGTGACAACTAGGCTTGAGCTGCAGTTGTGATACCATACCGGAAATTGACTCTTCAGACTGGAATCGTCACCTCGAGCAATGTAGAGCAGTTGCGATTCAGAGCCGGAATTGGGACCTCAAACTGGAACTGTGACTACGAACCTTGAAATTAAGTTGTGATTCCAAATCGGAATTGGGTCCTCAGACTGGAATTGTGACCCTGAGCCTTGTGCTGCATCTGTGATACCAAACCGGAATTGGGTCCTCAGACTGGAATTGGGGGCTCAGACTGGAATTGTGATCTCGACCCTTGAACTGCAAATGTGATTCCAAATGGGATTTGTGACCACACACTGCATTTGTGACCTAGAGATTTGAGCTGCAGTTCTGATACCAAACCGCAATTGTGACCTCAGACTGGATTTGTGACCCCGAGCCTTGAGCTGTGGTTTTGATACCAAACCGGTATTGGGTCCTCAGACTGCAATTGTGTCTTCGAGCCTTGAACTTTAGTAGTGTTTCCTGACAGGATTTGGGGCCTAAGACTGGAATTGTGATCTCGAGACTTGAAATGTATTTGTGATACCAAACAGGATTCATGAACTCTGACTGCAATTGTGAGCTCAAGCCTTGAAGATCAGTTGTGATTCCAAACAGGAATTGTGTCCTCATACTGGAATTGTGGCCTCATGACTTAAAATGCAAATGTGATTTGAAACTGGAATTGTGTTCTCCAGCCTTGAAATGCCATTGTGATTCCAAACCGGAATTGTGAAATCAAGCCTTGAACTGCAATTGTGATTCCAAACCGGAATTGTGACCTCGAGGCTTGAATAGCAGTTGTAATTCCAAACGGGAATTGTGGCCTCAGACTAGAACTGTGACTCCGAGCCTTGAGCTTCAGTTGTGATTCCAAACGGGAATTGAGGCCTCAGACTGGAATTGTGATCTCGACCCTTGAATTGTAAATGTGATTCCAAACGGGATTAGTGACCACACACTGAATTTGTGACCTAGAGATTTGAGCTGCAGTTGTGGAACCAAACCGATATCGGGACCTCAGACTGGAATTGTGACCCTGAACCTTAAGCTGCAGCTCTGAAATCAAACCGGAATTGGGGGCTCAGACTGGAATTGTGATCTCGGGCCTTGAACTGCCATTGTGATTCCAAACGGGAATTGTGGCCTCAGACTGGAATTGTGACCGCGAGACATGAACAGCAGTTGTGATTACAAAACGGAATTGGGGGCTCAGACTGGAATTGTGATCTCGAGCCTTGAACTGCCATTGTGATTCCAAACAGGAATTGTGGCCTCAGACTGCAATTGTGATCTTGAGCCTTGAACTGCAATTTTGATTCCAAACAAGAATTGTGACCTCAGACTGGATGTGTGACCTCGAGCCTTGGACTACAATTGGAATTCAAACAGGAATTGTGGCCTCAGACTGGAATTGTGATCTCGAGACTTGAACTGCAATTGTGATTCCAAACTGGAATTGTAAACTCAAGCCTTCAATAGCAGTTCTGATTCCAAAGCGGAATTGTGGCCTCAGACTTGAATTGTGACCCTGAGTGTTGGGGGTTGAATGCTTCGCTTTTCTTTCTGTGGAATTTTCTCCCATTTTTATGCTAAGTAATTGTGGCTACACCTTAAAACGACAGATAATGTTCTCTCGTAAGGGGGTGGCTGGAGGGGGAGGGGGGGGGAACCGGAAAAGGAAAGGTGGGACGGGGGGTCTGGAGCGGGGCTTCTCTCTCTCGCTTGGCTGTTGGAGTGGGAAGACAACCTGGGCTCCGCTCTGGCATCTTCCCCTGCCATCCCAGCGCTGAGATCCATGCTCCCTGCCTTTGGACATCGCTCTGCTGCTCTCCCATCTCACCCTACTATCTCCGGACACTCTGCTGAGCACCACGACCGACACCGTGAGGGGGAGTCACTTTCCCCATCCCCGCTCACCCCTGGGCCGCGGCCGCCATCACCCAGCCCTCTTCAACTGCGCGGGACCTGCCCTGCCCCCACAGCACCGGTAACAGCACAGGGAGACGGGCTGCGGCCAGAAGGGACTGGAGCGCAGCTAGACTGTTTCTGTTGCCAATTTTTATAGCTGTTGTTGTTTTTTTTCTGCTTTGTTAAATACCAGTAAAGAACTGTTATTCTCATCCCCATATCTCCTGCCTGAAGGTGTCTGAATTGGACCTAAAATAATTAAAAGGGAGGGGAGTTGC
This sequence comes from Sturnus vulgaris, assembly GCF_052056855.1. Lineage (NCBI taxonomy): Eukaryota > Metazoa > Chordata > Aves > Passeriformes > Sturnidae > Sturnus > Sturnus vulgaris. Next base: position 248,034 of record NW_028276062.1, read on the forward strand.
ACGCTGCATCGCAGAAAAGGGGCTCCTGCCTTTCCTTAGACCATACCTGTCTTTCAAACCAAGACAGATTTTGGCGCCCGGAACGTGGGGCATTGCCTGAGGGCATTGAGAGAGGGGTAGAAAAGGGGATAACAGTTCTTAAATTACCCAAGCTTGTGGTAGGTGACACCATGCTGTCCAGCTTACCCTGGATTGGCCTCCATGTGGTCACTGCTATATCTCTCCCATTTGCAAGCCCTTTTTTAAACATGAGTTTCATAACCAAGGTTACTGTGGCTATTATCCAGTTTATTATGTGGGTTGATCAGTTGAGGAATTCATGGATTTTTAATTTTCTCTGGAAGATGGCCACATGGATTCAGAGCTATCACACTCTAAGTGTGTGTTTCTGGGGCTACTTCAATAATGGTACTTACTGTGAGGAAGTGGCAGCAGGTGAAATTTTTTCTCAACCCATCACAGGGTTTTTGAAGTTCACCCCACCAGTCTTCAAGGGGTTCCAATCCACTTTAAATGCTAATGACATTATATTGTGGCTAGTGTTGCTTATATCCCTGTTAAACCTGTTCTATCTAACATTCAGAGATAAGGGGAGACTGACTTGGATAACAACCCTGATACCTACCCCAGGGATTAGTGATGTTACCCCAGAGCCTGATCCTGTCCCAGAGACTAGGGAGGTTACCCCAGAGCCTGATCTTGTCCCAGAGACTAGGGAGGTTACCCCAGAGCCTGATCCTGTCCCAGAGACTAGGGATATTACCCCAGAGTTTGACCCTGCTCCACAGCCCACCTCGGAAAGGAACCACCCAGAATGGGTGGGGGTGCTAGCAAAGGAGATACGTGAGATGGGCCAGATGCTGAAGGAGTACCTCTCCCCAGCTGGTGAGAAACCCTCCCCCTGCCTTAAAGAGGGAGACTCTGGTGGTGCAGCAGTGGGACCCACAGATGTTACATCTGTCCAGGTTCCAGCTGAACTGCAAGGGCACTCACAGCCAGCAGCAGTTGCCCCTGTGGAAACTAGGAAGTCTAAGATGAAAACAAGGCACCTAGATAATAAGGGTCAGGAAGGGGGCCCCTCACAACCAGCAGGGGAGCCAGAAGTTGAGATCATCACCGAGTCCCTGTCATACGAGAGTCTCCGTAACCTGCGAAAAGACATTGTACGACGGGGCCGTGAGGCTTTTACAACCTGGTTACTGCGGGTCTGGGACCTTATGGGTACAGGTGTGCAACTGGATGGTACTGAGGCAAGGAATTTGGGAGCCTTGACCCAGGACTCAGGTGTGGACCAGGTATTTGTAAGGGAGACAGGTCTCCTTTCCCTCTGGGAGCGACTTTTAATGAGTGTGAGAGAGAGATTTGTCCACAGGGAAAGAATGCAGGAGTACCACCAGAGAACACGTTGGAATACCCTTGAGGAAGGGATCCAAAAGCTGAGAGAAGTGGCAGTACTGGAGGTGCTCTTTGGGAGGGATGGACAGCATGACAATGACCCTGACAAGGTCAGGTGCACAGGGCAGATGTTGTGGAATCTGGCAAACCTGGGCCCATCTCAATATACCCCCTTTATTGCAATGATTGATGCTGATACCAACCAAGTGACAGTGGGTTCTGTTGCCAACAGGCTCAGGAATTATCAGAGTATGATGGCTGGCCCAGTGCAGGCTCATGTCTCTGCTGTGGCTAAGGACCTCAGAGAGGAGTTTAAGGAGGAGATGAAGGAGATAAGGGAAGAGGTGAGGAAGATCAGTGCAGCACCAGTGAGAGTCATGGACCCCAAAAGTAGAGCCCAACGCCCCCCAGCTAGGGAGAGAGGGTACACCCCACGTGCTGACCTGTGGTTTTTTCTACGTGACCACGGGGAAGACATGAGAAGGTGGGATGGGAAACCCACTTCTGTCCTGGCAGCACGGGTGCGCCAAATCAGGGAGGGGAACACCAACAGAGGGAACTCCACTAAAGTGAGGGTAGCCTCAGCCTCCCATGGAGGTTCAGGGTATTACAGAAGGGAGGATGATCTGTCAGATCCCCTTGAAGGAACCACCAGTATGTATGCCCAGGAGAGAAATAATAACCAGGGCTAGAGGGGCCCTGCCTCTAGCCAGGGAGAGGCACGGGAAAACCGGATCTTTTGGACGGTGTGGATCCGATGGCCTGGCACATCAGAGCCACAGGAACACAGAGCATTGGTTGACACTGGTTCACAATGTACATTAATACCATCAGGACATGTCGGAAAGGAACCTGTTTCAATTGCTGGGGTTACAGGGGGATCTCAGGAATTGACTCTGCTGGAGGCTGAGGTGAGCCTGACTGGGAAAGAGTGGCAGAAACATCCAATTGTGACTGGCCCAGAGGCACCATGTATCCTAGGCATAGACTTCCTCAGGAATGGCTATTACAAAGACCCAAAGGGACTCAGGTGGGCTTTTGGAATAGCTGCTGTGGCAGCAGAGGGCATTAAGCAGTTGAACACCCTGCCTGGGCTATCAGAAAACCCATTTGCAGTGGGACTCCTCAGGGTGAAAGAGCAACAGGTGCCAATTGCTACCTCAACAGTGCACCGCCGGCAGTACCGGACGAATCGAGATGCCGTGATCCCCATCCACAAGATGATCCGTGAGCTGGAGAGCCAAGGGGTGGTCAGCAAAACCCACTCACCCTTCAACAGCCCCATCTGGCCTGTGCGTAAATCGGAAGGAGAATGGAGATTGACAGTGGACTATCGTGCACTGAATGAGGTGACTCCACCGCTGAGTGCTGCCGTGCCGGACATGCTGGAACTGCAGTACGAGCTGGAGTCCAAGGCAGCAAAGTGGTACGCCACCATTGACATCGCCAATGCATTCTTCTCCATTCCTCTGGCAGCAGAGTGCAGGCCTCAGTTCGCTTTCACCTGGAGGGGTGTGCAATACATGTGGAACCGACTGCCCCAGGGGTGGAAACACAGCCCCACCATCTGTCATGGGCTGATCCAGGCTACACTGGAGAAGGGTGGAGCTCCAGAACATCTGCAGTACATTGATGACATCATTGTGTGGGGGGATACGGCAATGGAAGTATTTCAGAAAGGAGAAAAGATCATTGAGATTCTGCTGGGAGCCGGCTTCGCCATTAAAAAGAGCAAAGTCAAAGGGCCTGCCCAAGAGATCCAGTTCCTGGGAGTAAAGTGGCAAGATGGACGGCGCCAGATCCCCAGTGAGGTCATCAATAAGATCACTGCAATGTCTCCACCAACCAGCAAGAAGGAAACACAAGCCTTCCTAGGTGCTATAGGCTTTTGGAGAATGCACATTCCTGAGTACAGCCAGATTGTGAGCCCTCTTTACCTGGTCACCCGCAAGAAGAACGATTTCCACTGGGGCCCTGAGCAGCAGCAAGCCTTTGCCCAGATCAAGCAGGAGATTGCTCATGCAGTAGCCCTTGGCCCAGTCAGGACGGGACCAGATGTGAAGAACGTGCTCTACTCTGCAGCCGGGAACCATGGTCTGTCCTGGAGCCTTTGGCAGAAGGTGCCTGGTGAGACGCGAGGCCGACCACTGGGGTTCTGGAGCCGAAGCTACAGAGGGTCCGAGGCCAACTACACTCCGACGGAGAGGGAGATCTTGGCCGCCTATGAAGGGGTCCAAGCAGCCTCAGAGGTGGTTGGCACAGAAACACAACTCCTCCTGGCACCCCGACTGCCAGTGCTGGGGTGGATGTTTAAAGGAAAGGTTCCCTCAACCCACCATGCCACTGACGCCACATGGAGTAAATGGATTGCCCTCATCACACAACGTGCCCGTATTGGAAACCCGAATCGCCCTGGGATTTTGGAGATAATTACCAACTGGCCGGAAGGGGAAGACTTTGGCCTTGCCGACGAAGAGGAACAGGAACAGGTGACCCGGGCCGAAGAAGCCCCACCGTATAACCAACTGCCAGCAGATGAAACATGCTATGCTCTTTTCACTGATGGTTCCTGCCGCATCGTGGGGATGAACCGGAAGTGGAAAGCAGCCGTATGGAGCCCCACACGACAGGTTGCACAAGCTACCGAAGGAGAAGGTGGATCGAGTCAACTTGCTGAACTCAAAGCTGTTCAGCTGGCCCTGGACATTGCTGAAAGAGAGAAGTGGCCAAAACTCTACCTTTACACTGATTCATGGATGGTAGCCAATGCTCTGTGGGGATGGCTGGAAAGGTGGAAAAAGGCTAACTGGCAACGTAGGGGAAAACCAATCTGGGCTGCCAATGAATGGAAAGACATTGCCACCCGGGTAGAGAAGTTGCCTGTGAAAGTCCGTCACGTAGATGCCCATGTCCCCAAGAGTCGGGCTAATGAGGAACACCGACACAATGAGCAGGTAGATCAGGCTGCACAGATAGAGGTGTCGCAGATAGATTTAGACTGGCAGCACAAGGGAGAGTTGTTCCTGGCTCGATGGGCCCATGATGCCTCAGGTCATCAGGGCAGAGATGCCACATATAAGTGGGCACGAGACCGAGGGGTGGATCTAACCATGGACAGTATTTCTCAAGTTATCCATGACTGTGAGACGTGCGCTGCCATCAAGCAAGCCAAGCGGGTGAAGCCCCTCTGGTATGGGGGGCGATGGTCCAAATATAAGTATGGAGAGGCCTGGCAGATTGACTACATCACACTGCCTCAAACCCGCCAGGGCAAGCGCTATGTACTGACCATGGTGGAAGCCACCACTGGATGGTTGGAGACCTACCCTGTGCCTCATGCCACTGCTCGGAACACCATCCTGGGCCTGGAAAAACAAGTTCTTTGGAGGCATGGTACCCCTGAGAGAATTGAGTCAGACAATGGGACTCATTTCAAGAACAGCCTTATAAACACCTGGGCTAGAGAACACGGCATTGAGTGGGTGTACCATATCCCCTACCATGCACCAGCTGCAGGGAAAGTTGAACGGTGCAATGGCCTGCTTAAAACCACCTTGAAGGCACTGGGTGGGGGAACTTTCAAGAACTGGGAGATTAATCTACCAAAGGCCACCTGGTTAGTGAACACCCGAGGTTCCACTAACCGAGCAGGCCCTGCCCAATCTGAGCCCTTGGGAATATCGAATGGAGATAAGGTTCCAGTGGTACACATGAGAGGTATGCTAGGAAAATATGTTTGGGTGAATCCTGCCTCCAGCAAAGACAATCCCATCCATGGAGTTGTATTCGCTCAAGGACCAGGTTGCACCTGGTGGGTGATGCAAAAGAATGGAGAGACCAGATGCATACCCCAAGGAGACCTTGTTTTAGGGTGAAATACCTATAGTACTGTGCCTATGTCTCTAACTGCATGTATGTATATATAATGTAACAGTTTAATTTGATATAGCATATTAGTATGGGAGAAATTCAGGGGTGGATAATGTTGGGGGTTGAATGCTTCGCTTTTCTTTCTGTGGAATTTTCTCCCATTGTTATGCTAAGTAATTGTGGCTACACCTTAAAACGACAGATAATGTTCTCTCGTAAGGGGGTGGCTGGAGGGGGAGGGGGGGGGAACCGGAAAAGGAAAGGTGGGACGGGGGGTCTGGAGCGGGGCTTCTCTCTCTCGCTTGGCTGTTGGAGTGGGAAGACAACCTGGGCTCCGCTCTGGCATCTTCCCCTGCCATCCCAGCGCTGAGATCCATGCTCCCTGCCTTTGGACATCGCTCTGCTGCTCTCCCATCTCACCCTACTATCTCCGGACACTCTGCTGAGCACCACGACCGACACCGTGAGGGGGAGTCACTTTCCCCATCCCCGCTCACCCCTGGGCCGCGGCCGCCATCACCCAGCCCTCTTCAACTGCGCGGGACCTGCCCTGCCCCCACAGCACCGGTAACAGCACAGGGAGACGGGCTGCGGCCAGAAGGGACTGGAGCGCAGCTAGACTGTTTCTGTTGCCAATTTTTATAGCTGTTGTTGTTTTTTTTCTGCTTTGTTAAATACCAGTAAAGAACTGTTATTCTCATCCCCATATCTCCTGCCTGAAGGTGTCTGAATTGGACCTAAAATAATTAAAAGGGAGGGGAGTTGCACGCTGCATCGCAGAAAAGGGGCTCCTGCCTTTCCTTAGACCATACCTGTCTTTCAAACCAAGACACTGAGCCTTGTGCTGCATTTGTGATACCAAACCGGAATTGGGTCCTCAGACTGGAATCGTGATCTCGAGACATGAACATCAGTTGTGATTCCAACACGGAATTGGGGGCTCAGACTGGAATTGTGATCTCGAGCCTTGAACTGCCATTGTGATTTCAAATCGGAATTGGGTCCTCAGACTGGAATCGTGACCTCGAGACAGGATCAGCAGTTGTGATTCCAAACGGGAATTGTGGCCTCAGACTGGAATTGTGACCCCGAGCATTGAGCAGCAGTTGTGATTCCAAAGCGGAATTGTGGCCTCAGTCTGGCATTGTGATCTCAAGCCTTGAACTGCAATTGTGATTCCAAACCGGAATTGTGACCGCAGTCTGGAATTGAGACCTCGAGCTTTGAACTGCAATTGTGATTCCAAACAGAAATTATGACCTCAGACTGGAATTGTGACCTCATTCCATGAACTCCTATTGTGATTCCAAACTGTAATAGTGAGCTCGAGCCTTGAACTGCAGTACTGATTCCAAACAGGAATTGGGGCCTCAGACTGGAATTGTGATCTCGAGACAGGAATAGCAGTTGTGATTCCAAACGGGAATCGTGGCCTCAGACTGGAAATGTGACAACTAGGCTTGAGCTGCAGTTGTGATACCATACCGGAATTGAGACTTCAGACTGGAATCATCACCTCGAGCAATGTAGAGCAGTTGCGATTCAGAGCCAGAATTGGGACCTCAAACTGGAACTGTGACTACGAACCTTGAAATTAAATTGTGATTCCAAATCGGAATTGGGTCCTCAGACTGGAATTGTGACCCTGAGCCTTGTGCTGCATCTGTGATACCAAACCGGAATTGGGTCCTCAGACTGGAATTGGGGGCTCAGACTGGAATTGTGATCTCGACCCTTGAACTGCAAATGTGATTCCAAACGGGATTTGTGACCACACACTGCATTTGTGACCTAGAGATTTGAGCTGCAGTTCTGATACCAAACCGCAATTGTGACCTCAGTCTGGCATTGTGATCTCAAGCCTTGAACTGCAATTGTGATTCCAAACCGGAATTGTGACCGCAGTCTGGAATTGAGACCTCGAGCTTTGAACTGCAATTGTGATTCCAAACAGAAATTATGACCTCAGACTGGAATTGTGACCTCATTCCATGAACTCCTATTGTGATTCCAAACTGTAATAGTGAGCTCAAGCCTTGAACTGCAGTACTGATTCCAAACAGGAATTGGGGCCTCAGACTGGAATTGTGATCTCGAGACAGGAATAGCAGTTGTGATTCCAAACGGGAATCGTGGCCTCAGACTGGAAATGTGACAACTAGGCTTGAGCTGCAGTTGTGATACCATACCGGAATTGAGACTTCAGACTGGAATCATCACCTCGAGCAATGTAGAGCAGTTGCGATTCAGAGCCAGAATTGGGACCTCAAACTGGAACTGTGACTACGAACCTTGAAATTAAATTGTGATTCCAAATCGGAATTGGGTCCTCAGACTGGAATTGTGACCCTGAGCCTTGTGCTGCATCTGTGATACCAAACCGGAATTGGGTCCTCAGACTGGAATTGGGGGCTCAGACTGGAATTGTGATCTCGACCCTTGAACTGCAAATGTGATTCCAAACGGGATTTGTGACCACACACTGCATTTGTGACCTAGAGATTTGAGCTGCAGTTCTGATACCAAACCGCAATTGTGACCTCAGTCTGGCATTGTGATCTCAAGCCTTGAACTGCAATTGTGATTCCAAACCGGAATTGTGACTGCAGTCTGGAATTGAGACGTCGAGCTTTGAACTGCAATTGTGATTCCAAACAGAAATTATGACCTCAGAGAGTAATTGTGACCTCATTCCATGAACTCCTATTGTGATTCCAAACTGTAATAGTGAGCTCGAGCCTTGAACTGCAGTACTGATTCCAAACAGGAATTAGGGCCTCAGACTGGAATTGTGATCTCGAGACAGGAATAGCAGTTGTGATTCCAAACGGGAATCGTGGCCTCAGACTGGAAATGTGACAACTAGGCTTGAGCTGCAGTTGTGATACCATACCGGAATTGAGTCTTCAGACTGGAATCGTCACCTCGAGCAATGTAGAGCAGTTACGATTCAGAGCCGGAATTGGGACCTCAGACTGGAACTGTGACTTCGAACCTTGAAATTAAGTTGTGATTCCAAAGCGGAATTGTGGCCTCAGACTTGAATTGTGACCCTGAGCCTTGTGCTGCATCTGTGATACCAAACCGGAATTGGGTCTTCAGACTGGAATTGTGACCTCGAGACATGAACAGCAGTTGTGATTCCAACACGGAATTGGGGGCTCAGACTGAAATTGTGATATTCACCCTAGAACTGCAAATGTGATTCCAAACGGGATTTGTGACCACACACTGAATTTGTGACCTAGAGATTTGAGCTGCAGTTGTGATACCAAACCGATATTGGGACCTCAGACAGGAATTGTGTTCTCCAGCCTCGTACTGCAATTGTGATTCCAAACTGGAATTTTGACCTAAGACTGGAATCGTGACCTCGAGACAGGATCAGCAGTTGTGATTCCAAACGGGAATTGTGGCCTCAGACTGGAATGGTGACCCCGAGACTTGAACAGCACTTCTGATTCCAAACCGGAATTGTGACGGCAGACTGGAATTGAGACCTCGAACTTTGAACTGCAATTGTGATTCCAAACAGAAACTTTGACCTCAGAGAGTAATTGTGACCTCATTCTATGAACTGCTATTGTGATTCCAAACTGTAATTGTGACCTCGAGCCTTGAACTCCAGTTGTGATTCCAAACAGGACTTGTGACCTCAGACTGGAATTGTGACCTCGAGCCTTGACCGGCAGTTGTGAGTCCAACTGGGAATTGGGGCCTCAGACTGGAATTGTGACTCCTAGCCATGATCTGCAGTACTGATTCCAAACGGGAATTGTGGCCTCAGACTGGAATTGTGATCTCGAGACAGGAATAGCAGTTGTGATTCCAAACAGGAATCGTGGCCTCAGACTGGAAATGTGACAACTAGGCTTGAGCTGCAGTTGTGATACCATACCGGAATTGAGTCTTCAGACTGGAATCGTCACCTCGAGCAATGTAGAGCAGTTATGATTCAGAGCCGGAATTGGGACCTCAGACTGGAACTGTGACTTCAAACCTTGAAATTAAGTTGTGATTCCAAAGCGGAATTGTGGCCTCAGACTTGAATTGTGACCCTGAGCCTTGTGCTGCATTTGTGATACCAAACCGGAATTGGGTCCTCAGACTGGAATCGTGATCTCGAGACATGAACATCAGTTGTGATTCCAACACGGAATTGGGGGCTCAGACTGGAATTGTGATCTCGAGCCTTGAACTGCCATTGTGATTTCAAATCGGAATTGGGTCCTCAGACTGGAATCGTGACCTCGAGACAGGATCAGCAGTTGTGATTCCAAACGGGAATTGTGGCCTCAGACTGGAATTGTGACCCCGAGCATTGAGCAGCAGTTGTGATTCCAAAGCGGAATTGTGGCCTCAGACTGGAATTGTGACCCTGAGCCTTGTGCTGCATTTCTGATACCAAACCGGAATTGGGTCCTCAGACTGGAATCGTGATCTCGAGACATGAACATCAGTTGTGATTCCAAACAGGAATATTGACCTAAGACTGGAATTGTGATTTCATTCCATGAACTGCTATTGTGAATCCAAACTGTAATTGTGACCTCGATCCTTGAACTGCAGTTGTGATTCCAAACGGGAATTGTGGCCTCAGACTGGAATTGTGACCCCGAGCCTTGAGCTGCACTTGTGATTCCAAACCAGTATAGGGTCATCAGACTAGAATCGTGTCTTCGAGCCTTGAACTTTAGTAGTGTTTCCTGACAGGATTTGGGGCCTAAGACTGGAATTGTGATCTCGAGACTTGAAATGTATTTGTGATACCAAACAGGATTCATGAACTCTGACTGCAATTGTGAGCTCAAGCCTTGAAGATCAGTTGTGATTCCAAACAGGAATTGTGTCCTCATACTGGAATTGTGGCCTCATGACTTAAAATGCAAATGTGATTTGAAACTGGAATTGTGATCTCGGGCCTTGAAATGCCATTGTGATTCCAAACCGGAATTGTGAAATCAAGCCTTGAACTGCAATTGTGATTCCAAACCGGAATTGTGACCTCGAGGCTTGAATAGCAGTTGTAATTCCAAACGGGAATTGTGGCCTCAGACTAGAACTGTGACTCCGAGCCTTGAGCTTCAGTTGTGATTCCAAACGGGAATTGAGGCCTCAGACTGGAATTGTGATCTCGACCCTTGAATTGTAAATGTGATTCCAAACGGGATTAGTGACCACACACTGAATTTGTGACCTAGAGATTTGAGCTGCAGTTGTGGAACCAAACCGATATCGGGACCTCAGACTGGAATTGTGACCCTGAACCTTAAGCTGCAGCTCTGAAATCAAACCGGAATTGGGGGCTCAGTCTGGAATTGTGATCTCGGGCCTTGAACTGCCATTGTGATTCCAAACGGGAATTGTGGCCTCAGACTGGAATTGTGACCGCGAGACATGAACAGCAGTTGTGATTACAAAACGGAATTGGGGGCTCAGACTGGAATTGTGATCTCGAGCCTTGAACTGCCATTGTGATTCCAAACAGGAATTGTGGCCTCAGACTGCAATTGTGATCTTGAGCCTTGAACTGCAATTTTGATTCCAAACAAGAATTGTGACCTCAGACTGGATGTGTGACCTCGAGCCTTGGACTACAATTGGATTTCAAACAGGAATTGTGGCCTCAGACTGGAATTGTGATCTCGAGACTTGAACTGCAATTGTGATTCCAAACTGGAATTGTAAACTCAAGCCTTCAATAGCAGTTCTGATTCCAAAGCGGAATTGTGGCCTCAGACTTGAATTGTGACCCTGAGCCTGGTGCTGCATTTGTGATTCCAAACCGGAATTGGGTCCTCAGACTGGAATCGTGATCTCGAGACATGAACATCAGTTGTGATTCCAACACGGAATTGGGGGCTCAGACTGGAATTGTGATCTCGAGCCTTGAACTGCCATTTTGATTTCAAATCGGAATTGGGTTCTCAGACTGGAATCGTGACCTCGAGACAGGATCAGCAGTTGTGATTCCAAACGGGAATTGTGGCCTCAGACTGGAATTGTGACCCCGAGCATTGAGCAGCAGTTGTGATTCCAAAGCGGAATTGTGGCCTCAGTCTGGCATTGTGATCTCAAGCCTTGAACTGCAATTGTGATTCCAAACCGGAATTGTGACCGCAGTCTGGAATTGAGACCTCGAGCTTTGAACTGCAATTGTGATTCCAAACAGAAATTATGACCTCAGAGAGTAATTGTGACCTCATTCCATGAACTCCTATTGTGATTCCAAACTGTAATAGTGAGCTCGAGCCTTGAACTGCAGTACTGATTCCAAACAGGAATTGGGGCCTCAGACTGGAATTGTGATCTCGAGACAGGAATAGCAGTTGTGATTCCAAACGGGAATCGTGGCCTCAGACTGGAAATGTGACAACTAGGCTTGAGCTGCAGTTGTGATACCATACCGGAATTGAGACTTCAGACTGGAATCATCACCTCGAGCAATGTAGAGCAGTTGCGATTCAGAGCCAGAATTGGGACCTCAGACTGGAACTGTGACTACGAACCTTGAAATTAAATTGTGATTCCAAATCGGAATTGGGTCCTCAGACTGGAATTGTGACCCTGAGCCTTGTGCTGCATCTGTGATACCAAACCGGAATTGGGTCCTCAGACTGGAATTGGGGGCTCAGACTGGAATTGTGATCTCGACCCTTGAACTGCAAATGTGATTCCAAACGGGATTTGTGACCACACACTGCATTTGTGACCTAGAGATTTGAGCTGCAGTTCTGATACCAAACCGCAATTGTGACCTCAGTCTGGCATTGTGATCTCAAGCCTTGAACTGCAATTGTGATTCCAAACCGGAATTGTGACCGCAGTCTGGAATTGAGACGTCGAGCTTTGAACTGCAATTGTGATTCCAAACAGAAATTATGACCTCAGAGAGTAATTGTGACCTCATTCCATGAACTCCTATTGTGATTCCAAACTGTAATAGTGAGCTCGAGCCTTGAACTGCAGTACTGATTCCAAACAGGAATTGGGGCCTCAGACTGGAATTGTGATCTCGAGACAGGAATAGCAGTTGTGATTCCAAACGGGAATCGTGGCCTCAGACTGGAAATGTGACAACTAGGCTTGAGCTGCAGTTGTGATACCATACCGGAATTGAGTCTTCAGACTGGAATCGTCACCTCGAGCAATGTAGAGCAGTTGCGATTCAGAGCCAGAATTGGGACCTCAAACTGGAACTGTGACTACGAACCTTGAAATTAAGTTGTGATTCCAAATCGGAATTGGGTCCTCAGACTGGAATTGTGACCCTGAGCCTTGTGCTGCATCTGTGATACCAAACCGGAATTGGGTCCTCAGACTGGAATTGGGGGCTTAGACTGGAATTGTGATCTCGACCCTTGAACTGCAAATGTGATTCCAAATGGGATTTGTGACCACACACTGCATTTGTGACCTAGAGATTTGAGCTGCAGTTCTGATACCAAACCGCAATTGTGACCTCAGACTGGATTTGTGACCCCGAGCCTTGAGCTGCGGTTTTGATACCAAACCGGAATTGGGTCCTCAGACTGCAATTGTGTCTTCGAGCCTTGAACTTTAGTAGTGTTTCCTGACAGGATTTGGGGCCTAAGACTGGAATTGTGATCTCGAGACTTGAAATGTATTTGTGATACCAAACAGGATTCATGAACTCTGACTGCAATTGTGAGCTCAAGCCTTGAAGATCAGTTGTGATTCCAAACAGGAATTGTGTCCTCATACTGGAATTGTGGCCTCATGACTTAAAATGCAAATGTGATTTGAAACTGGAATTGTGATCTCGGGCCTTGAAATGCCATTGTGATTCCAAACCGGAATTGTGAAATCAAGCCTTGAACTGCAATTGTGATTCCAAACCGGAATTGTGACCTCGAGGCTTGAATAGCAGTTGTAATTCCAAACGGGAATTGTGGCCTCAGACTAGAACTGTGACTCCGAGCCTTGAGCTTCAGTTGTGATTCCAAACGGGAATTGAGGCCTCAGACTGGAATTGTGATCTCGACCCTTGAATTGTAAATGTGATTCCAAACGGGATTAGTGACCACACACTGAATTTGTGACCTAGAGATTTGAGCTGCAGTTGTGGAACCAAACCGATATCGGGACCTCAGACTGGAATTGTGACCCTGAACTTAAGCTGCAGCTCTGAAATCAAACCGGAATTGGGGGCTCAGTCTGGAATTGTGATCTCGGGCCTTGAACTGCCATTGTGATTCCAAACGGGAATTGTGGCCTCAGACTGGAATTGTGACCGCGAGACATGAACAGCAGTTGTGATTACAAAACGGAATTGGGGGCTCAGACTGGAATTGTGATCTCGAGCCTTGAACTGCCATTGTGATTCCAAACAGGAATTGTGGCCTCAGACTGCAATTGTGATCTTGAGCCTTGAACTGCAATTTTGATTCCAAACAAGAATTGTGAACTCAGACTGGATTTGTGACCTCGAGCCTTGGACTACAATTGGATTTCAAACAGGAATTGTGGCCTCAGACTGGAATTGTGATCTCGAGACTTGAACTGCAATTGTGATTCCAAACTGGAATTGTAAACTCAAGCCTTCAATAGCAGTTCTGATTCCAAAGCGGAATTGTGGCCTCAGACTTGAATTGTGACCCTGAGCCTTGTGCTGCATTTGTGATACCAAACCGGAATTGGGTCCTCAGACTGGAATCGTGATCTCGAGACATGAACATCAGTTGTGATTCCAACACGGAATTGGGGGCTCAGACTGGAATTGTGATCTCGAGCCTTGAACTGCCATTGTGATTTCAAATCGGAATTGGGTCCTCAGACTGGAATCGTGACCTCGAGACAGGATCAGCAGTTGTGATTCCAAACGGGAATTGTGGCCTCAGACTGGAATTGTGACCCCGAGCATTGAGCAGCAGTTGTGATTCCAAAGCGGAATTGTGACCTCAGTCTGGCATTGTGATCTCAAGCCTTGAACTGCAATTGTGATTCCAAACCGGAATTGTGACCGCAGTCTGGAATTGAGACGTCGAGCTTTGAACTGCAATTGTGATTCCAAACAGAAATTATGACCTCAGAGAGTAATTGTGACCTCATTCCATGAGCTCCTATTGTGATTCCAAACTGTAATAGTGAGCTCGAGCCTTGAACTGCAGTACTGATTCCAAACAGGAATTAGGGCCTCAGACTGGAATTGTGATCTCGAGACAGGAATAGCAGTTGTGATTCCAAACGGGAATCGTGGCCTCAGACTGGAAATGTGACAACTAGGCTTGAGCTGCAGTTGTGATACCATACCGGAATTGAGTCTTCAGACTGGAATCATCACCTCGAGCAATGTAGAGCAGTTACGATTCAGAGCCGGAATTGGGACCTCAGACTGGAACTGTGACTTCGAACCTTGAAATTAAGTTGTGATTCCAAAGCGGAATTGTGGCCTCAGACTTGAATTGTGACCCTGAGCCTTGTGCTGCATCTGTGATACCAAACCGGAATTGGGTCTTCAGACTGGAATTGTGACCTCGAGACATGAACAGCAGTTGTGATTACAAACCGGAATTGGGGGCTCAGACTGAAATTGTGATATTCACCCTAGAACTGCAAATGTGATTCCAAACGGGATTTGTGACCACACACTGAATTTGTGACCTAGAGATTTGAGCTGCAGTTGTGATACCAAACCGATATTGGGACCTCAGACAGGAATTGTGTTCTCCAGCCTCGTACTGCAATTGTGATTCCAAACTGGAATTGTGACCTAAGACTGGAATCGTGACCTCGAGACAGGATCAGCAGTTGTGATTCCAAACGGGAATTGTGGCCTCAGACTGGAATGGTGACCCCGAGACTTGAACAGCACTTCTGATTCCAAACCGGAATTGTGACGGCAGACTGGAATTGAGACCTCGAACTTTGAACTGCAATTGTGATTCCAAACAGAAACTTTGACCTCAGAGAGTAATTGTGACCTCATTCTATGAACTGCTATTGTGATTCCAAACTGTAATTGTGACCTCGAGCCTTGAACTCCAGTTGTGATTCCAAACAGGACTTGTGACCTCAGACTGGAATTGTGACCTCGAGCCTTGACCGGCAGTTGTGAGTCCAACTGGGAATTGGGGCCTCAGACTGGAATTGTGACTCCTAGCCATGATCTGCAGTACTGATTCCAAACAGGAATTGTGGCCTCAGACTGGAATTGTGATCTCGAGACAGGAATAGCAGTTGTGATTCCAAACAGGAATCGTGGCCTCAGACTGGAAATGTGACAACTAGGCTTGAGCTGCAGTTGTGATACCATACCGGAATTGAGTCTTCAGACTGGAATCTCACCTCGAGCAATGTAGAGCAGTTACGATTCAGAGCCGGAATTGGGACCTCAGACTGGAACTGTGACTTCAAACCTTGAAATTAAGTTGTGATTCCAAAGCGGAATTGTGGCCTCAGACTTGAATTGTGACCCTGAGCCTTGTGTTGCATTTGTGATACCAAACCGGAATTGGGTCCTCAGACTGGAATCGTGATCTCGAGACATGAACATCAGTTGTGATTCCAACACGGAATTGGGGGCTCAGACTGGAATTGTGATCTCGAGCCTTGAACTGCCATTGTGATTTCAAATCGGAATTGGGTCCTCAGACTGGAATCGTGACCTCGAGACAGGATCAGCTGTTGTGATTCCAAACGGGAATTGTGGCCTCAGACTGGAATTGTGACCCCGAGCATTGAGCAGCAGTTGTGATTCCAAAGCGGAATTGTGGCCTCAGACTTGAATTGTGACCCTGAGCCTTGTGCTGCATTTCTGATACCAAACCGGAATTGGGTCCTCAGACTGGAATCGTGATCTCGAGACATGAACATCAGTTGTGATTCCAAACAGGAATATTGACCTAAGACTGGAATTGTGATTTCATTCCATGAACCGCTATTGTGAATCCAAACTGTAATTGTGACCTCGATCCTTGAACTGCAGTTGTGATTCCAAACGGGAATTGTGGCCTCAGACTGGAATTGTGACCCCGAGCCTTGAGCTGCACTTGTGATTCCAAACCAGTATAGGGTCATCAGACTAGAATCGTGTCTTCGAGCCTTGAACTTTAGTAGTGTTTCCTGACAGGATTTGGGGCCTAAGACTGGAATTGTGATCTTGAGAGTTGAAATGCAATTGTGATTCCAAACAGGATTCATGAACTCTGACTGGAATTGTGACCTCGAGCATTGAACATCAATCGTGATTCCCAACATGAATTCTATCCTCATACTGGAATTGTGGCCTCAAGACTTAAAATGCAAATGTGATTTCAAACTGGAATTGTGACCTCAAGCCTTGAAATGCAATTGTTATTTCAAACCGGAATTGTGAAATCAAGCCTTGAACTGCTAATATGATTCCAAACCGGAATTGTGACCTCAGACTAGAATTGTGACCTCGAGCCTTGAATAGCAGTTGTGATTCCGAACTGTAATTGTGACCTCGAGCCTTGAATTGCAGTTGTGATTCCAAGCGGGAATTGTGGCCTCAGACTGGAACTATGACCCCGGAGCCTTGAGCTGCAGTACTGATTCCAAACAGCTATTGCGTCCTCAGACTGCAGTTGTGACTTCGAGCCTTGAATTTTAGTTGTGATTCCAAAGCCGTATTGTGGCCTCAGACTGGAATTGTGACCTCGAGGCTTGAACATCAATTGTGATTCCAAAGAGGAATTGTGTCCTCATACTGGAATTGTGGCCTCATGACTTAAAATGCAAATGTGATTTGAAACTGGAATTGTGAACTCAAGCCTTGAACTGCAATTGTGATTCCAAATTGGAATTGTGAACTCAAGCCTTGAATAGCAGTTGTGATTCCAAACGGGAATTGTGGCCTCAGACTGGAATTGTGATCTCGAGCCTTGAACTGCAATTTTGATTCCAAACAAGAATTGTGACCGCAGACTGGAATTGTGACCTCGAGACTTGAACTACAATTGGATTCCAAACAGGAACTGGGGCCTCAGACTGGAATTGTGACCTCATTCCATGAACTCCTATTGTGATTCCAAACTGTAATAGTGAGCTCGAGCCTTGAACTGCAGTACTGATTCCAAACAGGAATCGTGGCCTCAGACTGGAAATGTGACAACTAGGCTTGAGCTGCAGTTGTGATACCATACCGGAATTGAGTCTTCAGACTGGAATCGTCACCTCGAGCAATGTAGAGCAGTTGCGATTCAGAGCCAGAATTGGGACCTCAAACTGGAACTGTGACTACGAACCTTGAAATTAAGTTGTGATTCCAAATCGGAATTGGGTCCTCAGACTGGAATTGTGACCCTGAGCCTTGTGCTGCATCTGTGATACCAAACCGGAATTGGGTCCTCAGACTGGAATTGGGGGCTCAGACTGGAATTGTGATCTCGACCCTTGAACTGCAAATGTGATTCCAAATGGGATTTGTGACCACACACTGCATTTGTGACCTAGAGATTTGAGCTGCAGTTCTGATACCAAACCGCAATTGTGACCTCAGACTGGATTTGTGACCCCGAGCCTTGAGCTGCGGTTTTGATACCAAACCGGTATTGGGTCCTCAGACTGCAATTGTGTCTTCGAGCCTTGAACTTTAGTAGTGTTTCCTGACAGGATTTGGGGCCTAAGACTGGAATTGTGATCTCGAGACTTGAAATGTATTTGTGATACCAAACAGGATTCATGAACTCTGACTGCAATTGTGAGCTCAAGCCTTGAAGATCAGTTGTGATTCCAAACAGGAATTGTGTCCTCATACTGGAATTGTGGCCTCATGACTTAAAATGCAAATGTGATTTGAAACTGGAATTGTGATCTCGGGCCATGAAATGCCATTGTGATTCCAAACCGGAATTGTGAAATCAAGCCTTGAACTGCAATTGTGATTCCAAACCGGAATTGTGACCTCGAGGCTTGAATAGCAGTTGTAATTCCAAACGGGAATTGTGGCCTCAGACTAGAACTGTGACTCCGAGCCTTGAGCTTCAGTTGTGATTCCAAACGGGAATTGAGGCCTCAGACTGGAATTGTGATCTCGACCCTTGAATTGTAAATGTGATTCCAAACGGGATTAGTGACCACACACTGAATTTGTGACCTAGAGATTTGAGCTGCAGTTGTGGAACCAGACCGATATCGGGACCTCAGACTGGAATTGTGACCCTGAACCTTAAGCTGCAGCTCTGAAATCAAACCGGAATTGGGGGCTCAGACTGGAATTGTGATCTCGGGCCTTGAACTGCCATTGTGATTCCAAACGGGAATTGTGGCCTCAGACTGGAATTGTGACCGCGAGACATGAACAGCAGTTGTGATTACAAAACGGAATTGGGGGCTCAGACTGGAATTGTGATCTCGAGCCTTGAACTGCCATTGTGATTCCAAACAGGAATTGTGGCCTCAGACTGCAATTGTGATCTTGAGCCTTGAACTGCAATTTTGATTCCAAACAAGAATTGTGAACTCAGACTGGATTTGTGACCTCGAGCCTTGGACTACAATTGGATTTCAAACAGGAATTGGGGCCTCAGACTGGAATTGTGATCTCGAGACTTGAACTGCAATTGTGATTCCAAACTGGAATTGTAAACTCAAGCCTTCAATAGCAGTTCTGATTCCAAAGCGGAATTGTGGCCTCAGACTTGAATTGTGACCCTGAGCCTGGTGCTGCATTTGTGATACCAAACCGGAATTGGGTCCTCAGACTGGAATCGTGATCTCGAGACATGAACATCAGTTGTGATTCCAACACGGAATTGGGGGCTCAGACTGGAATTGTGATCTCGAGCCTTGAACTGCCATTGTGATTTCAAATCGGAATTGGGTCCTCAGACTGGAATCGTGACCTCGAGACAGGATCAGCAGTTGTGATTCCAAACGGGAATTGTGGCCTCAGACTGGAATTGTGACCCCGAGCATTGAGCAGCAGTTGTGATTCCAAAGCGGAATTGTGACCTCAGTCTGGCATTGTGATCTCAAGCCTTGAACTGCAATTGTGATTCCAAACCGGAATTGTGACCGCAGTCTGGAATTGAGACGTCGAGCTTTGAACTGCAATTGTGATTCCAAACAGAAATTATGACCTCAGAGAGTAATTGTGACCTCATTCCATGAGCTCCTATTGTGATTCCAAACTGTAATAGTGAGCTCGAGCCTTGAACTGCAGTACTGATTCCAAACAGGAATTGGGGCCTCAGACTGGAATTGTGATCTCGAGACAGGAATAGCAGTTGTGATTCCAAACGGGAATCGTGGCCTCAGACTGGAAATGTGACAACTAGGCTTGAGCTGCAGTTGTGATACCATACCGGAATTGAGTCTTCAGACTGGAATCATCACCTCGAGCAATGTAGAGCAGTTACGATTCAGAGCCGGAATTGGGACCTCAGACTGGAACTGTGACTTCGAACCTTGAAATTAAGTTGTGATTCCAAAGCGGAATTGTGGCCTCAGACTTGAATTGTGACCCTGAGCCTTGTGCTGCATCTGTGATACCAAACCGGAATTGGGTCTTCAGACTGGAATTGTGACCTCGAGACATGAACAGCAGTTGTGATTACAAAACGGAATTGGGGGCTCAGACTGAAATTGTGATATTCACCCTAGAACTGCAAATGTGATTCCAAACGGGATTTGTGACCACACACTGAATTTGTGACCTAGAGATTTGAGCTGCAGTTGTGATACCAAACCGATATTGGGACCTCAGACAGGAATTGTGTTCTCCAGCCTCGTACTGCAATTGTGATTCCAAACTGGAATTGTGACCTAAGACTGGAATCGTGACCTCGAGACAGGATCAGCAGTTGTGATTCCAAACGGGAATTGTGGCCTCAGACTGGAATGGTGACCCCGAGACTTGAACAGCACTTCTGATTCCAAACCGGAATTGTGACGGCAGACTGGAATTGAGACCTCGAACTTTGAACTGCAATTGTGATTCCAAACAGAAACTTTGACCTCAGAGAGTAATTGTGACCTCATTCTATGAACTGCTATTGTGATTCCAAACTGTAATTGTGACCTCGAGCCTTGAACTCCAGTTGTGATTCCAAACAGGACTTGTGACCTCAGACTGGAATTGTGACCTGGAGCCTTGACCGGCAGTTGTGAGTCCAACTGGGAATTGGGGCCTCAGACTGGAATTGTGACTCCTAGCCATGATCTGCAGTACTGATTCCAAACGGGAATTGTGGCCTCAGACTGGAATTGTGATCTCGAGACAGGAATAGCAGTTGTGATTCCAAACAGGAATCGTGGCCTCAGACTGGAAATGTGACAACTAGGCTTGAGCTGCAGTTGTGATACCATACCGGAATTGAGTCTTCAGACTGGAATCGTCACCTCGAGCAATGTAGAGCAGTTACGATTCAGAGCCGGAATTGGGACCTCAGACTGGAACTGTGACTTCAAACCTTGAAATTAAGTTGTGATTCCAAAGCGGAATTGTGGCCTCAGACTTGAAATTGTGACCCTGAGCCTTGTGCTGCATTTGTGATACCAAACCGGAATTGGGTCCTCAGACTGGAATCGTGATCTCGAGACATGAACATCAGTTGTGATTCCAACACGGAATTGGGGGCTCAGACTGGAATTGTGATCTCGAGCCTTGAACTGCCATTGTGATTTCAAATCGGAATTGGGTCCTCAGACTGGAATCGTGACCTCGAGACAGGATCAGCAGTTGTGATTCCAAACGGGAATTGGGGCTCAGACTGGAATTGTGACCCCGAGCCTTGGGCTGCACTTGTGATTCCAAACCAGTATAGGGTCATCAGACTAGAATCGTGTCTTCGAGCCTTGAACTTTAGTAGTGTTTCCTGACAGGATTTGGGGCCTAAGACTGGAATTGTGATCTTGAGAGTTGAAATGCAATTGTGATTCCAAACAGGATTCATGAACTCTGACTGGAATTGTGACCTCGAGCATTGAACATCAATCGTGATTCCCAACATGAATTCTATCCTCATACTGGAATTGTGGCCTCAAGACTTAAAATGCAAATGTGATTTCAAACTGGAATTGTGACCTCAAGCCTTGAAATGCAATTGTTATTTCAAACCGGAATTGTGAAATCAAGCCTTGAACTGCTAATATGATTCCAAACCGGAATTGTGACCTCAGACTAGAATTGTGACCTCGAGCCTTGAATAGCAGTAGTGATTCCGAACTGTAATTGTGACCTCGAGCCTTGAATTGCAGTTGTGATTCCAAACGGGAATTGTGGCCTCAGACTGGAACTATGACCCCGGAGCCTTGAGCTGCAGTACTGATTCCAAACAGCTATTGCGTCCTCAGACTGCAGTTGTGACTTCGAGCCTTGAATTTTAGTTGTGATTCCAAAGCCGTATTGTGGCCTCAGACTGGAATTGTGACCTCGAGGCTTGAACATCAATTGTGATTCCAAAGAGGAATTGTGTCCTCATACTGGAATTGTGGCCTCATGACTTAAAATGCAAATGTGATTTGAAACTGGAATTGTGAACTCAAGCCTTGAACTGCAATTGTGATTCCAAATTGGAATTGTGAACTCAAGCCTTGAATAGCAGTTGTGATTCCAAACGGGAATTGTGGCCTCAGACTGGAATTGTGATCTCGAGCCTTGAACTGCAATTTTGAT
Organism: Sturnus vulgaris; assembly: GCF_052056855.1. Classification (NCBI taxonomy): domain Eukaryota; kingdom Metazoa; phylum Chordata; class Aves; order Passeriformes; family Sturnidae; genus Sturnus; species Sturnus vulgaris. Next base: position 269,902 of record NW_028276062.1, read on the forward strand.
TCCAAACAAGAATTGTGACCGCAGACTGGATTTGTGACCTCGAGACTTGAACTACAATTGGATTTCAAACAGGAACTGGGGCTTCAGACTGGAATTGTGACCTCATTCCATGAACTCCTATTGTGATTCCAAACTGTAATAGTGAGCTCGAGCCTTGAACTGCAGTACTGATTCCAAACAGGAATTGGGGCCTCAGACTGGAATTGTGATCTCGAGACAGGAATAGCAGTTGTGATTCCAAACGGGAGTCGTGGCCTCAGACTGCAAATGTGACAACTAGGCTTGAGCTGCAGTTGTGATACCATACCGGAATTGAGTCTTCAGACTGGAATCGTCACCTCGAGCAATGTAGAGCAGTTGCGATTCAGAGCCAGAATTGGGACCTCAAACTGGAACTGTGACTACGAACCTTGAAATTAAGTTGTGATTCCAAATCGGAATTGGGTCCTCAGACTGGAATTGTGACCCTGAGCCTTGTGCTGCATCTGTGATACCAAACCGGAATTGGGTCCTCAGACTGGAATTGGGGGCTCAGACTGGAATTGTGATCTCGACCCTTGAACTGCAAATGTGATTCCAAACGGGATTTGTGACCACACACTGCATTTGTGACCTAGAGATTTGAGCTGCAGTTCTGATACCAAACCGCAATTGTGACCTCAGTCTGGCATTGTGATCTCAAGCCTTGAACTGCAATTGTGATTCCAAACCGGAATTGTGACCACAGACTGGATTTGTGACCTCGAGACTTGATCTGCAATTGTGATTCCAAACAGAAATTATGACCTCAGAGAGTAATTGTGACCTCATTCCATGAACTCCTATTGTGATTCCAAACTGTAATAGTGAGCTCGAGCCTTGAACTGCAGTACTGATTCCAAACAGGAATTGGGGCCTCAGACTGGAATTTTGATCTCGAGACAGGAATAGCAGTTGTGATTCCAAACGGGAATCGTGGCCTCAGACTGGAAATGTGACAACTAGGCTTGAGCTGCAGTTGTGATACCATACCGGAATTGAGTCTTCAGACTGGAATCATCACCTCGAGCAATGTAGAGCAGTTACGATTCAGAGCCGGAATTGGGACCTCAGACTGGAACTGTGACTTCAAACCTTGAAATTAAGTTGTGATTCCAAAGCAGAATTGTGGCCTCAGACTTGAATTGTGACCCTGAGCCTTGTGCTGCATCTGTGATACCAAACCGGAATTGGGTCTTCAGACTGGAATTGTGACCTCGAGACATGAACAGCAGTTGTGATTCCAACACGGAATTGGGGGCTCAGACTGAAATTGTGATATTCACCCTAGAACTGCAAATGTGATTCCAAACGGGATTTGTGACCACACACTGAATTTGTGACCTAGAGATTTGAGCTGCAGTTGTGATACCAAACCGATATTGGGACCTCAGACAGGAATTGTGTTCTCCAGCCTCGTACTGCAATTGTGATTCCAAACTGGAATTGTGACCTAAGACTGGAATCGTGACCTCGAGACAGGATCAGCAGTTGTGATTCCAAACGGGAATTGTGGCCTCAGACTGGAATGGTGACCCCGAGACTTGAACAGCACTTCTGATTCCAAACCGGAATTGTGACGGCAGACTGGAATTGAGACCTCGAACTTTGAACTGCAATTGTGATTCCAAACAGAAACTTTGACCTCAGAGAGTAATTGTGACCTCATTCTATGAACTGCTATTGTGATTCCAAACTGTAATTGTGACCTCGAGCCTTGAACTCCAGTTGTGATTCCAAACAGGACTTGTGACCTCAGACTGGAATTGTGACCTGGAGCCTTGACCGGCAGTTGTGAGTCCAACTGGGAATTGGGGCCTCAGACTGGAATTGTGACTCCTAGCCATGATCTGCAGTACTGATTCCAAACGGGAATTGTGGCCTCAGACTGGAATTGTGATCTCGAGACAGGAATAGCAGTTGTGATTCCAAACAGGAATCGTGGCCTCAGACTGGAAATGTGACAACTAGGCTTGAGCTGCAGTTGTGATACCATACCGGAATTGAGTCTTCAGACTGGAATCGTCACCTCGAGCAATGTAGAGCAGTTACGATTCAGAGCCGGAATTGGGACCTCAGACTGTGTCTCGGTTTGAAAGACAGGTATGGTCTAAGGAAAGGCAGGAGCCCCTTTTTCTGCGATGCAGAGTGCAATCCCCCTCCCTTTTAATTATTTTAGGTCCAATTCAGACACCTTCAGGCAGGAGATATGGGGATGAGAATAACAGTTCTTTACTGGTATTTAACAAAGCAGAAAAAAACAACAACAGCTATAAAAATTGGCAACAGAAACAGTCTAGCTCCGCTCCAGTCCCTTCTGGCCGCAGGCCGTCTCCCTGTGCTGTTACCGGTGCTGTGGGGGCTGGGCAGGTCCCGCGCAGTTGAAGAGGGCTGGGTGATGGCGGCCGCGGCCCAGGGGAGAGAGGGGATGGGGAAAGTGACTCCCCCCTCACGGTGTCGGTCGTGGTGCTCAGCGGAGTGTCCGGAGGTAGTAGGGTGAGCTGGGAGAGCCGCGGAGCGATGTCCAAAAGGCAGGGAGCGTGGATCTCAGCGCTGGGATGACAGGGGAAGATGCCAGAGCAGAGCCCAGGTGGTCTTCCCACTCCACGAGCCAAGCGAGAGATCGTCCCCCGCTCCAGACCCCCCTATCCCACCTTTCCTTTTCCGGTTCCCCCCCCCCTCCCCCTCCAGCCACCCCCCTACGAGAGAACATTATCTGTCGTTTTAAGGTGTAGCCACAATTAATTAGCATAACAATGGGAGAAATTCCACAGAAAGAAAAGCGAAGCATTCAACCCCCAACATTATCCACCCCTGAATTTCTCCCATACTAATATGCTATATCAAATTAAACTGTTACATTATATATACATACATGCAGTTAGAGACATAGGCACAGTACTATAGGTATTTCACCCTAAAACAAGGTCTCCTTGGGGTATGCATCTGGTCTCTCCATTCTTTTGCATCACCCACCAGGTGCAACCTGGTCCTTGAGCGAATACAACTCCATGGATGGGATTGTCTTTGCTGGAGGCAGGATTCACCCAAACAGTTTTTCCTAGCATACCTCTCATGTGTACCACTGGAACCTTATCTCCATTCGATATTCCCAAGGGCTCAGATTGGGCAGGGCCTGCTCGGTTAGTGGAACCTCGGGTGTTCACTAACCAGGTGGCCTTTGGTAGATTAATCTCCCAGTTCTTGAAAGTTCCCCCACCCAGTGCCTTCAAGGTGGTTTTAAGCAGGCCATTGCACCGTTCAACTTTCCCTGCAGCTGGTGCATGGTAGGGGATATGGTACACCCACTCAATGCCGTGTTCTCTAGCCCAGGTGTTTATAAGGCTGTTCTTGAAATGAGTCCCATTGTCTGACTCAATTCTCTCAGGGGTACCATGCCTCCAAAGAACTTGTTTTTCCAGGCCCAGGATGGTGTTCCGAGCAGTGGCATGAGGCACAGGGTAGGTCTCCAACCATCCAGTGGTGGCTTCCACCATGGTCAGTACATAGCGCTTGCCCTGGCGGGTTTGAGGCAGTGTGATGTAGTCAATCTGCCAGGCCTCTCCATACTTATATTTGGACCATCGCCCCCCATACCAGAGGGGCTTCACCCGCTTGGCTTGCTTGATGGCAGCGCATGTCTCACAGTCATGGATAACTTGAGAAATACTGTCCATGGTTAGATCCACCCCTCGGTCTCGTGCCCACTTATATGTGGCATCTCTGCCCTGATGACCTGAGGCATCATGGGCCCATCGAGCCAGGAACAACTCTCCCTTGTGCTGCCAGTCTAAATCTATCTGCGACACCTCTATCTGTGCAGCCTGATCTACCTGCTCATTGTGTCGGTGTTCCTCATTAGCCCGACTCTTGGGGACATGGGCATCTACGTGACGGACTTTCACAGGCAACTTCTCTACCCGGGTGGCAATGTCTTTCCATTCATTGGCAGCCCAGATTGGTTTTCCCCTACGTTGCCAGTTAGCCTTTTTCCACCTTTCCAGCCATCCCCACAGAGCATTGGCTACCATCCATGAATCAGTGTAAAGGTAGAGTTTTGGCCACTTCTCTCTTTCAGCAATGTCCAGGGCCAGCTGAACAGCTTTGAGTTCAGCAAGTTGACTCGATCCACCTTCTCCTTCGGTAGCTTGTGCAACCTGTCGTGTGGGGCTCCATACGGCTGCTTTCCACTTCCGGTTCATCCCCACGATGCGGCAGGAACCATCAGTGAAAAGAGCATAGCATGTTTCATCTGCTGGCAGTTGGTTATACGGTGGGGCTTCTTCGGCCCGGGTCACCTGTTCCTGTTCCTCTTCGTCGGCAAGGCCAAAGTCTTCCCCTTCTGGCCAGTTGGTAATAATCTCCAAAATCCCAGGGCGATTCGGGTTTCCAATACGGGCACGTTGTGTGATGAGGGCAATCCATTTACTCCATGTGGCGTCAGTGGCATGGTGGGTTGAGGGAACCTTTCCTTTAAACATCCAGCTCAGCACTGGCAGTCGGGGTGCCAGGAGGAGTTGTGTTTCTGTGCCAACCACCTCTGAGGCTGCTTGGACCCCTTCATAGGCGGCCAAGATCTCCCTCTCTGTCGGAGTGTAGTTGGCCTCGGACCCTCTGTAGCTTCGGCTCCAGAACCCCAGTGGTCGGCCTCGCGTCTCACCAGGCACCTTCTGCCAAAGGCTCCAGGACAGACCATGGTTCCCGGCTGCAGAGTAGAGCACGTTCTTCACATCTGGTCCCGTCCTGACTGGGCCAAGGGCTACAGCATGAGCAATCTCCTGCTTGATCTGGGCAAAGGCTTGCTGCTGCTCAGGGCCCCAGTGGAAATCGTTCTTCTTGCGGGTGACCAGGTAAAGAGGGCTCACAATCTGGCTGTACTCAGGAATGTGCATTCTCCAAAAGCCTATGGCACCTAGGAAGGCTTGTGTTTCCTTCTTGCTGGTTGGTGGAGACATTGCAGTGATCTTATTGATGACCTCACTGGGGATCTGGCGCCGTCCATCTTGCCACTTTACTCCCAGGAACTGGATCTCTTGGGCAGGCCCTTTGACTTTGCTCTTTTTAATGGCGAAGCCGGCTCCCAGCAGAATCTCAATGATCTTTTCTCCTTTCTGAAATACTTCCATTGCCGTATCCCCCCACACAATGATGTCACCAATGTACTGCAGATGTTCTGGAGCTCCACCCTTCTCCAGTGTAGCCTGGATCAGCCCATGACAGATGGTGGGGCTGTGTTTCCACCCCTGGGGCAGTCGGTTCCACATGTATTGCACACCCCTCCAGGTGAAAGCGAACTGAGGCCTGCACTCTGCTGCCAGAGGAATGGAGAAGAATGCATTGGCGATGTCAATGGTGGCGTACCACTTTGCTGCCTTGGACTCCAGCTCATACTGCAGTTCCAGCATGTCCGGCACGGCAGCGCTCAGCGGTGGAGTCACCTCATTCAATGCACGATAGTCCACTGTCAATCTCCATTCTCCTTCCGATTTACGCACAGGCCAGATGGGGCTGTTGAAGGGTGAGTGGGTTTTGCTGACCACCCCTTGGCTCTCCAGCTCACGGATCATCTTGTGGATGGGGATCACGGCATCTCGATTCGTCCGGTACTGCCGGCGGTGCACTGTTGAGGTAGCAATTGGCACCTGTTGCTCTTTCACCCTGAGGAGTCCCACTGCAGATGGGTTTTCTGATAGCCCAGGCAGGGTGTTCAACTGCTTAATGCCCTCTGCTGCCACAGCAGCTATTCCAAAAGCCCACCTGAGTCCCTTTGGGTCTTTGTAATAGCCATTCCTGAGGAAGTCTATGCCTAGGATACATGGTGCCTCTGGGCCAGTCACAATTGGATGTTTCTGCCACTCTTTCCCAGTCAGGCTCACCTCAGCCTCCAGCAGAGTCAATTCCTGAGATCCCCCTGTAACCCCAGCAATTGAAACAGGTTCCTTTCCGACATGTCCCGATGGTATTAATGTACATTGTGAACCAGTGTCAACCAATGCTCTGTGTTCCTGTGGCTCTGATGTGCCAGGCCATCGGATCCACACCGTCCAAAAGATCCGGTTTTCCCGTGCCTCTCCCTGGCTAGAGGCAGGGCCCCTCTAGCCCTGGTTATTATTTCTCTCCTGGGCATACATACTGGAGGTTCCTTCAAGGGGATCTGACAGATCATCCTCCCTTCTGTAATACCCTGCACCTCCATGGGAGGCTGAGGCTACCCTCACTTTAGTGGAGTTCCCTCTGTTGGTGTTCCCCTCCCTGATTTGGCGCACCCGTGCTGCCAGGACGGAAGTGGGTTTCCCATCCCACCTTCTCATGTCTTCCCCGTGGTCACGTAGAAAAAACCACAGGTCAGCACGTGGGGTGTACCCTCTCTCCCTAGCTGGGGGGCGTTGGGCTCTACTTTTGGGGTCCATGACTCTCACTGGTGCTGCACTGATCTTCCTCACCTCTTCCCTTATCTCCTTCATCTCCTCCTTAAACTCCTCTCTGAGGTCCTTAGCCACAGCAGAGACATGAGCCTGCACTGGGCCAGCCATCATACTCTGATAATTCCTGAGCCTGTTGGCAACAGAACCCACTGTCACTTGGTTGGTATCAGCATCAATCATTGCAATAAAGGGGGTATATTGAGATGGGCCCAGGTTTGCCAGATTCCACAACATCTGCCCTGTGCACCTGACCTTGTAAGGGTCATTGTCATGCTGTCCATCCCTCCCAAAGAGCACCTCCAGTACTGCCACTTCTCTCAGCTTTTGGATCCCTTCCTCAAGGGTATTCCAACGTGTTCTCTGGTGGTACTCCTGCATTCTTTCCCTGTGGACAAATCTCTCTCTCACACTCATTAAAAGTCGCTCCCAGAGGGAAAGGAGACCTGTCTCCCTTACAAATACCTGGTCCACACCTGAGTCCTGGGTCAAGGCTCCCAAATTCCTTGCCTCAGTACCATCCAGTTGCACACCTGTACCCATAAGGTCCCAGACCCGCAGTAACCAGGTTGTAAAAGCCTCACGGCCCCGCCGTACAATGTCTTTTCGCAGGTTACGGAGACTCTCGTATGACAGGGACTCGGTGATGATCTCAACTTCTGGCTCCCCTGCTGGTTGTGAGGGGCCCCCTTCCTGACCCTTATTATCTAGGTGCCTTGTTTTCATCTTAGACTTCCTAGTTTCCACAGGGGCAACTGCTGCTGGCTGTGAGTGCCCTTGCAGTTCAGCTGGAACCTGGACAGATGTAACATCTGTGGGTCCCACTGCTGCACCACCAGAGTCTCCCTCTTTAAGGCAGGGGGAGGGTTTCTCACCAGCTGGGGAGAGGTACTCCTTCAGCATCTGGCCCATCTCACGTATCTCCTTTGCTAGCACCCCCACCCATTCTGGGTGGTTCCTTTCCGAGGTGGGCTGTGGAGCAGGGTCAAACTCTGGGGTAATATCCCTAGTCTCTGGGATAGGATCAGGCTCTGGGGTAACCTCCCTAGTCTCTGGGACAAGATCAGGCTCTGGGGTAACCTCCCTAGTCTCTGGGACAGGATCAGGCTCTGGGGTAACATCACTATTTCCTCGGGTAGGTATCAGGGTTGTTATCCAAGTCAATCTCCCCTTATCTCTGAATGTTAGATAGAACAGGTTTAACAGGGATATAAGCAACACTAGCCACAATATAATGTCATTAGCATTTAAAGTGGATTGGAACCCCTTGAAGACTGGTGGGGTGAACTTCAAAAACCCTGTGATGGGTTGAGAAAAAATTTCACCTGCTGCCACTTCCTCACAGTAAGTACCATTATTGAAGTAGCCCCAGAAACACACACTTAGAGTGTGATAGCTCTGAATCCATGTGGCCATCTTCCAGAGAAAATTAAAAATCCATGAATTTCTCAACTGATCAACCCACATAATAAACTGGATAATAGCCACAGTAACTTTGGTTATGAAACTCATGTTTAAAAAAGGGCTTGCAAATGGGAGAGATATAGCAGTGACCACATGGAGGCCAATCCAGGGTAAGCTGGACAGCATGGTGAAACCTACCACAAGCTTGGGTAATTTAAGAACTGTTATCCCCTTTTCTACCCCTCTCTCAATGCCCTCAGGCAATGCCCCACGTTCCGGGCGCCAAAATCTGTCTCGGTTTGAAAGACAGGTATGGTCTAAGGAAAGGCAGGAGCCCCTTTTTCTGCGATGCAGAGTGCAATCCCCCTCCCTTTTAATTATTTTAGGTCCAATTCAGACACCTTCAGGCAGGAGATATGGGGATGAGAATAACAGTTCTTTACTGGTATTTAACAAAGCAGAAAAAAACAACAACAGCTATAAAAATTGGCAACAGAAACAGTCTAGCTCCGCTCCAGTCCCTTCTGGCCGCAGGCCGTCTCCCTGTGCTGTTACCGGTGCTGTGGGGGCAGGGCAGGTCCCGCGCAGTTGAAGAGGGCTGGGTGATGGCGGCCGCGGCCCAGGGGAGAGAGGGGATGGGGAAAGTGACTCCCCCCTCACGGTGTCGGTCGTGGTGCTCAGCGGAGTGTCCGGAGGTAGTAGGGTGAGCTGGGAGAGCCGCGGAGCGATGTCCAAAAGGCAGGGAGCGTGGATCTCAGCGCTGGGATGACAGGGGAAGATGCCAGAGCAGAGCCCAGGTGGTCTTCCCACTCCACGAGCCAAGCGAGAGATCGTCCCCCGCTCCAGACCCCCCTATCCCACCTTTCCTTTTCCGGTTCCCCCCCCCCTCCCCCTCCAGCCACCCCCCTACGAGAGAACATTATCTGTCGTTTTAAGGTGTAGCCACAATTAATTAGCATAACAATGGGAGAAATTCCACAGAAAGAAAAGCGAAGCATTCAACCCCCAACAGACTGGAACAGTGACTTCAAACCTTGAAATTAAGTTGTGATTCCAAAGCGGAATTGTGGCCTCAGACTTGAATTGTGACCCTGAGCCTTGTGCTGCATTTGTGATACCAAACCGGAATTGGGTCCTCAGACTGGAATTGGGGGCTCAGACTGGAATTGTGATCTCGACCCTTGAACTGCAAATGTGATAACAAACGGGATTTGTGACCACACACTGCATTTGTGACCTAGAGATTTGAGCTGCAGTTCTGATACCAAACCGCAATTGTGACCTCAGTCTGGCATTGTGATCTCAAGCCTTGAACTGCAATTGTGATTCCAAACCGGAATTGTGACCGCAGACTGGATTTGTGACCTCGAGACTTGAACTGCAATTGTGATTCCAAACAGATATTATGACCTCAGAGAGTAATTGTGACCTCATTCCATGAACTCCTATTGTGATTCCAAACTGTAATAGTGAGCTCGAGCCTTGAACTGCAGTACTGATTCCAAACAGGAATTGGGGCCTCAGACTGGAATTGTGATCTCGAGACAGGAATAGCAGTTGTGATTCCAAACGGGAGTCGTGGCCTCAGACTGGAAATGTGACAACTAGGCTTGAGCTGCAGTTGTGATACCATACCGGAATTGAGTCTTCAGACTGGAATCGTCACCTCGAGCAATGTAGAGCAGTTGCGATTCAGAGCTGGAATTGGGACCTCAAACTGGAACTGTGACTACGAACCTTGAAATTAAGTTGTGATTCCAAATCGGAATTGGGTCCTCAGACTGGAATTGTGACCCTGAGCCTTGTGCTGCATCTGTGATACCAAACCGGAATTGGGTCCTCAGACTGGAATTGGGGGCTCAGACTGGAATTGTGATCTCGACCCTTGAACTGCAAATATGATTCCAAATGGGATTTGTGACCACACACTGCATTTGTGACCTAGAGATTTGAGCTGCAGTTCTGATACCAAACCGCAATTGTGACCTCAGGCTGGATTTGTGACCCTGAGCCTTGAGCTGCGGTTTTGATACCAAACCGGTATTGGGTCCTCAGACTGCAATTGTGTCTTCGAGCCTTGAACTTTAGTAGTGTTTCCTGACAGGATTTGGGGCCTAAGACTGGAATTGTGATCTCGAGACTTGAAATGTATTTGTGATACCAAACAGGATTCATGAACTCTGACTGCAATTGTGAGCTCAAGCCTTGAAGATCAGTTGTGATTCCAAACAGGAATTGTGTCCTCATACTGGAATTGTGGCCTCATGACTTAAAATGCAAATGTGATTTGAAACTGGAATTGTGTTCTCCAGCCTTGAAATGCAATTGTGATTCCAAACCGGAATTGTGAAATCAAGCCTTGAACTGCAATTGTGATTCCAAACCGGAATTGTGACCTCGAGGCTTGAATAGCAGTTGTAATTCCAAACGGGAATTGTGGCCTCAGACTAGAACTGTGACTCCGAGCCTTGAGCTTCAGTTGTGATTCCAAACGGGAATTGAGGCCTCAGACTGGAATTGTGATCTCGACCCTTGAATTGTAAATGTGATTCCAAACGGGATTAGTGACCACACACTGAATTTGTGACCTAGAGATTTGAGCTGCAGTTGTGGAACCAAACCGATATCGGGACCTCAGACTGGAATTGTGACCCTGAACCTTAAGCTGCAGCTCTGAAATCAAACCGGAATTGGGGGCTCAGACTGGAATTGTGATCTCGGGCCTTGAACTGCCATTGTGATTCCAAACGGGAATTGTGGCCTCAGACTGGAATTGTGACCGCGAGACATGAACAGCAGTTGTGATTACAAAACGGAATTGGGGGCTCAGACTGGAATTGTGATCTCGAGACTTGAACTGCCATTGTGATTCCAAACAGGAATTGTGGCCTCAGACTGCAATTGTGATCTTGAGCCTTGAACTGCAATTTTGATTCCAAACAAGAATTGTGACCTCAGACTGGATTTGTGACCTCGAGCCTTGGACTACAATTGGATTTCAAACAGGAATTGGGGCCTCAGACTGGAATTGTGATCTCGAGACTTGAACTGCAATTGTGATTCCAAACTGGAATTGTAAACTCAAGCCTTGAATAGCAGTTGTGATTCCAAACGGGAATTGAGACCTCAGTCTGGCATTGTGATCTCAAGCCTTGAACTGCAATTGTGATTCCAAACCGGAATTGTGACCGCAGACTGGAATTGAGACCTCGAGCTTTGAACTGCAATTGTGATTCCAAACAGAAATTATGACCTCAGAGAGTAATTGTGACCTCATTCCATGAACTCCTATTGTGATTCCAAACTGTAATAGTGAGCTCGAGCCTTGAACTGCAGTACTGATTCCAAACAGGAATTGGGGCCTCAGACTGGAATTGTGATCTCGAGACAGGAATAGCAGTTGTGATTCCAAACGGGAGTCGTGGCCTCAGACTGGAAATGTGACAACTAGGCTTGAGCTGCAGTTGTGATACCATACCGGAATTGAGTCTTCAGACTGGAATCATCACCTCGAGCAATGTAGAGCAGTTACGATTCAGAGCCGGAATTGGGACCTCAGACTGGAACTGTGACTTCGAACCTTGAAATTAAGTTGTGATTCCAAAGCGGAATTGTGGCCTCAGACTTGAATTGTGACCCTGAGCCTTGTGCTGCATCTGTGATACCAAACCGGAATTGGGTCTTCAGACTGGAATTGTGACCTCGAGACATGAACAGCAGTTGTGATTATAAAACGGAATTGGGGGCTCAGACTGAAATTGTGATATTCACCCTAGAACTGCAAATGTGATTCCAAACGGGATTTGTGACCACACACTGAATTTGTGACCTAGAGATTTGAGCTGCAGTTGTGATACCAAACCGATATTGGGACCTCAGACAGGAATTGTGTTCTCCAGCCTCGTACTGCAATTGTGATTCCAAACGGGAATTGTGACCTAAGACTGGAATCGTGACCCCGAGACTTGAACAGCACTTCTGATTCCAAACCGGAATTGTGACGGCAGACTGGAATTGAGACCTCGAACTTTGAACTGCAATTGTGATTCCAAACAGAAACTTTGACCTCAGAGAGTAATTGTGACCTCATTCTATGAACTGCTATTGTGATTCCAAACTGTAATTGTGACCTCGAGCCTTGAACTCCAGTTGTGATTCCAAACAGGACTTGTGACCTCAGACTGGAATTGTGACCTGGAGCCTTGACCGGCAGTTGTGAGTCCAACTGGGAATTGGGGCCTCAGACTGGAATTGTGACTCCTAGCCATGATCTGCAGTACTGATTCCAAACGGGAATTGTGGCCTCAGACTGGAATTGTGATCTCGAGACAGGAATAGCAGTTGTGATTCCAAACAGGAATCGTGGCCTCAGACTGGAAATGTGACAACTAGGCTTGAGCTGCAGTTGTGATACCATACCGGAATTGAGTCTTCAGACTGGAATCGTCACCTCGAGCAATGTAGAGCAGTTTCGATTCAGAGCCGGAATTGGGACCTCAGACTGGAACAGTGACTTCAAACCTTGAAATTAAGTTGTGATTCCAAAGCGGAATTGTGGCCTCAGACTTGAATTGTGACCCTGAGCCTTGTGCTGCATTTGTGATACCAAACCGGAATTGGGTCCTCAGACTGGAATCGTGATCTCGAGACATGAACATCAGTTGTGATTCCAACACGGAATTGGGGGCTCAGACTGGAATTGTGATCTCGAGCCTTGAACTGCCATTGTGATTTCAAATCGGAATTGGGTCCTCAGACTGGAATCGTGACCTCGAGACAGGATCAGCAGTTGTGATTCCAAACGGGAATTGTGGCCTCAGACTGGAATTGTGACCCCGAGCATTGAGCAGCAGTTGTGATTCCAAACGGGAATTGTGACCTCAGTCTTGCATTGTGATTTCAAGCCTTGAACTGCAATTGTGATTCCAAACCGGAATTGTGGCCTCAGACTGGAATTGAGACCTCGAGCTTTGAACTGCAATTGTGATTCCAAACAGAAATTATGACCTCAGAGAGTAATTGTGACCTCATTCCATGAACTGCTATTGTGATTTCAAACAGGAATTGTGACCTCGAGCCTTGAACTGCAGTACTGATTCCAAACAGGAATTGGGGCCTCAGACTGGAATTGTGATCTCGAGACAGGAATAGCAGTTGTGATTCCAAACAGGAATATTGACCTAAGACTGGAATTGTGATTTCATTCCATGAACTGCTATTGTGAATCCAAACTGTAATTGTGACCTCGATCCTTGAACTGCAGTTGTGATTCCAAACGGGAATTGTGGCCTCAGACTGGAATTGTGACCCCGAGCCTTGAGCTGCACTTGTGATTCCAAACCAGTATAGGGTCATCAGACTAGAATCGTGTCTTCGAGCCTTGAACTTTAGTAGTGTTTCCTGACAGGATTTGGGGCCTAAGACTGGAATTGTGATCTTGAGAGTTGAAATGCAATTGTGATTCCAGACAGGATTCATGAACTCTGACTGGAATTGTGACCTCGAGCATTGAACATCAATCGTGATTCCCAACATGAATTCTATCCTCATACTGGAATTGTGGCCTCAAGACTTAAAATGCAAATGTGATTTCAAACTGGAATTGTGACCTCAAGCCTTGAAATGCAATTGTTATTTCAAACCGGAATTGTGAAATCAAGCCTTGAACTGCTAATATGATTCCAAACCGGAATTGTGACCTCAGACTAGAATTGTGACCTCGAGCCTTGAATAGCAGTTGTGATTCCGAACTGTAATTGTGACCTCGAGCCTTGAATTGCAGTTGTGATTCCAAACGGGAATTGTGGCCTCAGACTGGAACTATGACCCCGGAGCCTTGAGCTGCAGTACTGATTCCAAACAGCTATTGCGTCCTCAGACTGCAGTTGTGACTTCGAGCCTTGAATTTTAGTTGTGATTCCAAAGCCGTATTGTGGCCTCAGACTGGAATTGTGACCTCGAGGCTTGAACATCAATTGTGATTCCAAACAGGAATTGTGTCCTCATACTGGAATTGTGGCCTCATGACTTAAAATGCAAATGTGATTTGAAACTGGAATTGTGAACTCAAGCCTTGAACTGCAATTGTGATTCCAAATTGGAATTGTGAACTCAAGCCTTGAATAGCAGTTGTGATTCCAAACGGGAATTGTGGCCTCAGACTGGAATTGTGATCTCGAGCCTTGAACTGCAATTTTGATTCCAAACAAGAATTGTGACCGCAGACTGGATTTGTGACCTCGAGACTTGAACTACAATTGGATTTCAAACAGGAACTGGGGCCTCAGACAGGAATTGTGACCTCATTCCATGAACTCCTATTGTGATTCCAAACTGTAATAGTGAGCTCGAGCCTTGAACTGCAGTACTGATTCCAAACAGGAATTGGGGCCTCAGACTGGAATTGTGATCTCGAGACAGGAATAGCAGTTGTGATTCCAAACGGGAGTCGTGGCCTCAGACTGGAAATGTGACAACTAGGCTTGAGCTGCAGTTGTGATACCATACTGGAATTGAGTCTTCAGACTGGAATCGTCACCTCGAGCAATGTAGAGCAGTTGCGATTCAGAGCCAGAATTGGGACCTCAAACTGGAACTGTGACTACGAACCTTGAAATTAAGTTGTGATATCAAAGCGGAATTGGGTCCTCAGACTGGAATTGTGACCCTGAGCCTTGTGCTGCATCTGTGATACCAAACCGGAATTGGGTCCTCAGACTGGAATTGGGGGCTCAGACTGGAATTGTGATCTCGACCCTTGAACTGCAAATATGATTCCAAATGGGATTTGTGACCACACACTGCATTTGTGACCTAGAGATTTGAGCTACAGTTCTGATACCAAACCGCAATTGTGACCTCAGGCTGGATTTGTGACCCTGAGCCTTGAGCTGCGGTTTTGATACCAAACCGGTATTGGGTCCTCAGACTGCAATTGTGTCTTCGAGCCTTGAACTTTAGTAGTGTTTCCTGACAGGATTTGGGGCCTAAGACTGGAATTGTGATCTCGAGACTTGAAATGTATTTGTGATACCAAACAGGATTCATGAACTCTGACTGCAATTGTGAGCTCAAGCCTTGAAGATCAGTTGTGATTCCAAACAGGAATTGTGTCCTCATACTGGAATTGTGGCCTCATGACTTAAAATGCAAATGTGATTTGAAACTGGAATTGTGTTCTCCAGCCTTGAAATGCAATTGTGATTCCAAACCGGAATTGTGAAATCAAGCCTTGAACTGCAATTGTGATTCCAAACCGGAATTGTGACCTCGAGGCTTGAATAGCAGTTGTAATTCCAAACGGGAATTGTGGCCTCAGACTAGAACTGTGACTCCGAGCCTTGAGCTTCAGTTGTGATTCCAAACGGGAATTGAGGCCTCAGACTGGAATTGTGATCTCGACCCTTGAATTGTAAATGTGATTCCAAACGGGATTAGTGACCACACACTGAATTTGTGACCTAGAGATTTGAGCTGCAGTTGTGGAACCAAACCGATATCGGGACCTCAGACTGGAATTGTGACCCTGAACCTTAAGCTGCAGCTCTGAAATCAAACCGGAATTGGGGGCTCAGACTGGAATTGTGATCTCGGGCCTTGAACTGCCATTGTGATTCCAAACGGGAATTGTGGCCTCAGACTGGAATTGTGACCGCGAGACATGAACAGCAGTTGTGATTACAAAACGGAATTGGGGGCTCAGACTGGAATTGTGATCTCGAGCCTTGAACTTCCATTGTGATTCCAAACAGGAATTGTGGCCTCAGACTGCAATTGTGATCTTGAGCCTTGAACTGCAATTTTGATTCCAAACAAGAATTGTGACCTCAGACTGGATTTGTGACCTCGAGCCTTGGACTACAATTGGATTTCAAACAGGAATTGGGGCCTCAGACTGGAATTGTGATCTCGAGACTTGAACTGCAATTGTGATTCCAAACTGGAATTGTAAACTCAAGCCTTGAATAGCAGTTGTGATTCCAAACGGGAATTGAGACCTCAGACTGGCATTGTGATCTCAAGCCTTGAACTGCAATTGTGATTCCAAACAAGAATTGTGACCGCAGACTGGAATTGCGACCTCGAGCTTTGAACTGCAATTGTGATTCCAAACAGAAATTATGACCTCAGAGAGTAATTGTGACCTCATTCCATGAACTCCTATTGTGATTCCAAACTGTAATAGTGAGCTCGAGCCTTGAACTGCAGTACTGATTCCAAACAGGAATTGGGGCCTCAGACTGGAATTGTGATCTCGAGACAGGAATAGCAGTTGTGATTCCAAACGGGAATCGTGGCCTCAGACTGGAAATGTGACAACTAGGCTTGAGCTGCAGTTGTGATACCATACCGGAATTGAGTCTTCAGACTGGAATCATCACCTCGAGCAATGTAGAGCAGTTACGATTCAGAGCCGGAATTGGGACCTCAGACTGGAACTGTGACTTCGAACCTTGAAATTAAGTTGTGATTCCAAAGCGGAATTGTGGCCTCAGACTTGAATTGTGACCCTGAGCCTTGTGCTGCATCTGTGATACCAAACCGGAATTGGGTCTTCAGACTGGAATTGTGACCTCGAGACATGAACAGCAGTTGTGATTATAAAACAGAATTGGGGGCTCAGACTGAAATTGTGATATTCACCCTAGAACTGCAAATGTGATTCCAAACGGGATTTGTGACCACACACTGAATTTGTGACCTAGAGATTTGAGCTGCAGTTGTGATACCAAACCGATATTGGGACCTCAGACAGGAATTGTGTTCTCCAGGCTTGTACTGCAATTGTGATTCCAAACGGGAATTGTGACCTAAGACTGGAATCGTGACCTCGAGACTTGAACAGCACTTCTGATTCCAAACCGGAATTGTGACGGCAGACTGGAATTGAGACCTCGAACTTTGAACTGCAATTGTGATTCCAAACAGAAACTTTGACCTCAGAGAGTAATTGGGACCTCATTCTATGAACTGCTATTGTGATTCCAAACTGTAATTGTGACCTCGAGCCTTGAACTCCAGTTGTGATTCCAAACAGGACTTGTGACCTCAGACTGGAATTGTGACCTCGAGCCTTGACCGGCAGTTGTGAGTCCAACTGGGAATTGGGGCCTCAGACTGGAATTGTGACTCCTAGCCATGATCTGCAGTACTGATTCCAAACGGGAATTATGGCCTCAGACTGGAATTGTGATCTCGAGACAGGAATAGCAGTTGTGATTCCAAACAGGAATCGTGGCCTCAGACTGGAAATGTGACAACTAGGCTTGAGCTGCAGTTGTGATACCATACCGGAATTGAGTCTTCAGACTGGAATCGTCACCTCGAGCAATGTAGAGCAGTTACGATTCAGAGCCGGAACTGGGACCTCAGACTGGAACAGTGACTTCAAACTTTGAAATTAAGTTGTGATTCCAAAGCGGAATTGTGGCCTCAGACTTGAATTGTGACCCTGAGCCTTGTGCTGCATTTGTGATACCAAACCGGAATTGGGTCCTCAGACTGGAATCGTGATCTCGAGACATGAACATCAGTTGTGATTCCAACACGGAATTGGGTCCTCAGACTGGAATCGTGACCTCGAGACAGGATCAGCAGTTGTGATTCCAAACGGGAATTGTGGCCTCAGACTGGAATTGTGTCCCCGAGCATTGAGCAGCAGTTGTGATTCCAAACGGGAATTGTGACCTCAGACTGGAATTGAGACCTCGAGCTTTGAACTGCAATTGTGATTCCAAACAGAAATTATGACCTCAGAGATTAATTGTGACCTCATTCCATGAACTGCTATTGTGATTTCAAACAGGAATTGTGACCTCGAGCCTTGAACTGCAGTACTGATTCCAAACAGGAATTGGGGCCTCAGACTGGAATTGTGATCTCGAGACAGGAATAGCAGTTGTGATTCCAAACGGGAATCGTGGCCTCAGACTGGAAATGTGACAACTAGGCTTGAGCTGCAGTTGTGATACCATACCGGAATTGAGTCTTCAGACTGGAATCATCACCTCGAGCAATGTAGAGCAGTTACGATTCAGAGCCGGAATTGGGACCTCAGACTGGAACTGTGACTTCGAACCTTGAAATTAAGTTGTGATTCCAAAGCGGAATTGTGGCCTCAGACTTGAATTGTGACCCTGAGCCTTGTGCTGCATCTGTGATACCAAACCGGAATTGGGTCTTCAGACTGGAATTGTGACCTCGAGACATGAACAGCAGTTGTGATTACAAAACGGAATTGGGGGCTCAGACTGAAATTGTGATATTCACCCTAGAACTGCAAATGTGATTCCAAACGGGATTTGTGACCACACACTGAATTTGTGACCTAGAGATTTGAGCTGCAGTTGTGATACCAAACCGATATTGGGACCTCAGACAGGAATTGTGTTCTCCAGGCTTGTACTGCAATTGTGATTCCAAACTGGAATTGTGACCTAAGACTGGAATCGTGACCTCGAGACAGGATCAGCAGTTGTGATTCCAAACGGGAATTGTGGCCTCAGACTGGAATGGTGACCCCGAGACTTGAACAGCACTTCTGATTCCAAACCGGAATTGTGACGGCAGACTGGAATTGAGACCTCGAACTTTGAACTGCAATTGTGATTCCAAACAGAAACTTTGACCTCAGAGAGTAATTGTGACCTCATTCTATGAACTGCTATTGTGATTCCAAACTGTAATTGTGACCTCGAGCCTTGAACTCCAGTTGTGATTCCAAACAGGACTTGTGACCTTAGACTGGAATTGTGACCTGGAGCCTTGACCGGCAGTTGTGAGTCCAACTGGGAATTGGGGCCTCAGACTGGAATTGTGACTCCTAGCCATGATCTGCAGTACTGATTCCAAACAGGAATAGTGGCCTCAGACTGGAATTGTGATCTCGAGACAGGAATAGCAGTTGTGATTCCAAACAGGAATCGTGGCCTCAGACTGGAAATGTGACAACTAGGCTTGAGCTGCAGTTGTGATACCATACCGGAATTGAGTCTTCAGACTGGAATCGTCACCTCGAGCAATGTAGAGCAGTTACGATTCAGAGCCGGAATTGGGACCTCAGACTGGAACAGTGACTTCAAACCTTGAAATTAAGTTGTGATTCCAAAGCGGAATTGTGGCCTCAGACTTGAATTGTGACCCTGAGCCTTGTGCTGCATTTGTGATACCAAACCGGAATTGGGTCCTCAGACTGGAATCGTGATCTCGAGACATGAACATCAGTTGTGATTCCAACACGGAATTGGGGGCTCAGACTGGAATTGTGATCTCGAGCCTTGAACTGCCATTGTGATTTCAAATCGGAATTGGGTCCTCAGACTGGAATCGTGACCTCGAGACAGGATCAGCAGTTGTGATTCCAAACGGGAATTGTGGCCTCAGACTGGAATTGTGACCCCGAGCATTGAGCAGCAGTTGTGATTCCAAACGGGAATTGTGACCTCAGTCTGGCATTGTGATTTCAAGCCTTGAACTGCAATTGTGATTCCAAACCGGAATTGTGGCCTCAGACTGGAATTGAGACCTCGAGCTTTGAACTGCAATTGTGATTCCAAACAGAAATTATGACCTCAGAGAGTAATTGTGACCTCATTCCATGAACTGCTATTGTGATTTCAAACAGGAATTGTGACCTCGAGCCTTGAACTGCAGTACTGATTCCAAACAGGAATTGGGGCCTCAGACTGGAATTGTGATCTCGAGACAGGAATAGCAGTTGTGATTCCAAACGGGAGTCGTGGCCTCAGACTGGAAATGTGACAACTAGGCTTGAGCTGCAGTTGTGATACCATACCGGAATTGAGTCTTCAGACTGGAATCGTCACCTAGAGCAATGTAGAGCAGTTGCGATTCAGAGCCAGAATTGGGACCTCAAACTGGAACTGTGACTACGAACCTTGAAATTAAGTTGTGATATCAAAGCGGAATTGGGTCCTCAGACTGGAATTGTGACCCTGAGCCTTGTGCTGCATCTGTGATACCAAACCGGAATTGGGTCCTCAGACTGGAATTGGGGGCTCAGACTGGAATTGTGATCTCGACCCTTGAACTGCAAATATGATTCCAAATGGGATTTGTGACCACACACTGCATTTGTGACCTAGAGATTTGAGCTACAGTTCTGATACCAAACCGCAATTGTGACCTCAGGCTGGATTTGTGACCCTGAGCCTTGAGCTGCGGTTTTGATACCAAACCGGTATTGGGTCCTCAGACTGCAATTGTGTCTTCGAGCCTTGAACTTTAGTAGTGTTTCCTGACAGGATTTGGGGCCTAAGACTGGAATTGTGATCTCGAGACTTGAAATGTATTTGTGATACCAAACAGGATTCATGAACTCTGACTGCAATTGTGAGCTCAAGCCTTGAAGATCAGTTGTGATTCCAAACAGGAATTGTGTCCTCATACTGGAATTGTGGCCTCATGACTTAAAATGCAAATGTGATTTGAAACTGGAATTGTGTTCTCCAGCCTTGAAATGCAATTGTGATTCCAAACCGGAATTGTGAAATCAAGCCTTGAACTGCAATTGTGATTCCAAACCGGAATTGTGACCTCGAGGCTTGAATAGCAGTTGTAATTCCAAACGGGAATTGTGGCCTCAGACTAGAAATGTGACTCCGAGCCTTGAGCTTCAGTTGTGATTCCAAACGGGAATTGAGGCCTCAGACTGGAATTGTGATCTCGACCCTTGAATTGTAAATGTGATTCCAAACGGGATTAGTGACCACACACTGAATTTGTGACCTAGAGATTTGAGCTGCAGTTGTGGAACCAAACCGATATCGGGACCTCAGACTGGAATTGTGACCCTGAACCTTAAGCTGCAGCTCTGAAATCAAACCGGAATTGGGGGCTCAGACTGGAATTGTGATCTCGGGCCTTGAACTGCCATTGTGATTCCAAACGGGAATTGTGGCCTCAGACTGGAATTGTGACCGCGAGACATGAACAGCAGTTGTGATTACAAAACGGAATTGGGGGCTCAGACTGGAATTGTGATCTCGAGCCTTGAACTTCCATTGTGATTCCAAACAGGAATTGTGGCCTCAGACTGCAATTGTGATCTTGAGCCTTGAACTGCAATTTTGATTCCAAACAAGAATTGTGACCTCAGACTGGATTTGTGACCTCGAGCCTTGGACTACAATTGGATTTCAAACAGGAATTGGGGCCTCAGACTGGAATTGTGATCTCGAGACTTGAACTGCAATTGTGATTCCAAACTGGAATTGTAAACTCAAGCCTTGAATAGCAGTTGTGATTCCAAACGGGAATTGAGACCTCAGACTGGCATTGTGATCTCAAGCCTTGAACTGCAATTGTGATTCCAAACAAGAATTGTGACCGCAGACTGGAATTGCGACCTCGAGCTTTGAACTGCAATTGTGATTCCAAACAGAAATTATGACCTCAGAGAGTAATTGTGACCTCATTCCATGAACTCCTATTGTGATTCCAAACTGTAATAGTGAGCTCGAGCCTTGAACTGCAGTACTGATTCCAAACAGGAATTGGGGCCTCAGACTGGAATTGTGATCTCGAGACAGGAATAGCAGTTGTGATTCCAAACGGGAATCGTGGCCTCAGACTGGAAATGTGACAACTAGGCTTGAGCTGCAGTTGTGATACCATACCGGAATTGAGTCTTCAGACTGGAATCATCACCTCGAGCAATGTAGAGCAGTTACGATTCAGAGCCGGAATTGGGACCTCAGACTGGAACTGTGACTTCGAACCTTGAAATTAAGTTGTGATTCCAAAGCGGAATTGTGGCCTCAGACTTGAATTGTGACCCTGAGCCTTGTGCTGCATCTGTGATACCAAACCGGAATTGGGTCTTCAGACTGGAATTGTGACCTCGAGACATGAACAGCAGTTGTGATTATAAAACAGAATTGGGGGCTCAGACTGAAATTGTGATATTCACCCTAGAACTGCAAATGTGATTCCAAACGGGATTTGTGACCACACACTGAATTTGTGACCTAGAGATTTGAGCTGCAGTTGTGATACCAAACCGATATTGGGACCTCAGACAGGAATTGTGTTCTCCAGGCTTGTACTGCAATTGTGATTCCAAACGGGAATTGTGACCTAAGACTGGAATCGTGACCTCGAGACTTGAACAGCACTTCTGATTCCAAACCGGAATTGTGACGGCAGACTGGAATTGAGACCTCGAACTTTGAACTGCAATTGTGATTCCAAACAGAAACTTTGACCTCAGAGAGTAATTGTGACCTCATTCTATGAACTGCTATTGTGATTCCAAACTGTAATTGTGACCTCGAGCCTTGAACTCCAGTTGTGATTCCAAACAGGACTTGTGACCTCAGACTGGAATTGTGACCTCGAGCCTTGACCGGCAGTTGTGAGTCCAACTGGGAATTGGGGCCTCAGACTGGAATTGTGACTCCTAGCCATGATCTGCAGTACTGATTCCAAACGGGAATTGTGGCCTCAGACTGGAATTGTGATCTCGAGACAGGAATAGCAGTTGTGATTCCAAACAGGAATCGTGGCCTCAGACTGGAAATGTGACAACTAGGCTTGAGCTGCAGTTGTGATACCATACCGGAATTGAGTCTTCAGACTGGAATCGTCACCTCGAGCAATGTAGAGCAGTTACGATTCAGAGCCGGAACTGGGACCTCAGACTGGAACAGTGACTTCAAACTTTGAAATTAAGTTGTGATTCCAAAGCGGAATTGTGGCCTCAGACTTGAATTGTGACCCTGAGCCTTGTGCTGCATTTGTGATACCAAACCGGAATTGGGTCCTCAGACTGGAATCGTGATCTCGAGACATGAACATCAGTTGTGATTCCAACACGGAATTGGGTCCTCAGACTGGAATCGTGACCTCGAGACAGGATCAGCAGTTGTGATTCCAAACGGGAATTGTGGCCTCAGACTGGAATTGTGTCCCCGAGCATTGAGCAGCAGTTGTGATTCCAAACGGGAATTGTGACCTCAGACTGGAATTGAGACCTCGAGCTTTGAACTGCAATTGTGATTCCAAACAGAAATTATGACCTCAGAGATTAATTGTGACCTCATTCCATGAACTGCTATTGTGATTTCAAACAGGAATTGTGACCTCGAGCCTTGAACTGCAGTACTGATTCCAAACAGGAATTGGGGCCTCAGACTGGAATTGTGATCTCGAGACAGGAATAGCAGTTGTGATTCCAAACGGGAATCGTGGCCTCAGACTGGAAATGTGACAACTAGGCTTGAGCTGCAGTTGTGATACCATACCGGAATTGAGTCTTCAGACTGGAATCATCACCTCGAGCAATGTAGAGCAGTTACGATTCAGAGCCGGAATTGGGACCTCAGACTGGAACTGTGACTTCGAACCTTGAAATTAAGTTGTGATTCCAAAGCGGAATTGTGGCCTCAGACTTGAATTGTGACCCTGAGCCTTGTGCTGCATCTGTGATACCAAACCGGAATTGGGTCTTCAGACTGGAATTGTGACCTCGAGACATGAACAGCAGTTGTGATTACAAAACGGAATTGGGGGCTCAGACTGAAATTGTGATATTCACCCTAGAACTGCAAATGTGATTCCAAACGGGATTTGTGACCACACACTGAATTTGTGACCTAGAGATTTGAGCTGCAGTTGTGATACCAAACCGATATTGGGACCTCAGACAGGAATTGTGTTCTCCAGGCTTGTACTGCAATTGTGATTCCAAACTGGAATTGTGACCTAAGACTGGAATCGTGACCTCGAGACAGGATCAGCAGTTGTGATTCCAAACGGGAATTGTGGCCTCAGACTGGAATGGTGACCCCGAGACTTGAACAGCACTTCTGATTCCAAACCGGAATTGTGACGGCAGACTGGAATTGAGACCTCGAACTTTGAACTGCAATTGTGATTCCAAACAGAAACTTTGACCTCAGAGAGTAATTGTGACCTCATTCTATGAACTGCTATTGTGATTCCAAACTGTAATTGTGACCTCGAGCCTTGAACTCCAGTTGTGATTCCAAACAGGACTTGTGACCTCAGACTGGAATTGTGACCTCGAGCCTTGACCGGCAGTTGTGAGTCCAACTGGGAATTGGGGCCTCAGACTGGAATTGTGACTCCTAGCCATGATCTGCAGTACTGATTCCAAACAGGAATAGTGGCCTCAGACTGGAATTGTGATCTCGAGACAGGAATAGCAGTTGTGATTCCAAACAGGAATCGTGGCCTCAGACTGGAAATGTGACAACTAGGCTTGAGCTGCAGTTGTGATACCATACCGGAATTGAGTCTTCAGACTGGAATCGTCACCTCGAGCAATGTAGAGCAGTTACGATTCAGAGCCGGAATTGGGACCTCAAACTGGAACTGTGACTTCAAACCTTGAAATTAAGTTGTGATTCCAAAGCGGAATTGTGGCCTCAGACTTGAATTGTGACCCTGAGCCTTGTGCTGCATTTGTGATACCAAACCGGAATTGGGTCCTCAGACTGGAATCGTGATCTCGAGACATGAACATCAGTTGTGATTCCAACACGGAATTGGGGGCTCAGACTGGAATTGTGATCTCGAGCCTTGAACTGCCATTGTGATTTCAAATCGGAATTGGGTCCTCAGACTGGAATCGTGACCTCGAGACAGGATCAGCAGTTGTGATTCCAAACGGGAATTGTGGCCTCAGACTGGAATTGTGACCCCGAGCATTGAGCAGCAGTTGTGATTCCAAACGGGAATTGTGACCTCAGTCTGGCATTGTGATTTCAAGCCTTGAACTGCAATTGTGATTCCAAACCGGAATTGTGGCCTCAGACTGGAATTGAGACCTCGAGCTTTGAACTGCAATTGTGATTCCAAACAGAAATTATGACCTCAGAGAGTAATTGTGACCTCATTCCATGAACTGCTATTGTGATTTCAAACAGGAATTGTGACCTCGAGCCTTGAACTGCAGTACTGATTCCAAACAGGAACTGGGGCCTCAGACTGGAATTGTGATCTCGAGACAGGAATAGCAGTTGTGATTCCAAACAGGAATATTGACCTAAGACTGGAATTGTGATTTCATTCCATGAACTGCTATTGTGAATCCAAACTGTAATTGTGACCTCGATCCTTGAACTGCAGTTGTGATTCCAAACGGGAATTGTGGCCTCAGACTGGAATTGTGACCCCGAGCCTTGAGCTGCACTTGTGATTCCAAACCAGTATAGGGTCATCAGACTAGAATCGTGTCTTCGAGCCTTGAACTTTAGTAGTGTTTCCTGACAGGATTTGGGGCCTAAGACTGGAATTGTGATCTTGAGAGTTGAAATGCAATTGTGATTCCAAACAGGATTCATGAACTCTGACTGGAATTGTGACCTCGAGCATTGAACATCAATCGTGATTCCCAACATGAATTCTATCCTCATACTGGAATTGTGGCCTCAAGACTTAAAATGCAAATGTGATTTCAAACTGGAATTGTGACCTCAAGCCTTGAAATGCAATTGTTATTTCAAACCGGAATTGTGAAATCAAGCCTTGAACTGCTAATATGATTCCAAACCGGAATTGTGACCTCAGACTAGAATTGTGACCTCGAGCCTTGAATAGCAGTTGTGATTCCGAACTGTAATTGTGACCTCGAGCCTTGAATTGCAGTTGTGATTCCAAACGGGAATTGTGGCCTCAGACTGGAACTATGACCCCGGAGCCTTGAGCTGCAGTACTGATTCCAAACAGCTATTGCGTCCTCAGACTGCAGTTGTGACTTCGAGCCTTGAATTTTAGTTGTGATTCCAAAGCCGTATTGTGGCCTCAGACTGGAATTGTGACCTCGAGGCTTGAACATCAATTGTGATTCCAAACAGGAATTGTGTCCTCATACTGGAATTGTGGCCTCATGACTTAAAATGCAAATGTGATTTGACACTGGAATTGTGAACTCAAGCCTTGAACTGCAATTGTGATTCCAAATTGGAATTGTGAACTCAAGCCTTGAATAGCAGTTGTGATTCCAAACGGGAATTGTGGCCTCAGACTGGAATTGTGATCTCGAGCCTTGAACTGCAATTTTGATTCCAAACAAGAATTGTGACCGCAGACTGGATTTGTGACCTCGAGACTTGAACTACAATTGGATTTCAAACAGGAATTGGGGCCTCAGACTGGAATTGTGATCTCGAGACTTGAACTGCAATTGTGATTCCAAACTGGAATTGTAAACTCAAGCCTTAAATAGCAGTTGTGATTCCAAACGGGAATTGTGGCCTCAGACTGGAATTGTGACCCTGAGCATTGAGCAGCAGTTGTGATTCCAAACGGGAATTGAGACCTCAGTCTGGCATTGTGATCTCAAGCCTTGAACTGCAATTGTGATTCCAAACCGGAATTGTCACCGCAGACTGGAATTGAGACCTCGAGCTTTGAACTGCAATTGTGATTCCAAACAGAAATTATGACCTCAGAGAGTAATTGTGACCTCATTCCATGAACTCCTATTGTGATTCCAAACTGTAATAGTGAGCTCGAGCCTTGAACTGCAGTACTGATTCCAAACAGGAATTGGGGCCTCAGACTGGAATTGTGATCTCGAGACAGGAATAGCAGTTGTGATTCCAAATGGGAATCGTGGCCTCAGACTGGAAATGTGACAACTAGGCTTGAGCTGCAGTTGTGATACCATACCGGAATTGAGTCTTCAGACTGGAATCATCACCTCGAGCAATGTAGAGCAGTTACGATTCAGAGCCGGAATTGGGACCTCAGACTGGAACTGTGACTTCGAACCTTGAAATTAAGTTGTGATTCCAAAGCGGAATTGTGGCCTCAGACTTGAATTGTGACCCTGAGCCTTGTGCTGCATCTGTGATACCAAACCGGAATTGGGTCCTCAGACTGGAATTGGGGGCTCAGACTGGAATTGTGATCTCGACCCTTGAACTGCAAATGTGATTCCAAACGGGATTTGTGACCACACACTGCATTTGTGACCTAGAGATTTGAGCTGCAGTTCTGATACCAAACCGCAATTGTGACCTCAGACTGGATTTGTGACCCCGAGCCTTGAGCTGCAGTTTTGATACCAAACCGGTATTGGGTCCTCAGACTGCAATTGTGTCTTCGAGCCTTGAACTTTAGTAGTGTTTCCTGACAGGATTTGGGGCCTAAGACTGGAATTGTGATCTCGAGACTTGAAATGTATTTGTGATACCAAACAGGATCCATGAACTCTGACTGCAATTGTGAGCTCAAGCCTTGAAGATCAGTTGTGATTCCAAACAGGAATTGTGTCCTCATACTGGAATTGTGGCCTCATGACTTAAAATGCAAATGTGATTTGAAACTGGAATTGTGTTCTCCAGCCTTGAAATGCAATTGTGATTCCAAACCGGAATTGTGAAATCAAGCCTTGAACTGCAATTGTGATTCCAAACCGGAATTGTGACCTTGAGGCTTGAATAGCAGTTGTAATTCCAAACGGGAATTGTGGCCTCAGACTAGAAATGTGACTCCGAGCCTTGAGCTTCAGTTGTGATTCCAAACGGGAATTGAGGCCTCAGACTGGAATTGTGATCTCGACCCTTGAATTGTAAATGTGATTCCAAACGGGATTAGTGACCACACACTGAATTTGTGACCTAGAGATTTGAGCTGCAGTTGTGGAACCAAACCGATATCGGGACCTCAGACTGGAATTGTGACCCTGAACCTTAAGCTGCAGCTCTGAAATCAAACCGGAATTGGGGGCTCAGACTGGAATTGTGATCTCGGGCCTTGAACTGCCATTGTGATTCCAAACGGGAATTGTGGCCTCAGACTGGAATTGTGACCGCGAGACATGAACAGCAGTTGTGATTACAAAACGGAATTGGGGGCTCAGACTGGAATTGTGATCTCGAGCCTTGAACTGCCATTGTGATTCCAAACGGGAATTGTGGCCTCAGACAGCAATTGTGATCTTGAGCCTTGAACTGCAATTTTGATTCCAAACAAGAATTGTGACCTCAGACTGGATTTGTGACCTCGAGCCTTGGACTACAATTGGATTTCAAACAGGAATTGGGGCCTCAGACTGGAATTGTGATCTCGAGACTTGAACTGCAATTGTGATTCCAAACTGGAATTGTAAACTCAAACCTTGAATAGCAATTGTGATTCCAAACGGGAATTGTGGCCTCAGACTTGAATTGTGACCCCGAGCATTGAGCAGCAGTTGTGATTCCAAACGGGAATTGAGACCTCAGTCTGGCATTGTGATCTCAAGCCTTGAACTGCAATTGTGATTCCAAACCGGAATTGTGACCGCAGACTGGAATTGAGACCTCGAGCTTTGAACTGCAATTGTGATTCCAAACAGAAATTATGACCTCAGAGAGTAATTGTGACCTCATTCCATGAACTCCTATTGTGATTCCAAACTGTAATAGTGAGCTCGAGCCTTGAACTGCAGTACTGATTCCAAACAGGAATTGGGGCCTCAGACTGGAATTGTGATCTCGAGACAGGAATAGCAGTTGTGATTCCAAACAGGAATCGTGGCCTCAGACTGGAAATGTGACAACTAGGCTTGAGCTGCAGTTGTGATACCATACCGGAATTGAGTCTTCAGACTGGAATCATCACCTCGAGCAATGTAGAGCAGTTACGATTCAGAGCCGGAATTGGGACCTCAGACTGGAACTGTGACTTCAAACCTTGAAATTAAGTTGTGATTCCAAAGCGGAATTGTGGCCTCAGACTTGAATTGTGACCCTGAGCCTTGTGCTGCATCTGTGATACCAAACCGGAATTGGGTCCTCAGACTGGAATTGGGGGCTCAGACTGGAATTGTGATCTCGACCCTTGAACTGCAAATGTGATTCCAAATGGGATTTGTGACCACACACTGCATTTGTGACCTAGAGATTTGAGCTACAGTTCTGATACCAAACCGCAATTGTGACCTCAGACTGGATTTGTGACCCCGAGCCTTGAGCTGCGGTTTTGATACCAAACCGGTATTGGGTCCTCAGACTGCAATTGTGTCTTCGAGCCTTGAACTTTAGTAGTGTTTCCTGACAGGATTTGGGGCCTAAGACTGGAATTGTGATCTCGAGACTTGAAATGTATTTGTGATACCAAACAGGATCCATGAACTCTGACTGCAATTGTGAGCTCAAGCCTTGAAGATCAGTTGTGATTCCAAACAGGAATTGTGTCCTCATACTGGAATTGTGGCCTCATGACTTAAAATGCAAATGTGATTTGAAACTGGAATTGTGTTCTCCAGCCTTGAAATGCAATTGTGATTCCAAACCGGAATTGTGAAATCAAGCCTTGAACTGCAATTGTGATTCCAAACCGGAATTGTGACCTTGAGGCTTGAATAGCGGTTGTAATTCCAAACGGGAATTGTGGCCTCAGACTAGAACTGTGACTCCGAGCCTTGAGCTTCAGTTGTGATTCCAAACGGGAATTGAGGCCTCAGACTGGAATTGTGATCTCGACCCTTGAATTGTAAATGTGATTCCAAACGGGATTAGTGACCACACACTGAATTTGTGACCTAGAGATTTGAGCTGCAGTTGTGGAACCAAACCGATATCGGGACCTCAGACTGGAATTGTGACCCTGAACCTTAAGCTGCAGCTCTGAAATCAAACCGGAATTGGGGGCTCAGACTGGAATTGTGATCTCGGGCCTTGAACTGCCATTGTGATTCCAAACGGGAATTGTGGCCTCAGACTGGAATTGTGACCGCGAGACATGAACAGCAGTTGTGATTACAAAACGGAATTGGGGGCTCAGACTGGAATTGTGATCTCGAGCCTTGAACTGCCATTGTGATTCCAAACGGGAATTGTGGCCTCAGACAGCAATTGTGATCTTGAGCCTTGAACTGCAATTTTGATTCCAAACAAGAATTGTGACCTCAGACTGGATTTGTGACCTCGAGCCTTGGACTACAATTGGATTTCAAACAGGAATTGGGGCCTCAGACTGGAATTGTGATCTCGAGACTTGAACAGCAATTGTGATTCCAAACTGGAATTGTGAGCTCAAGCCTTGATCTGCAATTGTAATTCCATACTAGAATTGTGACCTCAGACTGGAATTGTGACCCTGAGCTTTGAACGGCAATTGTGATTCCCTATCGAAATTTTGATCTCTAGCCTTGCACTGCAATTGTGATTCCAAACCAGAATTGTGATCTCAGATTGGAATGGGGACATAGAAGTGGAATTGTGATTCCAAACATGTATGGTGAGCTCAGCAAGGAATTGTGATATAGAAATGAACTTGTGATTCCAAAATGGAATTGTGAGCTCAAGATGTGATCTGCAATTGTGATTCCAAACTGGAATTGTGACCTCAGACTGGAATTGTGACCCTGAGATTTGAACTGCAATTGTGATTCCATAATAGAATTGTGACCTCAAGCCTTGCACGGAAATTGTGATTCCAAACCCGGATTGTGATCTCAGACTGGAATTTTTACCTCAAGCCTTGATCTGCAATTGTAATTCCAAACTGGAATTGTGACCTCAGACTGGAATTGCGACCCTTAGCTTTGAATTGCATTTCTGAATGCATATTGGAAATGTGAAATCTAGCCTTTCACTGCAGTTGTGATTCCAAACCGGAATTTTGAGCTCAGACTGGAATTGGGACCACAAGCCTTGATCTGCAATTTTGATTCCAAACTGGAATTTTGAGCTCAGACGGGAATTGTGACATCAAATGGATTTGTGATCCCAAACTGGAATTGTGAGCTCAAGCCTTGATCTGCAATTGTAATTCCAAACTGGAATTGTGACCTCAGATTGGAATTGTGACCCTGAGCTTTGAACTGCAATTGTGATTCCATAGTGGAATTGTGACCTCTAGCCTTGCACTGCAATTCTCATTCCAATCCAGAATTGTGACAGCAGACTGGAATTGGGACCTCCAAGCCTTGATCTGCCATTTTGATTCCAAACTGGAATTCTGCCCTCAGTCTCTAATTGTGACATAGTAGTGAAATTGTGATTCCAATCAGGAATTGTGAGCTTAGAAAGGAATTGTGATACATTAATGAAATTGTGATTACAAATCGGAATTGTGACCGCAAGCCTTGCACTGCAATTGTGATTCCAAACCGGAATTGTGACCGCAGACTGTAATTGGGACCTCAAGCCTTGATCTGCAATTTTGATTCCAAACGGGAATTGTGAGCTGAGACTGGAATTGTGACATCAAATGGAATTGTGATTCCAAACTGGAATTCTGCCCTCAGTCTCTAATTGTGACATAGCAGCAGAATTGTGATTCCAATCAGGAATTGTGTGCTTAGAAAGGAATTGTGATATAGAAATGAAATTGTGATTCCAAACTGGAATTGTGAGCTCAAGCCTTGATCTGCAATTGTAATTCCAATCTGGAATTGTGACCTCACACTGGAATTGTGACCCTGAGATTTGAACGGCAATTGTGATTCCATATCGAAATTTTGATCTCTAGCCTTGCTCTGCAATTGTGATTCCAAACCAGAATTGTGATCTCAGATTGGAATGGGGACATAGAAGTGGAATTGTGATTCCAAACATGTATGGTGAGCTCAGCAAGGAATTGTGATATAGAAATGAACTTGTGATTCCAAAATGGAATTGTGAGCTCAAGATGTGATCTGCAATTGTAAATCCAAACTGGAATTGTGACCTCAGACTGGAATTGTGACCCTGAGCTTTGAACTGCAATTGTGATTCCATAATGGAATTGTGACCTCTAGCCTTGCACTGCAATTGTGATTCCAAACCGGAATTGTCACCGCAGACTGGAATTGGGACCTCAAGCCTTGATCTGCAATTTTGATTCCAAGCTGGAATTGTGAGCTCACACTGGAATTGTGACATCAAATGGAATTGTGGTTCCAAACTGGAATTCTGCCCTCAGTCTCTAATTGTGGCATAGTAGAGGAATTCTGATTCCAATCCGGAATTGTGAGCTTAGAATGGAATTGTGATATAGAAATGAAATTGTGATTCCAAACTGGAATTGTGAGCTCAAGCGTTGATCTGCAATTGTAATTCCAAACTGGAATTGTGACAGCAGACTGGAATTGGGACCTCAAGCCTTGATCTGCAATTTTGATTCCAAACTGGAATTGTGACCGCAGACTGGAATTTTGACATCAAGCCTTGATCTGTAATTGGATTCCAAACCGGAATTCTGCCCACAGTCTCTAAATGTGACATCGAAGAGGAATTGTGAATCCAATCAGGAATTGTGATCTTAGAAAGGAATTGTGATATAGAAATGAAATTGTGATTCCAAACTGGAATTGTGAGCTCAAGCCTTGATCTGCTACTGTAATTGAAAACCGGAATTGTGACCTCAGACTGGAATTGTGACCCTGAGCTTTGAAATGCAATTGTGATTCCATAGTGGAATTGTGACCTCTAAACTTGCACTGCATTTGTGATTCCAAACAAGAATTGTGACCACAGGCTGTAATTGGGACCTCAAACCTTGATCTGCAATTTTGATTCCAAACTGGAATTCTGCCCTCAGTCTCTAATTATGACATAGAAGTGGAATTGTGATTCCAAACATGTATTGTGAGCTCAGTAAGGAATTGTGATATAGAAATGAAATTGTGATTCCAAACTGGAATTGTGAGCTCAAGCCTTGATCTGCTATTGTAATTGCAAACCGGAATTGTGAGCTCAGACTGGAATTGTGACCCTTAGCTTTGAATTACATTTCTCATTCCATAGTTGAAATGTGATATCAAGACTTGCGCTGCAATTGTGATTCCAATCGGGAATTGTGACCACAGACGGTAATTGGAACCTCAAGCCTTGATGTGCAATTGTAATTCCAAACTGGAATTGTGAGCTCAGACTGGAACTGTGACATCAAATGGAATTGTGATTCCAAACTGCAATTCTGCCCTCAGTCTCTAATTGTGACATAGTAGAGGAACTGTGATTCCAATCAGGAATTGTGAGCTTAGAAGGGAATTGTGATATAGAAATGAAACTGTGATTCCAAACTGGAATTGTGAGCTCAAGCGTTGATCTGCAATTGTAATTCCAAACTGGAATTGTGACCTCAGATTGGAATTGTGACCCTGAGCTTTGAACTGCAATTGTGATTCCATAGTGGAATTGTGACCTCTAGCCTTGCACTGCAATTCTCATTCCAATCCGGAATTGTGACCGCAGACTGGAATTGGGACCTCCAAGCCTTGATCTGCAATTTTGATTCCAAAATGGAATTCTGCCCTCAGTCTCTAATTGTGACATAGTAGTGGAATTGTGATTCCAATCAGGAATTGTAAGCTTAGAATGGAATTGTCATGTAGAAATGAACTAGTGATTCCAAACAGGAATTGTCAGCTCAAGCCGTTATATGCAATGTTAATTCTAAAGTGGAATTCTGACCTTGGACTGGAATTGTGACCCTGATGTTTGAATTGTTATTGTGATTGCATAGTGGAATTGTGACATCTAGCCGTGCACAGCAATTCTGATTCCAAACCGGAATTGTGACCGCAGACTGGAATTGGGACCTCAAGCCTTGATCTGCAATTTTGATTCCAAACTGGAATTGTGGACTCAGACTGGAATTGTGACATCAAATGGAATTGTGATTCCAAACTGGAATTCTTCCCTCAGTCTCTAATTGTGACATCGAAGAGGAATTGTGAATCCAATCAGGAATTGTGTGCTTAGAAAGGAATTGTGATATAGAAATGAAATTGTGATTCCAAACTGGAATGGTGAGCTCAAGCCTTCCAATGAAATTGTGATTCCAAATCGGAATAATGACCTCAGACTGGAATTGTGACCTTGAGCTTTGAAATGCAATTGTGATTCCATAGTGGAATTGTGTCCTCTAGCCTTGCACTGCAATTCTCATTCCAATCCAGAATTGTCACCGCAGACTGGAATTGGGACCTCAAGCCTTGATGTACAATTTCGATTCCAAGCTGGAATTGTGAGCTCAGACTGGAATTGTGACATCAAATGGAATTGTGATTCCAAACTGGAATTGTGAGCTCAAGCCTTGATCTGATATTCTAATTGCAGACAGGAATTGCGACCTCCGACTAGAATTGTGACCCTGAGCTTTGAACTGCAATTGTGATTCCATAGTGGAATTGTGACCTCTAGCCTTGCACTGCAATTGTGATTCCAAACCGGAATTGTCACCGCAGACTGGAATTGGGACCTCAAGCCTTGATGTACAATTTTGATTCCAAGCTGGAATTGTGAGCTCACACTGGAATTGTGACATCAAATGGAATTGTGATTCCAAACTGGAATTCGGCCCTCAGTCTCTAATTGTGACATAGTAGAGGAATTCTGATTCCAACCAGGAATTGTGAGCTTAGAATGGAATTGTGATATAGAAATGAACTTGTGATTCCAAACTGGAATTGTGAGCTCAAGCGTTGATCTGCAATTGTAATTCCAAACTGGAATTGTGACAGCAGACTGGAATTGGGACCTCAAGCCTTGATCTGCAATTTTGATTCCAAACTGGAATTGTGACCGCAGACTGGAATTTTGACATCAAATGAAATTGTGGTTCCAAACTGGAATTCTGCCCTCAGTCTCTAATTGTGGCATAGTAGAGGAATTCTGATTCCAATCAGGAATTGTGTGCTTAGAAAGGAATTGTGATATAGAAATGAAATTGTGATTCCAAACTGGAATGGTGAGCTCAAGCCTTCCAATGAAATTGTGATTCCAAACCGGAATTATGACCTCAGACTGGAATTGTGACCATGAGCTTTGAAATGCAATTGTGATTCCATAGTGGAATTGTGACCTCTACACTTGCACTGCATTTGTGATTCCAAACAGGAATTGTGACCACAGACTGGAATTGGGACCTCCAAGCCTTGATCTGCCATTTTGATTCCAAACTGGAATTGTGACCTCAGACTGGAATTGTGACCCTGAGCTTTGAATGGCAATTGTGATTGCATAGTGGAATTGTGACCTCTAGCCTTGCACTGCAATTGTGATTCCAAACCGGAATTGTGACCGCAGACTGGAATTGGGACCTCAAGCCTTGATCTGCCATTTTGATTCCAAACTGGAATTGTGAGCTCAGACTGGAATTGTGACATCAAATAGAATTGTGATTCCAAACTGGAATTCTGCCCTCAGTCTCTAATTGTGACATAGTAGAGGAATTGTGATTCCAATCAGGAACTGTGAGTTTAGAAAGGAATTGTGATATAGAAATGAAATTGTGATTCCAAACTGGAATTGTGACCTCAAGCCTTGCACTGCAATTGTGATTCCAAACCGGAATTGTGACCGCAAACTCTGATTGGGACCTCAAGCCTTGATCTGTAATTGTGATTCCAAACTGGAATTGTGAGCTCAGACTGGAATTGTGACCCTGAGCTTTGAACTGCATTTCTGATTCCATACTGGAAATGTGACATCTATCCTTGCACTGCAATTGTGATTCCAGTTGGGAATTGTGACCGCAGACTGTAATTGGAATCTCAAGCCTTGATGTGCAATTTTGATTCAAAACTGGAATTGTGAGCTCACACTGGAATTGTGACATCAAATGGAATTGTGATTCCAAACTGCAATTCTGCCCTCAGTCTCTAATTGTGACATAGTAGTGAAATTGTGATTCCAATCAGGAATTGTGAGCTTAGAAAGGAATTGTGATACAGAAATGAAATTGTGATTCCAAATCGGAATTGTGACCGCAAGCCTTGCACTGCAATTGTGATTCCAAACCAGAATTGTGACCGCAGACTGTAATTGGGACCTCAAGCCTTGATCCGCAATTTTGATTCCAAACGGGAATTGTGAGCTCAGACTGGAATTGTGACATCAAATGGAATTGTGATTCCAAACTGGAATTCTGCCCTCAGTCTCTAATGGTGACATAGCAGCGGAATTGTGATTCCAATCAGGAATTGTGTGCTTAGAAAGGAATTGTGATATAGAAATGAAATTGTGATTCCAAACTGGAATTGTGAGCTCAAGCGTTGATCTGCAATTGTAATTCCAATCTGGAATTGTGACCTCACACTGGAATTGTGACCCTGAGCTTTGAACTGCAATTGTGATTCCATAATGGAATTGTGACCTCTAGCCTTGCACGGCAATTGTGATTCCAAACCGGGATTGTGATCTCAGACTGGAATATTGACCTCAAGCCTTGAGATGTAATTGTGATTCCAAACCGGAATTGTGACCACAGATTGGAATGGGGCCATAGAACTGGAATTGTGATTCCAAACATGTATTGTGTGCTCAGTAAGGAATTGTGATATAGAAATGAAATTGTGATTCCAAACTGGAATTGTGAGCTCAAGCCTTGATCTGCTATTGTAATTGCAAACCGGAATTGTGACCTCAGACTGGAATTGTGACCCTGAGCTTTGAACGGCAATTCTGATTCCATAGTGGAATTGTGACCTCAAGCCTTGCACTGCAATTGTGATTCCAAACTGGTATTGTGACCACAGACGGTAATTGGAACCTCAAGCCTTGATCTGCAATTTTGATTCCAAACTGGAATTGTGAACTCAGACTGGAATTGTGACCCTGAGCTTTGAAATGCAATTGTGATTCCATAGTGGAATTGTGTCCTCTAGCCTTGCACTGCAATTCTCATTCCAATCCAGAATTGTGACCGCAGACTGGAATTGGGACCTCCAAGCCTTGATCTGCAATTTTGATTCCAAACTGGAATTCTGCCCTCAGTCTCTAATTGTGACATAGTAGTGGAATTGTGATTCCAATCAGGAATTGTAAGCTTAGAATGGAATTGTCATGTAGAAATGAACTAGTGATTCCAAACAGGAATTGTCAGCTCAAGCCGTTATATGCAATGTTAATTCTAAAGTGGAATTCTGACCTTGGACTGGAATTGTGACCCTGATGTTTGAAAAGTTATTGTGATTCCATAGTGGATTTGTGACATCTAGCCGTGCACTGCAATTGTGATTCCAAACCGGAATTGTGACCGCAGACTGGAATTGGGACCTCAAGCCTTGATCTGCAATTTTGATTCCAAACTGGAATTGCGAGCTCAGACTGAAATTGTGACATCAAATGGAATTGTGATTCCAAACTGGAATTCTGCCCTCAGTCTCTAATTGTGGCATAGTAGAGGAATTGTGATTCCAATCAGGAATTGTGAGCTTAGAATGGAATTGTGATATAGAAATGAACTTGTGATTCCAAACTGGAATTGTGAGCTCAAGCGTTGATCTGCAATTGTAATTCCAAACTGGAATTGTGACAGCAGACTGGAATTGGGACCTCAAGCCTTGATCTGCAATTTTGATTCCAAGCTGGAATTGTGAGCTCAGACTGGAATTGTGACATCAAATGAAATTGTGGTTCCAAACTGGAATTCTGCCCTCAGTCTCTAATTGTGGCATAGTAGAGGAATTCTGATTCCAATCAGGAATTGTGTGCTTAGAAAGGAATTGTGATAGAGAAATGAAATTGTGATTCCAAACTGGAATGGTGAGCTCAAGCCTTCCAATGAAATTGTGATTCCAAACCGGAATTATGACCTCAGACTGGAATTGTGACCATGAGTTTTGAAATGCAATTGTGATTCCATAGTGGAATTGTGACCTCTAAACTTGCACTGCATTTGTGATTCCAAACAGGAATTGTGACCACAGACTGGAATTGGGACCTCAAACCTTGATGTGCAATTTTGATTCCAAACTGGAATTGTGACCTCAGACTGGAATTGTGACCCTGAGCTTTGAATGGCAATTGTGATTGCATAGTGGAATTGTGACCTCTAGCCGTGCAATGCACTTGTGATTTCAAACCGGAATTGTCACCGCAGACTGGAATTGGGACCTCAAGCCTTGATCTGCCATTTTGATTCCAAACTGGAATTGTGAGCTGAGACTGGAATTGTGACATCAAATGGAATTGTGATTCCAAACTGGAATTCTGCCCTCAGTCTCTAATTGTGACATAGTAGAGGAATTGTGATTCCAATCAGGAACTGTGAGTTTAGAAAGGAATTGTGATATAGAAATGAAATTGTGATTCCAAACTGGAACTGTGACCTCAAGCCTTGCACTGCAATTGTGATTCCAAACCGGAATTGTGACCGCAAACTCTGATTGGGACCTCAAGCCTTGATCTGTTATTGTGATTCCAAACTGGAATTGTGAGCTCAGACTGGAATTGTGACCCTGAGCTTTGAACTGCATTTCTGATTCCATACTGGAAATGTGACATCTATCCTTGCACTGCAATTGTGATTCCAGTTGGGAATTGTGACCGGAGACTGTAATTGGAATCTCAAGCCTTGATGTGCAATTTTGATTCAAAACTGGAATTGTGAGCTCACACTGGAATTGTGACATCAAATGGAATTGTGATTCCAAACTGGAATTCTGCCCTCAGTCTCTAATTGTGACATAGCAGCGGAATTGTGATTCCAATCAGGAATTGTGAGCTTAGAAAGGAATTGTGATATAGAAATGAACTTGTGATTCCAAACTGGAATTGTGAGCTCAAGCCTTGATCTGCAATTGTAATTCCAATCTGGAATTGTGACCTCAGACTGGAATTGTGACCCTGAGCTTTGAACGGCAATTGTGATTCCATATCGAAATTTTGATATCTAGCCTTGCTCTGCAATTGTGATTCCAAACCAGAATTGTGATCTCAGATTGGAATGGGGACATAGAAGTGGAATTGTGATTCCAAACATGTATAGTGAGCTCAGCAAGGAATTGTTATATAGAAATGAACTTGTAATTCCAAAATGGAATTGTGAGCTCAAGATGTGATCTGCAATTGTAAATCCAAACTGGAATTGTGACCTCAGACTGGAATTGTGACCCTGAGCTTTGAACTGCAATTGTGATTCCATAATGGAATTGTGACCTCAAGCCTTGCACGGCAATTGTGATTCCAAACCCGGATTGTGATCTCAGACTGGAATTTTTACCTCAAGCCTTGAGATGTAATTGTGATTCCAAACTGGAATTGTGAGCTCAGACTGAAATTATGACATAACATGGAATTGTGATTCCAAACATGTATTGTGAGCTCAGTAAGGAATTGTGATATAGAAATGAAATTGTGATTCCAAACTGGAATTGTGAGCTCAAGCCTTGATCTGCTATTGTAATTGCAAACCGGAATTGTGTCCTCAGACTGGAATTGTGACCCTGAGCTTTGAATTACATTTCTCATTCCATAGTTGAAATGTGATATCAAGACTTGCGCTGCAATTGTGATTCCAATTCAGAATTGTGACTGCAGACGGTAATTGGAACCTCAAGTCTTGATGTGCAATTTTGATTCAAAACTGGAATTGCGAGCTCAGACTGGAACTGTGACATCAAATGGAATTGTGATTCCAAACTGCAATTCTGCCCTCAGTCTCTAATTGTGACATAGTAGAGGAATTGTGATTCCAATCAGGAATTGTGAGCTTAGAAAGGAATTGTGATATAGAAATGAAACTGTGATTCCAAACTGGAATTGTGAGCTCAAGCGTTGATCTGCAATTGTAATTCCAAACTGGAATTGTGACCTCAGACTGGAATTGTGACCCTTAGCTTTGAATTGCATTTCTGAATGCATAGTGGAAATGTGACATCTAGCCTTTCACTGCAGTTGTGATTCCAAACCGGAATTTTGAGCTCAGACTGGAATTGGGACCACAAGCCTTGATCTGCAATTTTGATTCCAAACTGGAATTTTGAGCTCAGACGGGAATTGTGACATCAAATGGATTTGTGATCCCAAACTGGAATTGTGAGCTCAGATTGGAATTGTGACCCTGAGCTTTGAACTGCAATTGTGATTGCATAGTGGAATTGTGACCTCTAGCCTTGCACTGCAATTCTCATTCCAATCCGGAATTGTGACCGCAGACTGGAATTGGGACCTCCAAGCCTTGATCTGCAATTTTGATTCCAAACTGGAATTCTGCCCTCAGTCTCTAATTGTGACATAGTAGTGAAATTGTGATTCCAATCAGGAATTGTGAGCTTAGAAAGGAATTGTGATACAGAAATGAAATTGTGATTCCAAATCAGAATTGTGACCGCAAGCCTTGCACTGCAATTGTGATTCCAAACCAGAATTGTGACCGCAGACTGGAATTGGGACCTCAAGCCTTGATCTGCAATTTTGATTCCAAACGGGAATTGTGAGCTGAGACTGGAATTGTGACATCAAATGGAATTGTGATTCCAAACTGGAATTCTGCCCTCAGTCTCTAATTGTGACATAGCAGCGGAATTGTGATTCCAATCAGGAATTGTGTGCTTAGAAAGGAATTGTGATATAGAAATGAACTTGTGATTCCAAACTGGAATTGTGAGCTCAAGCCTTGATCTGCAATTGTAATTCCAATCTGGAATTGTGACCTCAGACTGGAATTGTGACCCTGAGCTTTGAACGGCAATTGTGATTCCATATCGAAATTTTGATCTCTAGCCTTGCTCTGCAATTGTGATTCCAAACCAGAATTGTGATCTCAGATTGGAATGGGGACATAGAAGTGGAATTGTGATTCCAAACATGTATAGTGAGCTCAGCAAGGAATTGTGATATAGAAATGAACTTGTAATTCCAAAATGGAATTGTGAGCTCAAGATGTGATCTGCAATTGTAAATCCAAACTGGAATTGTGACCTCAGACTGGAATTGTGACCCTGAGCTTTGAACTGCAATTGTGATTCCATAATGGAATTGTGACCTCAAGGCTTGCACGGCAATTGTGATTCCAAACCGGGATTGTGATCTCAGACTGGAATATTGACCTCAAGCCTTGAGATGTAATTGTGATTCCAAACCGGAATTGTGACCACAGATTGGAATGGGGCCATAGAAGTGGAATTGTGATTCCAAACATGTATTGTGAGCTCAGTAAGGAATTGTGATATAGAAATGAAATTGTGATTCCAAACTGGAATTGTGAGCTCAAGCCTTGATCTGCTATTGTAATTGCAAACCGGAATTGTGACCTCAGACTGGAATTGTGACCCTGAGCTTTGAACGGCAATTCTGATTCCATAGTGGAATTGTGACCTCAAGCCTTGCACTGCAATTGTGATTCCAAACTGGAATTGTGACCACAGACGGTAATTGGAACCTCAAGCCTTGATCTGCAATTTTGATTCCAAACTGGAATTGTGAACTCAGACTGGAATTGTGACCCTGAGCTTTGAAATGCAATTGTGATTCCATAGTGGAATTGTGACCTCTAGCCTTGCACTGCAATTCTCATTCCAATCCAGAATTCTGACCGCAGACTGGAATTGGGACCTCCAAGCCTTGATCTGCAATTTTGATTCCAAAATGGAATTCTGCCCTCAGTCTCTAATTGTGACATAGTAGTGGAATTGTGATTCCAATCAGGAATTGTAAGCTTAGAATGGAATTGTCATGTAGAAATGAACTAGTGATTCCAAACAGGAATTGTCAGCTCAAGCCGTTATATGCAATGTTAATTCTAAAGTGGAATTCTGACCTTGGACTGGAATTGTGACCCTGATGTTTGAAAAGTTATTGTGATTCCATAGTGGATTTGTGACATCTAGCCGTGCACTGCAATTGTGATTCCAAACCGGAATTGTGACCGCAGACTGGAATTGGGACCTCAAGCCTTGATCTGCAATTTTGATTCCAAACTGGAATTGTGAGCTCAGACTGAAATTGTGACATCAAATGGAATTGTGATTCCAAACTGCAATTGTGAGCTCAAGCCTTGATCAGATATTCTAATTGCAGACAGGAATTGTGACCTCCGACTGGAATTGTGACCCTGAGATTTGAACTGCAATTGTGATTCCATAGTGGAATTGTGACCTCTAGCCTTGCACTGCAATTGTGATTCCAAACCGGAATTGTCACCGCAGACTGGAATTGGGACCTCAAGCCTTGATCTGCAATTTTGATTCCAAGCTGGAATTGTGAGCTCACACTGGAATTGTGACATCAAATGAAATTGTGGTTCCAAACTGGAATTCTGCCCTCAGTCTCTAATTGTGGCATAGTAGAGGAATTCTGATTCCAATCAGGAATTGTGTGCTTAGAAAGGAATTGTGATATAGAAATGAAATTGTGATTCCAAACTGGAATGGTGAGCTCAAGCCTTCCAATGAAATTGTGATTCCAAACCGGAATTATGACCTCAGACTGGAATTGTGACCATGACCTTTGAAATGCAATTGTGATTCCATAGTGGAATTGTGACCTCTACACTTGCACTGCATTTGTGATTCCAAACAGGAATTGTGACCACAGACTGGAATTGGGACCTCAAACCTTGATGTGCAATTTTGATTCCAAACTGGAATTGTGACCTCAGACTGGAATTGTGACCCTGAGCTTTGAATGGCAATTGTGATTGCATAGTGGAATTGTGACCTCTAGCCGTGCAATGCACTTGTGATTCCAAACCGGAATTGTCACCGCAGACTGGAATTGGGACCTCAAGCCTTGATCTGCCATTTTGATTCCAAACTGGAATTGTGAGCTCAGACTGGAATTGTGACATCAAATGGAATTGTGATTCCAAACTGGAATTCTGCCCTCAGTCTCTAATTGTGACATAGTAGAGGAATTGTGATTCCAATCAGGAACTGTGAGTTTAGAAAGGAATTGTGATATAGAAATGAAATTGTGATTCCAAACTGGAATTGTGACCTCAAGCCTTGCACTGCAATTGTAATTCCAAACCGGAATTGTGACCGCAAACTCTGATTGGGACCTCAAGCCTTGATCTGTAATTGTGATTCCAAA
This sequence comes from Sturnus vulgaris, assembly GCF_052056855.1. Classification (NCBI taxonomy): domain Eukaryota; kingdom Metazoa; phylum Chordata; class Aves; order Passeriformes; family Sturnidae; genus Sturnus; species Sturnus vulgaris. The sequence continues at coordinate 312,470 of NW_028276062.1, forward strand.
CTGGAATTGTGAGCTCAGACTGGAATTGTGACCCTGAGCTTTGAACTGCATTTCTGATTCCATACTGGAAATGTGACATCTATCCTTGCACTGCAATTGTGATTCCAGTTGGGAATTGTGACCGCAGACTGTAATTGGAATCTCAAGCCTTGATGTGCAATTTTGATTCAAAACTGGAATTGTGAGCTCACACTGGAATTGTGACATCAAATGGAATTGTGATTCCAAACTGCAATTCTGCCCTCAGTCTCTAATTGTGACATAGTAGAGGAATTCTGATTCCAATCAGGAATTGTGAGCTTAGAAAGGAATTGTGATATGGAAATGAAATTGTGATTCCAAACTGGAATTGTGAGCTCAAGCCTTGATCTGCAATTGTAATTCCATACTAGAATTGTGACCTCAGACTGGAATTGTGACCCTGAGCTTTGAACGGCAATTGTGATTCCATATCGAAATTTTGATATCTAGCCTTGCACTGCAATTGTGATTCCAAACCAGAATTGTGATCTCAGATTGGAATGGGGACATAGAAGTGGAATTGTGATTCCAAACATGTATAGTGAGCTCAGCAAGGAATTGTGATATAGAAATGAACTTGTGATTCCAAAATGGAATTGTGAGCTCAAGATGTGATCTGCAATTGTAAATCCAAACTGGAATTGTGACCTCAGACTGGAATTGGGACCCTGAGCTTTGAACTGCAATTGTGATTCCATAATGGAATTGTGACCTCAAGCCTTGCACGGCAATTGTGATTCCAAACCCGGATTGTGATCTCAGACTGGAATTTTTACCTCAAGCCTTGAGATGTAATTGTGATTCCAAACTGGAATTGTGAGCTCAGACTGAAATTATGACATAACATGGAATTATGATTCCAAACCGGAATTGTGACCACAGATTGGAATGGGGACATAGAAGTGGAATTGTGATTCCAAGCATGTATTGTGAGCTCAGTAAGGAATTGTGATATAGAAATGAAATTGTGATTCCAAAGTGGAATTGTGAGCTCAAGCCTTGATCTGCTATTGTAATTGCAAACCGGAATTGTGTCCTCAGACTGGAATTGTGACCCTGAGCTTTGAATTACATTTCTCATTCCATAGTTGAAATGTGATATCAAGACTTGCGCTGCAATTGTGATTCCAATTCTGAATTGTGACTGCAGACGGTAATTGGAACCTCAAGCCTTGATGTGCAATTGTAATTCCAAACTGGAATTGTGAGCTCAGACTGGAATTGTGGCCTCAGACTGGAATTGTGATCTCGAGCCTTGAACTGCAATTTTGATTCCAAACAAGAATTGTGACCGCAGACTGGATTTGTGACCTCGAGACTTGAACTACAATTGGATTTCAAACAGGAACTGGGGCCTCAGACAGGAATTGTGACCTCATTCCATGAACTCCTATTGTGATTCCAAACTGCAATAGTGAGCTCGAGCCTTGAACTGCAGTACTGATTCCAAACAGGAATTGGGGCCTCAGACTGGAATTGTGATCTCGAGACAGGAATAGCAGTTGTGATTCCAAACGGGAATCGTGGCCTCAGACTGGAAATGTGACAACTAGGCTTGAGCTGCAGTTGTGATACCATACCGGAATTGAGTCTTCAGACTGGAATCATCACCTCGAGCAATGTAGAGCAGTTACGATTCAGAGCCGGAATTGGGACCTCAGACTGGAACTGTGACTTCGAACCTTGAAATTAAGTTGTGATTCCAAAGCAGAATTGTGGCCTCAGACTTGAATTGTGACCCTGAGCCTTGTGCTGCATCTGTGATACCAAACCGGAATTGGGTCTTCAGACTGGAATTGTGACCTCGAGACATGAACAGCAGTTGTGATTACAAAACGGAATTGGGGGCTCAGACTGAAATTGTGATATTCACCCTAGAACTGCAAATGTGATTCCAAACGGGATTTGTGACCACACACTGAATTTGTGACCTAGAGATTTGAGCTGCAGTTGTGATACCAAACCGATATTGGGACCTCAGACAGGAATTGTGTTCTCCAGGCTTGTACTGCAATTGTGATTCCAAACTGGAATTGTGACCTAAGACTGGAATCGTGACCTCGACACATGAGCTGCAGTTGTGATTCCAAACGGGAATTGTGGCCTCAGACTGGAATGGTGACCCCGAGACTTGAACAGCACTTCTGATTCCAAACCGGAATTGTGACGGCAGACTGGAATTGAGACCTCGAACTTTGAACTGCAATTGTGATTCCAAACAGAAACTTTGACCTCAGAGAGTAATTGTGACCTCATTCTATGAACTGCTATTGTGATTCCAAACTGTAATTGTGACCTCGAGCCTTGAACTCCAGTTGTGATTCCAAACAGGACTTGTGACCTCAGACTGGAATTGTGACCTCGAGCCTTGACCGGCAGTTGTGAGTCCAACTGGGAATTGGGGCCTCAGACTGGAATTGTGACTCCTAGCCATGATCTGCAGTACTGATTCCAAACGGGAATTGTGGCCTCAGACTGGAATTGTGATCTCGAGACAGGAATAGCAGTTGTGATTCCAAACAGGAATCGTGGCCTCAGACTGGAAATGTGACAACTAGGCTTGAGCTGCAGTTGTGATACCATACCGGAATTGAGTCTTCAGACTGGAATCGTCACCTCGAGCAATGTAGAGCAGTTACGATTCAGAGCCGGAACTGGGACCTCAGACTGGAACAGTGATTTCAAACTTTGAAATTAAGTTGTGATTCCAAAGCGGAATTGTGGCCTCAGACTTGAATTGTGACCCTGAGCCTTGTGCTGCATTTGTGATACCAAACCGGAATTGGGTCCGCAGACTGGAATCGTGACCTCGAGACATGAACATCAGTTGTAATTCCAACACGGAATTGGGGGCTCAGACTGGAATTGTGATCTCGAGCCTTGAACTGCCATTGTGATTTCAAATCGGAATTGGGTCCTCAGACTGGAATCGTGACCTCGAGACAGGATCAGCAGTTGTGATTCCAAACGGGAATTGTGGCCTCAGACTGGAATTGTGACCCCGAGCATTGAGCAGCAGTTGTGATTCCAAACGGGAATTGTGACCTCAGACTGGAATTGAGACCTCGAGCTTTGAACTGCAATTGTGATTCCAAACAGAAATTATGACCTCAGAGAGTAATTGTGACCTCATTCCATGAACTGCTATTGTGATTTTAAACAGGAATTGTGACCTCGAGCCTTGAACTGCAGTACTGATTCCAAACAGGAATTGGGGCCTCAGACTGGAATTGTGATCTCGAGACAGGAATAGCAGTTGTGATTCCAAACGGGAATCGTGGCCTCAGACTGGAAATGTGACAACTAGGCTTGAGCTGCAGTTGTGATACCATACCGGAATTGAGTCTTCAGACTGGAATCATCACCTCGAGCAATGTAGAGCAGTTACGATTCAGAGCCGGAATTGGGACCACAGACTGGAACTGTGACTTCGAACCTTGAAATTAAGTTGTGATTCCAATGCGGAATTGTGGCCTCAGACTTGAATTGTGACCCTGAGCCTTGTGCTGCATCTGTGATACCAAACCGGAATTGGGTCTTCAGACTGGAATTGTGACCTCGAGACATGAACAGCAGTTGTGATTACAAAACGGAATTGGGGGCTCAGACTGAAATTGTGATATTCACCCTAGAACTGCAAATGTGATTCCAAACGGGATTTGTGACCACACACTGAATTTGTGACCTAGAGATTTGAGCTGCAGTTGTGATACCAAACCGATATTGGGACCTCAGACAGGAATTGTGTTCTCCAGGCTTGTACTGCAATTGTGATTCCAAACTGGAATCGTGACCTCGAGACAGGATCAGCAGTTGTGATTCCAAACGGGAATTGTGGCCTCAGACTGGAATGGTGACCCCGAGACTTGAACAGCACTTCTGATTCCAAACCGGAATTGTGACGGCAGACTGGAATTGAGACCTCGAACTTTGAACTGCAATTGTGATTCCAAACAGGAAAATTGACCTAAGACTGGAATTGTGATTTCATTCCATGAACTGCTATTGTGAATCCAAACTGTAATTGTGACCTCGATCCTTGAACTGCAGTTGTGATTCCAAACAGGACTTGTGACCTCAGACTGGAATTGTGACCTCGAGCCTTGACCGGCAGTTGTGAGTCCAACTGGGAATTGGGGCCTCAGACTGGAATTGTGACTCCTAGCCATGATCTGCAGTACTGATTCCAAACGGGAATTGTGGCCTCAGACTGGAATTGTGATCTCGAGACAGGAATAGCAGTTGTGATTCCAAACAGGAATCGTGGCCTCAGACTGGAAATGTGACAACTAGGCTTGAGCTGCAGTTGTGATACCATACCGGAATTGAGTCTTCAGACTGGAATCGTCACGGCGAGCAATGTAGAGCAGTTACGATTCAGAGCCGGAATTGGGACCTCAGACTGGAACAGTGACTTCAAACTTTGAAATTAAGTTGTGATTCCAAAGCAGAATTGTGGCCTCAGACTTGAAATTGTGACCCTGAGCCTTGTGCTGCATTTGTGATACCAAACCGGAATTGGGTCCTCAGACTGGAATCATGATCTCGAGACATGAACATCAGTTGTGATTCCAACACGGAATTGGGGGCTCAGACTGGAATTGTGATCTAGAGCCTTGAACTGCCATTGTGATTTCAAATCGGAATTGGGTCCTCAGACTGGAATCGTGACCTCGAGACAGGATCAGCAGTTGTGATTCCAAACGGGAATTGTGGCCTCAGACTGGAATTGTGACCCCGAGCATTGAGCAGCAGTTGTGATTCCAAACGGGAATTGTGACCTCAGTCTGGCATTGTGATTTCAAGCCTTGAACTGCAATTGTGATTCCAAACCGGAATTGTGGCCTCAGACTGGAATTGAGACCTCGAGCTTTGAACTGCAATTGTGATTCCAAACAGAAATTATGACCTCAGAGAGTAATTGTGACCTCATTCCATGAACTGCTATTGTGATTTTAAACAGGAATTGTGACCTCGAGCCTTGAACTGCAGTACTGATTCCAAACAGGAATTGGGGCCTCAGACTGGAATTGTGATCTCGAGACAGGAATAGCAGTTGTGATTCCAAACGGGAATCGTGGCCTCAGACTGGAAATGTGACAACTAGGCTTGAGCTGCAGTTGTGATACCATACCGGAATTGAGTCTTCAGACTGGAATCATCACCTCGAGCAATGTAGAGCAGTTACGATTCAGAGCCGGAATTGGGACCTCAGACTGGAACTGTGACTTCGAACCTTGAAATTAAGTTGTGATTCCAAAGCGGAATTGTGGCCTCAGACTTGAATTGTGACCCTGAGCCTTGTGCTGCATCTGTGATACCAAACCGGAATTGGGTCTTCAGACTGGAATTGTGACCTCGAGACATGAACAGCAGTTGTGATTACAAAACGGAATTGGGGGCTCAGACTGAAATTGTGATATTCACCCTAGAACTGCAAATGTGATTCCAAACGGGATTTGTGACCACACACTGAATTTGTGACCTAGAGATTTGAGCTGCAGTTGTGATACCAAACCGATATTGGGACCTCAGACAGGAATTGTGTTCTCCAGGCTTGTACTGCAATTGTGATTCCAAACTGGAATCGTGACCTCGAGACAGGATCAGCAGTTGTGATTCCAAACGGGAATTGTGGCCTCAGACTGGAATGGTGACCCCGAGACTTGAACAGCACTTCTGATTCCAAACCGGAATTGTGACGGCAGACTGGAATTGAGACCTCGAACTTTGAACTGCAATTGTGATTCCAAACAGGAAAATTGACCTAAGACTGGAATTGTGATTTCATTCCATGAACTGCTATTGTGAATCCAAACTGTAATTGTGACCTCGATCCTTGAACTGCAGTTGTGATTCCAAACAGGACTTGTGACCTCAGACTGGAATTGTGACCTCGAGCCTTGACCGGCAGTTGTGAGTCCAACTGGGAATTGGGGCCTCAGACTGGAATTGTGACTCCTAGCCATGATCTGCAGTACTGATTCCAAACGGGAATTGTGGCCTCAGACTGGAATTGTGATCTCGAGACAGGAATAGCAGTTGTGATTCCAAACAGGAATCGTGGCCTCAGACTGGAAATGTGACAACTAGGCTTGAGCTGCAGTTGTGATACCATACCGGAATTGAGTCTTCAGACTGGAATCGTCACGGCGAGCAATGTAGAGCAGTTACGATTCAGAGCCGGAATTGGGACCTCAGACTGGAACAGTGACTTCAAACTTTGAAATTAAGTTGTGATTCCAAAGCAGAATTGTGGCCTCAGACTTGAAATTGTGACCCTGAGCCTTGTGCTGCATTTGTGATACCAAACCGGAATTGGGTCCTCAGACTGGAATCGTGATCTCGAGACATGAACATCAGTTGTGATTCCAACACGGAATTGGGGGCTCAGACTGGAATTGTGATCTAGAGCCTTGAACTGCCATTGTGATTTCAAATCGGAATTGGGTCCTCAGACTGGAATCGTGACCTCGAGACAGGATCAGCAGTTGTGATTCCAAACGGGAATTGTGGCCTCAGACTGGAATTGTGACCCCGAGCATTGAGCAGCAGTTGTGATTCCAAACGGGAATTGTGACCTCAGTCTGGCATTGTGATTTCAAGCCTTGAACTGCAATTGTGATTCCAAACCGGAATTGTGGCCTCAGACTGGAATTGAGACCTCGAGCTTTGAACTGCAATTGTGATTCCAAACAGAAATTATGACCTCAGAGAGTAATTGTGACCTCATTCCATGAACTGCTATTGTGATTTTAAACAGGAATTGTGACCTCGAGCCTTGAACTGCAGTACTGATTCCAAACAGGAATTGGGGCCTCAGACTGGAATTGTGATCTCGAGACAGGAATAGCAGTTGTGATTCCAAACAGGAATATTGACCTAAGACTGGAATTGTGATTTCATTCCATGAACCGCTATTGTGAATCCAAACTGTAATTGTGACCTCGATCCTTGAACTGCAGTTGTGATTCCAAACGGGAATTGTGGCCTCAGACTGGAATTGTGACCCCGAGCCTTGAGCTGCACTTGTGATTCCAAACCAGTATAGGGTCATCAGACTAGAATCGTGTCTTCGAGCCTTGAACTTTAGTAGTGTTTCCTGACAGGATTTGGGGCCTAAGACTGGAATTGTGATCTTGAGAGTTGAAATGCAATTGTGATTCCAAACAGGATTCATGAACTCTGACTGGAATTGTGACCTCGAGCATTGAACATCAATCGTGATTCCCAACATGAATTCTATCCTCATACTGGAATTGTGGCCTCAAGACTTAAAATGCAAATGTGATTTCAAACTGGAATTGTGACCTCAAGCCTTGAAATGCAATTGTTATTTCAAACCGGAATTGTGAAATCAAGCCTTGAACTGCTAATATGATTCCAAACCGGAATTGTGACCTCAGACTAGAATTGTGACCTCGAGCCTTGAATAGCAGTTGTGATTCCGAACTGTAATTGTGACCTCGAGCCTTGAATTGCAGTTGTGATTCCAAACGGGAATTGTGGCCTCAGACTGGAACTATGACCCCGGAGCCTTGAGCTGCAGTACTGATTCCAGACAGCTATTGCGTCCTCAGACTGCAGTTGTGACTTCGAGCCTTGAATTTTAGTTGTGATTCCAAAGCCGTATTGTGGCCTCAGACTGGAATTGTGACCTCGAGGATTGAATATCAATTGTGATTCCAAACAGGAATTGTGTCCTCATACTGGAATTGTGGCCTCATGACTTAAAATGCAAATGTGATTTGAAACTGGAATTGTGAACTCAAGCCTTGAACTGCAATTGTGATTCCAAATTGGAATTGTGAACTCAAGCCTTGAATAGCAGTTGTGATTCCAAACGGGAATTGTGGCCTCAGACTGGAATTGTGATCTCGAGCCTTGAACTGCAATTTTGATTCCAAACAAGAATTGTGACCGCAGACTGGATTTGTGACCTCGAGACTTGAACTACAATTGGATTTCAAACAGGAACTGGGGCCTCAGACAGGAATTGTGACCTCATTCCATGAACTCCTATTGTGATTCCAAACTGTAATAGTGAGCTCGAGCCTTGAACTGCAGTACTGATTCCAAACAGGAATTGGGGCCTCAGACTGGAATTGTGATCTCGAGACAGGAATAGCAGTTGTGATTCCAAACGGGAATCGTGGCCTCAGACTGGAAATGTGACAACTAGGCTTGAGCTGCAGTTGTGATACCATACCGGAATTGAGTCTTCAGACTGGAATCATCACCTCGAGCAATGTAGAGCAGTTACGATTCAGAGCCGGAATTGGGACCTCAGACTGGAACTGTGACTTCGAACCTTGAAATTAAGTTGTGATTCCAAAGCGGAATTGTGGCCTCAGACTTGAATTGTGACCCTGAGCCTTGTGCTGCATCTGTGATACCAAACCGGAATTGGGTCTTCAGACTGGAATGGTGACCTCGAGACATGAACAGCAGTTGTGATTACAAAACGGAATTGGGGGCTCAGACTGAAATTGTGATATTCACCCTAGAACTGCAAATGTGATTCCAAACGGGATTTGTGACCACACACTGAATTTGTGACCTAGAGATTTGAGCTGCAGTTGTGATACCAAACCGATATTGGGACCTCAGACAGGAATTGTGTTCTCCAGGCTTGTACTGCAATTGTGATTCCAAACTGGAATTGTGACCTAAGACTGGAATCGTGACCTCGAGACAGGATCAGCAGTTGTGATTCCAAACGGGAATTGTGGCCTCAGACTGGAATGGTGACCCCGAGACTTGAACAGCACTTCTGATTCCAAACCGGAATTGTGACGGCAGACTGGAATTGAGACCTCGAACTTTGAACTGCAATTGTGATTCCAAACAGAAACTTTGACCTCAGAGAGTAATTGTGACCTCATTCTATGAACTGCTATTGTGATTCCAAACTGTAATTGTGACCTCGAGCCTTGAACTCCAGTTGTGATTCCAAACAGGACTTGTGACCTCAGACTGGAATTGTGACCTCGAGCCTTGACCGGCAGTTGTGAGTCCAACTGGGAATTGGGGCCTCAGACTGGAATTGTGACTCCTAGCCATGATCTGCAGTACTGATTCCAAACGGGAATTGTGGCCTCAGACTGGAATTGTGATCTCGAGACCGGAATAGCAGTTGTGATTCCAAACAGGAATCGTGGCCTCAGACTGGAAATGTGACAACTAGGCTTGAGCTGCAGTTGTGATACCATACCGGAATTGAGTCTTCAGACTGGAATCGTCACCTCGAGCAATGTAGAGCAGTTACGATTCAGAGCCGGAACTGGGACCTCAGACTGGAACAGTGACTTCGAACCTTGAAATTAAGTTGTGATTCCAAAGCGGAATTGTGGCCTCAGACTTGAATTGTGACCCTGAGCCTTGTGCTGCATTTGTGATACCAAACCGGAATTGGGTCCTCAGACTGGAATCGTGACCTCGAGACATGAACATCAGTTGTAATTCCAACACGGAATTGGGGGCTCAGACTGGAATTGTGATCTCGAGCCTTGAACTGCCATTGTGATTTCAAATCGGAATTGGGTCCTCAGACTGGAATTGTGACCCCGAGCCTTGAGCTGCACTTGTGATTCCAAACCAGTATAGGGTCATCAGACTAGAATCGTGTCTTCGAGCCTTGAACTTTAGTAGTGTTTCCTGACAGGATTTGGGGCCTAAGACTGGAATTGTGATCTTGAGAGTTGAAATGCAATTGTGATTCCAAACAGGATTCATGAACTCTGACTGGAATTGTGACCTCGAGCATTGAACATCAATCGTGATTCCCAACATGAATTCTATCCTCATACTGGAATTGTGGCCTCAAGACTTAAAATGCAAATGTGATTTCAAACTGGAATTGTGACCTCAAGCCTTGAAATGCAATTGTTATTTCAAACCGGAATTGTGAAATCAAGCCTTGAACTGCTAATATGATTCCAAACCGGAATTGTGACCTCAGACTAGAATTGTGACCTCGAGCCTTGAATAGCAGTTGTGATTCCGAACTGTAATTGTGACCTCGAGCCTTGAATTGCAGTTGTGATTCCAAACGGGAATTGTGGCCTCAGACTGGAACTATGACCCCGGAGCCTTGAGCTGCAGTACTGATTCCAGACAGCTATTGCGTCCTCAGACTGCAGTTGTGACTTCGAGCCTTGAATTTTAGTTGTGATTCCAAAGCCGTATTGTGGCCTCAGACTGGAATTGTGACCTCGAGGATTGAACATCAATTGTGATTCCAAACAGGAATTGTGTCCTCATACTGGAATTGTGGCCTCATGACTTAAAATGCAAATGTGATTTGACACTGGAATTGTGAACTCAAGCCTTGAACTGCAATTGTGATTCCAAATTGGAATTGTGACCTCAAGCCTTGAATAGCAGTTGTGATTCCAAACGGGAATTGTGGCCTCAGACTGGAATTGTGATCTCGAGCCTTGAACTGCAATTTTGATTCCAAACAAGAATTGTGACCTCAGACTGGATTTGTGACCTCGAGCCTTGGACTACAATTGGATTTCAAACAGGAATTGGGTCCTCAGACTGGAATTGTGATCTCGAGACTTGAACTGCAATTGTGATTCCAAACTGGAATTGTAAACTCAAGCCTTGAATAGCAATTGTGATTCCAAACGGGAATTGTGGCCTCAGACTGGAATTGTGACCCCGAGCATTGAGCAGCAGTTGTGATTCCAAACGGGAATTGAGACCTCAGTCTGGCATTGTGATCTCAAGCCTTGAACTGCAATTGTGATTCCAAACCGGAATTGTGACCGCAGACTGGAATTGAGACCTCGAGCTTTGAACTGCAATTGTGATTCCAAACAGAAATTATGACCTCAGAGAGTAATTGTGACCTCATTCCATGAACTCCTATTGTGATTCCAAACTGTAATAGTGAGCTCGAGCCTTGAACTGCAGTACTGATTCCAAACAGGAATTGGGGCCTCAGACTGGAATTGTGATCTCGAGACAGGAATAGCAGTTGTGATTCCAAACGGGAATCGTGGCCTCAGACTGGAAATGTGACAACTAGGCTTGAGCTGCAGTTGTGATACCATACCGGAATTGAGTCTTCAGACTGGAATCATCACCTCGAGCAATGTAGAGCAGTTACGATTCAGAGCCGGAATTGGGACCTCAGACTGGAACTGTGACTTCAAACCTTGAAATTAAGTTGTGATTCCAAAGCGGAATTGTGGCCTCAGACTTGGATTGTGACCCTGAGCCTTGTGCTGCATCTGTGATACCAAACCGGAATTGGGTCCTCAGACTGGAATTGGGGGCTCAGACTGGAATTGTGATCTCGACCCTTGAACTGCAAATGTGATTCCAAATGGGATTTGTGACCACACACTGCATTTGTGACCTAGAGATTTGAGCTGCAGTTCTGATACCAAACCGCAATTGTGACCTCAGACTGGATTTGTGACCCCGAGCCTTGAGCTGCAGTTTTGATACCAAACCGGTATTGGGTCCTCAGACTGCAATTGTGTCTTCGAGCCTTGAACTTTAGTAGTGTTTCCTGACAGGATTTGGGGCCTAAGACTGGAATTGTGATCTCGAGACTTGAAATGTATTTGTGATACCAAACAGGATCCATGAACTCTGACTGCAATTGTGAGCTCAAGCCTTGAAGATCAGTTGTGATTCCAAACAGGAATTGTGTCCTCATACTGGAATTGTGGCCTCATGACTTAAAATGCAAATGTGATTTGAAACTGGAATTGTGTTCTCCAGCCTTGAAATGCAATTGTGATTCCAAACCGGAATTGTGAAATCAAGCCTTGAACTGCAATTGTGATTCCAAACCGGAATTGTGACCTTGAGGCTTGAATAGCGGTTGTAATTCCAAACGGGAATTGTGGCCTCAGACTAGAACTGTGACTCCGAGCCTTGAGCTTCAGTTGTGATTCCAAACGGGAATTGAGGCCTCAGACTGGAATTGTGATCTCGACCCTTGAATTGTAAATGTGATTCCAAACGGGATTAGTGACCACACACTGAATTTGTGACCTAGAGATTTGAGCTGCAGTTGTGGAACCAAACCGATATCGGGACCTCAGACTGGAATTGTGACCCTGAACCTTAAGCTGCGGCTCTGAAATCAAACCGGAATTGGGGGCTCAGACTGGAATTGTGATCTCGGGCCTTGAACTGCCATTGTGATTCCAAACGGGAATTGTGGCCTCAGACTGGAATTGTGACCGCGAGACATGAACAGCAGTTGTGATTACAAAACGGAATTGGGGGCTCAGACTGGAATTGTGATCTCGAGCCTTGAACTGCCATTGTGATTCCAAACGGGAATTGTGGCCTCAGACAGCAATTGTGATCTTGAGCCTTGAACTGCAATTTTGATTCCAAACAAGAATTGTGACCTCAGACTGGATTTGTGACCTCGAGCCTTGGACTACAATTGGATTTCAAACAGGAATTGGGGCCTCAGACTGGAATTGTGATCTCGAGACTTGAACTGCAATTGTGATTCCAAACTGGAATTGTAAACTCAAGCCTTGAATAGCAATTGTGATTCCAAACGGGAATTGTGGCCTCAGACTGGAATTGTGACCCCGAGCATTGAGCAGCAGTTGTGATTCCAAACGGGAATTGAGACCTCAGTCTGGCATTGTGATCTCAAGCCTTGAACTGCAATTGTGATTCCAAACCGGAATTGTGACCGCAGACTGGAATTGAGACCTCGAGCTTTGAACTGCAATTGTGATTCCAAACAGAAATTATGACCTCAGAGAGTAATTGTGACCTCATTCCATGAACTCCTATTGTGATTCCAAACTGTAATAGTGAGCTCGAGCCTTGAACTGCAGTACTGATTCCAAACAGGAATTGGGGCCTCAGACTGGAATTGTGATCTCGAGACAGGAATAGCAGTTGTGATTCCAAACGGGAATCGTGGCCTCAGACTGGAAATGTGACAACTAGGCTTGAGCTGCAGTTGTGATACCATACCGGAATTGAGTCTTCAGACTGGAATCATCACCTCGAGCAATGTAGAGCAGTTACGATTCAGAGCCGGAATTGGGACCTCAGACTGGAACTGTGACTTCAAACCTTGAAATTAAGTTGTGATTCCAAAGCGGAATTGTGGCCTCAGACTTGGATTGTGACCCTGAGCCTTGTGCTGCATCTGTGATACCAAACCGGAATTGGGTCCTCAGACTGGAATTGGGGGCTCAGACTGGAATTGTGATCTCGACCCTTGAACTGCAAATGTGATTCCAAATGGGATTTGTGACCACACACTGCATTTGTGACCTAGAGATTTGAGCTGCAGTTCTGATACCAAACCGCAATTGTGACCTCAGACTGGATTTGTGACCCCGAGCCTTGAGCTGCAGTTTTGATACCAAACCGGTATTGGGTCCTCAGACTGCAATTGTGTCTTCGAGCCTTGAACTTTAGTAGTGTTTCCTGACAGGATTTGGGGCCTAAGACTGGAATTGTGATCTCGAGACTTGAAATGTATTTGTGATACCAAACAGGATCCATGAACTCTGACTGCAATTGTGAGCTCAAGCCTTGAAGATCAGTTGTGATTCCAAACAGGAATTGTGTCCTCATACTGGAATTGTGGCCTCATGACTTAAAATGCAAATGTGATTTGAAACTGGAATTGTGTTCTCCAGCCTTGAAATGCAATTGTGATTCCAAACCGGAATTGTGAAATCAAGCCTTGAACTGCAATTGTGATTCCAAACCGGAATTGTGACCTCGAGGCTTGAATAGCAGTTGTAATTCCAAACGGGAATTGTGGCCTCAGACTAGAACTGTGACTCCGAGCCTTGAGCTTCAGTTGTGATTCCAAACGGGAATTGAGGCCTCAGACTGGAATTGTGATCTCGACCCTTGAATTGTAAATGTGATTCCAAACGGGATTAGTGACCACACACTGAATTTGTGACCTAGAGATCTGAGCTGCAGTTGTGGAACCAAACCGATATCGGGACCTCAGACTGGAATTGTGACCCTGAACCTTAAGCTGCAGCTCTGAAATCAAACCGGAATTGGGGGCTCAGACTGGAATTGTGATCTCGGGCCTTGAACTGCCATTGTGATTCCAAACGGGAATTGTGGCCTCAGACTGGAATTGTGACCGCGAGACATGAACAGCAGTTGTGATTACAAAACGGAATTGGGGGCTCAGACTGGAATTGTGATCTCGAGCCTTGAACTGCCATTGTGATTCCAAACGGGAATTGTGGCCTCAGACTGCAATTGTGATCTTGAGCCTTGAACTGCAATTTTGATTCCAAACAAGAATTGTGACCTCAGACTGGATTTGTGACCTCGAGCCTTGGACTACAATTGGATTTCAAACAGGAATTGGGGCCTCAGACTGGAATTGTGATCTCGAGACTTGAACAGCAATTGTGATTCCAAACTGGAATTGTGAGCTCAAGCCTTGATCTGCAATTGTAATTCCAATCTGGAATTGTGACCTCAGACTGGAATTGTGACCCTGAGCTTTGAACTGCAATTGTGATTCCCTATCGAAATTTTGATATCTAGCCTTGCACTGCAATTGTGATTCCAAACCAGAATTGTGATCTCAGATTGGAATGGGGACATAGAAGTGGAATTGTGATTCCAAACATGTATGGTGAGCTCAGCAAGGAATTGTGATATAGAAATTAACTTGTGATTCCAAAATGGAATTGTGAGCTCAAGATGTGATCTGCAATTGTGATTCCAAACTGGAATTGTGACCTCAGACTGGAATTGTGACCCTGAGATTTGAACTGCAATTGTGATTCCATAATAGAATTGTGACCTCAAGCCTTGCACGGAAATTGTGATTCCAAACCCGGATTGTGATGTCAGACTGGAATTTTTACCTCAAGCCTTGATCTGCAATTGTAATTCCAAACTGGAATTGTGACCTCAGACTGGAATTGTGACCCTTAGCTTTGAATTGCATTTCTGAATGCATAGTGGAAATGTGACATCTAGCCTTTCACTGCAGTTGTGATTCCAAACCGGAATTTTGAGCTCAGACTGGAATTGGGACCACAAGCCTTGATCTGCAATTTTGATTCCAAACTGGAATTTTGAGCTCAGACGGGAATTGTGACATCAAATGGATTTGTGATCCCAAACTGGAATTGTGAGCTCAAGCCTTGATCTGCAATTGTAATTCCAAACTGGAATTGTGACCTCAGATTGGAATTGTGACCCTGAGCTTTGAACTGCAATTGTGATTCCATAGTGGAATTGTGACCTCTAGCCTTGCACTGCAATTCTCATTCCAATCCAGAATTGTGACGGCAGACTGGAATTGGGACCTCCAAGCCTTGATCTGCCATTTTGATTCCAAACTGGAATTCTGCCCTCAGTCTCTAATTGTGACATAGTAGTGAAATTGTGATTCCAATCAGGAATTGTGAGCTTAGAAAGGAATTGTGATACAGAAATGAAATTGTGATTCCAAATCGGAATTGTGACCGCAAGCCTTGCACTGCAATTGTGATTCCAAACCGGAATTGTGACCGCAGACTGTAATTGGGACCTCAAGCCTTGATCTGCAATTTTGATTCCAAACGGGAATTGTGAGCTGAGACTGGAATTGTGACATCAAATGGAATTGTGATTCCAAACTGGAATTCTGCCCTCAGTCTCTAATTGTGACATAGCAGCAGAATTGTGATTCCAATCAGGAATTGTGTGCTTAGAAAGGAATTGTGATATAGAAATGAAATTGTGATTCCAAACTGGAATTGTGAGCTCAAGCCTTGATCTGCAATTGTAATTCCAATCTGGAATTGTGACCTCACACTGGAATTGTGACCCTGAGATTTGAACGGCAATTGTGATTCCATATCGAAATTTTGATCTCTAGCCTTGCACTGCAATTGTGATTCCAAACCAGAATTGTGATCTCAGATTGGAATGGGGACATAGAAGTGGAATTGTGATTCCAAACATGTATGGTGAGCTCAGCAAGGAATTGTGATATAGAAATGAACTTGTGATTCCAAAATGGAATTGTGAGCTCAAGATGTGATCTGCAATTGTAAATCCAAACTGGAATTGTGACCTCAGACTGGAATTGTGACCCTGAGCTTTGAACTGCAATTGTGATTCCATAATGGAATTGTGACCTCTAGCCTTGCACTGCAATTGTGATTCCAAACCGGGATTGTGATCTCAGACTGGAATTGGGACCTCAAGCCTTGATCTGCAATTTTGATTCCAAGCTGGAATTGTGAGCTCAGACTGGAATTGTGACATCAAATGGAATTGTGGTTCCAAACTGGAATTCTGCCCTCAGTCTCTAATTGTGGCATAGTAGAGGAATTCTGATTCCAATCCGGAATTGTGAGCTTAGAATGGAATTGTGATATAGAAATGAAATTGTGATTCCAAACTGGAATTGTGAGCTCAAGCGTTGATCTGCAATTGTAATTCCAAACTGGAATTGTGACAGCAGACTGGAATTGGGACCTCAAGCCTTGATCTGCAATTTTGATTCCAAACTGGAATTGTGACCGCAGACTGGAATTTTGACATCAAGCCTTGATCTGTAATTGGATTCCAAACCGGAATTCTGCCCACAGTCTCTAAATGTGACATCGAAGAGGAATTGTGAATCCAATCAGGAATTGTGATCTTAGAAAGGAATTGTGATATAGAAATGAAATTGTGATTCCAAACTGGAATTGTGAGCTCAAGCCTTGATCTGCTATTGTAATTGCAAACCGGAATTGTGACCTCAGACTGGAATTGTGACCTTGAGCTTTGAAATGCAATTGTGATTCCATAGTGGAATTGTGACCTCTAAACTTGCACTGCATTTGTGATTCCAAACAAGAATTGTGACCACAGGCTGTAATTGGGACCTCAAACCTTGATCTGCAATTTTGATTCCAAACTGGAATTCTGCCCTCAGTCTCTAATTGTGACATAGAAGTGGAATTGTGATTCCAAACATGTATTGTGAGCTCAGTAAGGAATTGTGATATAGAAATGAAATTGTGATTCCAAACTGGAATTGTGAGCTCAAGCCTTGATCTGCTATTGTAATTGCAAACCGGAATTGTGAGCTCAGACTGGAATTGTGACCCTTAGCTTTGAATTACATTTCTCATTCCATAGTTGAAATGTGATATCAAGACTTGCGCTGCAATTGTGATTCCAATCGGGAATTGTGACCACAGACGGTAATTGGAACCTCAAGCCTTGATGTGCAATTGTAATTCCAAACTGGAATTGTGAGCTCAGACTGGAACTGTGACATCAAATGGAATTGTGATTCCAAACTGCAATTCTGCCCTCAGTCTCTAATTGTGACATAGTAGAGGAACTGTGATTCCAATCAGGAATTGTGAGCTTAGAAGGGAATTGTGATATAGAAATGAAACTGTGATTCCAAACTGGAATTGTGAGCTCAAGCGTTGATCTGGAATTGTAATTCCAAACTGGAATTGTGACCTCAGACTGGAATTGTGACCCTGAGCTTTGAATTGCATTTCTGAATGCATAGTGGAAATGTGACATCTAGCCTTTCACTGCAGTTGTGATTCCAAACTGGAATTTTGAGCTCAGACGGGAATTGTGACATAAAATGGATTTGTGATCCCAAACTGGAATTGTGAGCTCAAGCCTTGATCTGCAATTGTAATTCCAAACTGGAATTGTGAGCTCAGATTGGAATTGTGACCCTGAGCTTTGAACTGCAATTGTGATTCCATAGTGGAATTGTGACCTCTAGCCTTGCACTGCAATTCTCATTCCAATCCGGAATTGTGACCGCAGACTGGAATTGGGACCTCCAAGCCTTGATCTGCAATTTTGATTCCAAAATGGAATTCTGCCCTCAGTCTCTAATTGTGACATAGTAGTGGAATTGTGATTCCAATCAGGAATTGTAAGCTTAGAATGGAATTGTCATGTAGAAATGAACTAGTGATTCCAAACAGGAATTGTCAGCTCAAGCCGTTATATGCAATGTTAATTCTAAAGTGGAATTCTGACCTTGGACTGGAATTGTGACCCTGATGTTTGAATTGTTATTGTGATTGCATAGTGGAATTGTGACATCTATCCGTGCACAGCAATTGTGATTCCAAACCGGAATTGTGACCGCAGACTGGAATTGGGACCTCAAGCCTTGATCTGCAATTTTGATTCCAAACTGGAATTGTGGACTCAGACTGGAATTGTGACATCAAATGGAATTGTGATTCCAAACTGGAATTCTGCCCTCAGTCTCTAATTGTGACATCGAAGAGGAATTGTGAATCCAGTCAGGAATTGTGTGCTTAGAAAGGAATTGTGATATAGAAATGAAATTGTGATTCCAAACTGGAATGGTGAGCTCAAGCCTTCCAATGAAATTGTGATTCCAAATCGGAATAATGACCTCAGACTGGAATTGTGACCTTGAGCTTTGAAATGCAATTGTGATTCCATAGTGGAATTGTGTCCTCTAGCCTTGCACTGCAATTCTCATTCCAATCCAGAATTGTCACCGCAGACTGGAATTGGGACCTCAAGCCTTGATGTACAATTTCGATTCCAAGCTGGAATTGTGAGCTCAGACTGGAATTGTGACATCAAATGGAATTGTGATTCCAGACTGGAATTGTGAGCTCAAGCCTTGATCTGATATTCTAATTGCAGACAGGAATTGCGACCTCCGACTAGAATTGTGACCCTGAGCTTTGAACTGCAATTGTGATTCCATAGTGGAATTGTGACCTCTAGCCTTGCACTGCAATTGTGATTCCAAACCGGAATTGTCACCGCAGACTGGAATTGGGACCTCAAGCCTTGATGTACAATTTTGATTCCAAGCTGGAATTGTGAGCTCACACTGGAATTGTGACATCAAATGGAATTGTGATTCCAAACTGGAATTCTGCCCTCAGTCTCTAATTGTGACATAGTAGAGGAATTCTGATTCCAATCAGGAATTGTGAGCTTAGAATGGAATTGTGATATAGAAATGAACTTGTGATTCCAAACTGGAATTGTGAGCTCAAGCGTTGATCTGCAATTGTAATTCCAAACTGGAATTGTGACAGCAGACTGGAATTGGGACCTCAAGCCTTGATCTGCAATTTTGATTCCAAGCTGGAATTGTGAGCTCAGACTGGAATTGTGACATCAAATGAAATTGTGGTTCCAAACTGGAATTCTGCCCTCAGTCTCTAATTGTGGCATAGTAGAGGAATTCTGATTCCAATCAGGAATTGTGTGCTTAGAAAGGAATTGTGATATAGAAATGAAATTGTGATTCCAAACTGGAATGGTGAGCTCAAGCCTTCCAATGAAATTGTGATTCCAAACCGGAATTATGACCTCAGACTGGAATTGTGACCATGAGCTTTGAAATGCAATTGTGATTCCATAGTGGAATTGTGACCTCTACACTTGCACTGCATTTGTGATTCCAAACAGGAATTGTGACCACAGACTGGAATTGGGACCTCAAACCTTGATGTGCAATTTTGACTCCAAACTGGAATTGTGACCTCAGACTGGAATTGTGACCCTGAGCTTTGAATGGCAATTGTGATTGCATAGTGGAATTGTGACCTCTAGCCTTGCACTGCAATTGTGATTCCAAACCGGAATTGTGACCGCAGACTGGAATTGGGACCTCAAGCCTTGATCTGCCATTTTGATTCCAAACTGGAATTGTGAGCTCAGACTGGAATTGTGACATCAAATAGAATTGTGATTCCAAACTGGAATTCTGCCCTCAGTCTCTAATTGTGACATAGTAGAGGAATTGTGATTCCAATCAGGAACTGTGAGTTTAGAAAGGAATTGTGATATAGAAATGAAATTGTGATTCCAAACTGGAATTGTGACCTCAAGCCTTGCACTGCAATTGTGATTCCAAACCGGAATTGTGACCGCAAACTCTGATTGGGACCTCAAGCCTTGATCTGTAATTGTGATTCCAAACTGGAATTGTGAGCTCAGACTGGAATTGTGACCCTGAGCTTTGAACTGCATTTCTGATTCCATACTGGAAATGTGACATCTATCCTTGCACTGCAATTGTGATTCCAGTTGGGAATTGTGACCGCAGACTGTAATTGGAATCTCAAGCCTTGATGTGCAATTTTGATTCAAAACTGGAATTGTGAGCTCACACTGGAATTGTGACATCAAATGGAATTGTGATTCCAAACTGCAATTCTGCCCTCAGTCTCTAATTGTGACATAGTAGTGAAATTGTGATTCCAATCAGGAATTGTGAGCTTAGAAAGGAATTGTGATACAGAAATGAAATTGTGATTCCAAATCGGAATTGTGACCGCAAGCCTTGCACTGCAATTGTGATTCCAAACCAGAATTGTGACCGCAGACTGTAATTGGGACCTCAAGCCTTGATCTGCAATTTTGATTCCAAACGGGAATTGTGAGCTCAGACTGGAATTGTGACATCAAATGGAATTGTGATTCCAAACTGGAATTCTGCCCTCAGTCTCTAATTGTGACATAGCAGCGGAATTGTGATTCCAATCAGGAATTGTGTGCTTAGAAAGGAATTGTGATATAGAAATGAAATTGTGATTCCAAAATGGAATTGTGAGCTCAAGATGTGATCTGCAATTGTAAATCCAAACTGGAATTGTGACCTCACACTGGAATTGTGACCCTGAGCTTTGAACTGCAATTGTGATTCCATAATGGAATTGTGACCTCAAGCCTTGCACGGCAATTGTGATTCCAAACCCGGATTGTGATCTCAGACTGGAATTTTTACCTCAAGCCTTGAGATGTAATTGTGATTCCAAACTGGAATTGTGAGCTCAGACTGAAATTATGACATAACATGGAATTGTGATTCCAAACATGTATTGTGAGCTCAGTAAGGAATTGTGATATAGAAATGAAATTGTGATTCCAAACTGGAATTGTGAGCTCAAGCCTTGATCTGCTATTGTAATTGCAAACCGGAATTGTGTCCTCAGACTGGAATTGTGACCCTGAGCTTTGAATTACATTTCTCATTCCATAGTTGAAATGTGATATCAAGACTTGCGCTGCAATTGTGATTCCAATTCTGAATTGTGACTGCAGACGGTAATTGGAACCTCAAGTCTTGATGTGCAATTTTGATTCAAAACTGGAATTGCGAGCTCAGACTGGAACTGTGACATCAAATGGAATTGTGATTCCAAACTGGAATTCTGCCCTCAGTCTCTAATTGTGACATAGTAGAGGAATAGTGATTCCAATCAGGAATTGTGAGCTTAGAAAGGAATTGTGATATAGAAATGAAACTGTGATTCCAAACTGGAATTGTGAGCTCAAGCGTTGATCTGCAATTGTAATTCCAAACTGGAATTGTGACCTCAGACTGGAATTGTGACCCTTAGCTTTGAATTGCATTTCTGAATGCATAGTGGAAATGTGACATCTAGCCTTTCACTGCAGTTGTGATTCCAAACCGGAATTTTGAGCTCAGACTGGAATTGGGACCACAAGCCTTGATCTGCAATTTTGATTCCAAACTGGAATTTTGAGCTCAGACGGGAATTGTGACATCAAATGGATTTGTGATCCCAAACTGGAATTGTGAGCTCAGATTGGAATTGTGACCCTGAGCTTTGAACTGCAATTGTGATTGCATAGTGGAATTGTGACCTCTAGCCTTGCACTGCAATTCTCATTCCAATCCGGAATTGTGACCGCAGACTGGAATTGGGACCTCCAAGCCTTGATCTGCAATTTTGATTCCAAACTGGAATTCTGCCCTCAGTCTCTAATTGTGACATAGTAGTGAAATTGTGATTCCAATCAGGAATTGTGAGCTTAGAAAGGAATTGTGATACAGAAATGAAATTGTGATTCCAAATCAGAATTGTGACCGCAAGCCTTGCACTGCAATTGTGATTCCAAACCAGAATTGTGACCGCAGACTGGAATTGGGACTTCAAGCCTTGATCTGCAATTTTGATTCCAAACGGGAATTGTGAGCTGAGACTGGAATTGTGACATCAAATGGAATTGTGATTCCAAACTGGAATTCTGCCCTCAGTCTCTAATTGTGACATAGCAGCGGAATTGTGATTCCAATCAGGAATTGTGTGCTTAGAAAGGAATTGTGATATAGAAATGAAATTGTGATTCCAAACTGGAATTTTGAGCTCAAGCCTTGATCTGCAATTGTAAATCCAAACTGGAATTGTGACCTCAGACTGGAATTGTGACCCTGAGCTTTGAACTGCAATTGTGATTCCATAATGGAATTGTGACCTCAAGCCTTGCACGGCAATTGTGATTCCAAACCGGGATTGTGATCTCAGACTGGAATATTGACCTCAAGCCTTGAGATGTAATTGTGATTCCAAACCGGAATTGTGACCACAGATTGGAATGGGGCCATAGAAGTGGAATTGTGATTCCAAACATGTATTGTGAGCTCAGTAAGGAATTGTGATATAGAAATGAAATTGTGATTCCAAACTGGAATTGTGAGCTCAAGCCTTGATCTGCTATTGTAATTGCAAACCGGAATTGTGACCTCAGACTGGAATTGTGACCCTGAGCTTTGAACGGCAATTCTGATTCCATAGTGGAATTGTGACCTCAAGCCTTGCACTGCAATTGTGATTCCAAACTGGAATTGTGACCACAGACGGTAATTGGAACCTCAAGCCTTGATCTGCAATTTTGATTCCAAACTGGAATTGTGAACTCAGACTGGAATTGTGACCCTGAGCTTTGAAATGCAATTGTGATTCCATAGTGGAATTGTGTCCTCTAGCCTTGCACTGCAATTCTCATTCCAATCCAGAATTGTGACCGCAGACTGGAATTGGGACCTCCAAGCCTTGATCTGCAATTTTGATTCCAAACTGGAATTCTGCCCTCAGTCTCTAATTGTGACATAGTAGTGGAATTGTGATTCCAATCAGGAATTGTAAGCTTAGAATGGAATTGTCATGTAGAAATGAACTAGTGATTCCAAACAGGAATTGTCAGCTCAAGCCGTTATATGCAATGTTAATTCTAAAGTGGAATTCTGACCTTGGACTGGAATTGTGACCCTGATGTTTGAAAAGTTATTGTGATTCCATAGTGGATTTGTGACATCTAGCCGTGCACTGCAATTGTGATTCCAAACCGGAATTGTGACCGCAGACTGGAATTGGGACCTCAAGCCTTGATCTGCAATTTTGATTCCAAACTGGAATTGTGAGCTCAGACTGAAATTGTGACATCAAATGGAATTGTGATTCCAAACTGCAATTGTGAGCTCAAGCCTTGATCAGATATTCTAATTGCAGACAGGAATTGTGACCTCCGACTGGAATTGTGACCCTGAGATTTGAACTGCAATTGTGATTCCATAGTGGAATTGTGACCTCTAGCCTTGCACTGCAATTGTGATTCCAAACCGGAATTGTCACCGCAGACTGGAATTGGGACCTCAAGCCTTGATCTGCAATTTTGATTCCAAGCTGGAATTGTGAGCTCAGACTGGAATTGTGACATCAAATGAAATTGTGGTTCCAAACTGGAATTCTGCCCTCAGTCTCTAATTGTGGCATAGTAGAGGAATTCTGATTCCAATCAGGAATTGTGTGCTTAGAAAGGAATTGTGATATAGAAATGAAATTGTGATTCCAAACTGGAATGGTGAGCTCAAGCCTTCCAATGAAATTGTGATTCCAAACCGGAATTATGACCTCAGACTGGAATTGTGACCATGAGCTTTGAAATGCAATTGTGATTCCATAGTGGAATTGTGACCTCTAAACTTGCACTGCATTTGTGATTCCAAACAGGAATTGTGACCACAGACTGGAATTGGGACCTCAAACCTTGATGTGCAATTTTGATTCCAAACTGGAATTGTGACCTCAGACTGGAATTGTGACCCTGAGCTTTGAACTGCAATTGTGATTGCATAGTGGAATTGTGACCTCTAGCCGTGCAATGCACTTGTGATTCCAAACCGGAATTGTCACCGCAGACTGGAATTGGGACCTCAAGCCTTGATCTGCCATTTTGATTCCAAACTGGAATTGTGAGCTCAGACTGGAATTGTGACATCAAATGGAATTGTGATTCCAAACTGGAATTCTGCCCTCAGTCTGTAATTGTGACATAGTAGAGGAATTGTGATTCCAATCAGGAACTGTGAGTTTAGAAAGGAATTGTGATATAGAAATGAAATTGTGATTCCAAACTGGAACTGTGACCTCAAGCCTTGCACTGCAATTGTGATTCCAAACCGGAATTGTGACCGCAAACTCTGATTGGGACCTCAAGCCTTGATCTGTAATTGTGATTCCAAACTGGAATTGTGAGCTCAGACTGGAATTGTGACCCTGAGCTTTGAACTGCATTTCTGATTCCATACTGGAAATGTGACATCTATCCTTGCACTGCAATTGTGATTCCAGTTGGGAATTGTGACCGCAGACTGTAATTGGAATCTCAAGCCTTGATGTGCAATTTTGATTCAAAACTGGAATTGTGAGCTCACACTGGAATTGTGACATCAAATGGAATTGTGATTCCAAACTGCAATTCTGCCCTCAGTCTCTAATTGTGACATAGTAGAGGAATTGTGATTCCAATCAGGAATTGTGAGCTTAGAAAGGAATTGTGATATGGAAATGAAATTGTGATTCCAAACTGGAATTGTGAGCTCAAGCCTTGATCTGCAATTGTAATTCCATACTAGAATTGTGACCTCAGACTGGAATTGTGACCCTGAGCTTTGAACGGCAATTGTGATTCCATATCGAAATTTTGATATCTAGCCTTGCACTGCAATTGTGATTCCAAACCAGAATTGTGATCTCAGATTGGAATGGGGACATAGAAGTGGAATTGTGATTCCAAACATGTATAGTGAGCTCAGCAAGGAATTGTGATATAGAAATGAACTTGTGATTCCAAAATGGAATTGTGAGCTCAAGATGTGATCTGCAATTGTAAATCCAAACTGGAATTGTGACCTCAGACTGGAATTGTGACCCTGAGCTTTGAACTGCAATTGTGATTCCATAATGGAATTGTGACCTCAAGCCTTGCACGGCAATTGTGATTCCAAACCCGGATTGTGATCTCAGACTGGAATTTTTACCTCAAGCCTTGAGATGTAATTGTGATTCCAAACTGGAATTGTGAGCTCAGACTGAAATTATGACATAACATGGAATTGTGATTCCAAACATGTATTGTGAGCTCAGTAAGGAATTGTGATATAGAAATGAAATTGTGATTCCAAACTGGAATTGTGAGCTCAAGCCTTGATCTGCTATTGTAATTGCAAACCGGAATTGTGTCCTCAGACTGGAATTGTGACCCTGAGCTTTGAATTACATTTCTCATTCCATAGTTGAAATGTGATATCAAGACTTGCGCTGCAATTGTGATTCCAATTCAGAATTGTGACTGCAGACGGTAATTGGAACCTCAAGTCTTGATGTGCAATTTTGATTCAAAACTGGAATTGCGAGCTCAGACTGGAACTGTGACATCAAATGGAATTGTGATTCCAAACTGCAATTCTGCCCTCAGTCTCTAATTGTGACATAGTAGAGGAATTGTGATTCCAATCAGGAATTGTGAGCTTAGAAAGGAATTGTGATATAGAAATGAAACTGTGATTCCAAACTGGAATTGTGAGCTCAAGCGTTGATCTGCAATTGTAATTCCAAACTGGAATTGTGACCTCAGACTGGAATTGTGACCCTTAGCTTTGAATTGCATTTCTGAATGCATAGTGGAAATGTGACATCTAGCCTTTCACTGCAGTTGTGATTCCAAACCGGAATTTTGAGCTCAGACTGGAATTGGGACCACAAGCCTTGATCTGCAATTTTGATTCCAAACTGGAATTTTGAGCTCAGACGGGAATTGTGACATCAAATGGATTTGTGATCCCAAACTGGAATTGTGAGCTCAGATTGGAATTGTGACCCTGAGCTTTGAACTGCAATTGTGATTGCATAGTGGAATTGTGACCTCTAGCCTTGCACTGCAATTCTCATTCCAATCCGGAATTGTGACCGCAGACTGGAATTGGGACCTCCAAGCCTTGATCTGCAATTTTGATTCCAAACTGGAATTCTGCCCTCAGTCTCTAATTGTGACATAGTAGTGAAATTGTGATTCCAATCAGGAATTGTGAGCTTAGAAAGGAATTGTGATACAGAAATGAAATTGTGATTCCAAATCAGAATTGTGACCGCAAGCCTTGCACTGCAATTGTGATTCCAAACCAGAATTGTGACCGCAGACTGGAATTGGGACCTCAAGCCTTGATCTGCAATTTTGATTCCAAACTGGAATTGTGAGCTCAGACTGGAATTGTGACATCAAATGGAATTGTGATTCCAAACTGGAATTCTGCCCTCAGTCTCTAATTGTGACATAGCAGCGGAATTGTGATTCCAATCAGGAATTGTGTGCTTAGAAAGGAATTGTGATATAGAAATGAACTTGTGATTCCAAACTGGAATTGTGAGCTCAAGCCTTGATCTGCAATTGTAATTCCAATCTGGAATTGTGACCTCACACTGGAATTGTGACCCTGAGATTTGAACGGCAATTGTGATTCCATATCGAAATTTTGATCTCTAGCCTTGCACTGCAATTGTGATTCCAAACCAGAATTGTGATCTCAGATTGGAATGGGGACATAGAAGTGGAATTGTGATTCCAAACATGTATAGTGAGCTCAGCAAGGAATTGTGATATAGAAATGAACTTGTAATTCCAAAATGGAATTGTGAGCTCAAGATGTGATCTGCAATTGTAAATCCAAACTGGAATTGTGACCTCAGACTGGAATTGTGACCCTGAGCTTTGAACTGCAATTGTGATTCCATAATGGAATTGTGACCTCAAGCCTTGCACGGCAATTGTGATTCCAAACCGGGATTGTGATCTCAGACTGGAATATTGACCTCAAGCCTTGAGATGTAATTGTGATTCCAAACCGGAATTGTGACCACAGATTGGAATGGGGCCATAGAAGTGGAATTGTGATTCCAAACATGTATTGTGAGCTCAGTAAGGAATTGTGATATAGAAATGAAATTGTGATTCCAAACTGGAATTGTGAGCTCAAGCCTTGATCTGCTATTGTAATTGCAAACCGGAATTGTGACCTCAGACTGGAATTGTGACCCTGAGCTTTGAACGGCAATTCTGATTCCATAGTGGAATTGTGACCTCAAGCCTTGCACTGCAATTGTGATTCCAAACTGGAATTGTGACCACAGACGGTAATTGGAACCTCAAGCCTTGATCTGCAATTTTGATTCCAAACTGGAATTGTGAACTCAGACTGGAATTGTGACCCTGAGCTTTGAAATGCAATTGTGATTCCATAGTGGAATTGTGTCCTCTAGCCTTGCACTGCAATTCTCATTCCAATCCAGAATTGTGACCGCAGACTGGAATCGGGACCTCCAAGCCTTGATCTGCAATTTTGATTCCAAACTGGAATTCTGCCCTCAGTCTCTAATTGTGACATAGTAGTGGAATTGTGATTCCAATCAGGAATTGTAAGCTTAGAATGGAATTGTCATGTAGAAATGAGCTAGTGATTCCAAACAGGAATTGTCAGCTCAAGCCGTTATATGCAATGTTAATTCTAAAGTGGAATTCTGACCTTGGACTGGAATTGTGACCCTGATGTTTGAAAAGTTATTGTGATTCCATAGTGGATTTGTGACATCTAGCCGTGCACTGCAATTGTGATTCCAAACCGGAATTGTGACCGCAGACTGGAATTGGGACCTCAAGCCTTGATCTGCAATTTTGATTCCAAACTGGAATTGTGAGCTCAGACTGAAATTGTGACATCAAATGGAATTGTGATTCCAAACTGCAATTGTGAGCTCAAGCCTTGATCTGATATTCTAATTGCAGACAGGAATTGTGACCTCCGACTGGAATTGTGACCCTGAGCTTTGAACTGCAATTGTGATTGCATAGTGGAATTGTGACCTCTAGCCTTGCACTGCAATTGTGATTCCAAACCGGAATTGTCACCGCAGACTGGAATTGGGACCTCAAGCCTTGATCTGCAATTTTGATTCCAAGCTGGAATTGTGAGCTCAGACTGGAATTGTGACATCAAATGAAATTGTGGTTCCAAACTGGAATTCTGCCCTCAGTCTCTAATTGTGGCATAGTAGAGGAATTCTGATTCCAATCAGGAATTGTGTGCTTAGAAAGGAATTGTGATATAGAAATGAAATTGTGATTCCAAACTGGAATGGTGAGCTCAAGCCTTCCAATGAAATTGTGATTCCAAACCGGAATTATGACCTCAGACTGGAATTGTGACCATGAGCTTTGAAATGCAATTGTGATTCCATAGTGGAATTGTGACCTCTACACTTGCACTGCATTTGTGATTCCAAACAGGAATTGTGACCACAGACTGGAATTGGGACCTCAAACCTTGATGTGCAATTTTGATTCCAAACTGGAATTGTGACCTCAGACTGGAATTGTGACCCTGAGCTTTGAATGGCAATTGTGATTGCATAGTGGAATTGTGACCTCTAGCCGTGCAATGCACTTGTGATTCCAAACCGGAATTGTCACCGCAGACTGGAATTGGGACCTCAAGCCTTGATCTGCCATTTTGATTCCAAGCTGGAATTGTGAGCTCAGACTGGAATTGTGACATCAAATGGAATTGTGATTCCAAACTGGAATTCTGCCCTCAGTCTCTAATTGTGACATAGTAGAGGAATTGTGATTCCAATCAGGAACTGTGAGTTTAGAAAGGAATTGTGATATAGAAATGAAATTGTGATTCCAAACTGGAATTGTGACCTCAAGCCTTGCACTGCAATTGTGATTCCAAACCGGAATTGTGACCGCAAACTCTGATTGGGACCTCAAGCCTTGATCTGTAATTGTGATTCCAAACTGGAATTGTGAGCTCAGACTGGAATTGTGACCCTGAGCTTTGAACTGCATTTCTGATTCCATACTGGAAATGTGACATCTATCCTTGCACTGCAATTGTGATTCCAGTTGGGAATTGTGACCGCAGACTGTAATTGGAATCTCAAGCCTTGATGTGCAATTTTGATTCAAAACTGGAATTGTGAGCTCACACTGGAATTGTGACATCAAATGGAATTGTGATTCCAAACTGCAATTCTGCCCTCAGTCTCTAATTGTGACATAGTAGAGGAATTGTGATTCCAATCAGGAATTGTGAGCTTAGAAAGGAATTGTGATATGGAAATGAAATTGTGATTCCAAACTGGAATTGTGAGCTCAAGCCTTGATCTGCAATTGTAATTCCATACTAGAATTGTGACCTCAGACTGGAATTGTGACCCTGAGCTTTGAACGGCAATTGTGATTCCATATCGAAATTTTGATATCTAGCCTTGCACTGCAATTGTGATTCCAAACCAGAATTGTGATCTCAGATTGGAATGGGGACATAGAAGTGGAATTGTGATTCCAAACATGTATAGTGAGCTCAGCAAGGAATTGTGATATAGAAATGAACTTGTGATTCCAAAATGGAATTGTGAGCTCAAGATGTGATCTGCAATTGTAAATCCAAACTGGAATTGTGACCTCAGACTGGAATTGTGACCCTGAGCTTTGAACTGCAATTGTGATTCCATAATGGAATTGTGACCTCAAGGCTTGCACGGCAATTGTGATTCCAAACCCGGATTGTGATCTCAGACTGGAATTTTTACCTCAAGCCTTGAGATGTAATTGTGATTCCAAACTGGAATTGTGAGCTCAGACTGAAATTATGACATAACATGGAATTGTGATTCCAAACATGTATTGTGAGCTCAGTAAGGAATTGTGATATAGAAATGAAATTGTGATTCCAAACTGGAATTGTGAGCTCAAGCCTTGATCTGCTATTGTAATTGCAAACCGGAATTGTGTCCTCAGACTGGAATTGTGACCCTGAGCTTTGAATTACATTTCTCATTCCATAGTTGAAATGTGATATCAAGACTTGCGCTGCAATTGTGATTCCAATTCAGAATTGTGACTGCAGACGGTAATTGGAACCTCAAGTCTTGATGTGCAATTTTGATTCAAAACTGGAATTGCGAGCTCAGACTGGAACTGTGACATCAAATGGAATTGTGATTCCAAACTGCAATTCTGCCCTCAGTCTCTAATTGTGACATAGTAGAGGAATTGTGATTCCAATCAGGAATTGTGAGCTTAGAAAGGAATTGTGATATAGAAATGAAACTGTGATTCCAAACTGGAATTGTGAGCTCAAGCGTTGATCTGCAATTGTAATTCCAAACTGGAATTGTGACCTCAGACTGGAATTGTGACCCTTAGCTTTGAATTGCATTTCTGAATGCATAGTGGAAATGTGACATCTAGCCTTTCACTGCAGTTGTGATTCCAAACCGGAATTTTGAGCTCAGACTGGAATTGGGACCACAAGCCTTGATCTGCAATTTTGATTCCAAACTGGAATTTTGAGCTCAGACGGGAATTGTGACATCAAATGGATTTGTGATCCCAAACTGGAATTGTGAGCTCAGATTGGAATTGTGACCCTGAGCTTTGAACTGCAATTGTGATTCCATAGTGGAATTGTGACCTCTAGCCTTGCACTGCAATTCTCATTCCAATCCGGAATTGTGACCGCAGACTGGAATTGGGACCTCCAAGCCTTGATCTGCAATTTTGATTCCAAAATGGAATTCTGCCCTCAGTCTCTAATTGTGACATAGTAGTGAAATTGTGATTCCAATCAGGAATTGTGAGCTTAGAAAGGAATTGTGATACAGAAATGAAATTGTGATTCCAAACTGGAATTGTGACCGCAAGCCTTGCACTGCAATTGTGATTCCAAACCAGAATTGTGACCGCAGACTGTAATTGGGACCTCAAGCCTTGATCTGCAATTTTGATTCCAAACGGGAATTGTGAGCTGAGACTGGAATTGTGACATCAAATGGAATTGTGATTCCAAACTGGAATTCTGCCCTCAGTCTCTAATTGTGACATAGCAGCGGAATTGTGATTCCAATCAGGAATTGTGTGCTTAGACAGGAATTGTGATATAGAAATGAACTTGTGATTCCAAACTGGAATTGTGAGCTCAAGCCTTGATCTGCAATTGTAATTCCAATCTGGAATTGTGACCTCACACTGGAATTGTGACCCTGAGCTTTGAACGGCAATTGTGATTCCATATCGAAATTTTGATATCTAGCCTTGCACTGCAACTGTGATTCCAAACCAGAATTGTGATCTCAGATTGGAATGGGGACATAGAAGTGGAATTGTGATTCCAAACATGTATAGTGAGCTCAGCAAGGAATTGTGATATAGAAATGAACTTGTAATTCCAAAATGGAATTGTGAGCTCAAGATGTGATCTGCAATTGTAAATCCAAACTGGAATTGTGACCTCAGACTGGAATTGTGACCCTGAGCTTTGAACTGCAATTGTGATTCCATAATGGAATTGTGACCTCAAGGCTTGCACGGCAATTGTGATTCCAAACCCGGATTGTGATCTCAGACTGGAATATTGACCTCAAGCCTTGAGATGTAATTGTGATTCCAAACCGGAATTGTGACCACAGATTGGAATGGGGACATAGAAGTGGAATTGTGATTCCAAACATATATTGTGAGCTCAGTAAGGAATTGTGATATAGAAATGAAATTGTGATTCCAAACTGGAATTGTGAGCTCAAGCCTTGATCTGCTATTGTAATTGCAAACCGGAATTGTGACCTCAGACTGGAATTGTGACCCTGAGCTTTGAACGGCAATTCTGATTCCATAGTGGAATTGTGACCTCAAGCCTTGCACTGCAATTGTGATTCCAAACTGGAATTGTGACCACAGACGGTAATTGGAACCTCAAGCCTTGATCTGCAATTTTGATTCCAAACTGGAATTGTGAACTCAGACTGGAATTGTGACCCTGAGCTTTGAAATGCAATTGTGATTCCATAGTGGAATTGTGTCCTCTAGCCTTGCACTGCAATTCTCATTCCAATCCAGAATTGTGACCGCAGACTGGAATTGGGACCTCCAAGCCTTGATCTGCAATTTTGATTCCAAACTGGAATTCTGCCCTCAGTCTCTAATTGTGACATAGTAGTGGAATTGTGATTCCAATCAGGAATTGTAAGCTTAGAATGGAATTGTCATGTAGAAATGAACTAGTGATTCCAAACAGGAATTGTCAGCTCAAGCCGTTATATGCAATGTTAATTCTAAAGTGGAATTCTGACCTTGGACTGGAATTGTGACCCTGATGTTTGAAAAGTTATTGTGATTCCATAGTGGAATTGTGACATCTAGCCGTGCACTGCAATTGTGATTCCAAACCGGAATTGTGACCGCAGACTGGAATTGGGACCTCAAGCCTTGATGTACAATTTTGATTCCAAGCTGGAATAGTGAGCTCACACTGGAATTGTGACATCAAATGGAATTGTGATTCCAAACTGGAATTCTGCCCTCAGTCTCTAATTGTGGCATAGTAGAGGAATTCTGATTCCAATCAGGAATTGTGAGCTTAGAATGGAATTGTGATATAGAAATGAAATTGTGATTCCAAACTGGAATTGTGAGCTCAAGCGTTGATCTGCAATTGTAATTCCAAACTGGAATTGTGACAGCAGACTGGAATTGGGACCTCAAGCCTTGATCTGCAATTTTGATTCCAAGCTGGAATTGTGAGCTCAGACTGGAATTGTGACATCAAATGAAATTGTGGTTCCAAACTGGAATTCTGCCCTCAGTCTCTAATTGTGGCATAGTAGAGGAATTCTGATTCCAATCAGGAATTGTGTGCTTAGAAAGGAATTGTGATATAGAAATGAAATTGTGATTCCAAACTGGAATGGTGAGCTCAAGCCTTCCAATGAAATTGTGATTCCAAACCGGAATTATGACCTCAGACTGGAATTGTGACCATGAGCTTTGAAATGCAATTGTGATTCCATAGTGGAATTGTGACCTCTACACTTGCACTGCATTTGTGATTCCAAACAGGAATTGTGACCACAGACTGGAATTGGGACCTCAAACCTTGATGTGCAATTTTGATTCCAAACTGGAATTGTGACCTCAGACTGGAATTGTGACCCTGAGCTTTGAATGGCAATTGTGATTGCATAGTGGAATTGTGACCTCTAGCCGTGCAATGCACTTGTGATTCCAAACCGGAATTGTCACCGCAGACTGGAATTGGGACCTCAAGCCTTGATCTGCCATTTTGATTCCAAGCTGGAATTGTGAGCTCAGACTGGAATTGTGACATCAAATGGAATTGTGATTCCAAACTGGAATTCTGCCCTCAGTCTCTAATTGTGACATAGTAGAGGAATTGTGATTCCAATCAGGAACTGTGAGTTTAGAAAGGAATTGTGATATAGAAATGAAATTGTGATTCCAAACTGGAATTGTGACCTCAAGCCTTGCACTGCAATTGTGATTCCAAACCGGAATTGTGACCGCAAACTCTGATTGGGACCTCAAGCCTTGATCTGTAATTGTGATTCCAAACTGGAATTGTGAGCTCAGACTGGAATTGTGACCCTGAGCTTTGAACTGCATTTCTGATTCCATACTGGAAATGTGACATCTATCCTTGCACTGCAATTGTGATTCCAGTTGGGAATTGTGACCGCAGACTGTAATTGGAATCTCAAGCCTTGATGTGCAATTTTGATTCAAAACTGGAATTGTGAGCTCACACTGGAATTGTGACATCAAATGGAATTGTGATTCCAAACTGCAATTCTGCCCTCAGTCTCTAATTGTGACATAGTAGAGGAATTGTGATTCCAATCAGGAATTGTGAGCTTAGAAAGGAATTGTGATATGGAAATGAAATTGTGATTCCAAACTGGAATTGTGAGCTCAAGCCTTGATCTGCAATTGTAATTCCATACTAGAATTGTGACCTCAGACTGGAATTGTGACCCTGAGCTTTGAACGGCAATTGTGATTCCATATCGAAATTTTGATATCTAGCCTTGCACTGCAATTGTGATTCCAAACCAGAATTGTGATCTCAGATTGGAATGGGGACATAGAAGTGGAATTGTGATTCCAAACATGTATAGTGAGCTCAGCAAGGAATTGTGATATAGAAATGAACTTGTGATTCCAAAATGGAATTGTGAGCTCAAGATGTGATCTGCAATTGTAAATCCAAACTGGAATTGTGACCTCAGACTGGAATTGTGACCCTGAGCTTTGAACTGCAATTGTGATTCCATAATGGAATTGTGACCTCAAGCCTTGCACGGCAATTGTGATTCCAAACCCGGATTGTGATCTCAGACTGGAATTTTTACCTCAAGCCTTGAGATGTAATTGTGATTCCAAACTGGAATTGTGAGCTCAGACTGAAATTATGACATAACATGGAATTGTGATTCCAAACATGTATTGTGAGCTCAGTAAGGAATTGTGATATAGAAATGAAATTGTGATTCCAAACTGGAATTGTGAGCTCAAGCCTTGATCTGCTATTGTAATTGCAAACCGGAATTGTGTCCTCAGACTGGAATTGTGACCCTGAGCTTTGAATTACATTTCTCATTCCATAGTTGAAATGTGATATCAAGACTTGCGCTGCAATTGTGATTCCAATTCAGAATTGTGACTGCAGACGGTAATTGGAACCTCAAGTCTTGATGTGCAATTTTGATTCAAAACTGGAATTGCGAGCTCAGACTGGAACTGTGACATCAAATGGAATTGTGATTCCAAACTGCAATTCTGCCCTCAGTCTCTAATTGTGACATAGTAGAGGAATTGTGATTCCAATCAGGAATTGTGAGCTTAGAAAGGAATTGTGATATAGAAATGAAATTGTGATTCCAAAATGGAATTGTGAGCTCAAGCGTTGATCTGCAATTGTAATTCCAAACTGGAATTGTGACCTCAGACTGGAATTGTGACCCTTAGCTTTGAATTGCATTTCTGAATGCATAGTGGAAATGTGACATCTAGCCTTTCACTGCAGTTGTGATTCCAAACCGGAATTTTGAGCTCAGACTGGAATTGGGACCACAAGCCTTGATCTGCAATTTTGATTCCAAACTGGAATTTTGAGCTCAGACGGGAATTGTGACATCAAATGGATTTGTGATCCCAAACTGGAATTGTGAGCTCAGATTGGAATTGTGACCCTGAGCTTTGAACTGCAATTGTGATTCCATAGTGGAATTGTGACCTCTAGCCTTGCACTGCAATTCTCATTCCAATCCGGAATTGTGACCGCAGACTGGAATTGGGACCTCCAAGCCTTGATCTGCAATTTTGATTCCAAACTGGAATTCTGCCCTCAGTCTCTAATTGTGACATAGTAGTGAAATTGTGATTCCAATCAGGAATTGTGAGCTTAGAAAGGAATTGTGATACAGAAATGAAATTGTGATTCCAAATCAGAATTGTGACCGCAAGCCTTGCACTGCAATTGTGATTCCAAACCAGAATTGTGACCGCAGACTGGAATTGGGACCTCAAGCCTTGATCTGCAATTTTGATTCCAAACGGGAATTGTGAGCTCAGACTGGAATTGTGACATCAAATGGAATTGTGATTCCAAACTGGAATTCTGCCCTCAGTCTCTAATTGTGACATAGCAGCGGAATTGTGATTCCAATCAGGAATTGTGTGCTTAGAAAGGAATTGTGATATAGAAATGAACTTGTGATTCCAAACTGGAATTGTGAGCTCAAGCCTTGATCTGCAATTGTAATTCCAATCTGGAATTGTGACCTCACACTGGAATTGTGACCCTGAGATTTGAACGGCAATTGTGATTCCATATCGAAATTTTGATCTCTAGCCTTGCACTGCAATTGTGATTCCAAACCAGAATTGTGATCTCAGATTGGAATGGGGACATAGAAGTGGAATTGTGATTCCAAACATGTATAGTGAGCTCAGCAAGGAATTGTGATATAGAAATGAACTTGTGATTCCAAAATGGAATTGTGAGCTCAAGATGTGATCTGCAATTGTAAATCCAAACTGGAATTGTGACCTCAGACTGGAATTGTGACCCTGAGCTTTGAACTGCAATTGTGATTCCATAATGGAATTGTGACCTCAAGCCTTGCACGGCAATTGTGATTCCAAACCGGGATTGTGATCTCAGACTGGAATATTGACCTCAAGCCTTGAGATGTAATTGTGATTCCAAACCGGAATTGTGACCACAGATTGGAATGGGGCCATAGAAGTGGAATTGTGATTCCAAACATGTATTGTGAGCTCAGTAAGGAATTGTGATATAGAAATGAAATTGTGATTCCAAACTGGAATTGTGAGCTCAAGCCTTGATCTGCTATTGTAATTGCAAACCGGAATTGTGACCTCAGACTGGAATTGTGACCCTGAGCTTTGAACGGCAATTCTGATTCCATAGTGGAATTGTGACCTCAAGCCTTGCACTGCAATTGTGATTCCAAACTGGAATTGTGACCACAGACGGTAATTGGAACCTCAAGCCTTGATCTGCAATTTTGATTCCAAACTGGAATTGTGAACTCAGACTGGAATTGTGACCCTGAGCTTTGAAATGCAATTGTGATTCCATAGTGGAATTGTGTCCTCTAGCCTTGCACTGCAATTCTCATTCCAATCCAGAATTGTGACCGCAGACTGGAATTGGGACCTCCAAGCCTTGATCTGCAATTTTGATTCCAAACTGGAATTCTGCCCTCAGTCTCTAATTGTGACATAGTAGTGGAATTGTGATTCCAATCAGGAATTGTAAGCTTAGAATGGAATTGTCATGTAGAAATGAGCTAGTGATTCCAAACAGGAATTGTCAGCTCAAGCCGTTATATGCAATGTTAATTCTAAAGTGGAATTCTGACCTTGGACTGGAATTGTGACCCTGATGTTTGAAAAGTTATTGTGATTCCATAGTGGATTTGTGACATCTAGCCGAGCACTGCAATTGTGATTCCAAACCGGAATTGTGACCGCAGACTGGAATTGGGACCTCAAGCCTTGATCTGCAATTTTGATTCCAAACTGGAATTGTGAGCTCAGACTGAAATTGTGACATCAAATGGAATTGTGATTCCAAACTGCAATTGTGAGCTCAAGCCTTGATCTGATATTCTAATTGCAGACAGGAATTGTGACCTCCGACTGGAATTGTGACCCTGAGCTTTGAACTGCAATTGTGATTCCATAGTGGAATTGTGACCTCTAGCCTTGCACTGCAATTGTGATTCCAAACCGGAATTGTCACCGCAGACTGGAATTGGGACCTCAAGCCTTGATCTGCAATTTTGATTCCAAGCTGGAATTGTGAGCTCAGACTGGAATTGTGACATCAAATGAAATTGTGGTTCCAAACTGGAATTCTGCCCTCAGTCTCTAATTGTGGCATAGTAGAGGAATTCTGATTCCAATCAGGAATTGTGTGCTTAGAAAGGAATTGTGATATAGAAATGAAATTGTGATTCCAAACTGGAATGGTGAGCTCAAGCCTTCCAATGAAATTGTGATTCCAAACCGGAATTATGACCTCAGACTGGAATTGTGACCATGAGCTTTGAAATGCAATTGTGATTCCATAGTGGAATTGTGACCTCTACACTTGCACTGCATTTGTGATTCCAAACAGGAATTGTGACCACAGACTGGAATTGGGACCTCAAACCTTGATGTGCAATTTTGATTCCAAACTGGAATTGTGACCTCAGACTGGAATTGTGACCCTGAGCTTTGAATGGCAATTGTGATTGCATAGTGGAATTGTGACCTCTAGCCGTGCAATGCACTTGTGATTCCAAACCGGAATTGTCACCGCAGACTGGAATTGGGACCTCAAGCCTTGATCTGCCATTTTGATTCCAAGCTGGAATTGTGAGCTCAGACTGGAATTGTGACATCAAATGGAATTGTGATTCCAAACTGGAATTCTGCCCTCAGTCTCTAATTGTGACATAGTAGAGGAATTGTGATTCCAATCAGGAACTGTGAGTTTAGAAAGGAATTGTGATATAGAAATGAAATTGTGATTCCAAACTGGAATTGTGACCTCAAGCCTTGCACTGCAATTGTGATTCCAAACCGGAATTGTGACCGCAAACTCTGATTGGGACCTCAAGCCTTGATCTGTAATTGTGATTCCAAACTGGAATTGTGAGCTCAGACTGGAATTGTGACCCTGAGCTTTGAACTGCATTTCTGATTCCATACTGGAAATGTGACATCTATCCTTGCACTGCAATTGTGATTCCAGTTGGGAATTGTGACCGCAGACTGTAATTGGAATCTCAAGCCTTGATGTGCAATTTTGATTCAAAACTGGAATTGTGAGCTCACACTGGAATTGTGACATCAAATGGAATTGTGATTCCAAACTGCAATTCTGCCCTCAGTCTCTAATTGTGACATAGTAGAGGAATTGTGATTCCAATCAGGAATTGTGAGCTTAGAAAGGAATTGTGATATGGAAATGAAATTGTGATTCCAAACTGGAATTGTGAGCTCAAGCCTTGATCTGCAATTGTAATTCCATACTAGAATTGTGACCTCAGACTGGAATTGTGACCCTGAGCTTTGAACGGCAATTGTGATTCCATATCGAAATTTTGATATCTAGCCTTGCACTGCAATTGTGATTCCAAACCAGAATTGTGATCTCAGATTGGAATGGGGACATAGAAGTGGAATTGTGATTCCAAACATGTATAGTGAGCTCAGCAAGGAATTGTGATATAGAAATGAACTTGTGATTCCAAAATGGAATTGTGAGCTCAAGATGTGATCTGCAATTGTAAATCCAAACTGGAATTGTGACCTCAGACTGGAATTGTGACCCTGAGCTTTGAACTGCAATTGTGATTCCATAATGGAATTGTGACCTCAAGCCTTGCACGGCAATTGTGATTCCAAACCCGGATTGTGATCTCAGACTGGAATTTTTACCTCAAGCCTTGAGATGTAATTGTGATTCCAAACTGGAATTGTGAGCTCAGACTGAAATTATGACATAACATGGAATTGTGATTCCAAACCGGAATTGTGACCACAGATTGGAATGGGGCCATAGAAGTGGAATTGTGATTCCAAACATGTATTGTGAGCTCAGTAATGAATTGTGATATAGAAATGAAATTGTGATTCCAAACTGGAATTGTGAGCTCAAGCCTTGATCTGCTATTGTAATTGCAAACCGGAATTGTGTCCTCAGACTGGAATTGTGACCCTGAGCTTTGAATTACATTTCTCATTCCATAGTTGAAATGTGATATCAAGACTTGCGCTGCAATTGTGATTCCAATTCTGAATTGTGACTGCAGACGGTAATTGGAACCTCAAGTCTGGATGTGCAATTTTGATTCCAAACTGGAATTGTGAGCTCAGACTGGAACTGTGACATCAAATGGAATTGTGATTCCAAACTGGAATTCTGCCCTCAGTCTCTAATTGTGACATAGTAGAGGAATAGTGATTCCAATCAGGAATTGTGAGCTTAGAAAGGAATTGTGATATAGAAATGAAACTGTGATTCCAAACTGGAATTGTGAGCTCAAGCGTTGATCTGCAATTGTAATTCCAAACTGGAATTGTGACCTCAGACTGGAATTGTGACCCTTAGCTTTGAATTGCATTTCTGAATGCATAGTGGAAATGTGACATCTAGCCTTTCACTGCAGTTGTGATTCCAAACCGGAATTTTGAGCTCAGACTGGAATTGGGACCACAAGCCTTGATCTGCAATTTTGATTCCAAACTGGAATTGTGGACTCAGACGGGAATTGTGACATCAAATGGATTTGTGATCCCAAACTGGAATTGTGAGCTCAAGCGTTGATCTGCAATTGTAATTCCAAACTGGAATTGTGACCTCAGATTGGAATTGTGACCCTGAGCTTTGAACAGCAATTGTGATTCCATAGTGGAATTGTGACCTCTAGCCTTGCACTGCAATTCTCATTCCAATCCGGAATTGTGACCGCAGACTGGAATTGGGACCTCCAAGCCTTGATCTGCAATTTTGATTCCAAACTGGAATTCTGCCCTCAGTCTCTAATTGTGACATAGTAGTGAAATTGTGATTCCAGTCAGGAATTGTGAGCTTAGAAATGAATTGTGATACAGAAATGAAATTGTGATTCCAAATCGGAATTGTGACCGCAAGCCTTGCACTGCAATTGTGATTCCAAACCAGAATTGTGACCGCAGACTGTAATTGGGACCTCAAGCCTTGATCTGCAATTTTGATTCCAAACGGGAATTGTGAGCTCAGACTGGAATTGTGACATCAAATGGAATTGTGATTCCAAACTGGAATTCTGCCCTCAGTCTCTAATTGTGACATAGCAGCGGAATTGTGATTCCAATCAGGAATTGTGTGCTTAGAAAGGAATTGTGATATAGAAATGAAATTGTGATTCCAGACTGTAATTGTGAGCTCAAGCCTTGATCTGCAATTGTAATTCCAATCTGGAATTGTGTCCTCACACTGGAACTGTGACCCTGAGCTTTGAACGGCAATTGTGATTCCATATCGAAATTTTGATCTCTAGCCTTGCTCTGCAATTGTGATTCCAAACCAGAATTGTGATCTCAGATTGGAATGGGGACATAGAAGTGGAATTGTGATTCCAAACATGTATAGTGAGCTCAGCAAGGAATTGTGATATAGAAATGAACTTGTGATTCCAAAATGGAATTGTGAGCTCAAGATGTGATCTGCAATTGTAAATCCAAACTGGAATTGTGACCTCAGACTGGAATTGTGACCCTGAGCTTTGAACTGCAATTGTGATTCCATAATGGAATTGTGACCTCAAGGCTTGCACGGCAATTGTGATTCCAAACCGGGATTGTGATCTCAGACTGGAATATTGACCTCAAGCCTTGAGATGTAATTGTGATTCCAAACCGGAATTGTGACCACAGATTGGAATGGGGCCATAGAAGTGGAATTGTGATTCCAAACATGTATTGTGAGCTCAAGCCTTGATCTGCTACTGTAATTGCAAACCGGAATTGTGACCTCAGACTGGAATTGTGACACTGAGCTTTGAACGGCAATTCTGATTCCATAGTGGAATTGTGACCTCAAGCCTTGCACTGCAATTGTGATTCCAAACTGGAATTGTTACCACAGACGGTAATTGGAACCTCAAGCCTTGATCTGCAAATTTGATTCCAAACTGGAATTGTGAACTCAGACTGGAATTGTGACCCTGAGTTTTGAAATGCAATTGTGATTCCATAGTGGAATTGTGTCCTCTAGCCTTGCACTGCAATTCTCATTCCAATCCAGAATTGTGACCGCAGACTGGAATTGGGACCTCCAAGCCTTGATCTGCAATTTTGATTCCAAACTGGAATTCTGCCCTCAGTCTCTAATTGTGACATAGTAGTGGAATTGTGATTCCAATCAGGAATTGTAAGCTTAGAATGGAATTGTCATGTAGAAATGAACTAGTGATTCCAAACAGGAATTGTCAGCTCAAGCCGTTATATGCAATGTTAATTCTAAAGTGGAATTCTGACCTTGGACTGGAATTGTGACCCTGATGTTTGAATTGTTATTGTGATTCCATAGTGGATTTGTGACATCTAGCCGTGCACTGCAATTGTGATTCCAAACCGGAATTGTGACCGCAGACTGGAATTGGGACCTCAAGCCTTGATCTGCAATTTTGATTCCAAACTGGAATTGTGAGCTCAAGCCTTGATCTGATATTCTAATTGCAGACAGGAATTGTGACCTCCGTCTGGAATTGTGACCCTGAGCTTTGAACTGCAATTGTGATTCCATAGTGGAATTGTGACCTCTAGCCTTGCACTGCAATTGTGATTCCAAACCGGAATTGTCACCGCAGACTGGAATTGGGACCTCAAGCCTTGATGTACAGTTTTGATTCCAAGCTGGAATTGTGAGCTCACACTGGAATTGTGACATCAAATGGAATTGTGATTCCAAACTGGAATTCTGCCCTCAGTCTCTAATTGTGGCATAGTAGAGGAATTCTGATTCCAATCAGGAATTGTGAGCTTAGAAAGGAATTGTGATATAGAAATGAACTTGTGATTCCAAAATGGAATTGTGAGCTCAAGATGTGATCTGCAATTGTAAATCCAATCTGGAATTGTGACCTCAGACTGGAATTGTGACCCTGAGCTTTGAACTGCAATTGTGATTCCATAATGGAATTGTGACCTCAAGCCTTGCACGGCAATTGTGATTCCAAACCCGGATTGTGATCTCAGACTGGAATTTTTACCCCAAGCCTTGAGATGTAATTGTGATTCCAAACTGGAATTGTGACCACAGATTGGAATGGGGACATAGAAGTGGAATTGTGATTCCAAACATGTATTGTGAGCTCAGTAAGGAATTGTGATATAGAAATGAAATTGTGATTCCAAACTGGAATTGTGAGCTCAAGCCTTGATCTGCTATTGTAATTGCAAACCGGAATTGTGTCCTCAGACTGGAATTGTGACCCTGAGCTTTGAATTACATTTCTCATTCCATAGTTGAAATGTGACATCAAGACTTGCGCTGCAATTGTGATTCCAATTCTGAATTGTGACTGCAGACTGGAATTGGGACCTCAAGCCTTGATGTGCAATTTTGATTCAAAACTGGAATTGCGAGCTCACACTGGAATTGTGACATCAAATGGAATTGTGATTCCAAACTGCAATTCTGCCCTCAGTCTCTAATTGTGACATAGTAGAGGAATTGTGATTCCAATCAGGAATTGTGAGCTTAGAAAGGAATTGTGATATAGAAATGAAACTGTGATTCCAAACTGGAATTGTGAGCTCAAGCGTTGATCTGCAATTGTAATTCCAAACTGGAATTGTGACCTCAGACTGGAATTGTGACCCTTAGCTTTGAATTGCATTTCTGAATGCATAGTGGAAATGTGACATCTAGCCTTTCACTGCAGTTGTGATTCCAAACCGGAATTTTGAGCTCAGACTGGAATTGGGACCACAAGCCTTGATCTGCAATTTTGATTCCAAACTGGAATTGTGAGCTCAGACGGGAATTGTGACATCAAATGGATTTGTGATCCCAAACTGGAATTGTGAGCTCAAGCGTTGATCTGCAATTGTAATTCCAAACTGGAATTGTGACCTCAGATTGGAATTGTGACCCTGAGCTTTGAACTGCAATTGTGATTCCATAGTGGAATTGTGACCTCTAGCCTTGCACTGTAATTCTCATTCCAATCCGGAATTGTGACCGCAGACTGGAATTGGGACCTCCAAGCCTTGATCTGCAATTTTGATTCCAAACTGGAATTCTGCCCTCAGTCTCTAATTGTGACATAGTAGTGAAATTGTGATTCCAGTCAGGAATTGTGAGCTTAGAAAGGAATTGTGATACAGAAATGAAATTGTGATTCCAAATCGGAATTGTGACCGCAAGCCTTGCACTGCAATTGTGATTCCAAACCAGAATTGTGACCGCAGACTGTAATTGGGACCTCAAGCCTTGATCTGCAATTTTGATTCCAAACGGGAATTGTGAGCTCAGACTGGAATTGTGACATCAAATGGAATTGTGATTCCAAACTGGAATTCTGCCCTCAGTCTCTAATTGTGACATAGCAGCGGAATTGTGATTCCAATCAGGAATTGTGTGCTTAGAAAGGAATTGTGATATAGAAATGAAATTGTGATTCCAAACTGGAATTGTGAGCTCAAGCCTTGATCTGCAATTGTAATTCCAATCTGGAATTGTGACCTCACACTGGAATTGTGACCCTGAGCTTTGAACGGCAATTGTGATTCCATATCGAAATTTTGATCTCTAGCCTTGATCTGCAATTGTAATTCCAAACCAGAATTGTGATCTCAGATTGGAATGGGGACATAGAAGTGGAATTGTGATTCCAAACATGTATAGTGAGCTCAGCAAGGAATTGTGATATAGAAATGAACTAGTGATTCCAAAATGGAATTGTGAGCTCAAGATGTGATCTGCAATTGTAAATCCAAACTGGAATTGTGACCTCAGACTGGAATTGTGACCCTGAGCTTTGAACTGCAATTGTGATTCCATAATGGAATTGTGACCTCTAGCCTTGCACTGCAATTGTGATTCCAAACCGGAATTGTCACCGCAGACTGGAATTGGGACCTCAAGCCTTGATGTACAATTTTGATTCCAAGCTGGAATTGTGAGCTCAGACTGGAATTGTGACATCAAATGGAATTGTGGTTCCAAACTGGAATTCTGCCCTCAGTCTCTAATTGTGGCATAGTAGAGGAATTCTGATTCCAATCCGGAATTGTGAGCTTAGAATGGAATTGTGATATAGAAATGAACTTGTGATTCCAAAATGGAATTGTGAGCTCAAGCATTGATCTGCAATTGTAATTCCAAACTGGAATTGTGACAGCAGACTGGAATTGGGACCTCAAGCCTTGATCTGCAATTTTGATTCCAAACTGGAATTGTGACCGCAGACTGGAATTATGACATCAAGCCTTGATCTGTAATTGGATTCCAAACCGGAATTCTGCCCACAGTCTCTAATTGTGACATCGAAGAGGAATTGTGAATCCAATCAAGAATTGTGATCTTAGAAAGGAATTGTGATATAGAAATGAAATTGTGATTCCAAACTAGAATTGTGAGCTCAAGCCTTGATCTGCTATTGTAATTGCAAACCGGAATTGTGACCTCAGACTGGAATTGTGACCTTGAGCTTTGAAATGCAATTGTGATTCCATAGTGGAATTGTGACCTCTAAACTTGCACTGCATTTGTGATTCCAAACAAGAATTGTGACCACAGGCTGTAATTGGGACCTCAAACCTTGATCTGCAATTTTGATTCCAAACTGGAATTCTGCCCTCAGTCTCTAATTGTGACATAGAAGTGGAATTGTGATTCCAAACA
This sequence comes from Sturnus vulgaris, assembly GCF_052056855.1. Classification (NCBI taxonomy): domain Eukaryota; kingdom Metazoa; phylum Chordata; class Aves; order Passeriformes; family Sturnidae; genus Sturnus; species Sturnus vulgaris. The sequence goes on from NW_028276062.1 coordinate 357,363, forward strand.
TGTATTGTGAGCTCAGTAAGGAATTGTGATATAGAAATGAAATTGTGATTCCAAACTGGAATTGTGAGCTCAAGCCTTGATCTGCTATTGTAATTGCAAACCGGAATTGTGTCCTCAGACTGGAATTGTGACCCTGAGCTTTGAATTACATTTCTCATTCCATAGTTGAAATGTGATATCAAGACTTGCGCTGCAATTGTGATCACAATTCTGAATTGTGACTGCAGACGGTAATTGGAACCTCAAGTCTTGATGTGCAATTTTGATTCCAAACTGGAATTGTGAGCTCAGACTGGAACTGTGACATCAAATGGAATTGTGATTCCAAACTGGAATTCTGCCCTCAGTCTCTAATTGTGACATAGTAGAGGAATAGTGATTCCAATCAGGAATTGTGAGCTTAGAAAGGAATTGTGATATAGAAATGAAACTGTGATTCCAAACTGGAATTGTGAGCTCAAGCGTTGATCTGCAATTGTAATTCCAAACTGGAATTGTGTCCTCACACTGGAATTGTGACCCTTAGCTTTGAATTGCATTTCTGAATGCATAGTGGAAATGTGACATCTAGCCTTTCACTGCAGTTGTGATTCCAAACCGGAATTTTGAGCTCAGACTGGAATTGGGACCACAAGCCTTGATCTGCAATTTTGATTCCAAACTGGAATTTTGAGCTCAGACGGGAATTGTGACATCAAATGGAATTGTGATTCCAAACTGGAATTCTGCCCTCAGTCTCTAATTGTGACATAGCAGCGGAATTGTGATTCCAATCAGGAATTGTGTGCTTAGAAAGGAATTGTGATATAGAAATGAAATTGTGATTCCAAACTGGAATTGTGAGCTCAAGCCTTGATCTGCAATTGTAATTCCAATCTGGAATTGTGTCCTCACACTGGAATTGTGACCCTGAGCTTTGAACGGCAATTGTGATTCCATATCGAAATTTTGATATCTAGCCTTGCACTGCAATTGTGATTCCAAACCAGAATTGTGATCTCAGATTGGAATGGGGACATAGAAGTGGAATTGTGATTCCAAACATGTATAGTGAGCTCAGCAAGGAATTGTGATATAAAAATGAACTTGTAATACCAAAATGGAATTGTGAGCTCAAGATGTGATCTGCAATTGTAAATCCAAACTGGAATTGTGACCTCAGACTGGAATTGTGACCCTGAGCTTTGAACTGCAATTGTGATTCCATAATGGAATTGTGACCTCAAGGCTTGCACGGCAATTGTGATTCCAAACCGGGATTGTGATCTCAGACTGGAATATTGACCTCAAGCCTTGAGATGTAATTGTGATTCCAAACCGGAATTGTGACCACAGATTGGAATGGGGACATTGAAGTGGAATTGTGATTCCAAACATGTATTGTGAGCTCAGTAAGGAATTGTGATATAGAAATGAAATTGTGATTCCAAACTGGAATTGTGAGCTCAAGCCTTGATCTGCTACTGTAATTGCAAACCGGAATTGTGACCTCAGACTGGAATTGTGACACTGAGCTTTGAACGGCAATTCTGATTCCATAGTGGAATTGTGACCTCAAGCCTTGCACTGCAATTGTGATTCCAAACTGGAATTGTTACCACAGACGGTAATTGGAACCTCAAGCCTTGATCTGCAAATTTGATTCCAAACTGGAATTGTGAACTCAGACTGGAATTGTGACCCTGAGCTTTGAAATGCAATTGTGATTCCATAGTGGAATTGTGTCCTCTAGCCTTGCACTGCAATTCTCATTCCAATCCAGAATTGTGACCGCAGACTGGAATTGGGACCTCCAAGCCTTGATCTGCAATTTTGATTCCAAAATGGAATTCTGCCCTCAGTCTCTAATTGTGACATAGTAGTGGAATTGTGATTCCAATCAGGAATTGTAAGCTTAGAATGGAATTGTCATGTAGAAATGAGCTAGTGATTCCAAACAGGAATTGTCAGCTCAAGCCGTTATATGCAATGTTAATTCTAAAGTGGAATTCTGACCTTGGACTGGAATTGTGACCCTGATGTTTGAAAAGTTATTGTGATTCCATAGTGGATTTGTGACATCTAGCCGTGCACTGCAATTGTGATTCCAAACCGGAATTGTGACCGCAGTCTGGAATTGGGACCTCAAGCCTTGATCTGCAATTTTGATTCCAAACTGGAATTATGAGCTCAGACTGAAATTGTGACATCAAATGGAATTGTGATTCCAAACTGGAATTGTGAGCTCAAGCCTTGATCTGTAATTGTGATTCCAAACTGGAATTGTGACCTCAGACTGGAATTGTGACCCTGAGCTTTGAACTGCAATTGTGATTCCATAGTGGAATTGTGACCTCTAGCCTTGCACTGCAATTGTGATTCCAAACCGGAATTGTCACCGCAGACTGGAATTGGGACCTCAAGCCTTGATGTACAATTTTGATTCCAAGCTGGAATTGTGAGCTCAGACTGGAATTGTGACATCAAATGGAATTGTGATTCCAAACTGGAATTCTGCCCTCAGTCTCTAATTGTGGCATAGTAGAGGAATTCTGATTCCAATCAGGAATTGTGAGCTTAGAATGGAATTGTGATATAGAAATGAACTTGTGATTCCAAACTGGAATTGTGAGCTCAAGCGTTGATCTGCAATTGTAATTCCAAACTGGAATTGTGACAGCAGACTGGAATTGGGACCTCAAGCCTTGATCTGCAATTTTGATTCCAAACGGGAATTGTGAGCTCAGACTGGAATTGTGACATCAAATGGAATTGTGATTCCAAACTGGAATTCTGCCCTCAGTCTCTAATTGTGACATAGCAGCAGAATTGTGATTCCAATCAGGAATTGTGTGCTTAGAAAGGAATTGTGATATAGAAATGAAATTGTGATTCCAAACTGGAATTGTGAGCTCAAGCGTTGATCTGCAATTGTAATTCCAATCTGGAATTGTGACCTCAGACTGGAATTGTGACCCTGAGCTTTGAACGGCAATTGTGATTCCATATCGAAATTTTGATCTCTAGCCTTGCTCTGCAATTGTGATTCCAAACCAGAATTGTGATCTCAGATTGGAATGGGGACATAGAAGTGGAATTGTGATTCCAAACATGTATTGTGAGCTCAGCAAGGAATTGTGATATAGAAATGAACTTGTGATTCCAAAATGGAATTGTGAGCTCAAGATGTGATCTGCAATTGTAAATCCAAACTGGAATTGTGACCTCAGACTGGAATTGTGACCCTGAGCTTTGAACTGCAATTGTGATTCCATAATGGAATTGTGACCTCTAGCCTTGCACTGCAATTGTGATTCCAAACCGGAATTGTCACCGCAGACTGGAATTGGGACCTCAAGCCTTGATCTGCAATTTTGATTCCAAGCTGGAATTGTGAGCTCAGACTGGAATTGTGACATCAAATGGAATTGTGGTTCCAAACTGGAATTCTGCCCTCAGTCTCTAATTGTGGCATAGTAGAGGAATTCTGATTCCAATCCGGAATTGTGAGCTTAGAAAGGAATTGTGATATAGAAATGAACTTGTGATTCCAAACTGGAATTGTGAGCTCAAGCATTGATCTGCAATTGTAATTCCAAACTGGAATTGTGACAGCAGACTGGAATTGGGACCTCAAGCCTTGATCTGCAATTTTGATTCCAAACTGGAATTGTGACCGCAGACTGGAATTATGACATCAAGCCTTGATCTGTAATTGGATTCCAAACCGGAATTCTGCCCACAGTCTCTAAATGTGACATCGAAGAGGAATTGTGAATCCAATCAGGAATTGTGATCTTAGAAAGGAATTGTGATATAGAAATGAAATTGTGATTCCAAACTGGAATTGTGAGCTCAAGCCTTGATCTGCTATTGTAATTGCAAACCGGAATTGTGACCTCAGACTGGAATTGTGACCTTGAGCTTTGAAATGCAATTGTGATTCCATAGTGGAATTGTGACCTCTAAACTTGCACTGCATTTGTGATTCCAAACAAGAATTGTGACCACAGGCTGTAATTGGGACCTCAAACCTTGATCTGCAATTTTGATTCCAAACTGGAATTCTGCCCTCAGTCTCTAATTGTGACATAGAAGTGGAATTGTGATTCCAAACATGTATTGTGAGCTCAGTAAGGAATTGTGATATAGAAATGAAATTGTGATTCCAAACTGGAATTGTGAGCTCAAGCCTTGATCTGCTATTGTAATTGCAAACCGGAATTGTGTCCTCAGACTGGAATTGTGACCCTGAGCTTTGAATTACATTTCTCATTCCATAGTTGAAATGTGATATCAAGACTTGCGCTGCAATTGTGATCACAATTCTGAATTGTGACTGCAGACGGTAATTGGAACCTCAAGTCTTGATGTGCAATTTTGATTCCAAACTGGAATTGTGAGCTCAGACTGGAACTGTGACATCAAATGGAATTGTGATTCCAAACTGGAATTCTGCCCTCAGTCTCTAATTGTGACATAGTAGAGGAATAGTGATTCCAATCAGGAATTGTGAGCTTAGAAAGGAATTGTGATATAGAAATGAAACTGTGATTCCAAACTGGAATTGTGAGCTCAAGCGTTGATCTGCAATTGTAATTCCAAACTGGAATTGTGTCCTCACACTGGAATTGTGACCCTTAGCTTTGAATTGCATTTCTGAATGCATAGTGGAAATGTGACATCTAGCCTTTCACTGCAGTTGTGATTCCAAACCGGAATTTTGAGCTCAGACTGGAATTGGGACCACAAGCCTTGATCTGCAATTTTGATTCCAAACTGGAATTTTGAGCTCAGACGGGAATTGTGACATCAAATGGAATTGTGATTCCAAACTGGAATTCTGCCCTCAGTCTCTAATTGTGACATAGCAGCGGAATTGTGATTCCAATCAGGAATTGTGTGCTTAGAAAGGAATTGTGATATAGAAATGAAATTGTGATTCCAAACTGGAATTGTGAGCTCAAGCCTTGATCTGCAATTGTAATTCCAATCTGGAATTGTGTCCTCACACTGGAATTGTGACCCTGAGCTTTGAACGGCAATTGTGATTCCATATCGAAATTTTGATATCTAGCCTTGCACTGCAATTGTGATTCCAAACCAGAATTGTGATCTCAGATTGGAATGGGGACATAGAAGTGGAATTGTGATTCCAAACATGTATAGTGAGCTCAGCAAGGAATTGTGATATAAAAATGAACTTGTAATACCAAAATGGAATTGTGAGCTCAAGATGTGATCTGCAATTGTAAATCCAAACTGGAATTGTGACCTCAGACTGGAATTGTGACCCTGAGCTTTGAACTGCAATTGTGATTCCATAATGGAATTGTGACCTCAAGGCTTGCACGGCAATTGTGATTCCAAACCGGGATTGTGATCTCAGACTGGAATATTGACCTCAAGCCTTGAGATGTAATTGTGATTCCAAACCGGAATTGTGACCACAGATTGGAATGGGGACATTGAAGTGGAATTGTGATTCCAAACATGTATTGTGAGCTCAGTAAGGAATTGTGATATAGAAATGAAATTGTGATTCCAATCTGGAATTGTGAGCTCAAGCCTTGATCTGCTACTGTAATTGCAAACCGGAATTGTGACCTCAGACTGGAATTGTGACCCTGAGCTTTGAACGGCAATTCTGATTCCATAGTGGAATTGTGACCTCAAGCCTTGCACTGCAATTGTGATTCCAAACTGGAATTGTTACCACAGACGGTAATTGGAACCTCAAGCCTTGATCTGCAAATTTGATTCCAAACTGGAATTGTGAACTCAGACTGGAATTGTGACCCTGAGCTTTGAAATGCAATTGTGATTCCATAGTGGAATTGTGTCCTCTAGCCTTGCACTGCAATTCTCATTCCAATCCAGAATTGTGACCGCAGACTGGAATTGGGACCTCCAAGCCTTGATCTGCAATTTTGATTCCAAACTGGAATTCTGCCCTCAGTCTCTAATTGTGACATAGTAGTGGAATTGTGATTCCAATCAGGAATTGTAAGCTTAGAATGGAATTGTCATGTAGAAATGAACTAGTGATTCCAAACAGGAATTGTCAGCTCAAGCCGTTATATGCAATGTTAATTCTAAAGTGGAATTCTGACCTTGGACTGGAATTGTGACCCTGATGTTTGAAAAGTTATTGTGATTCCATAGTGGATTTGTGACATCTAGCCGTGCACTGCAATTGTGATTCCAAACCGGAATTGTGACCGCAGTCTGGAATTGGGACCTCAAGCCTTGATCTGCAATTTTGATTCCAAACTGGAATTATGAGCTCAGACTGAAATTGTGACATCAAATGGAATTGTGATTCCAAACTGGAATTGTGAGCTCAAGCCTTGATCTGTAATTGTGATTCCAAACTGGAATTGTGACCTCAGACTGGAATTGTGACCCTGAGCTTTGAACTGCAATTGTGATTCCATAGTGGAATTGTGACCTCTAGCCTTGCACTGCAATTGTGATTCCAAACCGGAATTGTCACCGCAGACTGGAATTGGGACCTCAAGCCTTGATGTACAATTTTGATTCCAAGCTGGAATTGTGAGCTCAGACTGGAATTGTGACATCAAATGGAATTGTGATTCCAAACTGGAATTCTGCCCTCAGTCTCTAATTGTGGCATAGTAGAGGAATTCTGATTCCAATCAGGAATTGTGAGCTTAGAATGGAATTGTGATACAGAAATGAAATTGTGATTCCAAACTGGAATTGTGAGCTCAAGCGTTGATCTGCAATTGTAATTCCAAACTGGAATTGTGACAGCAGACTGGAATTGGGACCTCAAGCCTTGATCTGCAATTTTGATTCCAAACGGGAATTGTGAGCTCAGACTGGAATTGTGACATCAAATGGAATTGTGATTCCAAACTGGAATTCTGCCCTCAGTCTCTAATTGTGACATAGCAGCAGAATTGTGATTCCAATCAGGAATTGTGTGCTTAGAAAGGAATTGTGATATAGAAATGAAATTGTGATTCCAAACTGGAATTGTGAGCTCAAGCGTTGATCTGCAATTGTAATTCCAATCTGGAATTGTGACCTCAGACTGGAATTGTGACCCTGAGCTTTGAACGGCAATTGTGATTCCATATCGAAATTTTGATCTCTAGCCTTGCTCTGCAATTGTGATTCCAAACCAGAATTGTGATCTCAGATTGGAATGGGGACATAGAAGTGGAATTGTGATTCCAAACATGTATTGTGAGCTCAGCAAGGAATTGTGATATAGAAATGAACTTGTGATTCCAAAATGGAATTGTGAGCTCAAGATGTGATCTGCAATTGTAAATCCAAACTGGAATTGTGACCTCAGACTGGAATTGTGACCCTGAGCTTTGAACTGCAATTGTGATTCCATAATGGAATTGTGACCTCTAGCCTTGCACTGCAATTGTGATTCCAAACCGGAATTGTCACCGCAGACTGGAATTGGGACCTCAAGCCTTGATCTGCAATTTTGATTCCAAGCTGGAATTGTGAGCTCAGACTGGAATTGTGACATCAAATGGAATTGTGGTTCCAAACTGGAATTCTGCCCTCAGTCTCTAATTGTGGCATAGTACAGGAATTCTGATTCCAATCCGGAATTGTGAGCTTAGAAAGGAATTGTGATATAGAAATGAACTTGTGATTCCAAAATGGAATTGTGAGCTCAAGCATTGATCTGCAATTGTAATTCCAAACTGGAATTGTGACAGCAGACTGGAATTGGGACCTCAAGCCTTGATCTGCAATTTTGATTCCAAACTGGAATTGTGACCGCAGACTGGAATTATGACATCAAGCCTTGATCTGTAATTGGATTCCAAACCGGAATTCTGCCCACAGTCTCTAAATGTGACATCGAAGAGGAATTGTGAATCCAATCAGGAATTGTGATCTTAGAAAGGAATTGTGATATAGAAATGAAATTGTGATTCCAAACTGGAATTGTGAGCTCAAGCCTTGATCTGCTATTGTAATTGCAAACCGGAATTGTGACCTCAGACTGGAATTGTGACCTTGAGCTTTGAAATGCAATTGTGATTCCATAGTGGAATTGTGACCTCTAAACTTGCACTGCATTTGTGATTCCAAACAAGAATTGTGACCACAGGCTGTAATTGGGACCTCAAACCTTGATCTGCAATTTTGATTCCAAACTGGAATTCTGCCCTCAGTCTCTAATTGTGACATAGAAGTGGAATTGTGATTCCAAACATGTATTGTGAGCTCAGTAAGGAATTGTGATATAGAAATGAAATTGTGATTCCAAACTGGAATTGTGAGCTCAAGCCTTGATCTGCTATTGTAATTGCAAACCGGAATTGTGACCTCAGACTGGAATTGTGACCCTTAGTTTTGAATTACATTTCTCATTCCATAGTTGAAATGTGATATCAAGACTTGCGCTGCAATTGTGATTCCAATTCAGAATTGTGACTGCAGACGGTAATTGGAACCTCAAGCCTTGATGTGCAATTGTAATTCCAAACTGGAATTGTGAGCTCAGACTGGAACTGTGACATCAAATGGAATTGTGATTCCAAACTGGAATTCTGCCCTCAGTCTCTAATTGTGACATAGTAGAGGAATTGTGATTCCAATCAGGAATTGTGAGCTTATAAAGGAATTGTGATATAGAAATGAAACTGTGATTCCAAACTGGAATTGTGAGCTCAAGCGTTGATCTGCAATTGTAATTCCAAACTGGAATTGTGACCTCAGACTGGAATTGTGACCCTTAGCTTTGAATTGCATTTCTGAATGCATAGTGGAAATGTGACATCTAGCCTTTCACTGCAGTTGTGATTCCAAACTGGAATTTTAAGCTCAGACGGGAATTGTGACATCAAATGGATTTGTGATCCCAAACTGGAATTGTGAGCTCAAGCCTTGATCTGCAATTGTAATTCCAAACTGGAATTGTGACCTCAGATTGGAATTGTGACCCTGAGCTTTGAACTGCAATTGTGATTCCATAGTGGAATTGTGACCTCTAGCCTTGCACTGCAATTCTCATTCCAATCCGGAATTGTGACCGCAGACTGGAATTGGGACCTCCAAGCCTTGATCTGCAATTTTGATTCCAAACTGGAATTCTGCCCTCAGTCTCTAATTGTGACATAGTAGTGGAATTGTGATTCCAATCAGGAATTGTAAGCTTAGAATGGAATTGTCATGTAGAAATGAACTAGTGATTCCAAACAGGAATTGTCAGCTCAAGCCGTTATATGCAATGTTAATTCTAAAGTGGAATTCTGACCTTGGACTGGAATTGTGACCCTGATGTTTGAAAAGTTATTGTGATTCCATAGTGGAATTGTGACATCTAGCCGTGCACAGCAATTGTGATTCCAAACCGGAATTGTGACCGCAGACTGGAATTGGGACCTCAAGCCTTGATCTGCAATTTTGATTCCAAACTGGAATTGCGAGCTCAGACTGAAATTGTGACATCAAATGGAATTGTGATTCCAAACTGGAATTCTGCCCTCAGTCTCTAATTGTGGCATAGTACACGAATTCTGATTCCAATCAGGAATTGTGAGCTTAGAATGGAATTGTGATATAGAAATGAACTTGTGATTCTAAACTGGAATTGTGAGCTCAAGCGTTGATCTGCAATTGTAATTCCAAACTGGAATTGTGACCGCAGACTGGAATTGGGACCTCAAGCCTTGATCTGCAATTTTGATTCCAAGCTGGAATTGTGAGCTCAGACTGGAATTGTGACATCAAATGAAATTGTGGTTCCAAACTGGAATTCTGCCCTCAGTCTCTAATTGTGGCATAGTAGAGGAATTCTGATTCCAATCAGGAATTGTGAGCTTAGAAAGGAATTGTGATATAGAAATGAAATTGTGATTCCAAACTGGAATGGTGAGCTCAAGCCTTCCAATGAAATTGTGATTCCAAACCGGAATTATGACCTCAGACTGGAATTGTGACCATGAGCTTTGAAATGCAATTGTGATTCCATAGTGGAATTGTGACCTCTAAACTTGCACTGCATTTGTGATTCCAAACAGGAATTGTAACCACAGACTGGAATTGGGACCTCAAACCTTGATCTGCAATTTTGATTCCAAACTGGAATTGTGACCTCAGACTGGAATTGTGACCCTGAGCTTTGAATGGCAATTGTGATTGCATAGTGGAATTGTGACCTCTAGCCGTGCAATGCACTTGTGATTCCAAACCGGAATTGTCACCGCAGACTGGAATTGGGACCTCAAGCCTTGATCTGCCATTTTGATTCCAAACTGGAATTGTGAGCTCAGACTGGAATTGTGACATCAAATAGAATTGTGATTCCAAACTGGAATTCTGCCCTCAGTCTCTAATTGTGACATAGTAGAGGAATTGTGATTCCAATCAGGAACTGTGAGTTTAGAAAGGAATTCTGATATAGAAATGAAATTGTGATTCCAAACTGGAATTGTGACCTCAAGCCTTGCACTGCAATTGTGATTCCAAACCGGAATTGTGACCGCAAACTCTGATTGGGACCTCAAGCCTTGATCTGTAATTGTGATTCCAAACTGGAATTGTGAGCTCAGACTGGAATTGTGACCCTGAGCTTTGAACTGCATTTCTGATTCCATACTGGAAATGTGACATCTATCCTTGCACTGCAATTGTGATTCCAGTTGGGAATTGTGACCGCAGACTGTAATTGGAATCTCAAGCCTTGATGTGCAATTTTGATTCAAAACTGGAATTGTGAGCTCACACTGGAATTGTGACATCAAATGGAATTGTGATTCCAAACTGCAATTCTGCCCTCAGTCTCTAATTGTGACATAGTAGAGGAATTGTGATTCCAATCAGGAATTGTGAGCTTAGAAAAGAATTGTGATATGGAAATGAAATTGTGATTCCAAACTGGAATTGTGAGCTCAAGCGTTGATCTGCAATTGTAATTCCAATCTGGAATTGTGACCTCACACTGGAATTGTGACCCTGAGCTTTGAACGGCAATTGTGATTCCATATCGAAATTTTGATCTCTAGCCTTGCTCTGCAATTGTGATTCCAAACCAGAATTGTGATCTCAGATTGGAATGGGGACATAGAAGTGGAATTGTGATTCCAAACATGTATAGTGAGCTCAGCAAGGAATTGTGATATAGAAATGAATTTGTGATTCCAAAATGGAATTGTGAGCTCAAGATGTGATCTGCAATTGTAAATCCAAACTGGAATTGTGACCTCAGACTGGAATTGTGACCCTGAGCTTTGAACTGCAATTGTGATTCCATAATGGAATTGTGACCTCAAGCCTTGCACGGCAATTGTGATTCCAAACCCGGATTGTGATCTCAGACTGGAATTTTTACCTCAAGCCTTGAGATGTAATTGTGATTCCAAACTGGAATTGTGAGCTCAGACTGAAATTATGACATAACATGGAATTGTGATTCCAAACCGGAATTGTGACCACAGATTGGAATGGGGACATAGAAGTGGAATTGTGATTCCAAACATGTATTGTGAGCTCAGTAAGGAATTGTGATATAGAAATGAAATTGTGATTCCAAACTGGAATTGTGAGCTCAAGCCTTGATCTGCTATTGTAATTGCAAACCGGAATTGTGACCTCAGACTGGAATTGTGACCCTTAGTTTTGAATTACATTTCTCATTCCATAGTTGAAATGTGATATCAAGACTTGCGCTGCAATTGTGATTCCAATTCAGAATTGTGACTGCAGACGGTAATTGGGACCTCAAGCCTTGATGTGCAATTGTAATTCCAAACTGGAATTGTGAGCTCAGACTGGAACTGTGACATCAAATGGAATTGTGATTCCAAACTGGAATTCTGCCCTCAGTCTCTAATTGTGACATAGTAGTGGAATTGTGATTCCAATCAGGAATTGTGAGCTTATAAAGGAATTGTGATATAGAAATGAAACTGTGATTCCAAACTGGAATTGTGAGCTCAAGCGTTGATCTGCAATTGTAATTCCAAACTGGAATTGTGACCTCAGACTGGAATTGTGACCCTTAGCTTTGAATTGCATTTCTGAATGCATAGTGGAAATGTGACATCTAGCCTTTCACTGCAGTTGTGATTCCAAACTGGAATTTTAAGCTCAGACGGGAATTGTGACATCAAATGGATTTGTGATCCCAAACTGGAATTGTGAGCTCAAGCCTTGATCTGCAATTGTAATTCCAAACTGGAATTGTGACCTCAGATTGGAATTGTGACCCTGAGCTTTGAACTGCAATTGTGATTCCATAGTGGAATTGTGACCTCTAGCCTTGCACTGCAATTCTCATTCCAATCCGAAATTGTGACCGCAGACTGGAATTGGGACCTCCAAGCCTTGATCTGCAATTTTGATTCCAAACTGGAATTCTGCCCTCAGTCTCTAATTGTGACATAGTAGTGGAATTGTGATTCCAATCAGGAATTGTAAGCTTAGAATGGAATTGTCATGTAGAAATGAACTAGTGATTCCAAACAGGAATTGTCAGCTCAAGCCGTTATATGCAATGTTAATTCTAAAGTGGAATTCTGACCTTGGACTGGAATTGTGACCCTGATGTTTGAAAAGTTATTGTGATTCCATAGTGGATTTGTGACATCTAGCCGTGCACAGCAATTGTGATTCCAAACCGGAATTGTGACCGCAGACTGGAATTGGGACCTCAAGCCTTGATCTGCAATTTTGATTCCAAACTGGAATTGCGAGCTCAGACTGAAATTGTGACATCAAATGGAATTGTGATTCCAAACTGGAATTCTGCCCTCAGTCTCTAATTGTGGCATAGTACACGAATTCTGATTCCAATCAGGAATTGTGAGCTTAGAATGGAATTGTGATATAGAAATGAACTTGTGATTCTAAACTGGAATTGTGAGCTCAAGCGTTGATCTGCAATTGTAATTCCAAACTGGAATTGTGACCGCAGACTGGAATTGGGACCTCAAGCCTTGATCTGCAATTTTGATTCCAAGCTGGAATTGTGAGCTCAGACGGGAATTGTGACATCAAATGAAATTGTGGTTCCAAACTGGAATTCTGCCCTCAGTCTCTAATTGTGGCATAGTAGAGGAATTCTGATTCCAATCAGGAATTGTGAGCTTAGAAAGGAATTGTGATATAGAAATGAAATTGTGATTCCAAACTGGAATGGTGAGCTCAAGCCTTCCAATGAAATTGTGATTCCAAACCGGAATTATGACCTCAGACTGGAATTGTGACCCTGAGCTTTGAATGGCAATTGTGATTGCATAGTGGAATTGTGACCTCTAGCCGTGCAATGCACTTGTGATTCCAAACCGGAATTGTCACCGCAGACTGGAATTGGGACCTCAAGCCTTGATCTGCCATTTTGATTCCAAACTGGAATTGTGAGCTCAGACTGGAATTGTGACATCAAATAGAATTGTGATTCCAAACTGGAATTCTGCCCTCAGTCTCTAATTGTGACATAGTAGAGGAATTGTGATTCCAATCAGGAACTGTGAGTTTAGAAAGGAATTCTGATATAGAAATGAAATTGTGATTCCAAACTGGAATTGTGACCTCAAGCCTTGCACTGCAATTGTGATTCCAAACCGGAATTGTGACCGCAAACTCTGATTGGGACCTCAAGCCTTGATCTGTAATTGTGATTCCAAACTGGAATTGTGAGCTCAGACTGGAATTGTGACCCTGAGCTTTGAACTGCATTTCTGATTCCATACTGGAAATGTGACATCTATCCTTGCACTGCAATTGTGATTCCAGTTGGGAATTGTGACCGCAGACTGTAATTGGAATCTCAAGCCTTGATGTGCAATTTTGATTCAAAACTGGAATTGTGAGCTCACACTGGAATTGTGACATCAAATGGAATTGTGATTCCAAACTGGAATTCTGCCCTCAGTCTCTAATTGTGACATAGTAGAGGAATTGTGATTCCAATCAGGAATTGTGAGCTTAGAAAAGAATTGTGATATGGAAATGAAATTGTGATTCCAAACTGGAATTGTGAGCTCAAGCCTTGATCTGCAATTGTAATTCCATACTAGAATTGTGACCTCAGACTGGAATTGTGACCCTGAGCTTTGAACGGCAATTGTGATTCCATATCGAAATTTTGATATCTAGCCTTGCACTGCAATTGTGATTCCAAACCAGAATTGTGATCTCAGATTGGAATGGGGACATAGAAGTGGAATTGTGATTCCAAACATGTATAGTGAGCTCAGCAAGGAATTGTGATATAGAAATGAACTTGTGATTCCAAAATGGAATTGTGAGCTCAAGATGTGATCTGCAATTGTAAATCCAAACTGGAATTGTGACCTCAGACTGGAATTGTGACCCTGAGCTTTGAACTGCAATTGTGATTCCATAATGGAATTGTGACCTCAAGCCTTGCACGGCAATTGTGATTCCAAACCCGGATTGTGATCTCAGACTGGAATTTTTACCTCAAGCCTTGAGATGTAATTGTGATTCCAAACTGGAATTGTGAGGTCAGACTGAAATTATGACATAACATGGAATTGTGATTCCAAACCGGAATTGTGACCACAGATTGGAATGGGGCCATAGAAGTGGAATTGTGATTCCAAACATGTATTGTGAGCTCAGTAAGGAATTGTGATATAGAAATGAAATTGTGATTCCAAACTGGAATTGTGAGCTCAAGCCTTGATCTGCTATTGTAATTGCAAACCGGAATTGTGTCCTCAGACTGGAATTGTGACCCTGAGCTTTGAATTACATTTCTCATTCCATAGTTGAAATGTGATATCAAGACTTGCGCTGCAATTGTGATTCCAATTCTGAATTGTGACTGCAGACGGTAATTGGAACCTCAAGCCTTGATGTGCAATTTTGATTCCAAACTGGAATTGTGAGCTCAGACTGGAACTGTGACATCAAATGGAATTGTGATTCCAAACTGGAATTCTGCCCTCAGTCTCTAATTGTGACATAGTAGAGGAATAGTGATTCCAATCAGGAATTGTGAGCTTAGAAAGGAATTGTGATATAGAAATGAAACTGTGATTCCAAACTGGAATTGTGAGCTCAAGCGTTGATCTGCAATTGTAATTCCAAACTGGAATTGTGACCTCAGACTGGAATTGTGTCCCTTAGCTTTGAATTGCATTTCTGAATGCATAGTGGAAATGTGACATCTAGCCTTTCACTGCAGTTGTGATTCCAAACCGGAATTTTGAGCTCAGACTGGAATTGGGACCACAAGCCTTGATCTGCAATTTTGATTCCAAACTGGAATTGTGAGCTCAGACGGGAATTGTGACATCAAATGGAATTGTGATTCCAAACTGGAATTCTGCCCTCAGTCTCTAATTGTGGCATAGTAGAGGAATTGTGATTCCAATCAGGAACTGTGAGCTTAGAATGGAATTGTGATATAGAAATGAAATTGTGATTCCAAACTGGAATTGTGAGCTCAAGCGTTGATCTACAATTCTAATTCCAAACTGGAACTGTGACCTCAGACTGGAATTGTGACACTGAGCCTTGAACTGCAATTGTGATTCCATAGCCAAATTGTGACCTCTAGACTTGCACTGCAATTGTGATTCCAAACCGGAATTGTGACCGCAGACTGGAATTGGGACCTCAAGCCTTGAAATATAATTTTGATTCCAAATTGGAATTGAGAGCTCAGACTGGAATTGTGACATCAAATGGACTTTTCATTCCAAACTGGAATTCTGAGATCAGATTGGAATTTTGACATCAATCAATGATCGGCAATTGTGATTCCAAAGAGGTATTGTGAGCTTAGAAAAAAATTGTGATATAGAAATGAAATTGTGATTCCAAACTGGAATGGTGAGCTCAAGCCTTGATCTGCAATTGTAATTCCAAACTGGAATTGTGACCTCAGACTGGAATTGTGACACTGAGCTTTGAACGGCAATTCTGATTCCATAGTGGAATTGTGACCTCAAGCCTTGCACTGCAATTGTGATTCCAAACTGGAATTGTGACCACAGACTGGAATTGGAACCTCAAGCCTTGATCTGCAAATTTGATTCCAAACTGGAATTGTGAACTCAGACTGGAATTGTGACCCTGAGCTTTGAAATGCAATTGTGATTCCATAGTGGAATTGTGTCCTCTAGCCTTGCACTGCAATTCTCATTCCAATCCAGAATTGTGACCGCAGACTGGAATTGGGACCTCCAAGCCTTGATCTGCAATTTTGATTCCAAACTGGAATTCTGCCCTCAGTCTCTAATTGTGACATAGTAGTGGAATTGTGATTCCAATCAGGAATTGTAAGCTTAGAATGGAATTGTCATGTAGAAATGAACTAGTGATTCCAAACAGGAATTGTCAGCTCAAGCCGTTATATGCAATGTTAATTCTAAAGTGGAATTCTGACCTTGGACTGGAATTGTGACCCTGATGTTTGAAAAGTTATTGTGATTCCATAGTGGATTTGTGACATCTAGCCGTGCACTGCAATTGTGATTCCAAACCGGAATTGTGACCGCAGTCTGGAATTGGGACCTCAAGCCTTGATCTGCAATTTTGATTCCAAACTGGAATTGTGAGCTCAGACTGAAATTGTGACATCAAATGGAATTGTGATTCCAAACTGGAATTGTGAGCTCAAGCCTTGATCTGTAATTGTGATTCCAAACTGGAATTGTGACCTCAGACTGGAATTGTGACCCTGAGCTTTGAACTGCAATTGTGATTCCATAGTGGAATTGTGACCTCTAGCCTTGCACTGCAATTGTGATTCCAAACCGGAATTGTCACCGCAGACTGGAATTGGGACCTCAAGCCTTGATGTACAATTTTGATTCCAAGCTGGAATTGTGAGCTCACACTGGAATTGTGACATCAAATGGAATTGTGATTCCAAACTGCAATTCTGCCCTCAGTCTCTAATTGTGGCATAGTACACGAATTCTGATTCCAATCAGGAATTGTGAGCTTAGAATGGAATTGTGATATAGAAATGAACTTGTGATTCCAAACTGGAATTGTGAGCTCAAGCGTTGATCTGCAATTGTAATTCCAAACTGGAATTGTGACAGCAGACTGGAATTGGGACCTCAAGCCTTGATCTGCAATTTAGATTCCAAACGGGAATTGTGAGCTCAGACTGGAATTGTGACCCTGAGCTTTGAACTGCAATTGTGATTCCATAGTGGAATTGTGACCTCTAGCCTTGCACTGCAATTCTCATTCCAATCCGGAATTGTGACCGCAGACTGGAATTGGGACCTCCAAGCCTTGATCTGCAATTTTGATTCCAAACTGGAATTCTGCCCTCAGTCTCTAATTGTGACATAGTAGTGGAATTGTGATTCCAATCAGGAATTGTAAGCTTAGAATGGAATTGTCATGTAGAAATGAACTAGTGATTCCAAACAGGAATTGTCAGCTCAAGCCGTTATATGCAATGTTAATTCTAAAGTGGAATTCTGACCTTGGACTGGAATTGTGACCCTGATGTTTGAAAAGTTATTGTGATTCCATAGTGGAATTGTGACATCTAGCCGTGCACAGCAATTGTGATTCCAAACCGGAATTGTGACCGCAGACTGGAATTGGGACCTCAAGCCTTGATCTGCAATTTTGATTCCAAACTGGAATTGCGAGCTCAGACTGAAATTGTGACATCAAATGGAATTGTGATTCCAAACTGGAATTCTGCCCTCAGTCTCTAATTGTGGCATAGTACAGGAATTCTGATTCCAATCAGGAATTGTGAGCTTAGAATGGAATTGTGATATAGAAATGAAATTGTGATTCCAAACTGGAATGGTGAGCTCAAGCCTTCCAATGAAATTGTGATTCCAAACCGGAATTATGACCTCAGACTGGAATTGTGACCATGAGCTTTGAAATGCAATTGTGATTCCATAGTGGAATTGTGACCTCTAAACTTGCACTGCATTTGTGATTCCAAACAGGAATTGTGACCACAGACTGGAATTGGGACCTCAAACCTTGATCTGCAATTTTGATTCCAAACTGGAATTGTGACCTCAGACTGGAATTGTGACCCTGAGCTTTGAATGGCAATTGTGATTGCATAGTGGAATTGTGACCTCTAGCCGTGCAATGCACTTGTGATTCCAAACCGGAATTGTGACCGCAGACTGGAATTGGGACCTCAAGCCTTGATCTGCCATTTTGATTCCAAACTGGAATTGTGAGCTCAGACTGGAATTGTGACATCAAATAGAATTGTGATTCCAAACTGGAATTCTGCCCTCAGTCTCTAATTGTGACATAGTAGAGGAATTGTGATTCCAATCAGGAACTGTGAGTTTAGAAAGGAATTGTGATATAGAAATGAAATTGTGATTCCAAACTGGAATTGTGACCTCAAGCCTTGCACTGCAATTGTGATTCCAAACCGGAATTGTGACCGCAAACTCTGATTGGGACCTCAAGCCTTGATCTGTAATTGTGATTCCAAACTAGAATTGTGAGCTCAGACTGGAATTGTGACCCTGAGCTTTGAACTGCATTTCTGATTCCATACTGGAAATGTGACATCTATCCTTGCACTGCAATTGTGATTCCAGTTGGGAATTGTGACCGCAGACTGTAATTGGAATCTCAAGCCTTGATGTGCAATTTTGATTCAAAACTGGAATTGTGAGCTCACACTGGAATTGTGACATCAAATGGAATTGTGATTCCAAACTGCAATTCTGCCCTCAGTCTCTAATTGTGACATAGTAGAGGAATTGTGATTCCAATCAGGAATTGTGAGCTTAGAAAAGAATTGTGATATGGAAATGAAATTGTGATTCCAAACTGGAATTGTGAGCTCAAGCCTTGATCTGCAATTGTAATTCCATACTAGAATTGTGACCTCAGACTGGAATTGTGACCCTGAGCTTTGAACGGCAATTGTGATTCCATATCGAAATTTTGATATCTAGCCTTGCACTGCAATTGTGATTCCAAACCAGAATTGTGATCTCAGATTGGAATGGGGACATAGAAGTGGAATTGTGATTCCAAACATGTATAGTGAGCTCAGCAAGGAATTGTGATATAGAAATGAACTTGTGATTCCAAAATGGAATTGTGAGCTCAAGATGTGATCTGCAATTGTAAATCCAAACTGGAATTGTGACCTCAGACTGGAATTGTGACCCTGAGCTTTGAACTGCAATTGTGATTCCATAATGGAATTGTGACCTCAAGCCTTGCACGGCAATTGTGATTCCAAACCCGGATTGTGATCTCAGACTGGAATTTTTACCTCAAGCCTTGAGATGTAATTGTGATTCCAAACTGGAATTGTGAGCTCAGACTGAAATTATGACATAACATGGAATTGTGATTCCAAACCGGAATTGTGACCACAGATTGGAATGGGGCCATAGAAGTGGAATTGTGATTCCAAACATGTATTGTGAGCTCAGTAAGGAATTGTGATATAGAAATGAAATTGTGATTCCAAACTGGAATTGTGAGCTCAAGCCTTGATCTGCTATTGTAATTGCAAACCGGAATTGTGTCCTCAGACTGGAATTGTGACCCTGAGCTTTGAATTACATTTCTCATTCCATTGTTGAAATGTGATATCAAGACTTGCGCTGCAATTGTGATTCCAATTCTGAATTGTGACTGCAGACGGTAATTGGAACCTCAAGTCTTGATGTGCAATTTTGATTCCAAACTGGAATTGTGAGCTCAGACTGGAACTGTGACATCAAATGGAATTGTGATTCCAAACTGGAATTCTGCCCTCAGTCTCTAATTGTGACATAGTAGAGGAATTGTGATTCCAATCAGGAATTGTGAGCTTAGAAAGGAATTGTGATATAGAAATGAAACTGTGATTCCAAACTGGAATTGTGAGCTCAAGCGTTGATCTGCAATTGTAATTCCAAACTGGAATTGTGACCTCAGACTGGAATTGTGTCCCTTAGCTTTGAATTGCATTTCAGAATGCATAGTGGAAATGTGACATCTAGCCTTTCACTGCAGTTGTGATTCCAAACCGGAATTTTGAGCTCAGACTGGAATTGGGACCACAAGCCTTGATCTGCAATTTTGATTCCAAACTGGAATTGTGAGCTCAGACGGGAATTGTGACATCAAATGGAATTGTGATTCCAAACTGGAATTCTGCCCTCAGTCTCTAATTGTGGCATAGTAGAGGAATTGTGATTCCAATCAGGAACTGTGAGCTTAGAATGGAATTGTGATATAGAAATGAACTTGTGATTCCAAACTGGAATTGTGAGCTCAAGCGTTGATCTACAATTATAATTCCAAACTGGAACTGTGACCTCAGACTGGAATTGTGACACTGAGCCTTGAACTGCAATTGTGATTCCATAGCCAAATTGTGACCTCTAGACTTGCACTGCAATTGTGATTCCAAACCGGAATTGTGACCGCAGACTGGAATTGGGACCTCAAGCCTTGAAATATAATTTTGATTCCAAATTGGAATTGAGAGCTCAGACTGGAATTGTGACATCAAATGGACTTTTCATTCCAAACTGGAATTCTGAGATCAGATTGGAATTTTGACATCAATCAATGATCGGCAATTGTGATTCCAAAGAGGTATTGTGAGCTTAGAAAAAAATTGTGATATAGAAATGAACTTGTGATTCCAAACTGGAATGGTGAGCTCAAGCCTTGATCTGCAATTGTAATTCCAAACTGGAATTGTGACCTCAGACTGGAATTGGGACCTCAAGCCTTTATCTGCAATTTTTCTACCATAGTGGAATTACGACCGCTAGCCTTGCACTGCAATTGTGATTCCAAACCGGAATTGTGACCTCAGGCTGTATTTGGTACCTCAAGTCTTGATGTGCAATTTTTATTCCAAACTGGAATTGTGAGCTCAGACTGGAATTGTGACATAAAATGGAATTGTGATTCCAAACTGGAATTGTGAGCTCAATCCTTGATCTGATATTCTAATTGCAGACAGGAATTGTGACCTCAGACTGGAATTGTGACCCTGAGCTTTGAACTGCAATTGTGATTCCATAGTGGAATTGTGACCTCTAGCCTTGCACTGCAATTGTGATTCCAAACCGGAATTTTGACCGCAGACTGGAACTGGGAACTAAAGCCTTTATCTGCAATTTAGTTTCCAAAATAGAATTGTGAGCTCAGACTGGAATTGTGACATCAAATGGACTTTTCATCCCAAACTGGAATTTTGAGCTCAAGCCTTAATCTGCAATTGTAATTCCAAACTGGAATTGTGGCCTCAGACTGGAATTGTGACTCTGATCTTTGAATTGCAATTGTGATTCCATAGTGGAATAGTGATTATAGCCTGCACTGCAGTTGTGATTCTAAATCGGAATTGTGACCGCAGAATGGAATGGGGATGTGGAAGTGGAATTGTGATTCCAATCATGTATTGTGAGCTCAGCAAGGAATTGTGATATAGAAATGAAATTGTGATTCCAAACTGGAATTGTGAGCTCAAGCCTTGATCTGCTATTGTAATTGCAAACCGGAATTGTGACCTCAGACTGGAATTGTGACCCTGAGCTTTGAACGGCAATTCTGATTCCATAGTAGAATTGTGACCTCAAGCCTTGCACTGCAATTGTGATTCCAAACTGGAATTTTGAACGCAGACTGGAATTGGGACCTCAAGCCTTGATCTGCCATTTTGATTCCAAACTGGAATTGGGAGCTCAGATTGGAATTGTGACCCTGAGCTTTGAATTACATTTCTCATTCCATAGTTGAAATGTGATATCAAGACTTGCGCTGCAATTGTGATTCCAATCGGGAATTGTGACCACAGACGGTAATTGGAACCTCAAGCCTTGATCTGCAATTGTGATTCCATAGTGGAATTGTGACCTCAGACTGGAATTGTGACTCTGAGTTTTGAAATGCAATTGTGATTCCATAGTGGAATTGATACCTCTAGCCTTACACTGCAATTGTGATTCCAAACTGAAATTGTGAACGCAGACTGAAATGGTGAGCTCAAGCCTTGATCTGCAATTTTGATTCCAAACTGGAATTGTGAGCTCAGACTGGAATTGTGACATCAAATGGAATTTTGATTCCAAACTGAAATTCTGAGAACAGACTGGAATTTTGACATCAATCATTGATCGGCAATTGTGATTCCAAACAGGTATTGTGAGCTTAGAAAAAAATTCATATATAGAAATGAACTTGTGATTCCAAACTGGAATGGTGAGCTCAAGCCTTGATCTGCAATTTTGATTCCAAACTGGAATTGTGAGCTCAGACTGGAATTGTGATATCAAATGGAATTTTGATTCCAAACTGAAATTCTGAGAACAGACTGGAATTTTGACATCAATCATTGATCGGCAATTGTGATTCCAAACAGGTATTGTGAGCTCAAGCCTTGATCTGCAATTGTAATTCCAAACAGGAATTGTGGCCTCAGACTGGAATTCTGACGCTGAGCTTTGAACTGCAATTTTGATTCCATAATGCAATTGTGACCTCTAGCCATGCGCTGCAATTGTGATTCCAAACCGGAATTGTGACCGCAGATTGGAATGGGGACATAGAAGTGGAATTGTGATTCCAAACATGTATTGTGAGCTCAGCAAGGAATTGTGTTATAGAAATGAACTTGTGATTCCAAACTGGAATAGTGAGCTCAAGATTTGATCTGCAATTGTAATTCCAAACTGGAATTGTGACCTCAGACTGGAATTGTGTCCCTTAGCTTTGAACTGCAATTTTGATTCCATAGTGGAATTGTGACCTCTAGCCTTGCACTGCAATTGTGATTCCAAACCGGAATTGTCACCGCAGACTGGAATTGGGACCTCAAGCCTTGATCTGCCATTTTGATTCCAAACTGGAATTGTGAGCTCAGACTGGAATTGTGACATCAAATAGAATTGTGATTCCAAACTGCAATTCTGCCCTCAGTCTCTAATTGTGACATAGTAGAGGAATTGTGATTCCAATCAGGAACTGTGAGTTTAGAAAGGAATTGTGATATAGAAATGAAATTGTGATTCCAAACTGGAATTGTGACCTCAAGCCTTGCACTGCAATTGTGATTCCAAACCGGAATTGTCACCGCAGACTGGAATTGGGACCTCAAGCCTTGATCTGCCATTTTGATTCCAAACTGGAATTGTGAGCTCAGACTGGAACTGTGACATCAAATGGAATTGTGATTCCAAACTGCAATTCTGCCCTCAGTCTCTAATTGTGACATAGTAGAGGAATTGTGATTCCAATCAGGAATTGTGAGCTTAGAATGGAATTGTGATATAGAAATGAAATTGTGATTCCAAAATGGAATTGTGAGCTCAAGCGTTGATCTGCAATTGTAATTCCAAACTGGAATTGTGACCTCAGACTTGAATTGTGACCCTTAGCTTTGAATTGCATTTCTGAATGCATAGTGGAAATGTGACATCTAGCCTTTCACTGCAGTTGTGATTCCAAACCGGAATTTTGAGCTCAGACTGGAATTGGGACCACAAGCCTTGATCTGCAATTTTGATTCCAAACTGGAATTGTGAGCTCAGACGGGAATTGTGACATCAAATGGAATTGTGATTCCAAACTGGAATTCTGCCCTCAGTCTCTAATTGTGGCATAGTAGAGGAATTGTGATTCCAATCAGGAACTGTGAGCTTAGAATGGAATTGTGATATAGAAATGAACTTGTGATTCCAAACTGGAATTGTGAGCTCAAGATTTGATCTGCAATTGTAATTCCAAACTGGAATTGTGACCTCAGACTGGAATTGTGACCCTGAGCTTTGAACTGCAATTTTGATTCCATAGCCAAATTGTGACCTCTAGCCTTGCACTGCAATTGTGATTCCAAACCGGAATTGTGACCGCAGACTGGAGTTGGGACCTCAAGCCTTGAAATATAATTTTGATTCCAAATTGAAATTGAGAGCTCAGACTGGAATTGTGACATCAAATGGACTTTTCATTCCAAACTGGAATTCTGAGATCAGATTGGAATTTTGACATCAATCAATGATCGGCAATTGTGATTCCAAAGAGGTATTGTGAGCTTAGAAAAAAATTGTGATATAGAAATGAACTTGTGATTCCAAACTGGAATTGTGAGCTCAAGCCTTGATCTGCAATTGTAATTCCAAACTGGAATTGTGACCTCAGACTGGAATTGGGACCTCAAGCCTTTATCTGCAATTTTTATACCATAGTGGAATTACGACCGCTAGCCTTGCACTGCAATTGTGATTCCAAACCGGAATTGTGACCTCAGGCTGTATTTGGTACCTCAAGTCTTGATGTGCAATTTTTATTCCAAACTGGAATTGTGAGCTCAGACTGGAATTGTGACATAAAATGGAATTGTGATTCCAAACTGGAATTGTGAGCTCAATCCTTGATCTGATATTCTAATTGCAGACAGGAATTGTGACCTCAGACTGGAATTGTGACCCTGAGCTTTGAACTGCAATTGTGATTCCATAGTGGAATTGTGACCTCTAGCCTTGCACTGCAATTGTGATTCCAAACCGGAATTTTGACCGCAGACTGGAACTGGGAACTAAAGCCTTTATCTGCAATTTAGTTTCCAAAATAGAATTGTGAGCTCAGACTGGAATTGTGACATCAAATGGACTTTTCATCCCAAACTGGAATTTTGAGCTCAAGCCTTAATCTGCAATTGTAATTCCAAACTGGAATTGTGGCCTCAGACTGGAATTGTGACTCTGATCTTTGAATTGCAATTGTGATTCCATAGTGGAATAGTGATTATAGCCTGCACTGCAGTTGTGATTCTAAATCGGAATTGTGACCGCAGAATGGAATGGGGATGTGGAAGTGGAATTGTGATTCCAATCATGTATTGTGAGCTCAGCAAGGAATTGTGATATAGAAATGAAATTGTGATTCCAAACTGGAATTGTGAGCTCAAGCCTTGATCTGCTATTGTAATTGCAAACCGGAATTGTGACCTCAGACTGGAATTGTGACCCTGAGCTTTGAACGGCAATTCTGATTCCATAGTGGAATTCTGACCTCAAGCCTTGCACTGCAATTGTGATTCCAAACTGGAATTTTGAACGCAGACTGGAATTGGGACCCTGAGCTTTGAACTGCAATTTTGATTCCATAGTGGAATTGTGACCTCTAGCCTTGCACTGCAATTGTGATTCCAAACCGGAATTGTCACCGCAGACTGGAATTGGAACCTCAAGCCTTGATCTGCCATTTTGATTCCAAACTGGAATTGTGAGCTCAGACTGGAATTGTGACATCAAATGGAATTGTGATTCCAAACTGGAATTCTGCCCTCAGTCTCTAATTGTGACATAGTAGAGGAATTGTGATTCCAATCAGGAACTGTGAGTTTAGAAAGGAATTGTGATATAGAAATGAAATTGTGATTCCAAACTGGAATTGTGACCTCAAGCCTTGCACTGCAATTGTGATTCCAAACCGGAATTGTGACCGCAAACTCTGATTGGGACCTCAAGCCTTGATCTGTAATTGTAATTCCAAACTGGAATTGTGAGCTCAGACTGGAATTGTGACCCTGAGCTTTGAACTGCAATTTTGATTCCATAGTGGAATTGTGACCTCTAGCCTTGCACTGCAATTGTGATTCCAAACCGGAATTGTCACCGCAGACTGGAATTGGGACCTCAAGCCTTGATCTGCCATTTTGATTCCAAACTGGAATTGTGAGCTCAGACTGGAATTGTGACATCAAATAGAATTGTGATTCCAAACTGCAATTCTGCCCTCAGTCTCTAATTGTGACATAGTAGAGGAATTGTGATTCCAATCAGGAACTGTGAGTTTAGAAAGGAATTGTGATATAGAAATGAAATTGTGATTCCAAACTGGAATTGTGACCTCAAGCCTTGCACTGCAATTGTGATTCCAAACCGGAATTGTCACCGCAGACTTGAATTGGGACCTCAAGCCTTGATCTGCCATTTTGATTCCAAACTGGAATTGTGAGCTCAGACTGGAACTGTGACATCAAATGGAATTGTGATTCCAAACTGCAATTCTGCCCTCAGTCTCTAATTGTGACATAGTAGAGGAATTGTGATTCCAATCAGGAATTGTGAGCTTAGAATGGAATTGTGATATAGAAATGAAATTGTGATTCCAAAATGGAATTGTGAGCTCAAGCGTTGATCTGCAATTGTAATTCCAAACTGGAATTGTGACCTCAGACTTGAATTGTGACCCTTAGCTTTGAATTGCATTTCTGAATGCATAGTGGAAATGTGACATCTAGCCTTTCACTGCAGTTGTGATTCCAAACCGGAATTTTGAGCTCAGACTGGAATTGGGACCACAAGCCTTGATCTGCAATTTTGATTCCAAACTGGAATTGTGAGCTCAGACGGGAATTGTGACATCAAATGGAATTGTGATTCCAAACTGGAATTCTGCCCTCAGTCTCTAATTGTGGCATAGTAGAGGAATTGTGATTCCAATCAGGAACTGTGAGCTTAGAATGGAATTGTGATATAGAAATGAACTTGTGATTCCAAACTGGAATTGTGAGCTCAAGATTTGATCTGCAATTGTAATTCCAAACTGGAATTGTGACCTCAGACTGGAATTGTGACCCTGAGCTTTGAACTGCAATTTTGATTCCATAGCCAAATTGTGACCTCTAGCCTTGCACTGCAATTGTGATTCCAAACCGGAATTGTGACCGCAGACTGGAGTTGGGACCTCAAGCCTTGAAATATAATTTTGATTCCAAATTGAAATTGAGAGCTCAGACTGGAATTGTGACATCAAATGGACTTTTCATTCCAAACTGGAATTCTGAGATCAGATTGGAATTTTGACATCAATCAATGATCGGCAATTGTGATTCCAAAGAGGTATTGTGAGCTTAGAAAAAAATTGTGATATAGAAATGAACTTGTGATTCCAAACTGGAATTGTGAGCTCAAGCCTTGATCTGCAATTGTAATTCCAAACTGGAATTGTGACCTCAGACTGGAATTGGGACCTCAAGCCTTTATCTGCAATTTTTATACCATAGTGGAATTACGACCGCTAGCCTTGCACTGCAATTGTGATTCCAAACCGGAATTGTGACCTCAGGCTGTATTTGGTACCTCAAGTCTTGATGTGCAATTTTTATTCCAAACTGGAATTGTGAGCTCAGACTGGAATTGTGACATAAAATGGAATTGTGA
The DNA here is from genome assembly GCF_052056855.1 of Sturnus vulgaris. Classification (NCBI taxonomy): domain Eukaryota; kingdom Metazoa; phylum Chordata; class Aves; order Passeriformes; family Sturnidae; genus Sturnus; species Sturnus vulgaris. Next base: position 384,467 of record NW_028276062.1, read on the forward strand.
TTCCAAACTGGAATTGTGAGCTCAATCCTTGATCTGATATTCTAATTGCAGACAGGAATTGTGACCTCCGACTGGAATTGTGACCCTGAGCTTTGAACTGCAATTGTGATTCCATAGTGGAATTGTGACCTCTAGCCTTGCACTGCAATTGTGATTCCAAACCGGAATTTTGACCGCAGACTGGAACTGGGAACTAAAGCCTTTATCTGCAATTTAGTTTCCAAAATAGAATTGTGAGCTCAGACTGGAATTGTGACATCAAATGGACTTTTCATCCCAAACTGGAATTTTGAGCTCAAGCCTTAATCTGCAATTGTAATTCCAAACTGGAATTGTGGCCTCAGACTGGAATTGTGACTCTGATCTTTGAATTGCAATTGTGATTCCATAGTGGAATAGTGATTATAGCCTGCACTGCAGTTGTGATTCTAAATCGGAATTGTGACCGCAGAATGGAATGGGGATGTGGAAGTGGAATTGTGATTCCAATCATGTATTGTGAGCTCAGCAAGGAATTGTGATATAGAAATGAAATTGTGATTCCAAACTGGAATTGTGAGCTCAAGCCTTGATCTGCTATTGTAATTGCAAACCGGAATTGTGACCTCAGACTGGAATTGTGACCCTGAGCTTTGAACGGCAATTCTGATTCCATAGTGGAATTCTGACCTCAAGCCTTGCACTGCAATTGTGATTCCAAACTGGAATTTTGAACGCAGACTGGAATTGGGACCCTGAGCTTTGAACTGCAATTTTGATTCCATAGTGGAATTGTGACCTCTAGCCTTGCACTGCAATTGTGATTCCAAACCGGAATTGTCACCGCAGACTGGAATTGGAACCTCAAGCCTTGATCTGCCATTTTGATTCCAAACTGGAATTGTGAGCTCAGACGGGAATTGTGACATCAAATGGAATTGTGATTCCAAACTGGAATTCTGCCCTCAGTCTCTAATTGTGACATAGTAGAGGAATTGTGATTCCAATCAGGAACTGTGAGTTTAGAAAGGAATTGTGATATAGAAATGAAATTGTGATTCCAAACTGGAATTGTGACCTCAAGCCTTGCACTGCAATTGTGATTCCAAACCGGAATTGTGACCGCAAACTCTGATTGGGACCTCAAGCCTTGATCTGTAATTGTAATTCCAAACTGGAATTGTGAGCTCAGACTGGAATTGTGACCCTGAGCTTTGAACTGCAATTTTGATTCCATAGTGGAATTGTGACCTCTAGCCTTGCACTGCAATTGTGATTCCAAACCGGAATTGTCACCGCAGACTGGAATTGGGACCTCAAGCCTTGATCTGCCATTTTGATTCCAAACTGGAATTGTGAGCTCAGACTGGAATTGTGACATCAAATAGAATTGTGATTCCAAACTGCAATTCTGCCCTCAGTCTCTAATTGTGACATAGTAGAGGAATTGTGATTCCAATCAGGAACTGTGAGTTTAGAAAGGAATTGTGATATAGAAATGAAATTGTGATTCCAAACTGGAATTGTGACCTCAAGCCTTGCACTGCAATTGTGATTCCAAACCGGAATTGTCACCGCAGACTGGAATTGGGACCTCAAGCCTTGATCTGCCATTTTGATTCCAAACTGGAATTGTGAGCTCAGACTGGAACTGTGACATCAAATGGAATTGTGATTCCAAACTGCAATTCTGCCCTCAGTCTCTAATTGTGACATAGTAGAGGAATTGTGATTCCAATCAGGAATTGTGAGCTTAGAAAGGAATTGTGATATAGAAATGAAATTGTGATTCCAAAATGGAATTGTGAGCTCAAGCGTTGATCTGCAATTGTAATTCCAAACTGGAATTGTGACCTCAGACTTGAATTGTGACCCTTAGCTTTGAATTGCATTTCTGAATGCATAGTGGAAATGTGACATCTAGCCTTTCACTGCAGTTGTGATTCCAAACCGGAATTTTGAGCTCAGACTGGAATTGGGACCACAAGCCTTGATCTGCAATTTTGATTCCAAACTGGAATTGTGAGCTCAGACGGGAATTGTGACATCAAATGGAATTGTGATTCCAAACTGGAATTCTGCCCTCAGTCTCTAATTGTGGCATAGTAGAGGAATTGTGATTCCAATCAGGAACTGTGAGCTTAGAATGGAATTGTGATATAGAAATGAACTTGTGATTCCAAACTGGAATTGTGAGCTCAAGATTTGATCTGCAATTGTAATTCCAAACTGGAATTGTGACCTCAGACTGGAATTGTGACCCTGAGCTTTGAACTGCAATTTTGATTCCATAGCCAAATTGTGACCTCTAGCCTTGCACTGCAATTGTGATTCCAAACCGGAATTGTGACCGCAGACTGGAATTGGGACCTCAAGCCTTGAAATATAATTTTGATTCCAAATTGGAATTGAGAGCTCAGACTGGAATTGTGACATCAAATGGACTTTTCATTCCAAACTGGAATTCTGAGATCAGATTGGAATTTTGACATTAATCAATGATCGGCAATTGTGATTCCAAAGAGGTATTGTGAGCTTAGAAAAAAATTGTGATATAGAAATGAACTTGTGATTCCAAACTGGAATTGTGAGCTCAAGCCTTGATCTGCAATTGTAATTCCAAACTGGAATTGTGACCTCAGACTGGAATTGGGACCTCAAGCCTTTATCTGCAATTTTTATACCATAGTGGAATTACGACCGCTAGCCTTGCACTGCAATTGTGATTCCAAACCGGAATTGTGACCTCAGGCTGTATTTGGTACCTCAAGTCTTGATGTGCAATTTTTATTCCAAACTGGAATTGTGAGCTCAGACTGGAATTGTGACATAAAATGGAATTGTGATTCCAAACTGGAATTGTGAGCTCAATCCTTGATCTGATATTCTAATTGCAGACAGGAATTGTGACCTCAGACTGGAATTGTGACCCTGAGCTTTGAACTGCAATTGTGATTCCATAGTGGAATTGTGACCTCTAGCCTTGCACTGCAATTGTGATTCCAAACCGGAATTTTGACCGCAGACTGGAACTGGGAACTAAAGCCTTTATCTGCAATTTAGTTTCCAAAATAGAATTGTGAGCTCAGACTGGAATTGTGACATCAAATGGACTTTTCATCCCAAACTGGAATTTTGAGCTCAAGCCTTAATCTGCAATTGTAATTCCAAACTGGAATTGTGGCCTCAGACTGGAATTGTGACTCTGATCTTTGAATTGCAATTGTGATTCCATAGTGGAATAGTGATTATAGCCTGCACTGCAGTTGTGATTCTAAATCGGAATTGTGACCGCAGAATGGAATGGGGATGTGGAAGTGGAATTGTGATTCCAATCATGTATTGTGAGCTCAGCAAGGAATTGTGATATAGAAATGAAATTGTGATTCCAAACTGGAATTGTGAGCTCAAGCCTTGATCTGCTATTGTAATTGCAAACCGGAATTGTGACCTCAGACTGGAATTGTGACCCTGAGCTTTGAACGGCAATTCTGATTCCATAGTGGAATTCTGACCTCAAGCCTTGCACTGCAATTGTGATTCCAAACTGGAATTTTGAACGCAGACTGGAATTGGGACCCTGAGCTTTGAACTGCAATTTTGATTCCATAGTGGAATTGTGACCTCTAGCCTTGCACTGCAATTGTGATTCCAAACCGGAATTGTCACCGCAGACTGGAATTGGGACCTCAAGCCTTGATCTGCCATTTTGATTCCAAACTGGAATTGTGAGCTCAGACTGGAATTGTGACATCAAATAGAATTGTGATTCCAAACTGGAATTCTGCCCTCAGTCTCTAATTGTGACATAGTAGAGGAATTGTGATTCCAATCAGGAACTGTGAGTTTAGAAAGGAATTGTGATATAGAAATGAAATTGTGATTCCAAACTGGAATTGTGACCTCAAGCCTTGCACTGCAATTGTGATTCCAAACCGGAATTGTGACCGCAAACTCTGATTGGGACCTCAAGCCTTGATCTGTAATTGTGATTCCAAACTGGAATTGTGAGCTCAGACTGGAATTGTGACCCTGAGCTTTGAACTGCATTTCTGATTCCATACTGGAAATGTGACATCTATCCTTGCACTGCAATTGTGATTCCAGTTGGGAATTGTGACCGCAGACTGTAATTGGAATCTCAAGCCTTGATGTGCAATTTTGATTCCAAACTGGAATTGTGACCTCAGACTGGAATTGTGACCCTGAGCTTTGAACTGCAATTTTGATTCCATAGTGGAATTGTGACCTCTAGCCTTGCACTGCAATTGTGATTCCAAACCGGAATTGTGACCTCAGGCTGTATTTGGTACCTCAAGTCTTGATGTGCAATTTTTATTCCAAACTGGAATTGTGAGCTCAGACTGGAATTGTGACATAAAATGGAATTGTGATTCCAAACTGGAATTGTGAGCTCAATCCTTGATCTGATATTCTAATTGCAGACAGGAATTGTGACCTCAGACTGGAATTGTGACCCTGAGCTTTGAACTGCAATTGTGATTCCATAGTGGAATTGTGACTCCAAACCGGAATTTTGACCGCAGACTGGAACTGGGAACTAAAGCCTTTATCTGCAATTTAGTTTCCAAAATAGAATTGTGAGCTCAGACTGGAATTGTGACATCAAATGGACTTTTCATCCCAAACTGGAATTTTGAGCTCAAGCCTTAATCTGCAATTGTAATTCCAAACTGGAATTGTGGCCTCAGACTGGAATTGTGACTCTGATCTTTGAATTGCAATTGTGATTCCATAGTGGAATAGTGATTATAGCCTGCACTGCAGTTGTGATTCTAAATCGGAATTGTGACCGCAGAATGGAATGGGGATGTGGAAGTGGAATTGTGATTCCAATCATGTATTGTGAGCTCAGCAAGGAATTGTGATATAGAAATGAAATTGTGATTCCAAACTGGAATTGTGAGCTCAAGCCTTGATCTGCTATTGTAATTGCAAACCGGAATTGTGACCTCAGACTGGAATTGTGACCCTGAGCTTTGAACGGCAATTCTGATTCCATAGTGGAATTGTGACCTCAAGCCTTGCACTGCAATTGTGATTCCAAACTGGAATTTTGAACGCAGACTGGAATTGGGACCTCAAGCCTTGATCTGCCATTTTGATTCCAAACTGGAATTGGGAGCTCAGATTGGAATTGTGACCCTGAGCTTTGAATTACATTTCTCATTCCATAGTTGAAATGTGATATCAAGACTTGCGCTGCAATTGTGATTCCAATCGGGAATTGTGACCACAGACGGTAATTGGAACCTCAAGCCTTGATCTGCAATTTTGATTCCAAACTGGAATTGTGAACTCAGACTGGAATTGTGACCCTGAGCTTTGAACTGCAATTGTGATTCCATAGTGGAATTGTGACCTCAGACTGGAATTGTGACTCTGAGTTTTGAAATGCAATTGTGATTCCATAGTGGAATTGATACCTCTAGCCTTACACTGCAATTGTGATTCCAAACTGGAATTGTGAACGCAGACTGAAATGGTGAGCTCAAGCCTTGATCTGCAATTTTGATTCCAAACTGGAATTGTGAGCTCAGACTGGAATTGTGACATCAAATGGAATTTTGATTCCAAACTGAAATTCTGAGAACGGACTGGAATTTTGACATCAATCATTGATCGGCAATTGTGATTCCAAACAGGTATTGTGAGCTTAGAAAAAAAATCATATATAGAAATGAACTTGTGATTCCAAACTGGAATGGTGAGCTCAAGCCTTGATCTGCAATTTTGATTCCAAACTGGAATTGTGAGCTCAGACTGGAATTGTGATATCAAATGGAATTTTGATTCCAAACTGAAATTCTGAGAACAGACTGGAATTTTGACATCAATCATTGATCGGCAATTGTGATTCCAAACAGGTATTGTGAGCTCAAGCCTTGATCTGCAATTGTAATTCCAAACTGGAATTGTGGCCTCAGACTGGAATTCTGACGCTGAGCTTTGAACTGCAATTTTGATTCCATAATGCAATTGTGACCTCTAGCCATGCGCTGCAATTGTGATTCCAAACCGGAATTGTGACCGCAGATTGGAATGGGGACATAGAAGTGGAATTGTGATTCCAAACATGTATTGTGAGCTCAGCAAGGAATTGTGTTATAGAAATGAACTTGTGATTCCAAACTGGAATAGTGAGCTCAAGATTTGATCTGCAATTGTAATTCCAAACTGGAATTGTGACCTCAGACTGGAATTGTGACCCTGAGCTTTGAACTGCAATTTTGATTCCATAGTGGAATTGTGACCTCTAGCCTTGCACTGCAATTGTGATTCCAAACCGGAATTGTCACCGCAGACTGGAATTGGGACCTCAAGCCTTGATCTGCCATTTTGATTCCAAACTGGAATTGTGAGCTCAGACTGGAATTGTGACATCAAATAGAATTGTGATTCCAAACTGGAATTCTGCCCTCAGTCTCTAATTGTGACATAGTAGAGGAATTGTGATTCCAATCAGGAACTGTGAGTTTAGAAAGGAATTGTGATATAGAAATGAAATTGTGATTCCAAACTGGAATTGTGACCTCAAGCCTTGCACTGCAATTGTGATTCCAAACCGGAATTGTCACCGCAGACTGGAATTGGGACCTCAAGCCTTGATCTGCCATTTTGATTCCAAACTGGAATTGTGAGCTCAGACTGGAACTGTGACATCAAATGGAATTGTGATTCCAAACTGCAATTCTGCCCTCAGTCTCTAATTGTGACATAGTAGAGGAATTGTGATTCCAATCAGGAATTGTGAGTTTAGAAAGGAATTGTGATATAGAAATGAAATTGTGATTCCAAACTGGAATTGTGAGCTCAAGCGTTGATCTGCAATTGTAATTCCAAACTGGAATTGTGACCTCAGACTTGAATTGTGACCCTTAGCTTTGAATTGCAATTTTGATTCCATAGCCAAATTGTGACCTCTAGCCTTGCACTGCAATTGTGATTCCAAACCGGAATTTTGAGCTCAGACTGGAATTGGGACCACAAGCCTTGATCTGCAATTTTGATTCCAAACTGGAATTGTGAGCTCAGACGGGAATTGTGACATCAAATAGAATTGTGATTCCAAACTGGAATTCTGCCCTCAGTCTCTAATTGTGACATAGTAGAGGAATTGTGATTCCAATCAGGAACTGTGAGTTTAGAAAGGAATTGTGATATAGAAATGAAATTGTGATTCCAAACTGGAATTGTGACCTCAAGCCTTGCACTGCAATTGTGATTCCAAACCGGAATTGTGACCGCAAACTCTGATTGGGACCTCAAGCCTTGATCTGTAATTGTGATTCCAAACTGGAATTGTGAGCTCAGACTGGAAATGTGACCCTGAGCTTTGAACTGCATTTCTGATTCCATAGTGGAAATGTGACATCTATCCTTGCACTGCAATTGTGATTCCAGTTGGGAATTGTGACCGCAGACTGGAATTGGAATCTCAAGCCTTGATGTGCAATTTTGATTCAAAACTGGAATTGTGAGCTCACACTGGAATTGTGACATCAAATGGAATTGTGATTCCAAACTGCAATTCTGCCCTCAGTCTCTAATTGTGACATAATAGAGGAATTGTGATTCCAATCAGGAATTGTGAGCTTAGAAAAGAATTGTGATATGGAAATGAAATTGTGATTCCAAACTGGAATTGTGAGCTCAAGCCTTGATCTGCAATTGTAATTCCATACTAGAATTGTGACCTCAGACTGGAATTGTGACCCTGAGCTTTGAACTGCAATTGTGATTCCATATCGAAATTTTGATATCTAGCCTTGCACTGCAATTGTGATTCCAAACCAGAATTGTGATCTCAGATTGGAATGGGGACATAGAGGTGGAATTGTGATTCCAAACATGTATAGTGAGCTCAGCAAGGAATTGTGATATAGAAATGAACTTGTGATTCCAAAATGGAATTGTGAGCTCAAGATGTGATCTGCAATTGTAAATCCAAACTGGACTTGTGACCTCAGACTGGAATTGTGACCCTGAGCTTTGAACTGCAATTGTGATTCCATAATGGAATTGTGACCTCAAGCCTTGCACGGCAATTGTGATTCCAAACCCGGATTGTGATCTCAGACTGGAATTTTTACCTCAAGCCTTGAGATGTAATTGTGATTCCAAACTGGAATTGTGAGCTCAGACTGAAATTATGACATAACATGGAATTGTGATTCCAAACCGGAATTGTGACCACAGATTGGAATGGGGCCATAGAAGTGGAATTGTGATTCCAAACATGTATTGTGAGCTCAGCAAGGAATTGTGATATAGAAATGAAATTGTGATTCCAAACTGGAATTGTGAGCTCAAGCCTTGATCTGCTATTGTAATTGCAAACCGGAATTGTGACCTCACACTGGAATTGTGACCCTGACCTTTGAACTGCAATTGTGATTGCATAGTGGAATTGTGACATCTAGCCGTGCAATGCACTTGTGATTCCAAACCGGAATTGTGACCGCAGACTGGAATTGGGACCTCAAGCCTTGATCTGCCATTTTGATTCCAAGCTGGAATTGTGACCTCAGACTGGAACTGTGACATCAAATGGAATTGTGATTCCAAACTGCAATTCTGCCCTCAGTCTCTAATTGTGACATAGTAGAGGAATTGTGATTCCAATCAGGAATTGTGAGCTTAGAAAGGAATTGTGATTTAGAAATGAAACTGTGATTCCAAACTGGAATTGTGAGCTCAAGCGTTGATCTGCAATTGTAATTCCAAACTGGAATTGTGACCTCAGACTGGAATTGTGACCCTTAGCTTTGAATTGCATTTCTGAATGCATAGTGGAAATGTGACATCTAGCCTTTCACTGCAGTTGTGATTCCAAACCGGAATTTTGAGCTCAGACTGGAATTGGGACCACAAGCCTTGATCTGCAATTTTGATTCCAAACTGGAATTTTGAGCTCAGACGGGAATTGTGACATAAAATGGATTTGTGATCCCAAACTGGAATTGTGAGCTCAAGCCTTGATCTGCTATTGTAATTCCAAACTGGAATTGTGACCTCAGATTGGAATTGTGACCCTGAGCTTTGAACTGCAATTGTGATTCCATAGTGGAATTGTGACCTCAAGCCTTGCACTGCAATTCTCATTCCAATCCGGAATTGTGACCGCAGACTGGAATTGGGACCTCCAAGCCTTGATCTGCAATTTTGATTCCAAACTGGAATTCTGCCCTCAGTCTCTAATTGTGACATAGTAGTGAAATTGTGATTCCAATCAGGAATTGTGAGCTTAGAAAGGAATTGAGATACAGAAATGAAATTGTGATTCCAAATCGGAATTGTGACCTCTAGCCTTGCACTGCAATTGTGATTCCAAACCGGAATTGTCACCGCAGACTGGAATTGGGACCTCAAGCCTTGATCTGCAATTTTGATTCCAAACTGGAATTGTGAGCTCAGACTGGAATTGTGACATCAAATAGAATTGTGATTCCAAACTGGAATTCTGCCCTCAGTCTCTAATTGTGACATAGTAGAGGAATTGTGATTCCAATCAGGAACTGTGAGTTTAGAAAGGAATTGTGATATAGAAATGAAATTGTGATTCCAAACTGGAATTGTGACCTCAAGCCTTGCACTGCAATTGTGATTCCAAACCAGAATTGTGATCTCAGATTGGAATGGGGACATAGAAGTGGAATTGTGATTCCAAACATGTATTGTGAGCTCAGCAAGGAATTGTGATATAGAAATGAACTTGTGATTCCAAAATGGAATTGTGAGCTCAAGATGTGATCTGCAATTGTAAATCCAAACTGGAATTGTGACCTCAGACTGGAATTGTGACCCGGAGCTTTGAACTGCAATTGTGATTCCATAATGGAATTGTGACCTCAAGCCTTGCACGGCAATTGTGATTCCAAACCCGGATTGTGATCTCAGACTGGAATTTTTACTTCAAGCCTTGAGATGTAATTGTGATTCCAAACCGGAATTGTGACCACAGATTGGAATGGGGCCATAGAAGTGGAATTGTGATTCCAAACATGTATTGTGAGCTCAGCAAGGAATTGTGATATAGAAATGAAATTGTGATTCCAAACTGGAATTGTGAGCTCAAGCCTTGATCTGCTATTGTAATTGCAAACCGGAATTGTGACCTCAGACTGGAATTGTGACCCTGAGCTTTGAACGGCAATTCTGATTCCATAGTGGAATTCTGACCTCAAGCCTTGCACTGCAATTGTGATTCCAAACTGGAATTTTGAACGCAGACTGGAATTGGGACCTCAAGCCTTGATCTGCCATTTTGATTCCAAACTGGAATTGGGAGCTCAGATTGGAATTGTGACCCTGAGCTTTGAATTACATTTCTCATTCCATAGTTGAAATGTGATATCAAGACTTGCGATGCAATTGTGATTCCAATCGGGAATTGTGACCACAGACGGTAATTGGAACCTCAAGCCTTGATCTGCAATTTTGATTCCAAACTGGAATTGTGACCTCAGACTTGAATTGTGACCCTGAGCTTTGAACTGCAATTGTGATTCCAAACTGGAATTGTGAACGCAGACTGAAATGGTGAGCTCAAGCCTTGATCTGCAATTTTGATTCCAAACTGGAATTGTGAGCTCAGACTGGAATTGTGATATCAAATGGAATTTTGATTCCAAACTGAAATTCTGAGAACAGACTGGAATTTTGACATCAATCATTGATCGGCAATTGTGATTCCAAACAGGCATTTTGAGCTTAGAAAAAAATTCATATATAGAAATGAACTTGTGATTCCAAACTGGAATGGTGAGCTCAAGCCTTGATCTGCAATTTTGATTCCAAACTGGAATTGTGAGCTCAGACTGGAATTGTGATATCAAATGGAATTTTGATTCCAAACTGAAATTCTGAGAACAGACTGGAATTTTGACATCAATCATTGATCGGCAATTGTGATTCCAAACAGGTATTGTGAGCTCAAGCCTTGATCTGCAATTGTAATTCCAAACTGGAATTGTGGCCTCAGACTGGAATTCTGACGTTGAGCTTTGAACTGCAATTTTGATTCCATAATGCAATTGTAACCTCTAGCCATGCGCTGCAATTGTGATTCCAAACCGGAATTGTGACCGCAGATTGGAATGGGGACATAGAAGTGGAATTGTGATTCCAAACATGTATAGTGAGCTCAGCAAGGAATTGTGTTATAGAAATGAACTTGTGATTCCAAACTGGAATTGTGAGCTCAAGATTTGATCTGATATTCTAATTGCAGACAGGAATTGTGACCTCAGACGGGAATTGTGACCCTGAGCTTTGAACTGCAATTGTGATTCCATAGTGGAATTGTGACCTCTAGCCTTGCACTGCAATTGTGATTCCAAACCGGAATTGTGACCGCAGACTGGAATTGGGACCTCAAGCCTTGAAATATAATTTTGATTCCAAATTGGAATTGTGAGCTCAGACTGGAATTGTGACATCAAATGGACTTTTCATTCCAAACTGGAATTCTGAGATCAGATTGGAATTTTGACATCAATCAATGATCGGCAATTGGGATTCCAAAGAGGTATTGTGAGCTTAGAAAAAAATTGTGATATAGAAATGAACTTGTGATTCCAAACTGGAATTGTGAGCTCAAGCCTTGATCTGCAATTGTAATTCCAAACTGGAATTGTGACCTCAGACTGGAATTGGGACCTCAAGCCTTTATCTGCAATTTTTATACCATAGTGGAATTACGACCACTAGCCTTGCACTGCAATTGTGATTCCAAACCGGAATTGTGACCTCAGGCTGTATTTGGTACCTCAAGTCTTGATGTGCAATTTTTATTCCAAACTGGAATTGTGAGCTCAGACTGGAATTGTGACATAAAATGGAATTGTGATTCCAAACTGGAATTGTGAGCTCAATCCTTGATCTGATATTCTAATTGCAGACAGGAATTGTGACCTCAGACTGGAATTGTGACCCTGAGCTTTGAACTGCAATTGTGATTCCATAGTGGAATTGTGACCTCTAGCCTTGCACTGCAATTGTGATTCCAAACCGGAATTTTGACCGCAGACTGGAACTGGGAACTAAAGCCTTTATCTGCAATTTAGTTTCCAAAATAGAATTGTGAGCTCAGACTGGAATTGTGACATCAAATGGACTTTTCATCCCAAACTGGAATTTTGAGCTCAAGCCTTAATCTGCAATTGTAATTCCAAACTGGAATTGTGGCCTCAGACTGGAATTGTGACTCTGATCTTTGAATTGCAATTGTGATTCCATAGTGGAATAGTGATTATAGCCTGCACTGCAGTTGTGATTCTAAATCGGAATTGTGACCGCAGAATGGAATGGGGATGTGGAAGTGGAATTGTGATTCCAATCATGTATTGTGAGCTCAGCAAGGAATTGTGATATAGAAATGAAATTGTGATTCCAAACTGGAATTGTGAGCTCAAGCCTTGATCTGCTATTGTAATTGCAAACCGGAATTGTGACCTCAGACTGGAATTGTGACCCTGAGCTTTGAACGGCAATTCTGATTCCATAGTAGAATTGTGACCTCAAGCCTTGCACTGCAATTGTGATTCCAAACTGGAATTTTGAACGCAGACTGGAATTGGGACCTCAAGCCTTGATCTGCCATTTTGATTCCAAACTGGAATTGGGAGCTCAGATTGGAATTGTGACCCTGAGCTTTGAATTACATTTCTCATTCCATAGTTGAAATGTGATATCAAGACTTGCGCTGCAATTGTGATTCCAATCGGGAATTGTGACCACAGACGGTAATTGGAACCTCAAGCCTTGATCTGCAATTTTGATTCCAAACTGGAATTGTGAACTCAGACTGGAATTGTGACCCTGAGCTTTGAACTGCAATTGTGATTCCATAGTGGAATTGTGACCTCAGACTGGAATTGTGACTCTGAGTTTTGAAATGCAATTGTGATTCCATAGTGGAATTGATACCTCTAGCCTTACACTGCAATTGTGATTCCAAACTGGAATTGTGAACGCAGACTGAAATGGTGAGCTCAAGCCTTGATCTGCAATTTTGATTCCAAACTGGAATTGTGAGCTCAGACTGGAATTGTGACATCAAATGGAATTTTGATTCCAAACTGAAATTCTGAGAACAGACTGGAATTTTGACATCAATCATTGATCGGCAATTGTGATTCCAAACAGGTATTGTGAGCTTAGAAAAAAATTCATATATAGAAATGAACTTGTGATTCCAAACTGGAATGGTGAGCTCAAGCCTTGATCTGCAATTTTGATTCCAAACTGGAATTGTGAGCTCAGACTGGAATTGTGATATCAAATGGAATTTTGATTCCAAACTGAAATTCTGAGAACAGACTGGAATTTTGACATCAATCATTGATCGGCAATTGTGATTCCAAACAGGTATTGTGAGCTCAAGCCTTGATCTGCAATTGTAATTCCAAACTGGAATTGTGGCCTCAGACTGGAATTCTGATGCTGAGCTTTGAACTGCAATTTTGATTCCATAATGCAATTGTGACCTCTAGCCATGCGCTGCAATTGTGATTCCAAACCGGAATTGTGACCGCAGATTGGAATGGGGACATAGAAGTGGAATTGTGATTCCAAACATGTATTGTGAGCTCAGCAAGGAATTGTGTTATAGAAATGAACTTGTGATTCCAAACTGGAATAGTGAGCTCAGACTGGAATTGTGACCCTGAGCTTTGAACTGCAATTTTGATTCCATAGTGGAATTGTGACCTCTAGCCTTGCACTGCAATTGTGATTCCAAACCGGAATTGTCACCGCAGACTGGAATTGGGACCTCAAGCCTTGATCTGCCATTTTGATTCCAAACTGGAATTGTGAGCTCAGACTGGAATTGTGACATCAAATAGAATTGTGATTCCAAACTGCAATTCTGCCCTCAGTCTCTAATTGTGACATAGTAGAGGAATTGTGATTCCAATCAGGAACTGTGAGTTTAGAAAGGAATTGTGATATAGAAATGAAATTGTGATTCCAAACTGGAATTGTGACCTCAAGCCTTGCACTGCAATTGTGATTCCAAACCGGAATTGTCACCGCAAACTCTGATTGGGACCTCAAGCCTTGATCTGTAATTGTGATTCCAAACTGGAATTGTGAGCTCAGACTGGAAATGTGACCCTGAGCTTTGAACTGCATTTCTGATTCCATAGTGGAAATGTGACATCTATCCTTGCACTGCAATTGTGATTCCAGTTGGGAATTGTGACCGCAGACTGTAATTGGAATCTCAAGCCTTGATGTGCAATTTTGATTCAAAACTGGAATTGTGAGCTCACACTGGAATTGTGACATCAAATGGAATTGTGATTCCAAACTGCAATTCTGCCCTCAGTCTCTAATTGTGACATAATAGAGGAATTGTGATTCCAATCAGGAATTGTGAGCTTAGAAAAGAATTGTGATATGGAAATGAAATTGTGATTCCAAACTGGAATTGTGAGCTCAAGCCTTGATCTGCAATTGTAATTCCATACTAGAATTGTGACCTCAGACTGGAATTGTGACCCTGAGCTTTGAACTGCAATTGTGATTCCATATCGAAATTTTGATATCTAGCCTTGCACTGCAATTGTGATTCCAAACCAGAATTGTGATCTCAGATTGGAATGGGGACATAGAGGTGGAATTGTGATTCCAAACATGTATAGTGAGCTCAGCAAGGAATTGTGTTATAGAAATGAACTTGTGATTCCAAAATGGAATTGTGAGCTCAAGATGTGATCTGCAATTGTAAATCCAAACTGGAATTGTGACCTCAGACTGGAATTGTGACCCTGAGCTTTGAACTGCAATTGTGATTCCATAATGGAATTGTGACCTCAAGCCTTGCACGGCAATTGTGATTCCAAACCCGGATTGTGATCTCAGACTGGAATTTTTACCTCAAGCCTTGAGATGTAATTGTGATTCCAAACTGGAATTGTGAGCTCAGACTGAAATTATGACATAACATGGAATTGTGATTCCAAACCGGAATTGTGACCACAGATTGGAATGGGGCCATAGAAGTGGAATTGTGATTCCAAACATGTATTGTGAGCTCAGTAAGGAATTGTGATATAGAAATGAAATTGTGATTCCAAACTGGAATTGTGAGCTCAAGCCTTGATCTGCTATTGTAATTGCAAACCGGAATTGTGTCCTCAGACTGGAATTGTGACCCTGAGCTTTGAATTACATTTCTCATTCCATAGTTGAAATGTGATATCAAGACTTGCGCTGCAATTGTGATTCCAATTCTGAATTGTGACTGCAGACGGTAATTGGAACCTCAAGCCTTGATGTGCAATTTTGATTCCAAACTGGAATTGTGAGCTCAGACTGGAACTGTGACATCAAATGGAATTGTGATTCCAAACTGCAATTCTGCCCTCAGTCTCTAATTGTGACATAGTAGAGGAATTGTGATTCCAATCAGGAATTGTGAGCTTAGAAAGGAATTGTGATATAGAAATGAAATTGTGATTCCAAACTGGAATTGTGAGCTCAAGCGTTGATCTGCAATTGTAATTCCAAACTGGAATTGTGACCTCAGACTTGAATTGTGACCCTTAGCTTTGAATTGCATTTCTGAATGCATAGTGGAAATGTGACATCTAGCCTTTCACTGCAGTTGTGATTCCAAACCGGAATTTTGAGCTCAGACTGGAATTGGGACGACAAGCCTTGATCTGCAATTTTGATTCCAAACTGGAATTGTGAGCTCAGACGGGAATTGTGACATCAAATGGAATTGTGATTCCAAACTGGAATTCTGCCCTCAGTCTCTAATTGTGGCATAGTAGAGGAATTGTGATTCCAATCAGGAACTGTGAGCTTAGAATGGAATTGTGATATAGAAATGAACTTGTGATTCCAAATTGGAATTGTGAGCTCAAGCGTTGATCTACAATTCTAATTCCAAACTGGAACTGTGACCTCAGACTGGAATTGTGACACTGAGCCTTGAACTGCAATTGTGATTCCATAGCCAAATTGTGACCTCTAGCCTTGCACTGCAATTGTGATTCCAAACTGGAATTGTGACCGCAGACTGGAATTGGGACCTCAAGCCTTGAAATATAATTTTGATTCCAAATTGGAATTGAGAGCTCAGACTGGAATTGTGACATCAAATGGACTTTTCATTCCAAACTGGAATTCTGAGATCAGATTGGAATTTTGACATCAATCAATGATCGGCAATTGTGATTCCAAAGAGGTATTGTGAGCTTAGAAAAAAATTGTGATATAGAAATGAACTTGTGATTCCAAACTGGAATTGTGAGCTCAAGCCTTGATCTGCAATTGTAATTCCAAACTGGAATTGTGACCTCAGACTGGAATTGGGACCTCAAGCCTTTATCTGCAATTTTTATACCATAGTGGAATTACGACCGCTAGCCTTGCACTGCAATTGTGATTCCAAACCGGAATTGTGACCTCAGGCTGTATTTGGTACCTCAAGTCTTGATGTGCAATTTTTATTCCAAACTGGAATTGTGAGCTCAGACTGGAATTGTGACATAAAATGGAATTGTGATTCCAAACTGGAATTGTGAGCTCAATCCTTGATCTGATATTCTAATTGCGGACAGGAATTGTGACCTCAGACTGGAATTGTGACCCTGAGCTTTGAACTGCAATTGTGATTCCATAGTGGAATTGTGACCTCTAGCCTTGCACTGCAATTGTGATTCCAAACCGGAATTTTGACCGCAGACTGGAACTGGGAACTAAAGCCTTTATCTGCAATTTAGTTTCCAAAATAGAATTGTGAGCTCAGACTGGAATTGTGACATCAAATGGACTTTTCATCCCAAACTGGAATTTTGAGCTCAAGCCTTAATCTGCAATTGTAATTCCAAACTGGAATTGTGGCCTCAGACTGGAATTGTGACTCTGATCTTTGAATTGCAATTGTGATTCCATAGTGGAATAGTGATTATAGCCTGCACTGCAGTTGTGATTCTAAATCGGAATTGTGACCGCAGAATGGAATGGGGATGTGGAAGTGGAATTGTGATTCCAATCATGTATTGTGAGCTCAGCAAGGAATTGTGATATAGAAATGAAATTGTGATTCCAAACTGGAATTGTGAGCTCAAGCCTTGATCTGCTATTGTAATTGCAAACCGGAATTGTGACCTCAGACTGGAATTGTGACCCTGAGCTTTGAACGGCAATTCTGATTCCATAGTAGAATTGTGACCTCAAGCCTTGCACTGCAATTGTGATTCCAAACTGGAATTTTGAACGCAGACTGGAATTGGGACCTCAAGCCTTGATCTGCCATTTTGATTCCAAACTGGAATTGGGAGCTCAGATTGGAATTGTGACCCTGAGCTTTGAATTACATTTCTCATTCCATAGTTGAAATGTGATATCAAGACTTGCGCTGCAATTGTGATTCCAATCGGGAATTGTGACCACAGACGGTAATTGGAACCTCAAGCCTTGATCTGCAATTTTGATTCCAAACTGGAATTGTGAACTCAGACTGGAATTGTGACCCTGAGCTTTGAACTGCAATTGTGATTCCATAGTGGAATTGTGACCTCAGACTGGAATTGTGACTCTGAGTTTTGAAATGCAATTGTGATTCCATAGTGGAATTGATACCTCTAGCCTTACACTGCAATTGTGATTCCAAACTGGAATTGTGAACGCAGACTGAAATGGTGAGCTCAAGCCTTGATCTGCAATTTTGATTCCAAACTGGAATTGTGAGCTCAGACTGGAATTGTGACATCAAATGGAATTTTGATTCCAAACTGAAATTCTGAGAACAGACTGGAATTTTGACATCAATCATTGATCGGCAATTGTGATTCCAAACAGGTATTGTGAGCTTAGAAAAAAATTCATATATAGAAATGAACTTGTGATTCCAAACTGGAATGGTGAGCTCAAGCCTTGATCGGCAATTTTGATTCCAAACTGGAATTGTGAGCTCAGACGGGAATTGTGACATCAAATGGAATTGTGATTCCAAACTGAAATTCTGAGAACAGACTGGAATTTTGACATCAATCATTGATCGGCAATTGTGATTCCAAACAGGTATTGTGAGCTCAAGCCTTGATCTGCAATTGTAATTCCAAACTGGAATTGTGACCCTGAGCTTTGAACTGCAATTTTGATTCCATAGTGGAATTGTGACCTCTAGCCTTGCACTGCAATTGTGATTCCAAACCGGAATTGTCACCGCAGACTGGAATTGGGACCTCAAGCCTTGATCTGCCATTTTGATTCCAAACTGGAATTGTGAGCTCAGACTGGAATTGTGACATCAAATAGAATTGTGATTCCAAACTGGAATTCTGCCCTCAGTCTCTAATTGTGACATAGTAGAGGAATTGTGATTCCAATCAGGAACTGTGAGTTTAGAAAGGAATTGTGATATAGAAATGAAATTGTGATTCCAAACTGGAATTGTGACCTCAAGCCTTGCACTGCAATTGTGATTCCAAACCGGAATTGTGACCGCAAACTCTGATTGGGACCTCAAGCCTTGATCTGTAATTGTGATTCCAAACTGGAATTGTGAGCTCAGACTGGAAATGTGACCCTGAGCTTTGAACTGCATTTCTGATTCCATAGTGGAAATGTGACATCTATCCTTGCACTGCAATTGTGATTCCAGTTGGGAATTGTGACCGCAGACTGTAATTGGAATCTCAAGCCTTGATCTGCAATTTTGATTCAAAACTGGAATTGTGAGCTCACACTGGAATTGTGACATCAAATGGAATTGTGATTCCAAACTGCAATTCTGCCCTCAGTCTCTAATTGTGACATAATAGAGGAATTGTGATTCCAATCAGGAATTGTGAGCTTAGAAAGGAATTGTGATATAGAAATGAAATTGTGATTCCAAACTGGAATTGTGAGCTCAAGCCTTGATCTGCAATTGTAATTCCAAACTGGAATTGTGACCTCAGACTGGAATTGTGACCCTTAGCTTTGAATTGCATTTCTGAATGCATAGTGGAAATGTGACATCTAGCCTTTCACTGCAGTTGTGATTCCAAACCGGAATTGTGAGCTCAGACTGGAATTATGACATAACATGGAATTGTGATTCCAAACTGGAATTCTGCCCTCAGTCTCTAATTGTGGCATAGTAGAGGAATTGTGATTCCAATCAGGAAGTGTGAGCTTAGAATGGAATTGTGATATAGAAATGAAATTGTGATTCCAAACTGGAATTGTGAGCTCAAGCGTTGATCTACAATTCTAATTCCAAACTGGAACTGTGACCTCAGACTGGAATTGTGACACTGAGCCTTGAACTGCAATTGTGATTCCATAGCGAAATTGTGACCTCTAGCCTTTCACTGCAGTTGTGATTCCAAACCGGAATTTTGAGCTCAGACTGGAATTGGGACGACAAGCCTTGATCTGCAATTTTGATTCCAAACTGGAATTGTGAGCTCAGACGGGAATTGTGACATCAAATGGAATTGTGATTCCAAACTGGAATTCTGCCCTCAGTCTCTAATTGTGACATAGTAGAGGAATTGTGATTCCAATCAGGAATTGTGAGCTTAGAAAGGAATTGTGATATAGAAATGAAATTGTGATTCCAAACTGGAATTGTGAGCTCAAGCGTTGATCTACAATTCTAATTCCAAACTGGAATTGTGACCTCAGACTTGAATTGTGACCCTTAGCTTTGAATTGCATTTCTGAATGCATAGTGGAAATGTGACATCTAGCCTTTCACTGCAGTTGTGATTCCAAACCGGAATTTTGAGCTCAGACTGGAATTGGGACGACAAGCCTTGATCTGCAATTTTGATTCCAAACTGGAATTGTGAGCTCAGACGGGAATTGTGACATCAAATGGAATTGTGATTCCAAACTGGAATTCTGCCCTCAGTCTCTAATTGTGGCATAGTAGAGGAATTGTGATTCCAATCAGGAACTGTGAGCTTAGAATGGAATTGTGATATAGAAATGAACTTGTGATTCCAAATTGGAATTGTGAGCTCAAGCGTTGATCTACAATTCTAATTCCAAACTGGAACTGTGACCTCAGACTGGAATTGTGACACTGAGCCTTGAACTGCAATTGTGATTCCATAGCCAAATTGTGACCTCTAGCCTTGCACTGCAATTGTGATTCCAAACTGGAATTGTGACCGCAGACTGGAATTGGGACCTCAAGCCTTGAAATATAATTTTGATTCCAAATTGGAATTGAGAGCTCAGACTGGAATTGTGACATCAAATGGACTTTTCATTCCAAACTGGAATTCTGAGATCAGATTGGAATTTTGACATCAATCAATGATCGGCAATTGTGATTCCAAAGAGGTATTGTGAGCTTAGAAAAAAATTGTGATATAGAAATGAACTTGTGATTCCAAACTGGAATTGTGAGCTCAAGCCTTGATCTGCAATTGTAATTCCAAACTGGAATTGTGACCTCAGACTGGAATTGGGACCTCAAGCCTTTATCTGCAATTTTTATACCATAGTGGAATTACGACCGCTAGCCTTGCACTGCAATTGTGATTCCAAACCGGAATTGTGACCTCAGGCTGTATTTGGTACCTCAAGTCTTGATGTGCAATTTTTATTCCAAACTGGAATTGTGAGCTCAGACTGGAATTGTGACATAAAATGGAATTGTGATTCCAAACTGGAATTGTGAGCTCAATCCTTGATCTGATATTCTAATTGCGGACAGGAATTGTGACCTCAGACTGGAATTGTGACCCTGAGCTTTGAACTGCAATTGTGATTCCATAGTGGAATTGTGACCTCTAGCCTTGCACTGCAATTGTGATTCCAAACCGGAATTTTGACCGCAGACTGGAACTGGGAACTAAAGCCTTTATCTGCAATTTAGTTTCCAAAATAGAATTGTGAGCTCAGACTGGAATTGTGACATCAAATGGACTTTTCATCCCAAACTGGAATTTTGAGCTCAAGCCTTAATCTGCAATTGTAATTCCAAACTGGAATTGTGGCCTCAGACTGGAATTGTGACTCTGATCTTTGAATTGCAATTGTGATTCCATAGTGGAATAGTGATTATAGCCTGCACTGCAGTTGTGATTCTAAATCGGAATTGTGACCGCAGAATGGAATGGGGATGTGGAAGTGGAATTGTGATTCCAATCATGTATTGTGAGCTCAGCAAGGAATTGTGATATAGAAATGAAATTGTGATTCCAAACTGGAATTGTGAGCTCAAGCCTTGATCTGCTATTGTAATTGCAAACCGGAATTGTGACCTCAGACTGGAATTGTGACCCTGAGCTTTGAACGGCAATTCTGATTCCATAGTAGAATTGTGACCTCAAGCCTTGCACTGCAATTGTGATTCCAAACTGGAATTTTGAACGCAGACTGGAATTGGGACCTCAAGCCTTGATCTGCCATTTTGATTCCAAACTGGAATTGGGAGCTCAGATTGGAATTGTGACCCTGAGCTTTGAATTACATTTCTCATTCCATAGTTGAAATGTGATATCAAGACTTGCGCTGCAATTGTGATTCCAATCGGGAATTGTGACCACAGACGGTAATTGGAACCTCAAGCCTTGATCTGCAATTTTGATTCCAAACTGGAATTGTGAACTCAGACTGGAATTGTGACCCTGAGCTTTGAACTGCAATTGTGATTCCATAGTGGAATTGTGACCTCAGACTGGAATTGTGACTCTGAGTTTTGAAATGCAATTGTGATTCCATAGTGGAATTGATACCTCTAGCCTTACACTGCAATTGTGATTCCAAACTGGAATTGTGAACGCAGACTGAAATGGTGAGCTCAAGCCTTGATCTGCAATTTTGATTCCAAACTGGAATTGTGAGCTCAGACTGGAATTGTGACATCAAATGGAATTTTGATTCCAAACTGAAATTCTGAGAACAGACTGGAATTTTGACATCAATCATTGATCGGCAATTGTGATTCCAAACAGGTATTGTGAGCTTAGAAAAAAATTCATATATAGAAATGAACTTGTGATTCCAAACTGGAATGGTGAGCTCAAGCCTTGATCGGCAATTTTGATTCCAAACTGGAATTGTGAGCTCAGACGGGAATTGTGACATCAAATGGAATTGTGATTCCAAACTGAAATTCTGAGAACAGACTGGAATTTTGACATCAATCATTGATCGGCAATTGTGATTCCAAACAGGTATTGTGAGCTCAAGCCTTGATCTGCAATTGTAATTCCAAACTGGAATTGTGGCCTCAGACTGGAATTCTGACGCTGAGCTTTGAACTGCAATTTTGATTCCATAATGCAATTGTGACCTCTAGCCATGCGCTGCAATTGTGATTCCAAACCGAAATTGTGACCGCAGATTGGAATGGGGACATAGAAGTGGAATTGTGATTCCAAACATGTATTGTGAGCTCAGCAAGGAATTGTGTTATAGAAATGAACTTGTGATTCCAAACTGGAATAGTGAGCTCAAGATTTGATCTGCAATTGTAATTCCAAACTGGAATTGTGACCTCAGACTGGAATTGTGACCCTGAGCTTTGAACTGCAATTTTGATTCCATAGTGGAATTGTGACCTCTAGCCTTGCACTGCAATTGTGATTCCAAACCGGAATTGTCACCGCAGACTGGAATTGGGACCTCAAGCCTTGATCTGCCATTTTGATTCCAAACTGGAATTGTGAGCTCAGACTGGAATTGTGACATCAAATAGAATTGTGATTCCAAACTGGAATTCTGCCCTCAGTCTCTAATTGTGACATAGTAGAGGAATTGTGATTCCAATCAGGAACTGTGAGTTTAGAAAGGAATTGTGATATAGAAATGAAATTGTGATTCCAAACTGGAATTGTGACCTCAAGCCTTGCACTGCAATTGTGATTCCAAACCGGAATTGTGACCGCAAACTCTGATTGGGACCTCAAGCCTTGATCTGTAATTGTGATTCCAAACTGGAATTGTGAGCTCAGACTGGAAATGTGACCCTGAGCTTTGAACTGCATTTCTGATTCCATAGTGGAAATGTGACATCTATCCTTGCACTGCAATTGTGATTCCAGTTGGGAATTGTGACCGCAGACTGTAATTGGAATCTCAAGCCTTGATGTGCAATTTTGATTCAAAACTGGAATTGTGAGCTCACACTGGAATTGTGACATCAAATGGAATTGTGATTCCAAACTGCAATTCTGCCCTCAGTCTCTAATTGTGACATAATAGAGGAATTGTGATTCCAATCAGGAATTGTGAGCTTAGAAAAGAATTGTGATATGGAAATGAAATTGTGATTCCAAACTGGAATTGTGAGCTCAAGCCTTGATCTGCAATTGTAATTCCATACTAGAATTGTGACCTCAGACTGGAATTGTGACCCTGAGCTTTGAACTGCAATTGTGATTCCATATCGAAATTTTGATATCTAGCCTTGCACTGCAATTGTGATTCCAAACCAGAATTGTGATCTCAGATTGGAATGGGGACATAGAGGTGGAATTGTGATTCCAAACATGTATAGTGAGCTCAGCAAGGAATTGTGATATAGAAATGAACTTGTGATTCCAAAATGGAATTGTGAGCTCAAGATGTGATCTGCAATTGTAAATCCAAACTGGAATTGTGACCTCAGATTGGAATTGTGACCCTGAGCTTTGAACTGCAATTGTGATTCCATAATGGAATTGTGACCTCTAGCCTTGCACTGCAATTGTGATTCCAAACCGGGATTGTGATCTCAGACTGGAATTTTTACCTCAAGCCTTGAGATGTAATTGTGATTCCAAACTGGAATTGTGAGCTCAGACTGAAATTATGACATAACATGGAATTGTGATTCCAAACCGGAATTGTGACCACAGATTGGAATGGGGCCATAGAAGTGGAATTGTGATTCCAAACATGTATTGTGAGCTCAGTAAGGAATTGTGATATAGAAATGAAATTGTGATTCCAAACTGGAATTGTGAGCTCAAGCCTTGATCTGCTATTGTAATTGCAAACCGGAATTGTGTCCTCAGACTGGAATTGTGACCCTGAGCTTTGAATTACATTTCTCATTCCATAGTTGAAATGTGATATCAAGACTTGCGCTGCAATTGTGATTCCAATTCTGAATTGTGACTGCAGACGGTAATTGGAACCTCAAGCCTTGATCTGCCATTTTGATTCCAAACTGGAATTGTGAGCTCAGACTGGAACTGTGACATCAAATGGAATTGTGATTCCAAACTGCAATTCTGCCCTCAGTCTCTAATTGTGACATAGTAGAGGAATTGTGATTCCAATCAGGAATTGTGAGCTTAGAAAGGAATTGTGATATAGAAATGAAACTGTGATTCCAAACTGGAATTGTGAGCTCAAGCCTTGATCTGCAATTGTAATTCCAAACTGGAATTGTGACCTCAGACTGGAATTGTGACCCTTAGCTTTGAATTGCATTTCTGAATGCATAGTGGAAATGTGACATCTAGCCTTTCACTGCAGTTGTGATTCCAAACCGGAATTTTGAGCTCAGACTGGAATTGGGACCTCAAGCCTTGATCTGCAATTTTGATTCCAAACTGGAATTGTGAGCTCAGACGGGAATTGTGACATCAAATGGAATTGTGATTCCAAACTGGAATTCTGCCCTCAGTCTCTAATTGTGGCATAGTAGAGGAATTGTGATTCCAATCAGGAACTGTGAGCTTAGAATGGAATTGTTATATAGAAATGAAATTGTGATTCCAAACTGGAATTGTGAGCTCAAGCGTTGATCTACAATTCTAATTCCAAACTGGAACTGTGACCTCAGACTGGAATTGTGACACTGAGCCTTGAACTGCAATTGTGATTCCATAGCGAAATTTTGACCTCTAGCCTTGCACTGCAATTGTGATTCCAAACCGGAATTGTGACCGCAGACTGGAATTGGGACCTCAAGCCTTGAAATATAATTTTGATTCCAAACTGGAATTGTGAGCTCAGACTGGAATTGTGACATCAAATGGACTTTTCATTCCAAACTGGAATTCTGAGATCAGATTGGAATTTTGACATCAATCAATGATCGGCAATTGTGATTCCAAAGAGGTATTGTGAGCTTAGAAAAAAATTGTGATATAGAAATGAACTTGTGATTCCAAACTGGAATTGTGAGCTCAGACTGGAATTGGGACCTCAAGCCTTTATCTGCAATTTTTATACCATAGTGGAATTACGACCGCTAGCCTTGGACTGCAATTGTGATTCCAAACTAGAATTGTGACCTCAGGCTGTATTTGGTACCTCAAGTCTTGATGTGCAATTTTTATTCCAAACTGGAATTGTGAGCTCAGACTGGAATTGTGACATAAAATGGAATTGTGATTCCAAACTGGAATTGTGAGCTCAATCCTTGATCTGATATTCTAATTGCAGACAGGAATTGTGAGCTCAGACTGGAATTGTGACATAAAATGGAATTGTGATTCCAAACTGGAATTGTGAGCTCAATCCTTGATCTGATATTCTAATTGCAGACAGGAATTGTGACCTCAGACTGGAATTGTGACCCTGAGCTTTGAACTGCAATTGTGGTTCCATAGTGGAATTGTGACCTCTAGCCTTGCACTGCAATTGTGATTCCAAACCGGAATTTTGACCGCAGACTGGAACTGGGAACTAAAGCCTTTATCTGCAATTTAGTTTCCAAAATAGAATTGTGAGCTCAGACTGGAATTGTGACATCAAATGGACTTTTCATCCCAAACTGGAATTTTGAGCTCAAGCCTTAATCTGCAATTGTAATTCCAAACTGGAATTGTGGCCTCAGACTGGAATTGTGACTCTGATCTTTGAATTGCAATTGTGATTCCATAGTGGAATAGTGATTATAGCCGGCACTGCAGTTGTGATTCTAAATCGGAATTGTGACCGCAGATTGGAATGGGGACATAGAAGTGGAATTGTGATTCCAATCATGTATTGTGAGCTCAGCAAGGAATTGTGATATAGAAATGAAATTGTGATTCCAAACTGGAATTGTGAGCTCAAGCCTTGATCTGCTATTGTAATTGCAAACCGGAATTCTGACCTCAGACTGGAATTGTGACCCTGAGCTTTGAACGGCAATTCTGATTCCATAGTGGAATTGTGACCTCAAGCCTTGCACTGCAATTGTGATTCCAAACTGGAATTTTGAACGCAGACTGGAATTGGGACCTCAAGCCTTGATCTGCCATTTTGATTCCAAACTGGAATTGGGAGCTCAGATTGGAATTGTGACCCTGAGCTTTGAATTACATTTCTCATTCCATAGTTGAAATGTGATATCAAGACTTGCGCTGCAATTGTGATTCCAATCGGGAATTGTGACCACAGACGGTAATTGGAACCTCAAGCCTTGATCTGCCATTTTGATTCCAAACTGGAATTGTGAGCTCAGACTGGAATTGTGACATCAAATAGAATTGTGATTCCAAACTGGAATTCTGCCCTCAGTCTCTAATTGTGACATAGTAGAGGAATTGTGATTCCAATCAGGAACTGTGAGTTTAGAAAGGAATTCTGATATAGAAATGAAATTGTGATTCCAAACTGGAATTGTGACCTCAAGCCTTGCACTGCAATTGTGATTCCAAACCGGAATTGTGACCGCAAACTCTGATTGGGACCTCAAGCCTTGATCTGTAATTGTGATTCCAAACTGGAATTGTGAGCTCAGACTGGAATTGTGACCCTGAGCTTTGAACTGCATTTCTGATTCCATAGTGGAAATGTGACATCTATCCTTGCACTGCAATTGTGATTCCAGTTGGGAATTGTGACCGCAGACTGTAATTGGAATCTCAAGCCTTGATGTGCAATTTTGATTCAAAACTGGAATTGTGAGCTCACACTGGAATTGTGACATCAAATGGAATTGTGATTCCAAACTGCAATTCTGCCCTCAGTCTCTAATTGTGACATAGTAGAGGAATTGTGATTCCAATCAGGAATTGTGAGCTTAGAAAGGAATTGTGATATGGAAATGAAATTGTGATTCCAAACTGGAATTGTGAGCTCAAGCCTTGATCTGCAATTGTAATTCCATACTAGAATTGTGACCTCAGACTGGAATTGTGACCCTGAGCTTTGAACTGCAATTGTGATTCCATATCGAAATTTTGATATCTAGCCTTGCACTGCAATTGTGATTCCAAACCAGAATTGTGATCTCAGATTGGAATGGGGACATAGAGGTGGAATTGTGATTCCAAACATGTATAGTGAGCTCAGCAAGGAATTGTGATATAGAAATGAACTTGTGATTCCAAACTGGAATTGTGAGCTCAAGATGTGATCTGCAATTGTAAATCCAAACTGGAATTGTGACCTCAGACTGGAATTGTGACCCTGAGCTTTGAACTGCAATTGTGATTCCATAATGGAATTGTGATTCCAAACCCGGATTGTGATCTTAGACTGGAATTTTTACCTCAAGCCTTGAGATGTAATTGTGATTCCAAACTGGAATTGTGAGCTCAGACTGAAATTATGACATAACATGGAATTGTGATTCCAAACCGGAATTGTGACCACAGATTGGAATGGGGCCATAGAAGTGGAATTGTGATTCCAAACATGTATTGTGAGCTCAGTAAGGAATTGTGATATAGAAATGAAATTGTGATTCCAAACTGGAATTGTGAGCTCAAGCCTTGATCTGCTATTGTAATTGCAAACCGGAATTGTGTCCTCAGACTGGAATTGTGACCCTGAGCTTTGAATTACATTTCTCATTCCATAGTTGAAATGTGATATCAAGACTTGCGCTGCAATTGTGATTCCAATTCTGAATTGTGACTGCAGACGGTAATTGGAACCTCAAGCCTTGATGTGCAATTTTGATTCCAAACTGGAATTGTGAGCTCAGACTGGAACTGTGACATCAAATGGAATTGTGATTCCAAACTGCAATTCTGCCCTCAGTCTCTAATTGTGACATAGTAGAGGAATTGGGATTCCAATCAGGAATTGTGAGCTTAGAAAGGAATTGTGATTTAGAAATGAAACTGTGATTCCAAACTGGAATTGTGAGCTCAAGCGTTGATCTGCAATTGTAATTCCAAACTGGAATTGTGACCTCAGACTTGAATTGTGACCCTTAGCTTTGAATTGCATTTCTGAATGCATAGTGGAAATGTGACATCTAGCCTTTCACTGCAGTTGTGATTCCAAACCGGAATTTTGAGCTCAGACTGGAATTGGGACCACAAGCCTTGATCTGCAATTTTGATTCCAAACTGGAATTTTGAGCTCAGACGGGAATTGTGACATAAAATGGATTTGTGATCCCAAACTGGAATTGTGAGCTCAAGCCTTGATCTGCAATTGTAATTCCAAACTGGAATTGTGACCTCAGATTGGAATTGTGACCTTGATCTTTGAAATGCAATTGTGATTCCATAGTGGAATTGTGACCTCAAGCCTTGCACAGCAATTCTCATTCCAATCCGGAATTGTGACCGCAGACTGGAATTGGGACCTCCAAGCCTTGATCTGCAATTTTGATTCCAAACTGGAATTCTGCCCTCAGTCTCTAATTGTGACATAGTAGTGAAATTGTGATTCCAATCAGGAATTGTGAGCTTAGAAAGTAATTGTGATACAGAAATGAAATTGTGATTCCAAATCGGAATTGTGACCGCAAGCCTTGCACTGCAATTGTGATTCCAAACCAGAATTGTGACCGCAGACTGTAATTGGGACCTCAAGCCTTGATCTGCAATTTTGATTCCAAACTGGAATTGTGAACTCAGACTGGAATTGCGACCCTGAGCTTTGAACTGCAATTGTGATTCCATAGTGGAATTGTGACCTCAGACTGGAATTGTGACACTGAGCTTTGAACTGCAATTGTGATTCCATAGTGGAATTGATACCTCTAGCCTTACACTGCAATTGCGATTCCAAACTGGAATTGTGAACGCAGATTGGAATGGGGACATAGAAGTGGAATTGTGATTCCAAACAGGTATTGTGAGCTCAGCAAGGAATTGTGTTATAGAAATGAACTTGTGATTCCAAACTGGAATTGTGAGCTCAAGATTTGATCTGCAATTGTAATTCCAAACTGGAATTGTGACCTCAGACTGGAATTGGGACCTCAAGCCTTTATCTGCAATTTTTATACCATAGTGGAATTACGACCGCTAGCCTTGCACTGCAATTGTGATTCCAAACCGGAATTGTGACCTCAGGCTGTATTTGGTACCTCAAGTCTTGATGTGCAATTTTTATTCCAAACTGGAATTGTGAGCTCAGACTGGAATTGTGACATAAAATGGAATTGTGATTCCAAACTGGAATTGTGAGCTCAATCCTTGATCTGGTATTCTAATTGCAGACAGGAATTGTGACCTCAGACTGGAATTGTGACCCTGAGCTTTGAACTGCAATTGTGATTCCATAGTGGAATTGTGACCTCTAGCCTTGCACTGCAATTGTGATTCCAAACCGGAATTTTGACCGCAGACTGGAACTGGGAACTAAAGCCTTTATCTGCAATTTAGTTTCCAAAATAGAATTGTGAGCTCAGACTGGAATTGTGACATCAAATGGACTTTTCATCCCAAACTGGAATTTTGAGCTCAAGCCTTAATCTGCAATTGTAATTCCAAACTGGAATTGTGGCCTCAGACTGGAATTGTGACTCTGATCTTTGAATTGCAATTGTGATTCCATAGTGGAATAGTGATTATAGCCTGCACTGCAGTTGTGATTCTAAATCGGAATTGTGACCGCAGAATGGAATGGGGATATGGAAGTGGAATTGTGATTCCAATCATGTATTGTGAGCTCAGCAAGGAATTGTGATATAGAAATGAAATTGTGATTCCAAACTGGAATTGTGAGCTCAAGCTTTGATCTGCAATTGTAATTCCAAACTGGAATTTTGACATCAGACTGGAATTGTGACCCTGAGCTTTGAACTGCAATTCTGATTCCATAGTGGA
Source organism: Sturnus vulgaris (assembly GCF_052056855.1). Classification (NCBI taxonomy): domain Eukaryota; kingdom Metazoa; phylum Chordata; class Aves; order Passeriformes; family Sturnidae; genus Sturnus; species Sturnus vulgaris. The sequence continues at coordinate 414,376 of NW_028276062.1, forward strand.
ATTGTGGCATCTAGCATTCCAATGCAATTGTGATTCCAGTTGGGAATTGTGACCGCAGACTGTAATTGGAATCTCAAGCCTTGATGTGCAATTTTGATTCCAAACTGGAATTGTGAGCTCAGACTGGAATTTTGACATGAAATGGAATTGTGATTCCAAACTGGAATTCTGCCCTCTGTCTCTAATTGTGACATAGTAGAGGAATTTTGATTCCAATCAGGAATTGTGAGCTTTGAAAGGAATTGTGATATAGAAATGAACTTGTGATTCCAAACTGGAATTGTGAGCTCAAGCCTTGATCTGCAATTGTAATTCCAAACTGGAATTGTGACCTCAGATTGGAATTGTGACCCTGAGCTTTGAACTGCAATTGTGATTCCATAGTGTAATAGTGACCTCTAGCCTTGCACTGCAATTGTGATTCTAAATCGAAATTGTGACCGCAGACTGGAATGGAGATATAAAAGCGGAATTGTGATTCCAAACTTGTATTGTGAGTAAAGCAAGGACTTCTGATATAGAAATGAACTTGTGATTCCAAACTGGAATTTTGAGCTCAATCCTTGATCTGCAATTTTGATTCCAAACTGGAATTGTGAGTTCCGACTGGAATTGTGACATAAAATGGAATTGTGATTCCAAACTGGAATTCTGCCCTCAGTCTCTAATTGTGACATAGTAGAGGAATTGTGATTCCAAACTGGAATTGTGAGCTCAAGCCTTGATCTGCAATTGTAATTCCAAACTGGAATTGTGACCTCAGACTGGAATTGTGACCCTGAGCTTTGAACTGCAATTGTGATTCCATAGTGGAATTGTGACCTCTAGCCTTGCACTGCAATTGTGATTGCAAACTGGAATTGTGACCTCAGACTGGAATTGGGACCTCAAGCCTTGATTTGCAGTTTTGATTCCAAACTGGAATTGTGAGCTCAGACTAGAATTATGACATCAAATGGAATTGTGATTCCAAACTGAAATTCTGCCCTCAGTCTCTAATTGTGGCATAGTAGAGGAATTGTGATTCCAAACTGGAATTGTGAGCTCAGGCTGGAATTTTGACCCTGAGCTTTGAACTGCAATTGTGATTCCACAGTGGAAATGTGACCTCTAGCCTTGCACTGCATTTGTGATTCCAAACCGGAATTGTGACCACAGATTGGAATGGGGACATAGAAGTGGAATTGTGATTCCAAACAGGTATTGTGAGCTTAGAAAGGAATTGTGATATAGAAATGAACTTGTGATTCCAAACTGGAATAGTGAGCTCAAGCCTTGATCTGCAATTGTAATTCTAAACTGGAATTGTGACCTCAGACTGGAATTGTGACCCTGAGCTTTGAACTGCAATTGTGATTCCATAGTGGAATTGTGACCACAGACTGGAATTTTGACTTCGAGCCTTGAGCTACAGTTGTGATACGAAACTGCAATTGGGTCGTCAGACTGGTATTTTGACCTCGAGCAATGAACAGCAGTTGGGGTTCCCAACCGGTATTGTTGCCTCAGACTGGAATTGTGATCTCGAGCCTTGAAATGCAATTGTGATTCCAAACCGGAATTGTGACTTCAGATTGGAATTGTGACCTCGGGCCTTGAACTGCAATTTTGATTCAAAACAGAATTTTTGACCTCAGACAATAAAGGTGACCTCAAATCTTGAACTGCAGTTGTGATTGCAAACTGTAATTTTGACCTCGAGCCTTGAGCTGCACTTTTGATTCTAAACGGGAATTTTGTCCTCAGACTGGAATTGTTAAACCATGCCTTGAACTGCAGTTTTGATTCCAAAACTTAATTGGGGCCTCTGACGAGAATCCTGACCTCAAGCAATGAACAGCAGTTCTGATTCCATACAGGTATTGTGACCCAAGACGGCAATTATGACATCGAGCCTGGTACATTAATTGTGATTCCAAACCGGAATTGCGGCCTCAGATTGGAATTGAGAACTTCAGCCTTGAACTGCAATTGTGATTCCAAACAAGAATTGTGACCTCAGACTGGATTTGTGACCTCGATCCTTTAACTGCAATTGTGATTCCATACAGAAATTTTGACGTCAGACAGTAATGGTGACCTCAAGCCTTGAACTGCAATTGTGATTCTAAATTGTAATTGTGACTTCGAGCCTTGAACTGCCATTGTAATTCCAAATCGAAATTGTGACCTCAGCCTGGAATTGAGACCTCGAGCGTTGAACTGTCATTATGATTCCAAACAGGAATTGTGACCTCGGACTGCAATTGTGACCTCGAGCCATGAACTGCCATTGTGATTCCAAACAGGAATTGTGACCTCGGATTGGAATTGTGAACTCGAGCCTTAAACTGCAATTGTGATTCCAAACCTGAATTATGACCTCAGACTGGATTTGTGACCTCGAGCCTTGAATTGCAGTTGAGATTCCAAACAGGAATTGTGACCTCAGACTGGAATTGTGACCTCGATCCTTGAACTGCATTTTTGATTCCAAATCGGAATTGGGTCCTCAGACTGGAATCATGACCTCGAGCCATGAACAGCAGTTGTGATTCCTAACCGGAATTGTGACCTCAGACTGGAATTGAGACCTCCAGCCTTGAGCTGCAGTTGTGAGTCCAAACAGGAATTGTGACCTCAAGTCTTGAACAGCAAAATTTATTCCCAACTGGACTTGCGAACTCAAGAGTGGAACTGCAATTTTGGTACCAAACTGAAATTGTGACCTCGAGCCTTGAACATCAATTGTCATTCCAAAATACACTTCTTACCTCAGACAGGATTTGAGACCTCAAGCCTTGAACTGCAATTGTGATTCCAAGCCGGATTTGTGACCACACACTGGATTTTTTACCTCGAGCCTTGAGCTGCAGTTGTGATACCAAACCGGAATTGGGTCCTCAGACTGGAATCGTGACCTCAAGATATGAACACCAGTTGTGATTCCACACCAGAACTGGGGCCTCAGACCAGAATTGAGATCATGAGACTAGAACTACAATTCTGATCCCAAACACGAATTGTGTCCTCAGACTGGAATAGTGACCTCAAGACATGAACTGCAAATGTGATTCCAAACTGCAATTGCAACCTCAAGCCTTGAACTGCAATTGTTATTCCAAACAGGAATTGTGACCTCAAGACTGGAACTGCAATTGTTATTCCAAACTGGAATTTTGAACTCAAGCCCGGAACTGCAATTCTGATAACAAACTGAAATTGTGAACTCAAGCCTTGAACATCAATTGTGATTCCAAACTGTAATTGTTACATCAAGCCTTGAGATGCAGTCCTGATTCCAAAGTGGAACTGGGGCCTCAGACTGGAATTGTGATCTCGAGCCTTGAAATGCATTTGTGATTCTGATCAGGAATTCTGGCCTCAGACTCGAATTGTGACCCCGAGCCTTGAGCTGCAGTTGTGATTCCAAACCGGAATTGGGTACTCAGACTGGAATCGTGACCTCAGGACATGAACAGAAGTAGTGATTCCAAACCGGTATTGGGTCCTCAGACTGGAATTGTGACTTCAAGACTTCAACTTTAGTTGTGATTCCAAACTGCAATTGAGACCTCAGACTGGAATTGTGACCTAGAGCCTTGAACTGAAATTGTGATTTCAAACCGAAACTGGGACCTCAGACTGGATTCGTGACCTCGAGACATTATCAGCAGTTCTGATTCCAAACCGAAATTTTCACCCCGGAATGGAATTGTGATTTGGAGCATTGAAATTTTGCTGTGATTCCAAACAGGAATTGTGACCTCAGACTGGAATTCTGACTTCAAGACTTGAACTGCATTAGTGATTACAAACCAGAATTAAGTCCTCAGACTGGAATCATGACCTCGAGACATGAACAGCAGTTGTGATTCCAAACCGGAATTGTGACCTCAGACTGGAATTGTGATCTCAAGACTTGAACTGCTAATGTGATTCCAAACTTGAATTGTGACCTCAAGACTTGAACTGCAATTGTTATTCCAAACTGGAATTATGAACTCATGCATTGAACTGCAATTTTCGGAAAAACTGAAATTGTAACCTCAAGACTTGAACATCAATTATGATTCCAAAATTCACTTGTGACCTTAGACAGGATTTGTCACCTCAAGCCTTCAACTGCAAATGTGATTCCAAACCGGATTTGTGACATCAGTCTGGAACTGTGACCTTGAGTCTTGAGCTGCAGTTGTGATTCCAAACAGGAATTGTGAACTCAGACTAGATTTGAGACCTCGAGCCTTGAACCGCATTTGTGATTTCAAACCGGATTTGTGACCTCAGAAGGGAATTGTGATCTCGAGCCAGGATCAGCAGTTCTGATTCCAAACCAGAATTTGGACGTCAGACTGGAACTGTGACTTGGAGCCTTGAAATTTAGTTGTGATTCCAAACAGGAATTGTGGACTCAGACTGGAATTGTGACCCAGTGCCTTGAGCTGCAGTTTTGATACCAAACGGGAATTGGGTCCTCAGACTGGAATTGTGACCTCGAGACATGAACAGCAGTTGTGCTTCCAAACCGGAATTGGGGCCTCAGACTGGAAATGTGATCACGAGCCTTGAACTGCTATTGTGACTGCAAATCGGAATTGTAACCTCAGACTGGAATTGAGACCTTGAGCCTTGAAATGCAGTTGTTGTACCAAACCGGTATTGTGTCCTCAGACTGGAATTGTGACTTCAAGCCTGGAACTGACAATATGATTCCAAACTGGAATTGTGACCTCAAGCCTTGAACTGCAAATGTGATCCCAAACTGGAATTGTGAACTCAATCCAGGAACTGCAATTTTCATACCAAACTGAAATTGAGACCTCAAGCCTTGAACATCAATTGTGATTCCAAAATACACTTGTGACGTCAGACAGGATTTGTGACCTCAAACCTTAAACTACAATTGTGATTCCAAACCGGAATTGTGACCTCAGTCTGGAATTTTGACCTCAAGCCTTGAACTGCGATTGTGTTTCCAAACAGGAATTGAGACCTCAGACTGGAACTGTGACCTCAAGCCTTGAACTGCAAATGTGATTCCAAACTGGAATTGTGAACTCAAGCCTTGAACATGAATTGTGATTCCAAAATTGACTTGTGACCTCAGACAGATTTGTGACCTCAAGCCTTGAACGTGACTTGTGATTCCAAACTGGAATTGTGACCACCGAGTGGATTTGTGGCCTGGATCCTTGAAGTGCAGTTGTCATTCCAAACGGGAACTGTGGCCTCACACTGTAATTGTGACCCCGAGCCTTGAACTGCAATTGTGATTCCATGCTGTTATTGGGACCTCAGACTGGAATTGTGACTTGGAGTCATGAACTTTAGTTGTGATTCCAAAGCAGAATTTGAGCCTCAGACTGGAATTGTGACCCCGAGCCTTTATCTGCCATTGTGATTCCAAACTGGAAATCTCACCTCAAACTGGAATTGTGACATCGAGCCTTGAAATGCAATTGAGATTCCAAACTGGAATTCTGACCTCAGACAGAAATTGGTACCTCAGAATGGAAGTGTGATCTCGAGCCTTGTGCTGCAGATGTGATTTCAAACTGCAATTCTGGCCTCAGCCTGGAATTGTGATCTCGAGCCTTGAACTGCAATTGTGTTTCCAAACGGAAATTTTGACCTCAGACTGAAATGGTGACCTCAAGGCTTGAACAGATATTGTGATTCAAAACAGGAATTGTGACCTCAGACTAGAATTGCGGCCTCAAGCAGAGAACTGCCATTGTGATTCCAAACCGGAATTGTGACCTCAGACTGGAATTGTGACCTCAAGCCTTGAACTAAAATTTTGATTCCAAATCGGAATTCTGACCACCAACTGTAATTCTGACCTCGAGCCTTGAAGTGCAGTTGTGATTCAAAACCGGAATTGTGACCTCACACTGGAACTGTGTCCTAGATACTTGAACTGCCATTGTGATTCCAAATCGGAATTGGGGCCTCAGACTGGAACTGTCACCCCGAGCCTTCAGCTGCAGTTGTGCTTCCAAGATGGAAATTTGACCTCAGACGGGAATTGTGAGCTCGAGCCTGGAACTGCAATTGTGATTCCAAACGGGAATTGTGACCTCAAGCCTTGAACTGGGACTGTGATTCCAAACCGGAATTATGACCTGAAAACTTGAACTGCAATTGTGATTCCAAAATAAAGTTGTTACCTCGGGCTGGAATTTTAACCTAAAGCCTTGAACTGCAATTGTGATTGCAAACTGGAATTGTGACCTCAAGCCTTGAACTTCAATTGTGATACCAAACTGGAATTGTGACATCAGACTGGAATTGTGATTCCTAAATGGAATTGGGATACCGAAATGGAATTGTGATTCCGTACTGCAATTGTGATTCCAAACTGGAAATATGATTCTGAACTGGAATTGTGATTCCAAACTGAAATTGCCTTTCCAAACCGGAATAGTGTCCTCAGACTTGAATTGTGACCTCAAGCGTTGAACAGCAATTTTGATTCCAAACAGCAATTGTGACCTCAGACTGGAATTGGCACCTCGAGCCTGGAACTGCAATTGTGATTCCAAACAGGAATTGTGACCTCAGACTGGAATTGTGACCTCGAGCCTTGAACTACAATTGTGATTCTAAACCGGAATTGTGACCTCAGACTGGAATTGTGACCTCGAGCCTTGAACTGAAGTTGTGATTCCAAACAGGAATTGCAGTCTCAGACTCGAACTGTGACCTCGCGCCTGGAACTGCAATTGTGATTCCAAACCGCAACTGGGGCCTCAGACTGGAATTGTGATCTCAAGCCTCGAACTGCAATTGTGATTACAAACCGGAATTGCGGCCTCAGACTGGAACTGTGACCTCAAGTCTTCAGCTGCAGTTGTGCTTCCAAACTGGAATTTTGACCTCAGACTGGATTTGTGACCTCGAGCCTTGAACTGCAGTTGTGATGCAAACTGGACTTGTGACCACAAGCCTTGGACTGCAATTGTGATTCCAAACGAGAATTGTGACCTCAAGCCTTGAACTGGAATTGTGATTCCAAACCGGAATTATGACCTGAAAAATTGAACTGCAATTGTGATTCCAAAATGGAGTTGTTACCTCAGATTGGAATTGTGACCTCAAGCCTTGAACTGCAATTGTAATTCCAAACCGGAATTGTGACCACAAGCCTTGAACTACAATTGTGATTCCAAACTGGAATTGTGGCCTCGGACTGGAATTGTGACCTGGAGTCTTGAGTTGCAGTTGTGGTTCCAAACCAGAATTTGCTCCTCAGACTGGATTCGTGACCTCGAGCCATGAACGGAAATTGTGACTCCAAACCAGATTTGGGACGTCAAACTGGAATTGTGACCTCGAACCTTGAACTGTAGTTGTGATTCCAAACCAGAATTAGGGCCTCAGACTGGAATTGTGACCTCAAGACTTGAGCTGCAGTTGGAATTCCAAGCCGGAATTTTGTCCTCAGACTGGAATTTTGACCTCGAGCCTTGAACTGCGGTTGGGATTCCAAACTAAATATTGTCCTCAGACTGGAATTGTGACACCGGACTGTTGGTGGCCTAATAGGAGCCTTAGCTCTGCAGCCTGTCTTCAGAAAACTACCCTAAATATACTAAAGGTCTGTTCAAGGTCACCATGTGCTTGGCGTGACTACAGGAGAAAAACAAGATCATAAATTTTAATGCTGAGATAAGCAAGAACAAAGGAAAAGACATCTGGGAATGCAAGATCCTGTTTAGTCGACATACCATGTCCACATCAAAGAGAATCTTACGCAATAACTAAACTTTAGAGAGATAGATCTTAGATAAACCAATAGAATTACTACTAGCATATATAAGTCTTTTGTGTAACCAATCATACTGCTTTTAAGAAACTATAAACAATAGCTGGAAACGTATAAAAATCACCTTTTTGTTAGAATAAAGATTCTGCTCTTTGCATTCACATTGAGTGTTTGGAAATCCAGATGGCAGCAAGAATCTTGTAGACTACTCCCGCTGTTCATTTAAATTCTGGAGAAGTCACGTGAGGTATCACATTCTCTTGAAAGAAGTGTCTATCATCTCGGACATTCTAGTATGGGCTATTAATATTGTCATGAGTTTCTGGCTAGACTTTTTAGTATGCAAATTCAAATTCAAATTATCTGAAATGATAGAACTTCAAGAATTTTTTTTCCCAGAATCGAAGTATGATGGAGTTCCATAGGGAGAATCTTAATCTTAGATATTCTATTCCATCTCACATCATGGCTGGGGGCAGGGAGAAGGGAGTATCTTTGGGGGACAATGGGTTCCAGTGTAGTCAGTAAGCTGGGCAGAGGAGCCATCAGGTATTGTCTGTTGTTGGGGGGGGGGATTCGTGTGAACTCTTCCTTTCTTGTACCCTGCCACCAGTATTGTTGCTAAAATTGTTTGTTTTCTCATCCAAGTGACAAAATCAGCACACTTAATGAGGGATGAAGAGGGAGCAGCGACCTCAGAACAGGAGGAAGAAGAAGCAGAGCCTGCTGTCCTCCAGAAGAAAAAAACACTACCAGCCAACTTTGCATCATCTGTGAACTTCCTGGGCGTGTACTCTATCCCCTTGTCCAGATCACTGAGCAAGATATTAAACAGGACTGGGCCCAAGACTGAGCCTTGGGGACCAGCTGGATGAACTCTATTTCCCACCACTCGGTGGGCCTGGCCATCACCCAGTTTGTCACCCAGCAAACAGCCCACCCATGCAAACCATAAGCAGACAGTTTCTTCAGGAGAATGATGTGAGACTCATTGCAAAAAGGATCAGGGAGATGCCTAGGAAGAGTCTCAGGTGAATCCAGGAGACTATAGTGGAGGACTATTCAGTTTTCCAATCAATTTGCTTAAAAAAACTCTACAAAACCGTAATAAAAAAACAAACAAAAAAAGCAGACCAAACAAACACACAGAACCCCCCAACCAATAATCCCCAAAGAGACAAAAAAAGCCCCCAAAAAAGCCCACCAAAAAACCCACCCAAAACCGGGAAAAAAAAAACCCCAAACCCAACACAAAAAATCAGGGTGAAGGTTTTTAGTAACTTTAAAAATAACAAAACAAAACAAAACAAAAAAAACCCCCCAGAAAGTCACATTTCTAAAGGTGCTGTCCCAGCCTCTTCTCTCAGCAGGGAGGACATCCTGAAGTGGAGCCAGTTGGTAGAAAGCGGGACGGGGCAGCACCTGGGCCATTGTCACAGGACGGCCCTGTGGCTGCCCCATTGCCAAAACCTGGACACATAAATCAAACACAGGTATGCACATGTGCTTAGACACAGCAAAAATGTATTTGTCTGAAAAGAATACAGGTCCATTTCTATCACTGGAAAGAGCATAATGCCTCGTCTCAGCTTTCTTTTCAGTCATTACAAATGTTTCGAAAATAAAGGAGTGCAGAAAATGGAAATATCCAAGATCAACAGGAGGACCAGTAACAAAGATTCCATTTTTGAAACTGCATTGGGAATCCTCTGCAGAAATTGACTCAGAGCTCTAAGATTTACAAAAAAGACCAAGAGGACTGGAGTCAATACAACACAGTGTCTGGAGACTTCAGCTGGTTGCCTTGATTTCTCAAATATGATGGAGGAAGCACCTTAGCAACTACAGCTGCCAGTTCTCTCAGGGCCCTGACATGCCTCTGGGTGGGTGCCATGGTCTTGCATGCTCAGGTTCCTCAAGTGGTCTGAAAGCTGACCTGCTACTATGGGTTAGAATCAAGTCCACCAGTCCAATAATCTGAGAGATGTGGAAATAGTGACTGGCAGTAAAAATTGAGACCAACACTTGTTGAGTACCTCAGCCTTCTCCTTGTCTGTTGTCACTAGTCCTGTCTGGCTTATGGGGGTGGGGGGGGAATAGGGGAGGTGTGATAGCTTTCTTTTCATCTTCCTTTTCCCACTGAAATACCCGTAGGTGCCTTTATTATTCTTAGTTTTGGCATGCTTTTCCAAATTCAGCTTCAACTGAGCCTTAGCTATACTGATCCCATCCTCACACACTCATGTGTTACCACTGTATTTTTCCCATGATTTGTCTCGCTGTGTATCGTCTGCATATTACCTACTTGCATCACATCTATTAATTTTCAATAACCTTCTGGCTTTAACTTGTTTTCAAAAAAAACCTTTTTGAACCTTTCCACCTCAGAAATTCACCTGGGAAACCCCAAATCCCCAAAATTCACCCCGAAGTCCCCCCTGGGATGCTCAGCACTCACCTGGCAACTCCCAAAAGTCCACAAATTCACCCCAAAATTCACGGGGGACCCCCAAATCCCAGGGCTTCACCCCAAAATCCCACCTGCAACCCCCAAAACCCCTCAAATCACCCCCAAGACCCAGTCCCCCCAACACCTCCCAAATTCACTCCAAAATGTCTCCAATCCCCCTCAAAACCCTCCCAGATACCCCCAAATCCACCAAATTCACTCCCAGACCCATCTGGGACTCCCAAAAATCACCAAAATTCCCCGGAAAATCCACCTGCATCCCCCCAAATTCATCCCAAAATTCTCCCACGACTTCCAAATGCTCACCTGGATACCCCAAAATCGACAGAATTCACCCCAAAATACGCCTGGCATTCCCAAAACTCACCTGAGAACCCTAAAATTCACACGTATACCCTAAAATTCACCAAATTCACCCCAAAATTCCCCTGAGATCCCTAGAATTCCACAAATTCCCACTAAAATTCAACTGGGACTCCCTACATTCCACAAATTCACCCCAAACCTCGCTACCCGGGATCCCCTAAAATTCCACAAATTCTCCCCCAATATCAACCTGGGACCCCTCAAAACTCACCTGGATCTCCCCAAATCCCCGCCCCGCCCCCCTCACCCCAATTCACCTGGGCACTCCCAAATCCCCAGAATTCAACCCAAAATTCACCTGGCACCCCAAAAACCTCCAAATTCGCTCCAAAATGATTGGCAACTTTACACACTCCATTTTCCCACAAAAGGATCTAGAGCCCTGTGCGCTTCGTATACAAACTAAATGCAAAAAACCTTTCTATTCATTCTCAGCAAAAAGACTTCTTATTCCTCCTTCTTTTGGACAAAACTGCCTTCACTTTCAAACTTATTCTCTTGCTCACTTACCTGCATAATGCTTAGTCCCTGTTCTGCATGCTCATTTTCTTCACTTTTACAAGGAATCCTCTCCTCATCTTCTTCTTCCTCTGCTTCTTCCATTTCCTGTGCCAAGATCACCTGTTTCTCTGTTAGATTTCTTTCTCCAGCTGATTTTTTGACAACTGTCCCTATCTTCTGGCACCGCTCGCTCGAGAGAGGCGATTGTCCCGCTCTGCTCTGGGCTGGGACTGCGCTCTCTTCAAGCCCTGGGGGCAATTTTGGATGCCACAGCGTCAGAAAGACCTCAGGCTATTGGAGAAATGTCCAAAGGAGGGACACAGGGATAGCGAAGAGGCTGGAGGGAAAGCCATACAAAGAGTGGCTCAGGGCATTTGGTTCAGCTGCAGAGAGGACACTGAGCTCACACCTCACTTGGGACCTCTCAGCTCCTCCCAAGAGCAGCACAGGGACAGCTTTGCTCTCTGCTCTCTGCGACCAGGGACAGGAGCCAAGGGAATGCCAGGAGCTGTGTCAGGGGACGATTAGGCTGGCTATCAGGGAAAGGTTTTTTTCCTCAGAGGCTGGTCGGGTACTGAATAGGTTCTCCAGGCAATGGGCACAGCCCCAAGGCTGCCAGAGATCCAGAAGCGTTTGGCCAATGCTCTCAGGGATGCAGAGGGTGGGACTGTTGGAGTGTCTGTGCAGGGCCAGGAGTTGGACTTTGACGATCCCTAGGGGTCCCTTCCGACTCAGGAAACTCTTACCATTTTCCCCTCTTTCCTCTCCTTGCACAATGCTCTCAGCTTACTCCATGCTCCGCATGGAGCATGCTCCACTTCTGAAACCTCCGCTACTTCTTTCCAGTTCAAGCACAGTTCTACTGGTTACAATCCAAAGATAGACAGATTGAAAAACAACCAAAAAGAAACACCTGTTTGGAATGTCGTGGTCTTATCTGCATCTTGAACTATGAAGTCGATTGTGCCTTGCAAGTTCTAAAAGCAAAACAACAACAACAAAAAACACCCACCACACCGTTTTAACATAGGGATTTGCCTTCTTCTAAGAAATCCATATCCCTTCTCAAAATGGATCTATTTCAGGAAGAGATCATCTTGAATAGATCACTTACTATCTAAAGAACCTGGAACACTCAAATCCGTAATGATAAGCCTGTTACCTTGTCGTTTTCTGTTCCAAAGGCAAATGCATTTGCTCAAGTGCCGTTTGTAACAAGGACAGAGCTCAAAGTGTGGCTCTGAGAAATGTTTTGGTTTCCCTCTCCTATCTCCATCAAAAGCACTTTCTTCAATGGCTGAAACAATACTTGATACAGTCTGAATTTTAAAGGTCATGAAAATTTTCTCCAAAGTGAAAAATTAATATAGCAGTCAGGTTTGAAACCAACGGGAATTTTTGTTTTACCTGTTTGAAGATTCCCTTCACACTAAAATGCTGGCTGATGGATACCTAGAAGAAATCAATTCCCACAAAATGCTTCTGGGTAAGCCATTACGTCATCCATTACAATTTGCTTCAGTGTCCCGGTCCTGTCCAATTGAAGGTCCCTGTTTAAGAGACTCAAGTGCGGAGAGAAATAAAATTAAATATGACTACAGTGCCTTTAAATCTAAATCGAACTTCCTGATCAATCTCATAAAACCTTTAGGCTAAATGTTGCCATTGATCTGTTTCTACTGAACACAATCACGTCCTGGCTTGTTAGAGATTAGTTTGTTACAAAGAAAGAAACGCAGAGAAGTTAAAATATTTCCAAAGAAGCATTTGACATCCTTCCTTTTGGATGGGGAACCACACCAACACTGCTTACATAAGAGATCAAATGACTGTCTTCCATGTTAGTTCTGCACTGTGCTCAGCGGAGCCTTTCTGGTTTATTTGCCTTTGACTTGGACATAAAGCTGAGTCTTGATTCAAGAAAAATCAATATTCACACTTGTTTTCATTTACACGGACATTGGCTTGGTCTCCTAAACAAAGAGAATGATGGGGAATTTTTGTACCAGTTCAGATAGGTAACATTCTCTTTCCGCAACCTGGCATTGTATTTTCACTTGGTCTGTTACCTCTGGCTTTGTTTTAACGGCTCAAATTATTAGGAAGAGTATCAAACCTCCAGCTCTAACCACAGTCCCACTGCGAGGTGTGTGAAGGTATGTGCATCTGCCCCTCAGGTCCATACTGCTCTTCTAATGTGCCTCTGATCGAGCAGGTAGGAAAGACCTCCTGGGTGTGTGAACAGTGCTGCTTCCTCTACGGCTTCAGAGCTGCTGCTAAGATCTTCAGGAAGGAGAGCGGTATTGTACCCATTTTTAGATGGTTTTTAAAGTTGCCGGTGCTTGGCTGTCTTAAACGTCTGAGTTCCTAGAACTTTGAATGAGATCAAATCTATGAGTGAAGAGATGATGGTGCAGACCAACTTCTGATTCCGGTGATCCAAGAATCTGCACTACTACTTTTACCTTCTGAATAAGGCATGGATGTGATGGTATGCACAGTAATACTGATGTGCTATGGTTTTTGAATGATAGCAGTCTTCCTTTGTCCCATTCCTAAACCGTGGGCATTATTTGCCTTAACCTTGTTCAGTAGGGACATTATTCTATATTCTTACATGAAGTGAAAAGCACTCTTTTTCCATACCTTCACACAACAGCATTAAAACAAGGCCTAAGTAGTACAACCAATGTTCAAAGATGCTCTACCTTTTAAGTTTACAAAACATACCAAATTCATACCTTGTTCTAAGTTGATCTCAAGAAGAAAGGGTGTTCTCCAAATACTCCTTCAGCTCTTCCTCACAGCTCACCGTTTGCCTTTTTTCTAAGATTGTATCCAGATCACTTTCATCATCTAAGGCCACATAAAAAAGCTAGTAAAAATGGTTTCGTAGATACTAAAATCTCCCCAGCTCTTTAGGATTCAAGGAAGTTAATTATGCACATATCTTCTACACCCAGAAGAGAAAGCTACCTCAGCAAAACTCATCGCCTATGAAAATCTTCCTAGATAATGAACACCTCTGACACTGCCACCCCAAGTTGGTGTTCTGAAACAATGAGAACCTCACATCCAATCAGACTCTAGACCTGCACAAGATCTCGTCATAGCAACTTGCAGCCACTTTCTACAGAAAGCAGCAGTGATCTCTATCGCTGTTGCCATACCAACAATAAGACAGGACTGTCCATTCAGCGTGAATCAAGCAGTTAGCAAAAATGCACCTGACAGAATGAAACTGAAGAGGAGAAATTCCCATCTAAAAGTCAAAGATTACATTTTTAATTTTATAGCAGGTATTTTGAATTTCAGAGGGCTCTTTGCATTAAGAAGTCCTGTCTTTATAGCACACCCTTGTTTTTATGTTTCTACCTGGATTATGGCCATTTAGCCGTCTCCTTCAAATCACTCCAAAGAAAAACATTCAAGTGAACAAGTTCTTTCTAAACTGCTGGAAGGTGAAATGAATGAGTAAGAGGATATGTAACATGATAAAAGGCTGCCTGGAATTTTACGACTGGTATCCAACATGGCGTCTTCTATCTGGAGAGTAAAAAAAAATCAGTCTCCAAGTAAACTGGTAAGAATGCGGATTCTCAAAACTTCTGTTTATTCTGGCACCATAAAGCACCAAATCACATTCTATCATTTATCCCTTTAGAAACAACTGCCCGACTTTTTTTATGTATAGAAAAGATTGGAAGACATTTGGGAGATCATTTCCAGCTCTTCCTGAAGTTTGATCTTAAGCAGACTGGGCCATACGTCATTCATCGCTATCCTATGTATTTCAGATAGAAATGATCATAAAAATACAATCTATTTCTATTACAAATAATAAACACAAGAATTATGAACACTTCCACATGAAACTCTTCCACACCAAACTGTTTCTCTGGAGTGTTTTGTCACACTATGGACCTCTTTCTAAGGTGACATCAATAGCCTACCACGCAGAAGGCATTGCAGGTGGGAGCACAGGAAGAACAGACTCATCCCAAGGAGTGATGAAGATATATGTCATCAAATAAAAGAAACGTACATCCATGTGCTCCACTTCTTCTTCAAACCTACATTTTCGTTTCTCAGTCATCTGAAGCATGTTGGAGTGCACAACTTCAGCATCTTCTGCTGTGCAAATGTTCACATCCAACAGGGTCATCTGAAGGAAAAGAAGAACAAATTATTGACATGCACAGAAGAAATACTGTGTGGCTTTCAGAGAGCCTGGCTAAACGTAGTGTTTCTTTTCTTGTGATGGACAGAGATAGATTCAGCCTCCTACATGCCATATTAGATTACTAAACAATACCATCTGGCTGGACACAAAGGGAGAAATTGAGGCAGAGGTGGAATTTCTTTCCCAAGATAAGACAGATTTAGCACAAGGGCTGAGGCTCCTTGCATCTTCCACATTCATGTAGGACAGCACTCCCTTCATTACTGGCATTTGTTACGGCTTTTTCCACATTTCAAGCACAAATACCAACTACTACTGTGAAACCAAACGGATGGCTTACTTTTTGAACAGAGTAAGGCGGAGGTTAAAAAGGAATTCCACTTGTTATCTCAGTGTCTGGTGCATCCTCAGACACACTTTACTCTAATGACACATTGGACCACGGCTATCACAGCCAAAAGCTGTGGCACTCAACTTGCACATCTGCCCTTTCTCCTGACATTTGCCCTCGACCAGCTCATACTGGATGCTCATTTTCTCTACGCACTCCACATTAGGGCTGTCTGAATGATACAGAACAGACCACAGTCAAAATTCTCATCTTTCACAGTGCAGTGTGACATGGAAACATGACAGAGGCCATGTGCTGAATCTCAGCACACGGAACAGATGCCAGCAGTGCCTACAGACACCAGACATTACCAGCCAAAGAAATCAAGACATTTTCATACACAGCTGTTTATCATTATGCTTCAAAGTAGCAAGGTACTTAACAATCGCTACCACCTTCTTTGCTACCATACAGGCTACAAACATCCCAACTGGATGTGCTCTGGAGCAAGAGAAGGCAGACACAGAGCGGGAAGGCATGCTGCAAGGACACAGAGAAAGGAAGTATCTCCAATACTTCCCCTCTTCTTCTCATACTTCCCCTCTTCTTCTCCAAGAGTTAAAAAGGAGTATTTTTGTATGATTGAGAAGGGATCCACGTCAAAATTAACTTTTGATTTCCCCCAGATTCATTCTAACCGAGCCAGTTCCTGCTAGATCTCCCCATGCACAGGTGTTTGTACTGGCCAAAGGAAAGCCATGACACAGGCAGCTTCTTTGGCTCTTACTGCCACCTCCAAGCAACTGAGAAGGTATGTGGCAACACACGGAACAAAGAATAGAGCAAACATGCACTCTCAAAGCAACCGTCTGCCTCATCGTTGCCCAGGAGAAAAGAAAATATTGCTTGAATTCCAGACTGTTCTTAGGATTTCCCGACCTACCTAGACTTTTGTTTCAATTCTCCAGAGTTCTGCACCATTCGTTTCCATCAGATTTGGCACGTGTTGGAGGCAACAGGGTGCTATCAAAGCAGGAAACAAGAGTCAGGTATCCTAAAATACAAACCAGTCAGTACTTCAAATATAAAATTATGAATCCGAATATCCATACTGCTGGGCTTTCTTTTATTTACAGCCATCTTGGCAATGAAAATAAACCTGAGATTGTTGTTGTTCAAGGCCAACTGTTTACTGCCCGATAAGGAACTAACTGTCATCTACCTGGTTCCTACATCCACCGTAAAAAACCTCCCTGTAAAGATCGTAATGCATTGCACCCACACCAATGTGTCTTGTGTTCAGGATGGATATTCAAACGTAGCAACGTTAGATTTCTATCCAGACTCCTCTCTTCATTTATTCCCCAAATAAAATCCCACGCCATGGAGAAAAAAATGCCTTGACAAAAACACCAAGTTCTAGCTCTCCACCCCTCTTTGCCCATTTCTGCTATGTTTCGAGATTTACTTCTGCATTCCTCCATTTTTAGAGCCTGATCGCCACCTATTAAGTGTAGCTGGGGCACTGAAAATCAAGAATGCATTTTTTCCATTCAAAAGAGCTGTACAGAAATAGATGTAGACACTGCCTTACTGCTGCATTTAGCAATCACACATTGACAGGAAGCAAAGTGCATTTTGTAGCCAAGTCCTTCATTAACTCCAGCAACAATTGTTTTCCTTTATGCTATACCCTCTTTTGCCATACCCGATATATTGCAAAACCTTCAGTCTCTCTTCACTGAGTACCATCTGCTCCTTTGTCAACTTTTCCATTTCCATATTCACAGTTGGGGGATTCTGTATTTCTTCACTTGCCATAAATTCTCTGCAGGATGGAAAGTAGATATGTAGAATGGAATCACATGATATATGTGATATCATACGTGGTATCACGTAGAAAGAAAAAATGATCAAGTATTACTTTGATAGAAACCAAAAGTGAACACTAGCCTCTTGGTGTTGCTCATTGTCCAAAAGAACACTGCCAAATTTCTGACCTGAAACTCTGAACTCCACACTACTTTTGCATGAGCTTCCAGTCCCTTGCCATTTCAGTTGATGCCATTTTTCTTTCTCAAGCTCTGATTTCATTCGATTCAAGAGTAGGTTGGCAGTTGCCCTCTCATTATCCAGCAGTGCTCTGTTTATATTCTGTGTATTAAAAAACAAAACCAGAAGTAGAAGCAGCATACAACATGCAAAAACAAACCAAAAATTGTCTCTTCTACAGAAAATGAGGGGAGAAAAGAACACAAATGATAACCAATACCCTGCCAAGTAGAAATTTCTTCTATATTTCAGTGACTGATAGGCAGAAAAAATGAATTTCATCTGGGGAAAGAAAGACATTCTAGGAATATTCAGACTGCTATCTTGCCCCAGGTAAAACATTTACCATGGCCTTAGCGTTAATGAGCTTGTGAACATCAGCTGCCAAGAGGAAGGACATTTCCTCCAGTTTCACACAATACTTGGTCAGTACATCTGCTATCTGTGCAATCAAACAATACAGAAAAGCAACAACAATGAAAAGTAGAACTCAAATATCAATTTCCCAAGTTAAAATCTACATGAACAAGACAATTTTTCCATTCAAGTGAATTCGATTTAATTAATTCATTAACTACATAAGTAGCATTCTCACGTTCAAGAACAGAATTCAAAGAATCAACGTTGCTTCTTCTGAGACATTGAAGCCTGAGTAGATCCCAACTTCAAATCTAGTAGGACGCCATGAAAGCAATACCTGCTACATTTAGTACATATAAACTACAAAGAACATCTAGAACAGCTCTAAAAGATGAGCAAACCCATGAACTTTGAAGGAGACGCTAGCAAGAAATGTGGAAATAGGCTTTATCTGCCCAGTGCTTTTCCCAAAAGCACGGGCACTCCTTGGCGTCAGTGAGAGTCTCTGTCTCATTACTCAGCAGCTGGCTTAGGGTAAAAAAGGATGCATGCAATCACTTCATTCCTGTTCATGACATAAACTTACTGCATCATCATGGAAGCCATTTACTTGGAAATATAGCCTAAAAAATAGGTGTCAGACTGGGTACATATCTAGATTGCTATGAGCAAAACCAATTTCTTTTTAACAGGAAAGCCATACAATATGCCTGCCATGGCAAATATTAGTCTACTAGCCCTGCACTTCAACGGGTAGTAAGCAGTTCATGACACCAAGTTTACGTTTGGCAAGGAGACAGTCTATTTATTACAAGCCCCTAGTTCTAGAACCAAGAATTCAGGAGTTGCTCATTCCCAATGAAAATCTGTCCATTTCATACCTTTGGGGTTTTATGCTTCTGTTCTTTACCTGTCTTGAGTGTGGCTTTCTTGTGAAGTCACTGATGGGTGTTTTTCCAACACATTTCTGCTGATTACACGGTAATTGCATGGCATCAGCAGACATCTCTGAATGTCTCTTGAAAGTATGCTTTTTACTCTTCCTAGAGGACCTTGTCTTCTTCTTTCCTTCACCCAAAAGGTGGGCTAAGTGAGCCTTCAAAGAACCATCATCTCAACAATTAGAATTCTTTCAAACCTACTGAATGGAGAACAGCGACAAAAAAATTTTTAAAAGACTAGTACGTGAAAGACAGCAGAAGAGAAAGGTAAAATAATGAATCCTACATGCCACGTGCATAACTCTCTTCATTCAAGGCTATTTTCAAAATGAGAAAAAAAAAAAAAGATCATCTTTTCCTCAGAGAGGAAAAGTGGAGTAACTGGATTGTGTTGCCTTGCCTACAGTTACCAGAAAAGTCAACAGCAGAGTTGAAAACTCCTGAAGCTGGCTAACTACGCCTCTAAATGTTTTACTACTGTGTTATGATTCTGTCTTCAGTTAATAGAACCCGATATACAACAAAGAGATGGGAGCACATGGAGATGCATTGGAGAGCCTACGCTGGAGGTAACACATTCATTTTTTACTCAAACAAATCCAAATTAGAAATGTTGAAAATGACCTGGGGCCATTTCAACAGCCAGGAAACTAACACAACCAACCTTTGGCTTTTATTCAATCCTTTGCTTGTTTTACCTGGACCTTGAAGATCTGTCTGCAGCCTTCCTCTCTGCAAATATATCACACTCGTCCTATTAAGAACCCATGGCTCATCACAGCTGCTTCGCCACGCCTGCTTCCAGAAGAACTGGCAACTACAAGCTGGGAGCCAAGAGATACAACACTTCACTTGGAAAAGGGCCTTCCATGAATCCTAGAATCCCAGAATGGTTTGGACTGGAAGCGACCTTAGAGACAGATTCTCTTCTTCCCACATCCTGACATGGGCAGGGACACTTTTCCACTAGTCCAGGTTGCTCCATGTCCACTCCAGCCTGGCCCTGGACTCTTCCTGCCATGGGGCTCCTACACAGCCTCTTTGAGCAACATGTGCCAGGCCTCAGCACCCACACAAGGAAGAATTCCTTTCCAATATCCCATCTACCCCAGCCCTCTGGCAGTTTGAAGCTATTCCCCCTTGTCCTGCGAGTCCAGAACCTTTTCCAAAGTCCCTCCCCAGCTATCTTGGAGCCCCAGCAGGCACTGCAAGGGGCTCGAAGGTCTCCCTGGAGCCTTCTGTTCTCCAGATTGGACACCCTCAGCTCTCCCAGACTGTCCTAGAGCAAAGAAGCTCCACCTTTCAAAGCACCTTAGAAGCCTCCTACCGGCCAAACTCGATGGCAACGCTGGCCTTCCGGGCCCTACGGATATCGCTTCCGGTGTCGTTCGGGGTCAATCCCGGCTCTCTCCCCGCCCCCCATGGGGCCCTCAGGCGATGCCGCTCCGACGCAGCTCCTGCCGCTGACAGACCAGCGGGGGGGCGGGGGGCCAGCCCAGCCTCATCCACAATCCACACTGTCCTCGGCGGCTGCTGCGGGCTCATGGCGGCCCACACACCCGGAAGCAGAGCTCCGAACACAGAGGATCATAGCCCCACATTTGTGTTCGTCTCTGCACAAGGCAGGGCAGACTTGCCATGCCCGGACTTTTCAGTTCAGCACGAAAATGAGAATAAACCTGTGCCATGGGAGAGGAAACCTCTAAAGACTCCCTCATACGTGGTCGCTCAACTTAATGCCTAGGCACTTGCCATTCCTAAGGCTACACTAAAGCCCTTTTTACCTTGCGGGTAAGAAATGCCATTGTTCTGGTGTGCAGCTAAAGGCGCAGCACAGGCAGGCCAGGGCAAAAGCTGGGGCAGTGCCCGTCTTCACTTCTTCACTGTGCTGTACTCCATGCAGCTAGAGCGAAGCAAGAAGGACGCGAGGAAGAAGAAGGAGTTCTTAAAGTAGCCCCCTGTCAGCAGCCCTGAAAGGCCACATAACACACGGCGTCTAGCTGCCCTCCGTTCTACATACTCGCGGCTCCCTTTGCCGACTCGCAAAAGTTGCTACCAGAGCAGAGGTGGCCAGATTGAAGAGGCAGTGTCTAGGTTCACCTTCTTCTTACTGCACGTAAGCCACGTCCAGCTCCTCGCTGCACTCTGGATTTCCCTTCTCCGCGGCACTTAGCGTGGTGCTGTGTGTGTGCAACTCGGCGCCTAGAAGTGACCGCCAATGCTTTCAGAGCGGGCTGCAAGGGAACCAAGGAGCAGCACAAGCAGCAGTGCTTCAGCTTGCTCCTTCCAACTGCTAAGGGCACTTGGGAAGGCAAGCGAGAGTCAACCACCTTCCTCTCCTAGTAGCCTCTAACGTGGTGCACACAAGCACGGCACATAGCCGCTTCGTTCACCTCCCTCGCCCACGCCTTCCTCCGCTTTCACTTGCCGGCGGCCAGAAGCCGCTGCAGGGGCGCCACATACCCAGCAGTGTGCGGGCAGCCAAGAGCTCGAGAACGCTTCTTCTGCCCAAGCCAGCCTAGGGCGTGCACCTTTGTTCTCAGAGCTCCGTGTAACAGTCTGCCTCTCTCGCAGTTCGAATGGAAAACGAAAGCTTTTCGCCTACGCCCTTCACAGAGATCCGTTGCCAGGACGAGAATGTCTTGTGGCCGGGGCTCGCCCCCGCCGCCAGGAAGCTGCTCTTAGCACCGCGTTGCAGGGACACGTCTCGCTTCTTGACTTCGTGCTTAGCGCTCTCCGAATTCGCCGCTAGCTCCGCGGTCCTTCTCAGCTGCAAGTAGCAGCGCTCGCAGTACATAGAGCTTCGCAAGGACCGAAGACCCGGAGGGACATATCGCACACGACAATGTGCCAGGACAGGGACGTTCTACACTGAGTGGAGACAGAGACAGACCGAGAATTCTACACTGCCCCTTCTCGTCGGCCATCTTGTGCTCTGCTGCCTCTGCTGTGACGAATCGGTCCTTGAAAGACCAGCGAGAGCGCCTCTCCAGGCACTGAGTGTGAGCTCCCTAGGGACTTTTTCCACCTCCAAAAATACATGGGTAAGTCCTAAAAGTTTTGGTTTGATCAAGAATAGTTACGTCCAAGTATTGCTGTTCTAAACACCCTTGGTTTCAGTCTGAACTTAACTGCTTGTTTCTGTCTTTTTGCCTAGTGGCAATCTAATTCTAAGGTAACTAGATGTGTTGGATATCCATAAATTACATCTCAGATTATGTGGGATAATTGGCTGGGAAGAAAATGGAATTGAGAATTTGGAAAGAATCCAAAGTGAGCTGATGTCACAATCCGAGATTCCCTTGAGTTCCAAATCCTTTCATTTGTGTTTTTGTGGGCTTTTTTGAAGGCGGTGTACAGTTGAAGCCATGATTTAGCTGCGGTGAGACCTGCTCTGCTGTAAAAGCATTATTTTCTCAGTGAGCATGGACAACAGTTAGAGTGTCGTCTTTTAAGATTCCCTGCACTCCACTTATGGTGGCAAAAGCAGTGCCTTGACTGTAATCATAAAAGTGATTACAGCTTCATTGCTTTGACATCATGTAGGATGCTTCCTCCATCTGCTGTGGTCAGCATTAAGTAACAGATTTCTCAGCTTCTAGGAAGAGTCTAGCAAACAATCACCTTGCTCCTTCTCTTGCATTTATTCATCACTGCTATGCTGCTATACAGACAGATAGTCTGTTTATGATTCAACAATTCAATGGGACATCAAGTAAATAGCAAAGCAAAACTAACTACCGAAAGCACTATAAGGGCCAGAGATTAGCTTGGATCAAAACAGGTATTCTCCTAGCATTGTTTACAAACGACTCAGCATGTGAAACAGAAGGCACAATGTAGTTTGTGCCTTGTTTTGGGCATGCCCGGAAGAAGGAAATTCTGATTTCACATATGGGAAAAGAAATGTTGACATTTGAATGAGATTGTTCATACCCCAGAAAAGGTTGCTTTGAAAGGTTGTGGAAGTCCTGTGTGGAAACACGGCTTTACAAGTCCTTTCCACCAGGAGACAACAGCTGCAGAACATCTGGGTGTGCCAGTGTTGAGAGCACCAGCAAAGATCAAAGTGGAGAAGTTGGTGAACAATGGCAGTGGCCTGGGGGAGAGCAAGTGGGGTGCTGGCTGTGGGACCAGGGGAGTCCTGACTGATTTAGGAGGCGTGTGATGGTCTGTGCCAGCAAGCGGAGTAGTGCTGTGGTCTTGGCACACTGCGAATACTGGAATTCAGTGGGGTCACTGGGCAGGCTGAGTGTGTGAGCTGCTGGAGGGACCCAGGTTGCCCACATGTAAACATCCAGTCTCACTCTTGCCAGCCACAGAAAGGAGCAGGATGTGGCTGCTGGCGATGCCTGTCATGTATATGTAGTGTATATGCGTGCTATCCCAGCCTGCTGGGAACACTTCTTCTTTGGGACTGCTTGGGCTGAGGGAGAGAAAGCAGTGGTAGTTTCTGAGGTTTCGAGTTTGCTCGAGTTTCTCAGGCTGTTTCTGGAGCCACCCAGAGTTCTCTTCCTTGAAGCATTTCAAGTCCTGCTAATTTTCAAAATTCAAACAGACACAGCCCTAAGCTAGTTGATCTGACTTCAGAGCTATTCTTACACTGAGCTGTTGGATGATCTGATCTCCTGAGATGTCTTCCATTTCAGTTTATGACCTGGTTCTTGTGAAAAATAGGATCTTTTAGCCTGGAGAAGAGAGGTTTCTGGAGAGACAGTATTGTGGCCTTTGAATATGTAAAGAGGGTATAAGACCAATGGAGAAAGACTTTTTAGGAAGGTTTGCAGAGAAAGGACAAGGGGACATGCTTTCAAACTGAGACTAGGTTTAGATTGGCTAAAAGGAAAAGCTTTTCTACAATGAAGCTGGTGAGACACTCAAACAGCTGTTCCAGAGAAGTTGTGGATGCCCCATCATTGAGAGTGCTCCTTATCAGTTTGGCTAGTCTTGAGCAATTTGATCTACTGTAAGATCTACCTGGCAAGGAAGTAGGACTAGGTGATCTTTAATCACAGACTGTTGTATGATTCCGTGAAAGACAGAATGCAATAAAGTTCATAATTCAGATTTTGGCGCAGACATATTTATAATTTCTCACTTTATGCATCATTGCAATGACAACTTGTTAGCTTCTGAAATGATTAGCTGAGATTGATTTCCTTCCTTAGTTTCATTTTCCCTGTTATTCCTTCACTCTTGGACCTTTTTTTCACTAGATTTCCTCTTTCAGTAAACTGCCCTTAAGTATCACTTTGCTCCCCACCTGGCTTTTTTTTTTTTTTTTTTTTTCAATGACACCTTTTCACTGGTTCGTTTTGGGCCTTTGCTGCTTGAAGTCCAGCAGCCTCCTTGTCAGAGTATTACGGAGCTTTCTTTACAGCTTCATCACTATGCAAAAAGCCATAAATTACTGTGTTCCATCTCACATACCATCAAGTATCACACTAATATTCCCTCTGCTGAATAGCTGGTTGGCTTACATAGACCAGCCAAAAACCAGGAAATCCAGATGGCAGCAAGAATCTTGTAGACTACTCCCGCTGTTCATTTAAATTCTGGAGAAGTCACGTGAGGTATCACATTCTCTTGAAAGAAGTGTCTATCATCTCGGACATTCTAGAATGGGCTATTAATATTGTCGTGAGTTTCTGGCTAGACTTTTTACTATGCCAATTCAAATTCAAATGATCTGAAATGATAGAACTTCAAGAATTGTTTTTGCCAGAATCGAAGTATGATGGAGTTATATAGGGAGAATCTTAATCTTAGTTATTCTATTCCATCTCACATCATGGCTGGGGGCAGGGAGAAGGGAGTATCTTTGGGGGACAATGGGTTCCGGTGTAGTCAGTAAGCTGGGCAGAGGAGCCATCAGGTATTGTCTGTTGTTGGGGGGGGGATTCATGTGAACTCTTCCTTTCTTGTACCCTGCCACCAGTATTGTTGCTAAAATTGTTTGTTTTCTCATCCAAGTGACAAAATCAGCACACTTAATGAGGGATGAAGAGGGAGCAGCGACCTCAGAACAGGAGGAAGAAGAAGCAGAGCCTGCTGTCCTCCAGAAGAAAAAAAACGCTACCAGCCAACTTTGCATCATCTGTGAACTTCCTGGGCGTGTACTCTATCCCCTTGTCCAGATCACTGAGCAAGATATTAAACAGGACTGGGCCCAAGACTGAGCCTTGGGGACCAGCTGGATGAACTCTATTTCCCACCACTCGGTGGGCCTGGCCATCACCCAGTTTGTCACCCAGCAAACAGCCCACCCATGCAAACCATAAGCAGACAGTTTCTTCAGGAGAATGATGTGAGACTCATTGCAAAAAGGATCAGGGAGATGCCTAGGAAGAGTCTCAGGTGAATCCAGGAGACTATAGTGGAGGACTATTCAGTTTTCCAATCAATTTGCTTAAAAAAACTCTACAAAACCGTAATAAAAAAACAAACAAAAAAAGCAGACCAAACAAACACACAGAACCCCCCAACCAATAATCCCCAAAGAGACAAAAAAAGCCCCCAAAAAAGCCCACCAAAAAACCCACCCAAAACCGGGAAAAAAAAAACCCCAAACCCAACACAAAAAATCAGGGTGAAGGTTTTTAGTAACTTTAAAAATAACAAAACAAAACAAAACAAAAAAAAACCCCCAGAAAGTCACATTTCTAAAGGTGCTGTCCCAGCCTCTTCTCTCAGCAGGGAGGACATCCTGAAGTGGAGCCAGTTGGAAGAAAGCGGGACGGGGCAGCACCTGGGCCATTGTCACAGGACGGCCCTGTGGCTGCCCCATTGCCAAAACCTGGACACATAAATCAAACACAGGTATGCACATGTGCTTAGACACAGCAAAAATGTATTTGTCTGAAAAGAATACAGGTCCATTTCTATCACTGGAAAGAGCATAATGCCTCGTCTCAGCTTTCTTTTCAGTCATTACAAATGTTTCGAAAATAAAGGAGTGCAGAAAATGGAAATATCCAAGATCAACAGGAGGACCAGTAACAAAGATTCCATTTTTGAAACTGCATTGGGAATCCTCTGCAGAAATTGACTCAGAGCTCTAAGATTTACAAAAAAGACCAAGAGGACTGGAGTCAATACAACACAGTGTCTGGAGACTTCAGCTGGTTGCCTTGATTTCTCAAATATGATGGAGGAAGCACCTTAGCAACTACAGCTGCCAGTTCTCTCAGGGCCCTGACATGCCTCTGGGTGGGTGCCATGGTCTTGCATGCTCAGGTTCCTCAAGTGGTCTGAAAGCTGACCTGCTACTATGGGTTAGAATCAAGTCCACCAGTCCAATAATCTGAGAGATGTGGAAATAGTGACTGGCAGTAAAAATTGAGACCAACACTTGTTGAGTACCTCAGCCTTCTCCTTGTCTGTTGTCACTAGTCCTGTCTGGCTTATGGGGGTGGGGGGGGAATAGGGGAGGTGTGATAGCTTTCTTTTCATCTTCCTTTTCCCACTGAAATACCCGTAGGTGCCTTTATTATTCTTAGTTTTGGCATGCTTTTCCAAATTCAGCTTCAACTGAGCCTTAGCTATACTGATCCCATCCTCACACACTCATGTGTTACCACTGTATTTTTCCCATGATTTGTCTCGCTGTGTATCGTCTGCATATTACCTACTTGCATCACATCTATTAATTTTCAATAACCTTCTGGCTTTAACTTGCTTTCAAAAAAAAACCTTTTTGAACCTTTTCACCTCAGAAATTCACCTGGGAAACCCCAAATCCCC
This sequence comes from Sturnus vulgaris, assembly GCF_052056855.1. NCBI lineage: Eukaryota > Metazoa > Chordata > Aves > Passeriformes > Sturnidae > Sturnus > Sturnus vulgaris. The sequence continues at coordinate 441,073 of NW_028276062.1, forward strand.
AGAATTCGACCCAAAATTCACCTGGCACCCCAAATTCACCCTCCAAATTCGCTCCAAAATGATTGGCAACTTTACACACTCCATTTTCCCACAAAAGGATCTAGAGCCCTGTGCGCTTCGTATACAAACTAAATGCAAAAAACCTTTCTATTCATTCTCAGCAAAAAGACGTCCTATTCCTCCTTCTTTTGGACAAAACTGCCTTCACTTTCAAACTTATTCTCTTGCTCGCTTACCTGCATAATGCTTAGTCCCTGTTCTGCATGCTCATTTTCTTCACTTTTACAAGGAATCCTCTCCTCATCTTCTTCTTCCTCTGCTTCAACATGCAAAAACAAACCAAAAATTGTCTCTTCTACAGAAAATGAGGGGAGAAAAGAACACAAATGATAACCAATACCCTGCCAAGTAGAAATTTCTTCTATATTTCAGTGACTGATAGGCAGAAAAAATGAATTTCATCTGGGGAAAGAAAGACATTCTAGGAATATTCAGACTGCTATCTTGCCCCAGGTAAAACATTTACCATGGCCTTAGCGTTAATGAGCTTGTGAACATCAGCTGCCAAGAGGAAGGACATTTCCTCCAGTTTCACACAATACTTGGTCAGTACATCTGCTATCTGTGCAATCAAACAATACAGAAAAGCAACAACAATGAAAAGTAGAACTCAAATATCAATTTCCCAAGTTAAAATCTACATGAACAAGACAATTTTTCCATTCAAGTGAATTCGATTTAATTAATTCATTAACTACATAAGTAGCATTCTCACGTTCAAGAACAGAATTCAAAGAATCAACGTTGCTTCTTCTGAGACATTGAAGCCTGAGTAGATCCCAACTTCAAATCTAGTAGGACGCCATGAAAGCAATACCTGCTACATTTAGTACATGTAAACTACAAAGACATCTAGAACAGCTCTAAAAGATGAGCAAACCCATGAACTTTGAAGGAGACGCTAGCAAGAAATGTGGAAATAGGCTTTATCTGCCCAGTGCTTTTCCCAAAAGCACGGGCACTCCTTGGCGTCAGTGAGAGTCTCTGTCTCATTATTCAGCAGCTGGATTAGGGTAAAAAAGGATGCATGCAATCACTTCATTCCTGTTCATGACATAAACTTACTGCATCATCGTGGAAGCCATTTACTTGGAAATATAGCCTAAAAAATAGGTGTCAGACTGGGTACATATCTAGATTGCTATGAGCAAAACCAATTTCTTTTTAACAGGAAAGCCATACAATATGCCTGCCATGGCAAATATTAGTCTACTAGCCCTGCACTTCAACGGGTAGTAAGCAGTTCATGACACCAAGTTTACGTTTGGCAAGGAGACAGTCTATTTATTACAAGCCCCTAGTTCTAGAACCAAGAATTCAGGAGTTGCTCATTCCCAATGAAAATCTGTCCATTTCATACCTTTGGGGTTTTATGCTTCTGTTCTTTACCTGTCTTCAGTGTGGCTTTCTTGTGAAGTCACTGATGGGTGTTTTTCCAACACATTTCTGCTGATTACACGGTAATTGCATGGCATCAGCAGACATCTCTGAATGTCTCTTGAAAATATGCTTTTTACTCTTCCTAGAGGACCTTGTCTTCTTCTTTCCTTCACCCAAAAGGTGGGCTAAGTGAGCCTTCAAAGAACCATCATCTCAACAATTAGAATTCTTTCAAACCTACTGAATGGAGAACAGCGACAAAAAAATTTTAAAAAGACTAGTACGCGAAAGACAGCAGAAGAGAAGGGTAAAGTAATGAATCATACATGCCACATGCATAACTCTCTTCATTCAAGGCTATTTTCAAAATGAGAAGAAAAAAAAAAAAAAAAGATCATCTTTTCCTCAGAGAGGAAAAGTGGAGTAACTGGATTGTGTTGCCTTGCCTACAGTTACCAGAAAAGTCAACAGCAGAGTTGAAAACTCCTGAAGCTGGCTAACTACGCCTCTAAATGTTTTACTACTGTGTTATGATTCTGTCTTCAGTTAATAGAACCCGATATACAACAAAGAGATGGGAGCACATGGAGATGCATTGGAGAGCCTACGCTGGAGGTAACACATTCATTTTTTACTCAAACAAATCCAAATTAGAAATGTTGAAAATGACCTGGGGCCATTTCAACAGCCAGGAAACTAACACAACCAACCTTTGGCTTTTATTCAATCCTTTGCTTGTTTTACCTGGACCTTGAAGATCTGTCTGCAGCCTTCCTCTCTGCAAATATATCACACTCGTCCTATTAAGAACCCATGGCTCATCACAGCTGCTTCGCCACGCCTGCTTCCAGAAGAACTGGCAACTACAAGCTGGGAGCCAAGAGATACAACACTTCACTTGGAAAAGGGCCTTCCATGAATCCTAGAATCCCAGAATGGTTTGGACTGGAAGCGACCTTAGAGACAGATTCTCTTCTTCCCACATCCTGACATGGGCAGGGACACTTTTCCACTAGTCCAGGTTGCTCCATGTCCACTCCAGCCTGGCCCTGGACTCTTCCTGCCATGGGGCTCCTACACAGCCTCTTTGAGCAACATGTGCCAGGCCTCAGCACCCACACAAGGAAGAATTCCTTTCCAATATCCCATCTACCCCAGCCCTCTGGCAGTTTGAAGCTATTCCCCCTTGTCCTGCGAGTCCAGAACCTTTTCCAAAGTCCCTCCCCAGCTATCTTGGAGCCCCAGCAGGCACTGCAAGGGGCTCGAAGGTCTCCCTGGAGCCTTCTGTTCTCCAGATTGGACACCCTCAGCTCTCCCAGACTGTCCTAGAGCAAAGAAGCTCCACCTTTCAAAGCACCTTAGAAGCCTCCTACCGGCCAAACTCGATGGCAACGCTGGCCTTCCGGGCCCTACGGATATCGCTTCCGGTGTCGTTCGGGGTCAATCCCGGCTCTCTCCCCGCCCCCCATGGGGCCCTCAGGCGATGCCGCTCCGACGCAGCTCCTGCCGCTGACAGACCAGCGGGGGGGCGGGGGGCCAGCCCAGCCTCATCCACAATCCACACTGTCCTCGGCGGCTGCTGCGGGCTCATGGCGGCCCACACACCCGGAAGCAGAGCTCCGAACACAGAGGATCATAGCCCCACATTTGTGTTCGTCTCTGCACAAGGCAGGGCAGACTTGCCATGCCCGGACTTTTCAGTTCAGCACGAAAATGAGAATAAACCTGCGCCATGGGAGAGGAAACCTCTAAAGACTCCCTCATACGTGGTCGCTCAACTTAATGCCTAGGCACTTGCCATTCCTAAGGCTACACTAAAGCCCTTTTTAACTTGCGGGTAAGAAATGCCATTGTTCTGGTGTGCAGCTAAAGGCGCAGCACAGGCAGGCCAGGGCAAAAGCTGGGGCAGTGCCCGTCTTCACTCCTTCACTGTGCTGTACTCCATGCAGCTAAAGCGAAGCAAGAAGGACGCGAGGAAGAAGAAGGCGTTCTTAAAGTAGCCCCCTGTCAGCAGCCCTGAAAGGCCGCATAACACTCGGCGTCTAGCTGCCCTCCGTTCTACATACTCGCCACTCCCTTTGCCGACTTGCAAAAGTTGCTACCAGAGCAGAGGCGGCCAGATTGAAGAGGCAGTGCCTAGGGTCACCTTTTCCTTACTGAACGTAAGCCACGTCCAGCTCCTCACTGCACTCTGGATTTCCCTTCTCCGCGGCACTTAGCGTGGTGCTGTGTGTGCAACTCGGCGCCTAGAAGTGACCGCCAATGCTTTCAGAGCGGGCTGCAAGGGAACCAAGGAGCAGCACAAGCAGCAGTGCTTCAGCTTGCTCCTTCCGACTGCTAAGGGCACTTGGGAAGGCAAGCGAGAGTCAACCACCTTCCTCTCCTAGTAGCCTCTAACGTGGTGCACACAAGCACGGCACTTAGCCGCTTCGTTCACCGCCCTCGCCCACGCCTTGCTCCGCTTTCACTTGCCGGCGGCCAGAAGCCGCTGCAGGGGCGCCAAATACCCAGCAGTGTGCCGGCAGCCAAGAGCTCGAGAACGCTTCTTCTGCCCAAGCCAGCCTAGGGCGTGCACCTTTGTTCTCAGAGCTCCGTGTAACAGTCTGCCTTTCTCGCAGTTCGAATGGAAAACGAAAGCTTTTCGCCTACGCCCTTCACAGAGATCCGTTGCCAGGACGAGAATGTCTTGTGGCCGGGGCTCGCCCCCGCCGCCAGGAAGCTGCTCTTAGCACCGCGTTGCAGGGACACGTCTCGCTTCTTGACTTCGTGCTTAGCGCTCTCCGAATTCGCTGCTAGCTCCTCGGTCCTTCTCAGCTGCAAGTAGCTGCGCTCGCAGTACATAGAGCTTCGCAAGGACCGAAGACCCGGAGGGACATATCGCACACGACAATGTGCCAGGACAGAGACGTGTTCTACATTGTCCCTTCTCGTCATCCAGTTTGTGCCTCTGCTGCTTCTGCTGTTAGGAATCGCTCCTTGAAAGACGAGCGAGAGCGTCTTTCTGGGTGCATTGCACTGAGTGAGTGCTCGCTAGGGACTTTGCACTCGGAGCCAAGGCAACAGGGCGTGCTTGTCCGCAGAACTGAGAGCGCGCTGTTGGGCAGAGCTGAAACTGACTGCTGCAGTTCAGCTCTCTCCGGACGGCAGACGCCGAAGAACGAAGCCGCTTGCGAGCGGCGCAGTGCAGCGAAGAGCACACGAGCAGCCAAAGAGCTCCTTCACAATCGCTTTCACTTCTCAGTGCTCTTGCTGCTTGGAAAAGCAGCACACAGCCGTTGCACGCCAGGGCAAAAGCTGGGGCAGTGCCCGTCCTCACTCCTTCGCTGTGCTGTACTCCATGCAGCTAGAGCGAAGCGAGAAGGACGCGAGGAAGTAGAAGGCCTTCTTAAAGTAGCCTACTGGCAGAGGCCTGAAAGGGCGCATAACACACGGCGTCTCGCTGCCCTCCGTTCTACATACTCGCGGCTCCCTTTGCCGACTTGCAAAAGTTGCTACCAGAGCAGAGGCGGCCAGATTGAAGAGGCAGTGCCTAAGTTCACCTTTTCCTTACTGCACGTAAGCCACGTCCAGCTCCTCGCTGCACTCTGGATTTCCCTTCTCCGCGGCACTTAGCGTGGTGCTGTGTGTGTGCAACTCGGCGCCTAGAAGTGACCGCCAATGCTTTCAGAGCGGGCTGCAAGGGAACCAAGGAGCAGCACAAGCAGCAGTGCTTCAGCTTGCTCCTTCCGACTGCTAAGGGCACTTGGGAAGGCAAGCGAGAGTCAACCACCTTCCTCTCCTAGTAGCCTCTAACGTGGTGAACACAAGCATGGCACATAGCCGCTTCGTTCACCGCCCTCGCCCTCGCCTACGCCTGGCTCCGGTTTCACTTGCCGGCGGCCAGAAGCCGCTGCAGGGGCGCCACATACCCAGCAGTGTGCCGGCAGCCAAGAGTTCGAGAACGCTTCTTCTGCCCAAGCCAGCCTAGGGCGTGCACCTTTGTTCTCAGAGCTCCGTGTAACAGTCTGCCTCTCTCGCAGTTCGAATGGAAAACGAAAGCTTTTCGCCTACGCCCTTCACAGAGATCCGTTGCCAGGACGAGAATGTCTTGTGGCCGGGGCTCGCCCCCGCCGCGAGGAAGCTGCTCTTAGCACCGCGTTGCAGGGACACGTCTCGCTTCTTGACTTCGTGCTTAGCGCTCTCCGAATTCGCTGCTAGCTCCGCGGTACTTATCAGCTGCAAGTAGCTGCGCTCGCAGTACATAGAGCTTCGCAAGGACCGAAGACCCGGAGGGACATATCGCACACGACAATGTGCCAGGACAGAGACGTGTTCTACATTGTCCCTTCTCGTCATCCAGTTTGTGCCTCTGCTGCTTGTGCTGTTAGGAATCGCTCCTTGAAAGACGAGCGAGAGCGTCTTTCTGGGTGCATTGCACTGAGTGAGTGCTCGCTAGGGACTTTGCACTCGGAGCCAAGGCAACAGGGCGTGCTTGTCCGCAGAACTGAGAGCGCGCTGTTGGGCAGAGCTGAAACTGACCGCTGCAGTTCAGCTCTCTCCGGACGGCAGACACCGAAGAACGAAGCCGCTTGCGAGCGGCGCAGTGCAGCGAAGAGCACACGAGCAGCCAAAGAGCTCCTTCACAATCGCTTTCACTTCTCAGTGCTCTTGCTGCTTGGAAAAGCAGCACACAGCCGTTGCACGCCAGGGCAAAAGCTGGGGCAGTGCCCGTCTTCACTCCTTCGCTGTGCTGTACTCCATGCAGCTAGAACGAAGCGAGAAGGACGCGAGGACGAAGAAGGCGTTCTTAAAGTAGCCCCTTGTCAGCAGCCCTGAAAGGGCGCATAACACTCGGCGTCTCGCTGCCCTCCGTTCTACATACTCGCGGCTCCCCCTTGCCGACTTGCAAAAGTTGCTACCAGAGCAGAGGCGGCCAGATTGAAGAGGCAGTGCTTAGGTTCACATTCTCCTTACTGCACGTAAGCCACGTCCAGCTCCTCGCTGCACTCTGGATTTCCCTTCTCCGCAGCACTTAGCGTGGTGCTGTGTGTGTGCAACTCGGCGCCTAGAAGTGACCGCCAATGCTTTCAGAGCGGGCTGCAAGGGAACCAAGGAGCAGCACAAGCAGCAGTGCTTCAGCTTGCTCCTTCCGACTGCTAAGGGCACTTGGGAAGGCAAGCGAGAGTCAACCACCTTCCTCTCCTAGTAGCCTCTAACGTGGTGCACACAAGCACGGCGCTTTTGCCGCTTCGTTCACCGCCCTCGCCCACGCCTTGCTCCGCTTTCACTTGCCGGCGGCCAGAAGCCGCCGCAGGGGCGCCACATACCCAGCAGTGTGCGGGCAGCCAAGAGCTCGAGAACGCTTCTTCTGCCCAAGCCAGCCTAGGGCGTGCACCTTTGTTCTCAGAGCTCCGTGTAACAGTCTGCCTCTCTCGCAGTTCGAATGGAAAACGAAAGCTTTTCGCCTACGCCCTTCACAGAGATCCGTTGCCAGGACGAGAATGTCTTGTGGCCGGGGCTCGCCCCCGCCGCCAGGAAGCTGCTCTTAGCACCGCGTTGCAGGGACACGTCTCGCTTCTTGACTTCGTGCTTAGCGCTCTCCGAATTCGCTGCTAGCTCCGCGGTCCGTCTCAGCTTCAAGTAGCTGCGCTCGCAGTACATAGAGCTTCGCAAGGACCGAAGACCCGGAGGGACGTATCGCACACGACAATGTGCCAGGACAGAGACGTGTTCTACATTGTCCCTTCTCGTCATCCAGTTTGTGCCTCTGCTGCTTGTGCTGTTAGGAATCGCTCCTTGAAAGACGAGCGAGAGCGTCTTTCTGGGTGCATTGCACTGAGTGAGTGCTCGCTAGGGACTTTGCACTCGGAGCCAAGACAACAGGGCGTGCTTGTCCGCAGAACTGAGAGAGCGCTGTTGGGCAGAGATGAAACTGACCGCTGCAGTTCAGCTCTCTCCGGACGGCAGACGCCGAAGAACGAAGCCGCTTGCGAGCGGCGCAGTGCAGCGAAGAGCACACGAGCAGCCAAAGAGCTCCTTCACAATCGCTTTCACTTCTCAGTGCTCTTGCTGCTTGGAAAAGCAGCACACAGCCGTTGCACGCCAGGGCAAAAGCTGGGGCAGTGCCCGTCTTCACTCCTTCGCTGTGCTGTACTCCTTGCAGCTAGAACGAAGCGAGAAGGACGCGAGGACGAAGAAGGCCTTCTTAAAGTAGCCCCTTGTCAGCAGCCCTGAAAGGGCGCATAACACACGGCGTCTCGCTGCCCTCCGTTCTACATACTCGCGGCTCCCCCTTGCCGACTTGCAAAAGTTGCTACCAGAGCAGAGGCGGCCAGATTGAAGAGGCAGTGCCTTGGTTCACCTTTTCCTTACTGAACGTAAGCCACGTCCAGCTCCTCGCTGCACTCTAGATTTCCCTTCTCCGCGGCACTTAGCGTGGTGCTGTGTGTGTGCAACTCGGCGCCTAGAAGTGACCGCCAATGCTTTCAGAGCGGACTGCAAGGGAACCAAGGAGCAGCACAAGCAGCAGTGCTTCAGCTTGCTCCTTCCGACTGCTAAGGGCACTTGGGAAGGCAAGCGAGAGTCGATCACCTTCCTCTCCTAGTAGCCTCTAACGTGGTGCACACAAGCACGGCACATAGCCGCTTCGTTCACCGCCCTCGCCCTCGCCTACGCCTTGCTCCGGTTTCACTTGCCGGCGGCCAGAAGCCGCTGCAGGGGCGCCACATACCCAGCAGTGTGCCGGCAGCCAAGAGTTCGAGAACGCTTCTTCTGCCCAAGCCAGCCTAGGGCGTGCACCTTTGTTCTCAGAGCTCCGTGTAACAGTCTGCCTCTCTCGCAGTTCGAATGGAAAACGAAAGCTTTTCGCCTACGCCCTTCACAGAGATCCGTTGCCAGGACGAGAATGTCTTGTGGCCGGGGCTCGCCCCCGCCTCGAGGAAGCTGCTCTTAGCACCGCGTTGCAGGGACACGTCTCGCTTCTTGACTTCGTGCTTAGCGCTCTCCGAATTCGCTGCTAGCTCCGCGGTACTTATCAGCTGCAAGTAGCTGCGCTCGCAGTACATAGAACTTCGCAAGGACCGAAGACCCGGAGGGACATATCGCACACGACAATGTGCCAGGACAGAGACGTGTTCTACATTGTCCCTTCTCGTCATCCAGTTTGTGCCTCTGCTGCTTCTGCTGTTAGGAATCGCTCCTTGAAAGACGAGCGAGAGCGTCTTTCTGGGTGCATTGCACTGAGTGAGTGCTCGCTAGGGACTTTGCACTCGGAGCCAAGGCAACAGGGCGTGCTTGTCCGCAGAACTGAGAGCGCGCTGTTGGGCAGAGCTGAAACTGACCGCTGCAGTTCAGCTCTCTCCGGACGGCAGACGCCGAAGAACGAAGCCGCTTGCGAGCGGCGCAGTGCAGCGAAGAGCACACGAGCAGCCAAAGAGCTCCTTCACAATCGCTTTCACTTCTCAGTGCTCTTGCTGCTTGGAAAAGCAGCACACAGCCGTTGCACGCCAGGGCAAAAGCTGGGGCAGTGCCCGTCTTCACTCCTTCGCTGTGCTGTACTCCATGCAGCTAGAACGAAGCGAGAAGGACGCGAGGAAGAAGAAGGCCTTCTTAAAGTAGCCCCTTGTCAGCAGCCCTGTAAGGGCGCATAACACACGGCGTCTAGCTGCCCTCCGTTCTACATACTCGCGGCTCCCTTTGCCGACTTGCAAAAGTTGCTACCAGAGCAGAGGCGGCCAGATTGAAGAGGCAGTGCTTAGGTTCACATTCTCCTTACTGCACGTAAGCCACGTCCAGCTCCTCGCTGCACTCTGGATTTCCCTTCTCCGCGGCACTTAGCGTGGTGCTGTGTGTGTGCAACTCGGCGCCTAGAAGTGACCGCCAATGCTTTCAGAGCGGGCTGCAAGGGAACCAAGGAGCAGCACAAGCAGCAGTGCTTCAGCTTGCTCCTTCCGACTGCTAAGGGCACTTGGGAAGGCAAGCGAGAGTCAACCACCTTCCTCTCCTAGTAGCCTCTAACGTGGTGCACACAAGCACGGCGCTTTTGCCGCTTCGTTCACCGCCCTCGCCCACGCCTTGCTCCGCTTTCACTTGCCGGCGGCTAGAAGCCGCTGCAGGGGCGCCACATACCCAGCAGTGTGCGGGCAGCCAAGAGCTCGAGAACGCTTCTTCTGCCCAAGCCAGCCTAGGGCGTGCACCTTTGTTCTCAGAGCTCAGTGTAACAGTCTGCCTCTCTCGCAGTTCGAATGGAAAACGAAAGCTTTTCGCCTACGCCCTTCACAGAGATCCGTTGCCAGGACGAGAATGTCTTGTGGCCGGGGCTCGCCCCCGCCGCCAGGAAGCTGCTCTTAGCACCGCGTTGCAGGGACACGTCTCGCTTCTTGACTTCGTGCTTAGCGCTCTCCGAATTCGCTGCTAGCTCCGCGGTCCGTCTCAGCTGCAAGTAGCTGCGCTCGCAGTACATAGAACTTCGCAAGGACTGAAGACCCGGAGGGACATATCGCACACGACAATGTGCCAGGACAGAGACGTGTTCTACATTGTCCCTTCTCGTCATCCAGTTTGTGCCTCTGCTGCTTGTGCTGTTAGGAATCGCTCCTTGAAAGACGAGCGAGAGCGTCTTTCTGGGTGCATTGCACTGAGTGCTCGCTAGGGACTTTGCACTCGGAGCCAAGGCAACAGGGCGTGCTTGTCCGCAGAACTGAGAGCGCGCTGTTGGGCAGAGCTGAAACTGACCGCTGCAGTTCAGCTCTCTCCGGACGGCAGACGCCGAAGAACGAAGCCGCTTGCGAGCGGCGCAGTGCAGCGAAGAGCACACGAGCAGCCAAAGAGCTCCTTCACAATCGCTTTCACTTCTCAGTGCTCTTGCTGCTTGGAAAAGCAGCACACAGCCGTTGCACGCCAGGGCAAAAGCTGGGGCAGTGCCCGTCTTCACTCCTTCGCTGTGCTGTACTCCTTGCAGCTAAAGCGAAGCCAGGTGGACGCGAGGAAGAAGGACAAGGCGCTCTTAAAGTAGCCCCCTGGCAGCAGCCCTGAAAGGGCGCATAACACTCGGCGTCTCGCTGCCCTCCGTTCTACATACTCGCGGCTCCCTTTGCCGACTTGCAAAAGTTGCTACCAGAGCAGAGGCGGCCAGATTGAAGAGGCAGTGCCTTGGTTCACATTCTCCTTACTGAACGTAAGCCACGTCCAGCTCCTCGCTGCACTCTGGATTTCCCTTCTCCGCGGCACTTCGCGTGGTGCTGTGTGTGTGCAACTCGGCGCCTAGAAGTGACCGCCAATGCTTTCAGAGCGGGCTGCAAGGGAACCAAGGAGCAGCACAAGCAGCAGTGCTTCAGCTTGCTCCTTCCGACTGCTAAGGGCACTTGGGAAGGCAAGCGAGAGTCAACCACCTTCCTCTCCTAGTAGCCTCTAACGTGGTGAACACAAGCACGGCGCTTTTGCCGCTTCGTTCACCGCCCTCGCCCTCGCCTACGCCTGGCTCCGGTTTCACTTGCCGGCGGCCAGAAGCCGCTGCAGGGGCGCCACATACCCACCAGTGTGCCGGCAGCCAAGAGTTCGAGAACGCTTCTTCTGCCCAAGCCCGCCTAGGGCGTGCACCTTTGTTCTCAGAGCTCCGTGTAACAGTCTGCCTCTCTCGCAGTTCGAATGGAAAACGAAAGCTTTTCGCCTACGCCCTTCACAGAGATCCGTTGCCAGGACGAGAATGTCTTGTGGCCGGGGCTCGCCCCCGCCGCCAGGAAGCTGCTCTTAGCACCGCGTTGCAGGGACACGTCTCGCTTCTTGACTTCGTGCTTAGCGCTCTCCGAATTCGCTGCTAGCTCCGCGGTACTTATCAGCTGCAAGTAGCTGCGCTCGCAGTACATAGAACTTCGCAAGGACCGAAGACCCGGAGGGACATATCGCACACGACAATGTGCCAGGACAGAGACGTGTTCTACATTGTCCCTTCTCGTCATCCAGTTTGTGCCTCTGCTGCTTGTGCTGTTAGGAATCGCTCCTTGAAAGACGAGCGAGAGCGTCTTTCTGGGTGCATTGCACTGAGTGAGTGCTCGCTAGGGACTTTGCACTCGGAGCCAAGGCAACAGGGCGTGCTTGTCCGCAGAACTGAGAGCACGCTGTTGGGCAGAGCTGAAACTGACCGCTGCAGTTCAGCTCTCTCCGGACGGCAGACGCCGAAGAACGAAGCCGCTTGCGAGCGGCGCAGTGCAGCGAAGAGCACACGAGCAGCCAAAGAGCTCCTTCACAATCGCTTTCACTTCTCAGTGCTCTTGCTGCTTGGAAAAGCAGCACACAGCCGTTGCACGCCAGGGCAAAAGCTGGGGCAGTGCCCGTCTTCACTCCTTCGCTGTGCTGTACTCCATGCAGCTAGAACGAAGCGAGAAGGACGCGAGGAAGAAGAAGGCCTTCTTAAAGTAGCCCCTTGTCAGCAGCCCTGAAAGGGCGCATAACACACGGCGTCTCGCTGCCCTCCGTTCTACATACTCGCGGCTCCCTTTGCCGACTTGCAAAAGTTGCTACCAGAGCAGAGGCGGCCAGATTGAAGAGGCAGTGCTTAGGTTCACCTTTTCCTTACTGCACGTAAGCCACGTCCAGCTCCTCGCTGCTCTCTGGATTTCCCTTCTCCGCGGCACTTAGCGTGGTGCTGTGTGTGTGCAACTCGGCGCCTAGAAGTGACCGCCAATGCTTTCAGAGCGGGTTGCAAGGGAACCAAGGAGCAGCACAAGCAGCAGTGCTTCAGCTTACTCCTTCCGACTGCTAAGGGCACTTGGGAAGGCAAGCGAGAGTCAACCACCTTCCTCTCCTAGTAGCCTCTAACGTGGTGAACACAAGCACGGCACATAGCCGCTTCGTTCACCGCCCTCGCCCACGCCTTGCTCCGCTTTCACTTGCCGGCGGCCAGAAGCCGCTGCAGGGGCGCCACATACCCAGCAGTGTGCCGGCAGCCAAGAGCTCGAGAACGCTGCTTCTGCCCAAGCCAGCCTAGGGCGTGCACCTTTGTTCTCAGAGCTCCGTGTAACAGTCTGCCTCTCTCGCAGTTCGAATGGAAAACGAAAGCTTTTTGCCTACGCCCTTCACAGAGATCCGTTGCCAGGACGAGAATGTCTTGTGGCCGGGGCTCGCCCCCGCCGCCAGGAAGCTGCTCTTAGCACCGCGTTGCAGGGACACGTCTCGCTTCTTGACTTCGTGCTTAGCGCTCTCCGAATTCGCTGCTAGCTCCGCGGTCCTTCTCAGCTGCAAGTAGCTGCGCTCGCAGTACATAGAGCTTCGCAAGGACCGAAGACCCGGAGGGACGTATCGCACACGACGATGTGCCAGGACAGAGACGTGTTCTACATTGTCCCTTCTCGTCATCCAGTTTGTGCCTCTGCTGCTTCTGCTGTTAGGAATCGCTCCTTGAAAGACGAGCGAGAGCGTCTTTCTGGGTGCATTGCACTGAGTGAGTGCTCGCTAGGGACTTTGCACTCGGAGCCAAGACAACAGGGCGTGCTTGTCCGCAGAACTGAGAGCGCGCTGTTGGGCAGAGCTGAAACTGACCGCTGCAGTTCAGCTCTCTCCGGACGGCAGACGCCGAAGAACGAAGCCGCTTGCGAGCGGCGCAGTGCAGCGAAGAGCACACGAGCAGCCAAAGAGCTCCTTCACAATCGCTTTCACTTCTCAGTGCTCTTGCTGCTTGGAAAAGCAGCACACAGCCGTTGCACGCCAGGGCAAAAGCTGGGGCAGTGCCCGTCCTCACTCCTTCGCTGTGCTGTACTCCTTGCAGCTAGAGCGAAGCGAGAAAGACGCGAGGAAGTAGAAGGCGTTCTTAAAGTAGCCCCTTGTCAGCAGCCCTGAAAGGGCGCATAACACTCGGCGTCTCGCTGCCCTCCGTTCTACATACTCGCGGCTCCCTTTGCCGACTTGCAAAAGTTGCTACCAGAGCAGAGGCGGCCAGATTGAAGAGGCTGTGCTTAGGTTCACCTTCTCCTTACTGCACGTAAGCCACGTCAAGCTCCTCGCTGCACTCTGGATTTCCCTTCTCCGCGGCACTTAGCGTGGTGCTGTGTGTGTGCAACTCGGCGCCTAGAAGTGACCGCCAATGCTTTCAGAGCGGGCTGCAAGGGAACCAAGGAGCAGCACAAGCAGCAGTGCTTCAGCTTGCTCCTTCCGACTGCTAAGGGCACTTGGGAAGGCAAGCGAGAGTCAACCACCTTCCTCTCCTAGTAGCCTCTAACGTGGTGCACACAAGCACGGCACATAGCCGCTTCGTTCACCGCCCTCGCCCTCGCCCACGCCTTGCTCCGCTTTCACTTGTCGGATGCCAGAAGCCGCCGCAGGGGCGCCACATACCCAGCAGTGTGCGGGCAGCCAAGAGCTCGAGAACGCTGCTTCTGCCCAAGCCCGCCTAGGGCGTGCACCTTTGTTCTCAGAGCTCCGTGTAACAGTCTGCCTTTCTCGCAGTTCGAATGGAAATCGAAAGCTTTTCGCCTACGCCCTTCACAGAGATCCGTTGCTAGGACGAGAATGTCTCGTGGCCGGAGCTCGCCCCCGCCGCGAGGAAGCTGCTCTTAGCACCGCGTTGCAGGGACACGTCTCGCTTCTTGACTTCGTGCTTAGCGCTCTCCGAATTCGCTGCTAGCTCCGCGGTCCGTCTCAGCTTCAAGTAGCTGCGCTCGCAGTACATAGAGCTTCGCAAGGACCGAAGACCCGGAGGGACGTATCGCACACGACAATGTGCCAGGACAGAGACGTGTTCTACATTGTCCCTTCTCGTCATCCAGTTTGTGCCTCTGCTGCTTGTGCTGTTAGGAATCGCTCCTTGAAAGACGAGCGAGAGCGTCTTTCTGGGTGCATTGCACTGAGTGAGTGCTCGCTAGGGACTTTGCACTCGGAGCCAAGACAACAGGGCGTGCTTGTCCGCAGAACTGAGAGCGCGCTGTTGGGCAGAGCTGAAACTGACCGCTGCAGTTCAGCTCTCTCCGGACGGCAGACGCCGAAGAACGAAGCCGCTTGCGAGCGGCGCAGTGCAGCGAAGAGCACACGAGCAGCCAAAGAGCTCCTTCACAATCGCTTTCACTTCTCAGTGCTCTTGCTGCTTGGAAAAGCAGCACACAGCCGTTGCACGCCAGGGCAAAAGCTGGGGCAGTGCCCGTCCTCACTCCTTCGCTGTGCTGTACTCCTTGCAGCTAGAGCGAAGCGAGAAGGACGCGAGGAAGTAGAAGGCGTTCTTAAAGTAGCCCCTTGTCAGCAGCCCTGAAAGGGCGCATAACACTCGGCGTCTCGCTGCCCTCCGTTCTACATACTCGCGGCTCCCTTTGCCGACTTGCAAAAGTTGCTACCAGAGCAGAGGCGGCCAGATTGAAGAGGCTGTGCTTAGGTTCACCTTCTCCTTACTGCACGTAAGCCACGTCAAGCTCCTCGCTGCACTCTGGATTTCCCTTCTCCGCGGCACTTAGCGTGGTGCTGTGTGTGTGCAACTCGGCGCCTAGAAGTGACCGCCAATGCTTTCAGAGCGGGCTGCAAGGGAACCAAGGAGCAGCACAAGCAGCAGTGCTTCAGCTTGCTCCTTCCGACTGCTAAGGGCACTTGGGAAGGCAAGCGAGAGTCAACCACCTTCCTCTCCTAGTAGCCTCTAACGTGGTGCACACAAGCACGGCACATAGCCGCTTCGTTCACCGCCCTCGCCCTCGCCCACGCCTTGCTCCGCTTTCACTTGTCGGCGGCCAGAAGCCGCCGCAGGGGCGCCACATACCCAGCAGTGTGCGGGCAGCCAAGAGCTCGAGAACGCTGCTTCTGCCCAAGCCCGCCTAGGGCGTGCACCTTTGTTCTCAGAGCTCCGCGTAACAGTCTGCCTTTCTCGCAGTTCGAATGGAAATCGAAAGCTTTTCGCCTACGCCCTTCACAGAGATCCGTTGCTAGGACGAGAATGTCTCGTGGCCGGAGCTCGCCCCCGCCGCGAGGAAGCTGCTCTTAGCACCGCGTTGCAGGGACACGTCTCGCTTCTTGACTTCGTGCTTAGCGCTCTCCGAATTCGCTGCTAGCTCCGCGGTCCGTCTCAGCTTCAAGTAGCTGCGCTCGCAGTACATAGAGCTTCGCAAGGACCGAAGACCCGGAGGGACGTATCGCACACGACAATGTGCCAGGACAGAGACGTGTTCTACATTGTCCCTTCTCGTCATCCAGTTTGTGCCTCTGCTGCTTCTGCTGTTAGGAATCGCTCCTTGAAAGACGAGCGAGAGCGTCTTTCTGGGTGCATTGCACTGAGTGAGTGCTCGCTAGGGACTTTGCACTCGGAGCCAAGACAACAGGGCGTGCTTGTCCGCAGAACTGAGAGCGCGCTGTTGGGCAGAGCTGAAACTGACCGCTGCAGTTCAGCTCTCTCCGGACGGCAGACGCCGAAGAACGAAGCCGCTTGCGAGCGGCGCAGTGCAGCGAAGAGCACACGAGCAGCCAAAGAGCTCCTTCACAATCGCTTTCACTTCTCAGTGCTCTTGCTGCTTGGAAAAGCAGCACACAGCCGTTGCACGCCAGGGCAAAAGCTGGGGCAGTGCCCGTCCTCACTCCTTCGCTGTGCTGTACTCCTTGCAGCTAGAGCGAAGCGAGAAGGACGCGAGGACGAAGAAGGCGTTCTTAAAGTAGCCCCTTGTCAGCAGCCCTGAAAGGGCGCATAACACACGGCGTCTCGCTGCCCTCCGTTCTACATACTCGCGTCTCCCTTTGCCGACTTGCAAAAGTTGCTACCAGAGCAGAGGCGGCCAGATTGAAGAGGCAGTGCCTTGGTTCACCTTCTCCTTACTGCACGTAAGCCACGTCCAGCTCCTCGCTGCACTCTGGATTTCCCTTCTCCGCGGCACTTAGCGTGGTGCTGTGTGTGTGCAACTCGGCGCCTAGAAGTGACCGCCAATGCTTTCAGAGAGGGCTGCAAGGGAACCAAGGAGCAGCACAAGCAGCAGTGCTTCAGCTTGCTCCTTCCGACTGCTAAGGGCACTTGGGAAGGCAAGCGAGAGTCAACCACCTTCCTCTCCTAGTAGCCTCTAACGTGGTGCACACAAGCACGGCACATAGCCGCTTCGTTCACCGCCCTCGCCCTCGCCCACGCCTTGCTCCGCTTTCACTTGTCGGCGGCCAGAAGCCGCCGCAGGGGCGCCACATACCCAGCAGTGTGCGGGCAGCCAAGAGCTCGAGAACGCTGCTTCTGCCCAAGCCCGCCTAGGGCGTGCACCTTTGTTCTCAGAGCTCCGCGTAACAGTCTGCCTTTCTCGCAGTTCGAATGGAAATCGAAAGCTTTTCGCCTACGCCCTTCACAGAGATCCGTTGCTAGGACGAGAATGTCTCGTGGCCGGAGCTCGCCCCCGCCGCGAGGAAGCTGCTCTTAGCACCGCGTTGCAGGGACACGTCTCGCTTCTTGACTTCGTGCTTAGCGCTCTCCGAATTCGCTGCTAGCTCCGCGGTCCGTCTCAGCTTCAAGTAGCTGCGCTCGCAGTACATAGAGCTTCGCAAGGACCGAAGACCCGGAGGGACGTATCGCACACGACAATGTGCCAGGACAGAGACGTGTTCTACATTGTCCCTTCTCGTCATCCAGTTTGTGCCTCTGCTGCTTCTGCTGTTAGGAGTCGCTCCTTGAAAGACGAGCGAGAGCGTCTTTCTGGGTGCATTGCACTGAGTGAGTGCTCGCTAGGGACTTTGCACTCGGAGCCAAGGCAACAGGGCGTGCTTGTCCGCAGAACTGAGAGCGCGCTGTTGGGCAGAGCTGAAACTGACCGCTGCAGTTCAGCTCTCTCCGGACGGCAGACGCCGAAGAACGAAGCCGCTTGCGAGCGGCGCAGTGCAGCGAAGAGCACACGAGCAGCCAAAGAGCTCCTTCACAATCGCTTTCACTTCTCAGTGCTCTTGCTGCTTGGAAAAGCAGCACACAGCCGTTGCACGCCAGGGCAAAAGCTGGGGC
This sequence comes from Sturnus vulgaris, assembly GCF_052056855.1. Classification (NCBI taxonomy): domain Eukaryota; kingdom Metazoa; phylum Chordata; class Aves; order Passeriformes; family Sturnidae; genus Sturnus; species Sturnus vulgaris. The sequence continues at coordinate 458,417 of NW_028276062.1, forward strand.
AGTGCCCGTCCTCACTCCTTCGCTGTGCTGTACTCCTTGCAGCTAGAGCGAAGCGAGAAGGACGCGAGGACGAAGAAGGCCTTCTTAAAGTAGCCCCTTGTCAGCAGCCCTGAAAGGGCGCATAACACTCGGCGTCTCGCTGCCCTCCGTTCTACATACTCGCGTCTCCCTTTGCCGACTTGCAAAAGTTGCTACCAGAGCAGAGGCGGCCAGATTGAAGAGGCTGTGCTTAGGTTCACCTTCTCCTTACTGCACGTAAGCCACGTCAAGCTCCTCGCTGCACTCTGGATTTCCCTTCTCCGCGGCACTTAGCGTGGTGCTGTGTGTGTGCAACTCGGCGCCTAGAAGTGACCGCCAATGCTTTCAGAGCGGGCTGCAAGGGAACCAAGGAGCAGCACAAGCAGCAGTGCTTCAGCTTGCTCCTTCCGACTGCTAAGGGCACTTGGGAAGGCAAGCGAGAGTCAACCACCTTCCTCTCCTAGTAGCCTCTAACGTGGTGCACACAAGCACGGCACATAGCCGCTTCGTTCACCGCCCTCGCCCTCGCCCACGCCTTGCTCCGCTTTCACTTGTCGGCGGCCAGAAGCCGCCGCAGGGGCGCCACATACCCAGCAGTGTGCGGGCAGCCAAGAGCTCGAGAACGCTGCTTCTGCCCAAGCCCGCCTAGGGCGTGCACCTTTGTTCTCAGAGCTCCGCGTAACAGTCTGCCTTTCTCGCAGTTTGAATGGAAATCGAAAGCTTTTCGCCTACGCCCTTCACAGAGATCCGTTGCTAGGACGAGAATGTCTCGTGGCCGGAGCTCGCCCCCGCCGCCAGGAAGCTGCTCTTAGCACCGCGTTGCAGGGACACGTCTCGCTTCTTGACTTCGTGCTTAGCGCTCTCCGAATTCGCTGCTAGCTCCGCGGTCCGTCTCAGCTTCAAGTAGCTGCGCTCGCAGTACATAGAGCTTCGCAAGGACCGAAGACCCAGAGGGACGTATCGCACACAACAATGTGCCAGGACAGAGACGTGTTCTACATTGTCCCTTCTCGTCATCCAGTTTGTGCCTCTGCTGCTTCTGCTGTTAGGAATCGCTCCTTGAAAGACGAGCGAGAGCGTCTTTCTGGGTGCATTGCACTGAGTGAGTGCTCGCTAGGGACTTTGCACTCGGAGCCAAGGCAACAGGGCGTGCTTGTCCGCAGAACTGAGAGCGCGCTGTTGGGCAGAGCTGAAACTGACCGCTGCAGTTCAGCTCTCTCCGGACGGCAGACGCCGAAGAACGAAGCCGCTTGCGAGCGGCGCAGTGCAGCGAAGAGCACACGAGCAGCCAAAGAGCTCCTTCACAATCGCTTTCACTTCTCAGTGCTCTTGCTGCTTGGAAAAGCAGCACACAGCCGTTGCACGCCAGGGCAAAAGCTGGGGCAGTGCCCGTCCTCACTCCTTCGCTGTGCTGTACTCCTTGCAGCTAGAGCGAAGCGAGAAGGACGCGAGGAAGTAGAAGGCCTTCTTAAAGTAGCCCCTTGTCAGCAGCCCTGAAAGGGCGCATAACACTCGGCGTCTCGCTGCCCTCCGTTCTACATACTCGCGGCTCCCTTTGCCGACTTGCAAAAGTTGCTACCAGAGCAGAGGCGGCCAGATTGAAGAGGCTGTGCTTAGGTTCACCTTCTCCTTACTGCACGTAAGCCACGTCAAGCTCCTCGCTGCACTCTGGATTTCCCTTCTCCGCGGCACTTAGCGTGGTGCTGTGTGTGTGCAACTCGGCGCCTAGAAGTGACCGCCAATGCTTTCAGAGCGGGCTGCAAGGGAACCAAGGAGCAGCACAAGCAGCAGTGCTTCAGCTTGCTCCTTCCGACTGCTAAGGGCACTTGGGAAGGCAAGCGAGAGTCAACCACCTTCCTCTCCTAGTAGCCTCTAACGTGGTGCACACAAGCACGGCACATAGCCGCTTCGTTCACCGCCCTCGCCCACGCCTTGCTCCGCTTTCACTTGTCGGCGGCCAGAAGCCGCCGCAGGGGCGCCACATACCCAGCAGTGTGCGGGCAGCCAAGAGCTCGAGAACGCTGCTTCTGCCCAAGCCAGCCTAGGGCGTGCACCTTTGTTCTCAGAGCTCCGTGTAACAGTCTGCCTCTCTCGCAGTTCGAATGGAAAACGAAAGCTTTTCGCCTACGCCCTTCACAGAGATCCGTTGCCAGGACGAGAATGTCTCGTGGCCGGGGCTCGCCCCCGCCGCCAGGAAGCTGCTCTTAGCACCGCGTTGCAGGGACACGTCTCGCTTCTTGACTTCGTGCTTAGCGCTCTCCGAATTCGCCGCTGGCTCCACGGTCCTTCTCAGCTGCAAGTAGCAGCGCTCGCAGTACATAGAGCTTCGCAAGGACCGAAACCCGGAGGGACATATCGCACACGACAATGTGCCAGGACAAGGACGTTCTACACTGAGTGGAGACAGAGACAGACCGAGAATTCTACACTGCCCCTTCTCTTCGGCCATCTTGTGCTCTGCTGCCTCTGCTGTGACGAATCGGTCCTTGAAAAACCAGCGAGAGCGTCTCTCCAGGCACTGAGTGTGAGCTCCCTAGGGACTTTTTCCACCTCCAAAAATACATGGGTAAGTCCTAAAAGTTTTGGTTTGATCAAGAATAGTTACGTCCAAGTATTGCTGTTCTAAACACCCTTGGTTTCAGTCTGAACTTAACTGCTTGTTTCTGTCTTTTTGCCTAGTGGCAATCTAATTCTAAGGTAACTAGATGTGTTGGATATCCATAAGTTACATCTCAGGTTAGGTGGGATAATTGGCTGGGAAGAAAATGGAATTGAGAATTTGGAAAGAATCCAAAGTGAGCTGATGTCACAATCCGAGATTCCCTTGGGTTCCAAATCCTTTCATTTGTGTTTTTGTGGGCTTTTTTGAAGGCGGTGTACAGTTGAAGCCATGATTTAGCTGCGGTGAGACCTGCTCTGCTGTAAAAGCATTATTTTCTCAGTGAGCATGGACAACAGTTAGAGTGCCATCTTTTAAGATTCCCTGCACTCCACTTATGGTGGCAAAAGCAGTGCCTTGACTGTAATCATAAAAGTGATTACAGCTTCATTGCTTTGACATCATGTAGGATGCTTCCTCCATCTGCTGTGGTCAGCATTAAGTAACAGATTTCTCAGTTTCTAGGAAGAGTCTAGCAAACAATCACCTTGCTCCTTCTCTTGCATTTATTCATCACTGCTATGCTGCTATACAGACAGATAGTCTGTTTATGATTCAACAATTCAATGGGACATCAAGTAAATAGCAAAGCAAAACTAACTACCGAAAGCACTATAAGGGCCAGAGATTAGCTTGGATCAAAACAGGTATTCTCCTAGCATTGTTTACAAACGACTCAGCATGTGAAACAGAAGGCACAATGTAGTTTGTGCCTTGTTTTGGGCATGCCCGGAAGAAGGAAATTCTGATTTCACATATGGGAAAAGAAATGTTGACATTTGAATGAGATTGTTCATACCCCAGAAAAGGTTGCTTTGAAAGGTTGTGGAAGTCCTGTGTGGAAACACGGCTTTACAAGTCCTTTCCACCAGGAGACAACAGCTGCAGAACATCTGGGTGTGCCAGTGTTGAGAGCACCAGCAAAGATCAAAGTGGAGAAGTTGGTGAACAACGGCAGTGGCCTGGGGGAGAGCAAGTGGGGTGCTGGCTGTGGGACCAGGGGAGTCCTGACTGATTTAGGAGGCGTGTGATGGTCTGTGCCAGCAAGCGGAGTAGTGCTGTGGCCTTGGCACACTGCGAATACTGGAATTCAGTGGGGTCACTGGGCAGGCTGAGTGTGTGAGCTGCTGGAGGGACCCAGGTTGCCCACATGTAAACATCCAGTCTCACTCTTGCCAGCCACAGAAAGGAGCAGGATGTGGCTGCTGGCGATGCCTGTCATGTATATGTAGTGTATATGCGTGCTATCCCAGCCTGCTGGGAACACTTCTTCTTTGGGACTGCTTGGGCTGAGGGAGAGAAAGCAGTGGTAGTTTCTGAGGTTTCGAGTTTGCTCGAGTTTCTCAGGCTGTTTCTGGAGCCACCCAGAGTTCTCTTCCTTGAAGCATTTCAAGTCCTGCTAATTTTCAAAATTCAAACAGACACAGCCCTAAGCTAGTTGATCTGACTTCAGAGCTATTCTTACGCTGAGCTGTTGGATGATCTGATCTCCTGAGATGTCTTCCATTTCAGTTTATGACCTGGTTCTTGTGAAAAATAGGATCTTTTAGCCTGGAGAAGAGAGGTTTCTGGAGAGACAGTATTGTGGCCTTTGAATATGTAAAGAGGGCATAAGACCAATGGAGAAAGACTTTTTAGGAAGGTTTGCAGAGAAAGGACAAGGGGACATGCTTTCAAACTGAGACTAGGTTTAGATTGGCTAAAAGGAAAAGCTTTTCTACAATGAAGCTGGTGAGACACTCAAACGGCTGTTCCAGAGAAGTTGTGGATGCCCCATCATTGAGAGTGCTCCTTATCAGTTTGGCTAGTCTTGAGCAATTTGATCTACTGTAAGATCTACCTGGCAAGGAAGTAGGACTAGGTGATCTTTAATCACAGACTGTTGTATGATTCCGTGAAAGACAGAATGCAATAAAGTTCATAATTCAGATTTTGGCGCAGACATATTTATAATTTCTCACTTTATGCATCATTGCAATGACAACTTGTTAGCTTCTGAAATGATTAGCTGAGATTGATTTCCTTCCTTAGTTTCATTTTCCCTGTTATTCCTTCACTCTTGGACCTTTTTTTCACTAGATTTCCTCTTTCAGTAAACTGCCCTTAAGTATCACTTTGCTCCCTACCTGGCTTTTTTTTTTTTTTTTTTTTTTTTTTCAATGACACCTTTTCACTGGTTCGTTTTGGGCCTTTGCTGCTTGAAGTCCAGCAGCCTCCTTGTCAGAGCATTACGGAGCTTTCTTTACAGCTTCATCACTATGCAAAAAGCCATAAATTACTGTGTTCCATCTCACATACCATCAAGTATCACACTAATATTCCCTCTGCTGAATAGCTGGTTGGCTTACATAGACCAGCCAAAAACCAGGAGATCCAGATGGCAGCAAGAATCTTGTAGACTACTCCCGCTGTTCATTTAAATTCTGGAGAAGTCACGTGAGGTATCACATTCTCTTGAAAGAAGTGTCTATCATCTCGGACATTCTAGAATGGGCTATTAATATTGTCATGAGTTTCTGGCTAGACTTTTTAGTATGCCAATTCAAATTCAAATGATCTGAAATGAATGAACTTCAAGATTTGTTTTTCCCAGAATCGAAGTATGATGGAGTTATATAGGGAGAATCTTAATCTTAGTTATTCTATTCCATCTCACATCATGGCTGGGGGCAGGGAGAAGGGAGTATCTTTGGGGGACAATGGGTTCCGGTGTAGTCAGTAAGCTGGGCAGAGGAGCCATCAGGTATTGTCTGTTGTTGGGGGGGGGATTCATGTGAACTCTTCCTTTCTTGTACCCTGCCACCAGTATTGTTGCTAAAATTGTTTGTTTTCTCATCCAAGTGACAAAATCAGCACACTTAATGAGGGATGAAGAGGGAGCAGCGACCTCGGAACAGGAGGAAGAAGAAGCAGAGCCTGCTGTCCTCCAGAAGAAAAAAAACGCTACCAGCCAACTTTGCATCATCTGTGAACTTCCTGGGCGTGTACTCTATCCCCTTGTCCAGATCACTGAGCAAGATATTAAACAGGACTGGGCCCAAGACTGAGCCTTGGGGACCAGCTGGATGAACTCTATTTCCCACCACTCTGTGGGCCTGGCCATCACCCAGTTTGTCACCCAGCAAACAGCCCACCCATGCAAACCATAAGCAGACAGTTTCTTCAGGAGAATGATGTGAGACTCATTGCAAAAAAGATCAGGGAGATGCCTAGGAAGAGTCTCAGGTGAATCCAGGAGACTATAGTGGAGGACTATTCAGTTTTCCAATCAATTTGCTTAAAAAAACTCTACAAAACCGTAATAAAAAAACAAACAAAAAAAGCAGACCAAACAAACACACAAAACCCCCCAACCAATAATCCCCAAAGAGACAAAAAAAGCCCCCAAAAAAGCCCACCAAAAAACCCACCCAAAACTGAAAAAAAAAGCCCCAAACCCAACACAAAAAATCAGGGTGAAGGTTTTTAGTAACTTTAAAAATAACAAAACAAAACGAAACAAAAAAAACCCAGAAAGTCACATTTCTAAAGGTGCTGTCCCAGCCTCTTCTCTCAGCAGGGAGGACATCCTGAAGTGGAGCCAGTTGGAAGAAAGCGGGACGGGGCAGCACCTGGGCCATTGTCACAGGACGGCCCTGTGGCTGCCCCACTGCCAAAACCTGGACACATAAATCAAACACAGGTATGCACATGTGCTTAGACACAGCAAAAATATATTTGTCTGAAAAGAATACAGGTCCATTTCTATCACTGGAAAGAGCATAATGCCTCGTCTCAGCTTTCTTTTCAGTCATTACAAATGTTTCGAAAATAAAGGAGTGCAGAAAATGGAAATATCCAAGATCAACATGAGGACCAGTAACAAAGATTCCATTTTTGAAACTGCATTGGGAATCCTCTGCAGAAATTGACTCAGAGCTCTAAGATTTACAAAAAAGACCAAGAGGATTGGAGTCAATACAACACAGTGTCTGGAGACTTCAGCTGGTTGCCTTGATTTCTCAAATATGATGGAGGAAGCACCTTAGCAACTACAGCTGCCAGTTCTCTCAGGGCCCTGACATGCCTCTGGGTGGGTGCCATGGTCTTGCATGCTCAGGTTCCTCAAGTGGTCTGAAAGCTGACCTGCTACTATGGGTTAGAATCAAGTCCACCAGTCCAATAACCTGAGAGATGTGGAAATAGTGACTGGCAGTAAAAATTGAGACCAACACTTGTTGAGTACCTCAGCCTTCTCCTTGTCTGTTGTCACTAGTCCTGTCTGGCTTATGGGGGTGGGGGGAATAGGGGAGGTGTGATAGGTTTCTTTTCATCTTCCTTTTCCCACTGAAATACCCGTAGGTGCCTTTATTATTCTTAGTTTTGGCATGCTTTTCCAAATTCAGCTTCAACTGAGCCTTAGCTATACTGATCCCATCCTCACACACTCATGTGTTACCACTGTATTTTTCCCATGATTTGTCTCGCTGTGTATCGTCTGCATATTACCTACTTGCATCACATCTATTAATTTTCAATAACCTTCTGGCTTTAACTTGCTTTCAAAAAAAAACCTTTTTGAACCTTTTCACCTCAGAAATTCACCTGGGAAACCCCAAATCCCCAGAATTCGACCCAAAATTCACCTGGCACCCCAAATTCACCCTCCAAATTCGCTCCAAAATGATTGGCAACTTTACACACTCCATTTTCCCACAAAAGGATCTAGAGCCCTGTGCGCTTCGTATACAAACTAAATGCAAAAAACCTTTCTATTCATTCTCAGCAAAAAGACGTCCTATTCCTCCTTCTTTTGGACAAAACTGCCTTCACTTTCAAACTTATTCTCTTGCTCGCTTACCTGCATAATGCTTAGTCCCTGTTCTGCATGCTCATTTTCTTCACTTTTACAAGGAATCCTCTCCTCATCTTCTTCTTCCTCTGCTTCAACATGCAAAAACAAACCAAAAATTGTCTCTTCTACAGAAAATGAGGGGAGAAAAGAACACAAATGATAACCAATACCCTGCCAAGTAGAAATTTCTTCTATATTTCAGTGATTGATAGGCAGAAAAAATGAATTTCATCTGGGGAAAGAAAGACATTCTAGGAATATTCAGACTGCTATCTTGCCCCAGGTAAAACATTTACCATGGCCTTAGCGTTAATGAGCTTGTGAACATCAGCTGCCAAGAGGAAGGACATTTCCTCCAGTTTCACACAATACTTGGTCAGTACATCTGCTATCTGTGCAATCAAACAATACAGAAAAGCAACAACAATGAAAAGTAGAACTCAAATATCAATTTCCCAAGTTAAAATCTACATGAACAAGACAATTTTTCCATTCAAGTGAATTCGATTTAATTAATTCATTAACTACATAAGTAGCATTCTCACGTTCAAGAACGGAATTCAAAGAATCAACGTTGCTTCTTCTGAGACATTGAAGCCTGAGTAGATCCCAACTTCAAATCTAGTAGGACGCCATGAAAGCAATACCTGCTACATTTAGTACATGTAAACTACAAAGACATCTAGAACAGCTCTAAAAGATGAGCAAACCCATGAACTTTGAAGGAGACGCTAGCAAGAAATGTGGAAATAGGCTTTATCTGCCCAGTGCTTTTCCCAAAAGCACGGGCACTCCTTGGCGTCAGTGAGAGTCTCTGTCTCATTATTCAGCAGCTGGATTAGGGTAAAAAAGGATGCATGCAATCACTTCATTCCTGTTCATGACATAAACTTACTGCATCATCGTGGAAGCCATTTACTTGGAAATATAGCCTAAAAAATAGGTGTCAGACTGGGTACATATCTAGATTGCTATGAGCAAAACCAATTTCTTTTTAACAGGAAAGCCATACAATATGCCTGCCATGGCAAATATTAGTCTACTAGCCCTGCACTTCAACGGGCAGTGAGCAGTTCATGACACCAAATTTACGTTTGGCAAGGAGACAGTCTATTTATTACAAGCCCCTAGTTCTAGAACCAAGAATTCAGGAGTTGCTCATTCCCAATGAAAATCTGTCCATTTCATACCTTTGGGGTTTTATGCTTCTGTTCTTTACCTGTCTTGAGTGTGGCTTTCTTGTGAAGTCACTGATGGGTGTTTTTCCAACACATTTCTGCTGATTACACGGTAATTGCATGGCATCAGCAGACATCTCTGAATGTCTCTTGAAAGTATGCTTTTTACTCTTCCTAGAGGACCTTGTCTTCTTCTTTCCTTCACCCAAAAGGTGGGCTAAGTGAGCCTTCAAAGAACCATCATCTCAACAATTAGAATTCTTTCAAACCTACTGAATGGAGAACAGCGACAAAAAAATTTTAAAAAGACTAGTACGCGAAAGACAGCAGAAGAGAAGGGTAAAGTAATGAATCATACATGCCACATGCATAACTCTCTTCATTCAAGGCTATTTTCAAAATGAGAAGAAAAAAAAAAAAAAAAGATCATCTTTTCCTCAGAGAGGAAAAGTGGAGTAACTGGATTGTGTTGCCTTGCCTACAGTTACCAGAAAAGTCAACAGCAGAGTTGAAAACTCCTGAAGCTGGCTAACTACGCCTCTAAACGTTTTACTACTGTGTTATGATTCTGTCTTCAGTTAATAGAACCCGATATACAACAAAGAGATGGGAGCACATGGAGATGCATTGGAGAGCCTACGCTGGAGGTAACACATTCATTTTTTACTCAAACAAATCCAAATTAGAAATGTTGAAAATGACCTGGGGCCATTTCAACAGCCAGCAAACTAACACAACCAACCTTTGGCTTTTATTCAATCCTTTGCTTATTTTACCTGGACCTTGAAGATCTGTCTGCAGCCTTCCTCTCTGCAAATATATCACACTCGTCCTATTGAGAACCCATGGCTCATCACAGCTGCTTCGCCACGCCTGCTTCCAGAAGAACTGGCAACTACAAGCTGGGAGCCAAGAGATACAACACTTCACTTGGAAAAGGGCCTTCCATGAATCCTAGAATCCCAGAATGGTTTGGACTGGAAGCGACCTTAGAGACAGAGTCTCTTCTTCCCACATCCTGACATGGGCAGGGACACTTTTCCACTAGTCCAGGTTGCTCCATGTCTGCTCCAGCCTGGCCCTGGACACTTCCTGCCATGGGGCTCCTACACAGCCTCTTTGAGCAACATGTGCCAGGCCTCAGCACCCACACAAGGAAGAATTCCTTTCCAATATCCCATCTACCCCAGCCCTCTGGCAGTTTGAAGCTATTCCCCCTTGTCCTGCGAGTCCAGAACCTTTTCCAAAGTCCCTCCCCAGCTATCTTGGAGCCCCAGCAGGCACTGCAAGGGGCTCGAAGGTCTCCCTGGAGCCTTCTGTTCTCCAGATTGGACACCCTCAGCTCTCCCAGACTGTCCTAGAGCAAAGAAGCTCCACCTTTCAAAGCACCTTAGAAGCCTCCTACCGGCCAAACTCGATGGCAACGCTGGCCTTCCGGGCCCTACGGATATCGCTTCCGGTGTCGTTCGGGGTCACTCCCGGCTCTCTCCCCGCCCCCCATGGGGCCCTCAGGCAATGCCGCTCCGACGCAGCTCCTGCCGCTGTCAGACCAGCGGGGGGGGGGGGGGCGCCAGCCCAGCCTCATCCACAATCCACACTGTCCTCGGCGGCTGCTGCGGGCTCATGGCGGCCCACACACCCGGAAGCAGAGCTCCGAACACAGAGGATCATAGCCCCACATTTGTGTTCGTCTCTGCACAAGGCAGGGCAGACTTGCCATGCCCGGACTTTTCAGTTCAGCACGAAAATGAGAATAAACCTGCGCCATGGGGGAGGAAACCTCTAAAGACTCCCTCATACGTGGTCGCTCAACTTAATGCCTAGGCACTTGCCATTCCTAAGGCTACACTAAAGCCCTTTTTACCTTGCGGGAAAGAAATGCCATTGTTCTGGTGTGCAGCTAAAGGCGGAGCACAGGCAGGCCAGGGCAAAAGCTGGGGCAGTGCCCGTCCTCACGCCTTCGCTGTGCTGTACTCCTTGCAGCTAAAGCGAAGCCAGATGGACGCGAGGAAGAAGGACAAGGCGCTCTTAAAGTAGCCCCCTGCCAGCAGCCCTGAAAGAGCGCATAACACACGGCGTCTAGCTGCCCTCCGTTCTACATACTCGCGTCTCCCTTTGCTGACTTGCAAAAGTTGCAACCAGAGCAGAGGCGGCCAGATTGAAGAGGCTGTGCTTAGGTTCACCTTCTCCTTACTGCACGTAAGCCACGTCAAGCTCCTCGCTGCACTCTGGATTTCCCTTCTCCGCGGCACTTAGCGTGGTGCTGTGTGTGTGCAACTCGGCGCCTAGAAGTGACCGCCAATGCTTTCAGAGCGGGTTGCAAGGGAACCAAGGAGCAGCACAAGCAGCAGTGCTTCAGCTTGCTCCTTCCGACTGCTAAGGGCACTTGGGAAGGCAAGCGAGAGTCAACCACCTTCCTCTCCTAGTAGCCTCTAACGTGGTGCACACAAGCACGGCACATAGCCGCTTCGTTCACCGCCCTCGCCCACGCCTGGCTCCGCTTTCACTTGCCGGCGGCCAGAAGCCGCCGCAGGGGCGCCACATACCCAGCAGTGTGCGGGCAGCCAAGAGCTCGAGAACGCTGCTTCTGCCCAAGCCCGCCTAGGGCGTGCACCTTTGTTCTCAGAGCTCCGTGTAACAGTCTGCCTTTCTCGCAGTTCGAATGGAAATCGAAAGCTTTTCGCCTACGCCCTTCACAGAGATCCGTTGCTAGGACGAGAATGTCTTGTGGCCGGAGCTCGCCCCCGCCGCGAGGAAGCTGCTCTTAGCACCGCGTTGCAGGGACACGTCTCGCTTCTTGACTTCGTGCTTAGCGCTCTCCGAATTCGCTGCTAGCTCCGCGGTCCGTCTCAGCTTCAAGTAGCTGCGCTCGCAGTACATAGAGCTTCGCAAGGACCGAAGACCCGGAGGGACGTATCGCACACGACGATGTGCCAGGACAGAGACGTGTTCTACATTGTCCCTTCTCGTCATCCAGTTTGTGCCTCTGCTGCTTCTGCTGTTAGGAGTCGCTCCTTGAAAGACGAGCGAGAGCGTCTTTCTGGGTGCATTGCACTGAGTGAGTGCTCGCTAGGGACTTTGCACTCGGAGCCAAGGCAACAGGGCGTGCTTGTCCGCAGAACTGAGAGCGCGCTATTGGGCAGAGCTGAAACTGACCGCTGCAGTTCAGCTCTCTCCGGACGGCAGACGCCGAAGAACGAAGCCGCTTGCGAGCGGCGCAGTGCAGCGAAGAGCACACGAGCAGCCAAAGAGCTCCTTCACAATCGCTTTCACTTCTCAGTGCTCTTGCTGCTTGGAAAAGCAGCACACAGCCGTTGCACGCCAGGGCAAAAGCTGGGGCAGTGCCCGTCCTCACTCCTTCGCTGTGCTGTACTCCTTGCAGCTAGAGCGAAGCGAGAAGGACGCGAGGAAGTAGAAGGCCTTCTTAAAGTAGCCCCTTGTCAGCAGCCCTGAAAGGGCGCATAACACACGGCGTCTCGCTGCCCTCCGTTCTACATACTCGCGTCTCCCTTTGCCGACTTGCAAAAGTTGCTACCAGAGCAGAGGCGGCCAGATTGAAGAGGCTGTGCTTAGGTTCACCTTCTCCTTACTGCACGTAAGCCACGTCAAGCTCCTCGCTGCACTCTGGATTTCCCTTCTCCGCGGCACTTAGCGTGGTGCTGTGTGTGTGCAACTCGGCGCCTAGAAGTGACCGCCAATGCTTTCAGAGCGGGCTGCAAGGGAACCAAGGAGCAGCACAAGCAGCAGTGCTTCAGCTTGCTCCTTCCGACTGCTAAGGGCACTTGGGAAGGCAAGCGAGAGTCAACCACCTTCCTCTCCTAGTAGCCTCTAACGTGGTGCACACAAGCACGGCACATAGCCGCTTCGTTCACCGCCCTCGCCCTCGCCCACGCCTTGCTCCGCTTTCACTTGTCGGCGGCCAGAAGCCGCCGCAGGGGCGCCACATACCCAGCAGTGTGCGGGCAGCCAAGAGCTCGAGAACGCTGCTTCTGCCCAAGCCCGCCTAGGGCGTGCACCTTTGTTCTCAGAGCTCCGTGTAACAGTCTGCCTTTCTCGCAGTTCGAATGGAAATCGAAAGCTTTTCGCCTACGCCCTTCACAGAGATCCGTTGCTAGGACGAGAATGTCTCGTGGCCGGAGCTCGCCCCCGCCGCGAGGAAGCTGCTCTTAGCACCGCGTTGCAGGGACACGTCTCGCTTCTTGACTTCGTGCTTAGCGCTCTCCGAATTCGCTGCTAGCTCCGCGGTCCGTCTCAGCTTCAAGTAGCTGCGCTCGCAGTACATAGAGCTTCGCAAGGACCGAAGACCCGGAGGGACGTATCGCACACGACGATGTGCCAGGACAGAGACGTGTTCTACATTGTCCCTTCTCGTCATCCAGTTTGTGCCTCTGCTGCTTCTGCTGTTAGGAATCGCTCCTTGAAAGACGAGCGAGAGCGTCTTTCTGGGTGCATTGCACTGAGTGAGTGCTCGCTAGGGACTTTGCACTCGGAGCCAAGACAACAGGGCGTGCTTGTCCGCAGAACTGAGAGCGCGCTGTTGGGCAGAGCTGAAACTGACCGCTGCAGTTCAGCTCTCTCCGGACGGCAGACGCCGAAGAACGAAGCCGCTTGCGAGCGGCGCAGTGCAGCGAAGAGCACACGAGCAGCCAAAGAGCTCCTTCACAATCGCTTTCACTTCTCAGTGCTCTTGCTGCTTGGAAAAGCAGCACACAGCCGTTGCACGCCAGGGCAAAAGCTGGGGCAGTGCCCGTCCTCACTCCTTCGCTGTGCTGTACTCCTTGCAGCTAGAGCGAAGCGAGAAGGACGCGAGGACCAAGAAGGCGTTCTTAAAGTAGCCCCTTGTCAGCAGCCCTGAAAGGGCGCATAACACACGGCGTCTCGCTGCCCTCCGTTCTACATACTCGCGGCTCCCTTTGCCGACTTGCAAAAGTTGCTACCAGAGCAGAGGCGGCCAGATTGAAGAGGCTGTGCTTAGGTTCACCTTCTCCTTACTGCACGTAAGCCACGTCAAGCTCCTCGCTGCACTCTGGATTTCCCTTCTCCGCGGCACTTAGCGTGGTGCTGTGTGTGTGCAACTCGGCGCCTAGAAGCGACCGCCAATGCTTTCAGAGCGGGCTGCAAGGGAACCAAGGAGCAGCACAAGCAGCAGTGCTTCAGCTTGCTCCTTCCGACTGCTAAGGGCACTTGGGAAGGCAAGCGAGAGTCAACCACCTTCCTCTCCTAGTAGCCTCTAACGTGGTGCACACAAGCACGGCACATAGCCGCTTCGTTCACCGCCCTCGCCCTCGCCCACGCCTTGCTCCGCTTTCACTTGTCGGCGGCCAGAAGCCGCCGCAGGGGCGCCACATACCCAGCAGTGTGCGGGCAGCCAAGAGCTCGAGAACGCTGCTTCTGCCCAAGCCCGCCTAGGGCGTGCACCTTTGTTCTCAGAGCTCCGCGTAACAGTCTGCCTTTCTCGCAGTTCGAATGGAAATCGAAAGCTTTTCGCCTACGCCCTTCACAGAGATCCGTTGCTAGGACGAGAATGTCTCGTGGCCGGAGCTCGCCCCCGCCGCCAGGAAGCTGCTCTTAGCACCGCGTTGCAGGGACACGTCTCGCTTCTTGACTTCGTGCTTAGCGCTCTCCGAATTCGCTGCTAGCTCCGCGGTCCGTCTCAGCTTCAAGTAGCTGCGCTCGCAGTACATAGAGCTTCGCAAGGACCGAAGACCCGGAGGGACGTATCGCACACGACGATGTGCCAGGACAGAGACGTGTTCTACATTGTCCCTTCTCGTCATCCAGTTTGTGCCTCTGCTGCTTCTGCTGTTAGGAATCGCTCCTTGAAAGACGAGCGAGAGCGTCTTTCTGGGTGCATTGCACTGAGTGAGTGCTCGCTAGGGACTTTGCACTCGGAGCCAAGGCAACAGGGCGTGCTTGTCCGCAGAACTGAGAGCGCGCTGTTGGGCAGAGCTGAAACTGACCGCTGCAGTTCAGCTCTCTCCGGACGGCAGACGCCGAAGAACGAAGCCGCTTGCGAGCGGCGCAGTGCAGCGAAGAGCACACGAGCAGCCAAAGAGCTCCTTCACAATCGCTTTCACTTCTCAGTGCTCTTGCTGCTTGGAAAAGCAGCACACAGCCGTTGCACGCCAGGGCAAAAGCTGGGGCAGTGCCCGTCCTCACTCCTTCGCTGTGCTGTACTCCTTGCAGCTAGAGCGAAGCGAGAAGGACGCGAGGACGAAGAAGGCGTTCTTAAAGTAGCCCCTTGTCAGCAGTCCTGAAAGGGCGCATAACACACGGCGTCTCGCTGCCCTCCGTTCTACATACTCGCGTCTCCCTTTGCCGACTTGCAAAAGTTGCTACCAGAGCAGAGGCGGCCAGATTGAAGAGGCTGTGCTTAGGTTCACCTTCTCCTTACTGCACGTAAGCCACGTCAAGCTCCTCGCTGCACTCTGGATTTCCCTTCTCCGCGACACTTAGCGTGGTGCTGTGTGTGTGCAACTCGGCGCCTAGAAGTGACCGCCAATGCTTTCAGAGCGGGCTGCAAGGGAACCAAGGAGCAGCACAAGCAGCAGTGCTTCAGCTTGCTCCTTCCGACTGCTAAGGGCACTTGGGAAGGCAAGCGAGAGTCAACCACCTTCCTCTCCTAGTAGCCTCTAACGTGGTGCACACAAGCACGGCACATAACCGCTTCGTTCACCGCCCTCGCCCTCTCCCAAGCCTTGCTCCGCTTTCACTTGTCGGCGGCCAGAAGCCGCCGCAGGGGCGCCACATACCCAGCAGTGTGCGGGTAGCCAAGAGCTCGAGAACGCTGCTTCTGCCCAAGCCCGCCTAGGGCGTGCACCTTTGTTCTCAGAGCTCCGCGTAACAGTCTGCCTTTCTCGCAGTTCGAATGGAAATCGAAAGCTTTTCGCCTACGCCCTTCACAGAGATCCGTTGCTAGGACGAGAATGTCTCGTGGCCGGAGCTCGCCCCCGCCGCCAGGAAGCTGCTCTTAGCACCGCGTTGCAGGGACACGTCTCGCTTCTTGACTTCGTGCTTAGCGCTCTCCGAATTCGCTGCTAGCTCCGCGGTCCGTCTCAGCTTCAAGTAGCTGCGCTCGCAGTACATAGAGCTTCGCAAGGACCGAAGACCCGGAGGGACGTATCGCACACGACGATGTGCCAGGACAGAGACGTGTTCTACATTGTCCCTTCTCGTCATCCAGTTTGTGCCTCTGCTGCTTCTGCTGTTAGGAATCGCTCCTTGAAAGACGAGCGAGAGCGTCTTTCTGGGTGCATTGCACTGAGTGAGTGCTCGCTAGGGACTTTGCACTCGGAGCCAAGGCAACAGGGCGTGCTTGTCCGCAGAACTGAGAGCGCGCTGTTGGGCAGAGCTGAAACTGACCGCTGCAGTTCAGCTCTCTCCGGACGGCAGACGCCGAAGAACGAAGCCGCTTGCGAGCGGCGCAGTGCAGCGAAGAGCACACGAGCAGCCAAAGAGCTCCTTCACAATCGCTTTCACTTCTCAGTGCTCTTGCTGCTTGGAAAAGCAGCACACAGCCGTTGCACGCCAGGGCAAAAGCTGGGGCAGTGCCCGTCCTCACTCCTTCGCTGTGCTGTACTCCTTGCAGCTAGAGCGAAGCGAGAAGGACGCGAGGACCAAGAAGGCGTTCTTAAAGTAGCCCCTTGTCAGCAGCCCTGAAAGGGCGCATAACACACGGCGTCTCGCTGCCCTCCGTTCTACATACTCGCGGCTCCCTTTGCCGACTTGCAAAAGTTGCTACCAGAGCAGAGGCGGCCAGATTGAAGAGGCTGTGCTTAGGTTCACCTTCTCCTTACTGCACGTAAGCCACGTCAAGCTCCTCGCTGCACTCTGGATTTCCCTTCTCCGCGGCACTTAGCGTGGTGCTGTGTGTGTGCAACTCGGCGCCTAGAAGTGACCGCCAATGCTTTCAGAGCGGGCTGCAAGGGAACCAAGGAGCAGCACAAGCAGCAGTGCTTCAGCTTGCTCCTTCCGACTGCTAAGGGCACTTGGGAAGGCAAGCGAGAGTCAACCACCTTCCTCTCCTAGTAGCCTCTAACGTGGTGCACACAAGCACGGCACATAACCGCTTCGTTCACCGCCCTCGCCCTCTCCCAAGCCTTGCTCCGCTTTCACTTGTCGGCGGCCAGAAGCCGCCGCAGGGGCGCCACATACCCAGCAGTGTGCGGGTAGCCAAGAGCTCGAGAACGCTGCTTCTGCCCAAGCCCGCCTAGGGCGTGCACCTTTGTTCTCAGAGCTCCGCGTAACAGTCTGCCTTTCTCGCAGTTCGAATGGAAATCGAAAGCTTTTCGCCTACGCCCTTCACAGAGATCCGTTGCTAGGACGAGAATGTCTCGTGGCCGGAGCTCGCCCCCGCCGCGAGGAAGCTGCTCTTAGCACCGCGTTGCAGGGACACGTCTCGCTTCTTGACTTCGTGCTTAGCGCTCTCCGAATTCGCTGCTAGCTCCGCGGTCCGTCTCAGCTTCAAGTAGCTGCGCTCGCAGTACATAGAGCTTCGCAAGGACCGAAGACCCGGAGGGACGTATCGCACACGACAATGTGCCAGGACAGAGACGTGTTCTACATTGTCCCTTCTCGTCATCCAGTTTGTGCCTCTGCTGCTTGTGCTGTTAGGAATCGCTCCTTGAAAGACGAGCGAGAGCGTCTTTCTGGGTGCATTGCACTGAGTGAGTGCTCGCTAGGGACTTTGCACTCGGAGCCAAGGCAACAGGGCGTGCTTGTCCGCAGAACTGAGAGCGCGCTGTTGGGCAGAGCTGAAACTGACCGCTGCAGTTCAGCTCTCTCCGGACGGCAGACGCCGAAGAACGAAGCCGCTTGCGAGCGGCGCAGTGCAGCGAAGAGCAAACGAGCAGCCAAAGAGCTCCTTCACAATCGCTTTCACTTCTCAGTGCTCTTGCTGCTTGGAAAAGCAGCACACAGCCGTTGCACGCCAGGGCAAAAGCTGGGGCAGTGCCCGTCCTCACTTCTTCGCTGTGCTGTACTCCTTGCAGCTAGAGCGAAGCGAGAAGGACGCGAGGACCAAGAAGGCGTTCTTAAAGTAGCCCCTTGTCAGCAGCCCTGAAAGGGCGCATAACACACGGCGTCTCGCTGCCCTCCGTTCTACATACTCGCGGCTCCCTTTGCCGACTTGCAAAAGTTGCTACCAGAGCAGAGGCGGCCAGATTGAAGAGGCAGTGCCTTGGTTCACCTTCTCCTTACTGCACGTAAGCCACGTCAAGCTCCTCGCTGCACTCTGGATTTCCCTTCTCCGCGGCACTTAGCGTGGTGCTGTGTGTGTGCAACTCGGCGCCTAGAAGTGACCGCCAATGCTTTCAGAGCGGGCTGCAAGGGAACCAAGGAGCAGCACAAGCAGCAGTGCTTCAGCTTGCTCCTTCCGACTGCTAAGGGCACTTGGGAAGGCAAGCGAGAGTCAACCACCTTCCTCTCCTAGTAGCCTCTAACGTGGTGCACACAAGCACGGCACATAGCCGCTTCGTTCACCGCCCTCGCCCTCGCCCACGCCTTGCTCCGCTTTCACTTGTCGGCGGCCAGAAGCCGCCGCAGGGGCGCCACATACCCAGCAGTGTGCGGGCAGCCAAGAGCTCGAGAACGCTGCTTCTGCCCAAGCCCGCCTAGGGCGTGCACCTTTGTTCTCAGAGCTCCGTGTAACAGTCTGCCTTTCTCGCAGTTCGAATGGAAATCGAAAGCTTTTCGCCTACGCCCTTCACAGAGATCCGTTGCTAGGACGAGAATGTCTCGTGGCCGGAGCTCGCCCCCGCCGCCAGGAAGCTGCTCTTAGCACCGCGTTGCAGGGACACGTCTCGCTTCTTGACTTCGTGCTTAGCGCTCTCCGAATTCGCTGCTAGCTCCGCGGTCCGTCTCAGCTTCAAGTAGCTGCGCTCGCAGTACATAGAGCTTCGCAAGGACCGAAGACCCGGAGGGACGTATCGCACACGACGATGTGCCAGGACAGAGACGTGTTCTACATTGTCCCTTCTCGTCATCCAGTTTGTGCCTCTGCTGCTTGTGCTGTTAGGAATCGCTCCTTGAAAGACGAGCGAGAGCGTCTTTCTGGGTGCATTGCACTGAGTGAGTGCTCGCTAGGGACTTTGCACTCGGAGCCAAGGCAACAGGGCGTGTTTGTCCGCAGAACTGAGAGCGCGCTGTTGGGCAGAGCTGAAACTGACCGCTGCAGTTCAGCTCTCTCCGGACGGCAGACGCCGAAGAACGAAGCCGCTTGCGAGCGGCGCAGTGCAGCGAAGAGCACACGAGCAGCCAAAGAGCTCCTTCACAATCGCTTTCACTTCTCAGTGCTCTTGCTGCTTGGAAAAGCAGCACACAGCCGTTGCACGCCAGGGCAAAAGCTGGGGCAGTGCCCGTCCTCACTCCTTCGCTGTGCTGTACTCCTTGCAGCTAGAGCGAAGCGAGAAGGACGCGAGGACGAAGAAGGCGTTCTTAAAGTAGCCCCTTGTCAGCAGCCCTGAAAGGGCGCATAACACACGGCGTCTCGCTGCCCTCCGTTCTACATACTCGCGGCTCCCTTTGCCGACTTGCAAAAGTTGCTACCAGAGCAGAGGCGGCCAGATTGAAGAGGCTGTGCTTAGGTTCACCTTCTCCTTACTGCACGTAAGCCACGTCAAGCTCCTCGCTGCACTCTGGATTTCCCTTCTCCGCGGCACTTAGCGTGGTGCTGTGTGTGTGCAACTCGGCGCCTAGAAGTGACCGCCAATGCTTTCAGAGCGGGCTGCAAGGGAACCAAGGAGCAGCACAAGCAGCAGTGCTTCAGCTTGCTCCTTCCGACTGCTAAGGGCACTTGGGAAGGCAAGCGAGAGTCAACCACCTTCCTCTCCTAGTAGCCTCTAACGTGGTGCACACAAGCACGGCACATAGCCGCTTCGTTCACCGCCCTCGCCCTCGCCCACGCCTTGCTCCGCTTTCACTTGTCGGCGGCCAGAAGCCGCCGCAGGGGCGCCACATACCCAGCAGTGTGCGGGCAGCCAAGAGCTCGAGAACGCTGCTTCTGCCCAAGCCCGCCTAGGGCGTGCACCTTTGTTCTCAGAGCTCCGTGTAACAGTCTGCCTTTCTCGCAGTTCGAATGGAAATCGAAAGCTTTTCGCCTACGCCCTTCACAGAGATCCGTTGCTAGGACGAGAATGTCTTGTGGCCGGAGCTCGCCCCCGCCGCGAGGAAGCTGCTCTTAGCACCGCGTTGCAGGGACACGTCTCGCTTCTTGACTTCGTGCTTAGCGCTCTCCGAATTCGCTGCTAGCTCCGCGGTCCGTCTCAGCTTCAAGTAGCTGCGCTCGCAGTACATAGAGCTTCGCAAGGACCGAAGACCCGGAGGGACGTATCGCACACGACGATGTGCCAGGACAGAGACGTGTTCTACATTGTCCCTTCTCGTCATCCAGTTTGTGCCTCTGCTGCTTGTGCTGTTAGGAATCGCTCCTTGAAAGACGAGCGAGAGCGTCTTTCTGGGTGCATTGCACTGAGTGAGTGCTCGCTAGGGACTTTGCACTCGGAGCCAAGGCAACAGGGCGTGCTTGTCCGCAGAACTGAGAGCGCGCTGTTGGGCAGAGCTGAAACTGACCGCTGCAGTTCAGCTCTCTCCGGACGGCAGACGCCGAAGAACGAAGCCGCTTGCGAGCGGCGCAGTGCAGCGAAGAGCACACGAGCAGCCAAAGAGCTCCTTCACAATCGCTTTCACTTCTCAGTGCTCTTGCTGCTTGGAAAAGCAGCACACAGCCGTTGCACGCCAGGGCAAAAGCTGGGGCAGTGCCCGTCCTCACTCCTTCGCTGTGCTGTACTCCTTGCAGCTAGAGCGAAGCGAGAAGGACGCGAGGACCAAGAAGGCGTTCTTAAAGTAGCCCCTTGTCAGCAGCCCTGAAAGGGCGCATAACACACGGCGTCTCGCTGCCCTCCGTTCTACATACTCGCGGCTCCCTTTGCCGACTTGCAAAAGTTGCTACCAGAGCAGAGGCGGCCAGATTGAAGAGGCTGTGCTTAGGTTCACCTTCTCCTTACTGCACGTAAGCCACGTCAAGCTCCTCGCTGCACTCTGGATTTCCCTTCTCCGCGGCACTTAGCGTGGTGCTGTGTGTGTGCAACTCGGCGCCTAGAAGTGACCGCCAATGCTTTCAGAGCGGGCTGCAAGGGAACCAAGGAGCAGCACAAGCAGCAGTGCTTCAGCTTGCTCCTTCCGACTGCTAAGGGCACTTGGGAAGGCAAGCGAGAGTCAACCACCTTCCTCTCCTAGTAGCCTCTAACGTGGTGCACACAAGCACGGCACATAGCCGCTTCGTTCACCGCCCTCGCCCTCGCCCACGCCTTGCTCCGCTTTCACTTGTCGGCGGCCAGAAGCCGCCGCAGGGGCGCCACATACCCAGCAGTGTGCGGGCAGCCAAGAGCTCGAGAACGCTGCTTCTGCCCAAGCCCGCCTAGGGCGTGCACCTTTGTTCTCAGAGCTCCGTGTAACAGTCTGCCTTTCTCGCAGTTCGAATGGAAATCGAAAGCTTTTCGCCTACGCCCTTCACAGAGATCCGTTGCTAGAACGAGAATGTCTCGTGGCCGGAGCTCGCCCCCGCCGCGAGGAAGCTGCTCTTAGCACCGCGTTGCAGGGACACGTCTCGCTTCTTGACTTCGTGCTTAGCGCTCTCCGAATTCGCTGCTAGCTCCGCGGTCCGTCTCAGCTTCAAGTAGCTGCGCTCGCAGTACATAGAGCTTCGCAAGGACCGAAGACCCGGAGGGACGTATCGCACACGACAATGTGCCAGGACAGAGACGTGTTCTACATTGTCCCTTCTCGTCATCCAGTTTGTGCCTCTGCTGCTTGTGCTGTTAGGAATCGCTCCTTGAAAGACGAGCGAGAGCGTCTTTCTGGGTGCATTGCACTGAGTGAGTGCTCGCTAGGGACTTTGCACTCGGAGCCAAGGCAACAGGGCGTGCTTGTCCGCAGAACTGAGAGCGCGCTGTTGGGCAGAGCTGAAACTGACCGCTGCAGTTCAGCTCTCTCCGGACGGCAGACGCCGAAGAACGAAGCCGCTTGCGAGCGGCGCAGTGCAGCGAAGAGCACACGAGCAGCCAAAGAGCTCCTTCACAATCGCTTTCACTTCTCAGTGCTCTTGCTGCTTGGAAAAGCAGCACGCAGCCGTTGCACGCCAGGGCAAAAGCTGGGGCAGTGCCCGTCTTCACTCCTTCGCTGTGCTGTACTCCATGCAGCTAGAGCGAAGCGAGAAGGACGCGAGGACGAAGAAGGCGTTCTTAAAGTAGCCCCTTGTCAGCAGCCTTGAAAGGGCGCATAACACACGGCGTCTCGCTGCCCTCCGTTCTACATACTCGCGGCTCCCTTTACCGACTTGCAAAAGTTGCAACCAGAGCAGAGGCGGCCAGATTGAAGAGGCAGTGCCTAAGTTCACCTTTTCCTTACTGCACGTAAGCCACGTCAAGCTCCTCGCTGCACTCTGGATTTCCCTTCTCCGCGGCACTTAGCGTGGTGCTGTGTGTGTGCAACTCGGCGCCTAGAAGTGACCGCCAATACTTTCACTGAGGGCTGCAAGGGAACCAAAGAGCAGCACAAGCAGCAGTGCTTCAGCTTGCTCCTTCCGACTGCTAAGGGCACTTGGGAAGGCAAGCGAGAGTCAACCACCTTCCTCTCCTAGTAGCCTCTAACGTGGTGCACACAAGCACGGCACATAGCCGCTTCGTTCACCGCCCTCGCCCTCGCCCACGCCTGGCTCCGCTTTCACTTGCCGGCGGCCAGAAGCCGCTGCAGGGGCGCCACATACCCAGCAGTGTGCCGGCAGCCAAGAGCTCGAGAACGCTTCTTCTGCCCAAGCCAGCCTAGGGCGTGCACCTTTGTTCTCAGAGCTCCGTGTAACAGTCTGCCTCTCTCGCAGTTCGAATGGAAAACGAAAGCTTTTCGCCTACGCCCTTCACAGAGATCCGTTGCCAGGACGAGAATGTCTCGTGGCCGGGGCTCGCCCCCGCCGCCAGGAAGCTGCTCTTAGCACCGCGTTGCAGGGACACGTCTCGCTTCTTGACTTCGTGCTTAGCGCTCTCCGAATTCGCCGCTGGCTCCACGGTCCTTCTCAGCTGCAAGTAGCAGCGCTCGCAGTACATAGAGCTTCGCAAGGACCGAAGACCCGGAGGGACATATCGCACACGACAATGTGCCAGGACAAGGACGTTCTACACTGAGTGGAGACAGAGACAGACCGAGAATTCTACACTGCCCCTTCTCTTCGGCCATCTTGTGCTCTGCTGCCTCTGCTGTGACGAATCGGTCCTTGAAAAACCAGCGAGAGCGTCTCTCCAGGCACTGAGTGTGAGCTCCCTAGGGACTTTTTCCACCTCCAAAAATACATGGGTAAGTCCTAAAAGTTTTGGTTTGATCAAGAATAGTTACGTCCAAGTATTGCTGTTCTAAACACCCTTGGTTTCAGTCTGAACTTAACTGCTTGTTTCTGTCTTTTTGCCTAGTGGCAATCTAATTCTAAGGTAACTAGATGTGTTGGATATCCATAAGTTACATCTCAGGTTAGGTGGGATAATTGGCTGGGAAGAAAATGGAATTGAGAATTTGGAAAGAATCCAAAGTGAGCTGATGTCACAATCCGAGATTCCCTTGGGTTCCAAATCCTTTCATTTGTGTTTTTGTGGGCTTTTTTGAAGGCGGTGTACAGTTGAAGCCATGATTTAGCTGCGGTGAGACCTGCTCTGCTGTAAAAGCATTATTTTCTCAGTGAGCATGGACAACAGTTAGAGTGCCATCTTTTAAGATTCCCTGCACTCCACTTATGGTGGCAAAAGCAGTGCCTTGACTGTAATCATAAAAGTGATTACAGCTTCATTGCTTTGACATCATGTAGGATGCTTCCTCCATCTGCTGTGGTCAGCATTAAGTAACAGATTTCTCAGTTTCTAGGAAGAGTCTAGCAAACAATCACCTTGCTCCTTCTCTTGCATTTATTCATCACTGCTATGCTGCTATACAGACAGATAGTCTGTTTATGATTCAACAATTCAATGGGACATCAAGTAAATAGCAAAGCAAAACTAACTACCGAAAGCACTATAAGGGCCAGAGATTAGCTTGGATCAAAACAGGTATTCTCCTAGCATTGTTTACAAACGACTCAGCATGTGAAACAGAAGGCACAATGTAGTTTGTGCCTTGTTTTGGGCATGCCCGGAAGAAGGAAATTCTGATTTCACATATGGGAAAAGAAATGTTGACATTTGAATGAGATTGTTCATACCCCAGAAAAGGTTGCTTTGAAAGGTTGTGGAAGTCCTGTGTGGAAACACGGCTTTACAAGTCCTTTCCACCAGGAGACAACAGCTGCAGAACATCTGGGTGTGCCAGTGTTGAGAGCACCAGCAAAGATCAAAGTGGAGAAGTTGGTGAACAACGGCAGTGGCCTGGGGGAGAGCAAGTGGGGTGCTGGCTGTGGGACCAGGGGAGTCCTGACTGATTTAGGAGGCGTGTGATGGTCTGTGCCAGCAAGCGGAGTAGTGCTGTGGCCTTGGCACACTGCGAATACTGGAATTCAGTGGGGTCACTGGGCAGGCTGAGTGTGTGAGCTGCTGGAGGGACCCAGGTTGCCCACATGTAAACATCCAGTCTCACTCTTGCCAGCCACAGAAAGGAGCAGGATGTGGCTGCTGGCGATGCCTGTCATGTATATGTAGTGTATATGCGTGCTATCCCAGCCTGCTGGGAACACTTCTTCTTTGGGACTGCTTGGGCTGAGGGAGAGAAAGCAGTGGTAGTTTCTGAGGTTTCGAGTTTGCTCGAGTTTCTCAGGCTGTTTCTGGAGCCACCCAGAGTTCTCTTCCTTGAAGCATTTCAAGTCCTGCTAATTTTCAAAATTCAAACAGACACAGCCCTAAGCTAGTTGATCTGACTTCAGAGCTATTCTTACGCTGAGCTGTTGGATGATCCGATCTCCTGAGATGTCTTCCATTTCAGTTTATGACCTGGTTCTTGTGAAAAATAGGATCTTTTAGCCTGGAGAAGAGAGGTTTCTGGAGAGACAGTATTGTGGCCTTTGAATATGTAAAGAGGGTATAAGACCAATGGAGAAAGACTTTTTAGGAAGGTTTGCAGAGAAAGGACAAGGGGACATGCTTTCAAACTGAGACTAGGTTTAGATTGGCTAAAAGGAAAAGCTTTTCTACAATGAAGCTGGTGAGACACTCAAACGGCTGTTCCAGAGAAGTTGTGGATGCCCCATCATTGAGAGTGCTCCTTATCAGTTTGGCTAGTCTTGAGCAATTTGATCTACTGTAAGATCTACCTGGCAAGGAAGTAGGACTAGGTGATCTTTAATCACAGACTGTTGTATGATTCCGTGAAAGACAGAATGCAATAAAGTTCATAATTCAGATTTTGGCGCAGACATATTTATAATTTCTCACTTTATGCATCATTGCAATGACAACTTGTTAGCTTCTGAAATGATTAGCTGAGATTGATTTCCTTCCTTAGTTTCATTTTCCCTGTTATTCCTTCACTCTTGGACCTTTTTTTCACTAGATTTCCTCTTTCAGTAAACTGCCCTTAAGTATCACTTTGCTCCCTACCTGGCTTTTTTTTTTTTTTTTTTTTTTTTTTTTCAATGACACCTTTTCACTGGTTCGTTTTGGGCCTTTGCTGCTTGAAGTCCAGCAGCCTCCTTGTCAGAGCATTACGGAGCTTTCTTTACAGCTTCATCACTATGCAAAAAGCCATAAATTACTGTGTTCCATCTCACATACCATCAAGTATCACACTAATATTCCCTCTGCTGAATAGCTGGTTGGCTTACATAGACCAGCCAAAAACCAGGAGATCCAGATGGCAGCAAGAATCTTGTAGACTACTCCCGCTGTTCATTTAAATTCTGGAGAAGTCACGTGAGGTATCACATTCTCTTGAAAGAAGTGTCTATCATCTCGGACATTCTAGAATGGGCTATTAATATTGTCATGAGTTTCTGGCTAGACTTTTTAGTATGCCAATTCAAATTCAAATGATCTGAAATGAATGAACTTCAAGATTTGTTTTTCCCAGAATCGAAGTATGATGGAGTTATATAGGGAGAATCTTAATCTTAGTTATTCTATTCCATCTCACATCATGGCTGGGGGCAGGGAGAAGGGAGTATCTTTGGGGGACAATGGGTTCCGGTGTAGTCAGTAAGCTGGGCAGAGGAGCCATCAGGTATTGTCTGTTGTTGGGGGGGGGATTCATGTGAACTCTTCCTTTCTTGTACCCTGCCACCAGTATTGTTGCTAAAATTGTTTGTTTTCTCATCCAAGTGACAAAATCAGCACACTTAATGAGGGATGAAGAGGGAGCAGCGACCTCGGAACAGGAGGAAGAAGAAGCAGAGCCTGCTGTCCTCCAGAAGAAAAAAAACGCTACCAGCCAACTTTGCATCATCTGTGAACTTCCTGGGCGTGTACTCTATCCCCTTGTCCAGATCACTGAGCAAGATATTAAACAGGACTGGGCCCAAGACTGAGCCTTGGGGACCAGCTGGATGAACTCTATTTCCCACCACTCTGTGGGCCTGGCCATCACCCAGTTTGTCACCCAGCAAACAGCCCACCCATGCAAACCATAAGCAGACAGTTTCTTCAGGAGAATGATGTGAGACTCATTGCAAAAAAGATCAGGGAGATGCCTAGGAAGAGTCTCAGGTGAATCCAGGAGACTATAGTGGAGGACTATTCAGTTTTCCAATCAATTTGCTTAAAAAAACTCTACAAAACCGTAATAAAAAAACAAACAAAAAAAGCAGACCAAACAAACACACAAAACCCCCCAACCAATAATCCCCAAAGAGACAAAAAAAGCCCCCAAAAAAGCCCACCAAAAAACCCACCCAAAACTGAAAAAAAAAGCCCCAAACCCAACACAAAAAATCAGGGTGAAGGTTTTTAGTAACTTTAAAAATAACAAAACAAAACGAAACAAAAAAAAAACAGAAAGTCACATTTCTAAAGGTGCTGTCCCAGCCTCTTCTCTCAGCAGGGAGGACATCCTGAAGTGGAGCCAGTTGGAAGAAAGCGGGACGGGGCAGCACCTGGGCCATTGTCACAGGACGGCCCTGTGGCTGCCCCACTGCCAAAACCTGGACACATAAATCAAACACAGGTATGCACATGTGCTTAGACACAGCAAAAATATATTTGTCTGAAAAGAATACAGGTCCATTTCTATCACTGGAAAGAGCATAATGCCTCGTCTCAGCTTTCTTTTCAGTCATTACAAATGTTTCGAAAATAAAGGAGTGCAGTAAATGGAAATATCCAAGATCAACATGAGGACCAGTAACAAAGATTCCATTTTTGAAACTGCATTGGGAATCCTCTGCAGAAATTGACTCAGAGCTCTAAGATTTACAAAAAAGACCAAGAGGATTGGAGTCAATACAACACAGTGTCTGGAGACTTCAGCTGGTTGCCTTGATTTCTCAAATATGATGGAGGAAGCACCTTAGCAACTACAGCTGCCAGTTCTCTCAGGGCCCTGACATGCCTCTGGGTGGGTGCCATGGTCTTGCATGCTCAGGTTCCTCAAGTGGTCTGAAAGCTGACCTGCTACTATGGGTTAGAATCAAGTCCACCAGTCCAATAACCTGAGAGATGTGGAAATAGTGACTGGCAGTAAAAATTGAGACCAACACTTGTTGAGTACCTCAGCCTTCTCCTTGTCTGTTGTCACTAGTCCTGTCTGGCTTATGGGGGTGGGGGGAATAGGGGAGGTGTGATAGGTTTCTTTTCATCTTCCTTTTCCCACTGAAATACCCGTAGGTGCCTTTATTATTCTTAGTTTTGGCATGCTTTTCCAAATTCAGCTTCAACTGAGCCTTAGCTATACTGATCCCATCCTCACACACTCATGTGTTACCACTGTATTTTTCCCATGATTTGTCTCGCTGTGTATCGTCTGCATATTACCTACTTGCATCACATCTATTAATTTTCAATAACCTTCTGGCTTTAACTTGCTTTCAAAAAAAAACCTTTTTGAACCTTTTCACCTCAGAAATTCACCTGGGAAACCCCAAATCCCCAGAATTCGACCCAAAATTCACCTGGCACCCCAAATTCACCCTCCAAATTCGCTCCAAAATGATTGGCAACTTTACACACTCCATTTTCCCACAAAAGGATCTAGAGCCCTGTGCGCTTCGTATACAAACTAAATGCAAAAAACCTTTCTATTCATTCTCAGCAAAAAGACGTCCTATTCCTCCTTCTTTTGGACAAAACTGCCTTCACTTTCAAACTTATTCTCTTGCTCGCTTACCTGCATAATGCTTAGTCCCTGTTCTGCATGCTCATTTTCTTCACTTTTACAAGGAATCCTCTCCTCATCTTCTTCTTCCTCTGCTTCAACATGCAAAAACAAACCAAAAATTGTCTCTTCTACAGAAAATGAGGGGAGAAAAGAACACAAATGATAACCAATACCCTGCCAAGTAGAAATTTCTTCTATATTTCAGTGATTGATAGGCAGAAAAAATGAATTTCATCTGGGGAAAGAAAGACATTCTAGGAATATTCAGACTGCTATCTTGCCCCAGGTAAAACATTTACCATGGCCTTAGCGTTAATGAGCTTGTGAACATCAGCTGCCAAGAGGAAGGACATTTCCTCCAGTTTCACACAATACTTGGTCAGTACATCTGCTATCTGTGCAATCAAACAATACAGAAAAGCAACAACAATGAAAAGTAGAACTCAAATATCAATTTCCCAAGTTAAAATCTACATGAACAAGACAATTTTTCCATTCAAGTGAATTCGATTTAATTAATTCATTAACTACATAAGTAGCATTCTCACGTTCAAGAACGGAATTCAAAGAATCAACGTTGCTTCTTCTGAGACATTGAAGCCTGAGTAGATCCCAACTTCAAATCTAGTAGGACGCCATGAAAGCAATACCTGCTACATTTAGTACATGTAAACTACAAAGACATCTAGAACAGCTCTAAAAGATGAGCAAACCCATGAACTTTGAAGGAGACGCTAGCAAGAAATGTGGAAATAGGCTTTATCTGCCCAGTGCTTTTCCCAAAAGCACGGGCACTCCTTGGCGTCAGTGAGAGTCTCTGTCTCATTATTCAGCAGCTGGATTAGGGTAAAAAAGGATGCATGCAATCACTTCATTCCT
Organism: Sturnus vulgaris; assembly: GCF_052056855.1. Classification (NCBI taxonomy): domain Eukaryota; kingdom Metazoa; phylum Chordata; class Aves; order Passeriformes; family Sturnidae; genus Sturnus; species Sturnus vulgaris. The sequence goes on from NW_028276062.1 coordinate 487,254, forward strand.
GTTCATGACATAAACTTACTGCATCATCGTGGAAGCCATTTACTTGGAAATATAGCCTAAAAAATAGGTGTCAGACTGGGTACATATCTAGATTGCTATGAGCAAAACCAATTTCTTTTTAACAGGAAAGCCATACAATATGCCTGCCATGGCAAATATTAGTCTACTAGCCCTGCACTTCAACGGGCAGTGAGCAGTTCATGACACCAAATTTACGTTTGGCAAGGAGACAGTCTATTTATTACAAGCCCCTAGTTCTAGAACCAAGAATTCAGGAGTTGCTCATTCCCAATGAAAATCTGTCCATTTCATACCTTTGGGGTTTTATGCTTCTGTTCTTTACCTGTCTTCAGTGTGGCTTTCTTGTGAAGTCACTGATGGGTGTTTTTCCAACACATTTCTGCTGATTACATGGTAATTGCATGGCATCAGCAGACATCTCTGAATGTCTCTTGAAAGTATGCTTTTTACTCTTCCTAGAGGACCTTGTCTTCTTCTTTCCTTCACCCAAAAGGTGGGCTAAGTGAGCCTTCAAAGAACCATCATCTCAACAATTAGAATTCTTTCAAACCTACTGAATGGAGAACAGCGACAAAAAAATTTTAAAAAGACTAGTACGCGAAAGACAGCAGAAGAGAAAGGTAAAGTAATGAATCCTACATGCCACATGCATATCTCTCTTCATTCAAGGCTATTTTCAAAATGAGAAGAAAAAAAAAAAAAAAATATCATCTTTTCCTCAGAGAGGAAAAGAAAGTGGAAAGTGGAGTAACTGGATTGTGTTGCCTTGCCTACAGTTACCAGAAAAGTCAACAGCAGAGTTGAAAACTCCTGAAGCTGGCTAACTACGCCTCTAAATGTTTTACTACTGTGTTATGATTCTGTCTTCAGTTAATAGAACCCGATATACAACAAAGAGATGGGAGCACATGGAGATGCATTGGAGAGCCTACGCTGGAGGTAACACATTCATTTTTTACTCAAACAAATCCAAATTAGAAATGTTGAAAATGACCTGGGGCCATTTCAACAGCCAGCAAACTAACACAACCAACCTTTGGCTTTTATTCAATCCTTTGCTTATTTTACCTGGACCTTGAAGATCTGTCTGCAGCCTTCCTCTCTGCAAATATATCACACTCGTCCTATTGAGAACCCATGGCTCATCACAGCTGCTTCGCCACGCCTGCTTCCAGAAGAACTGGCAACTACAAGCTGGGAGCCAAGAGATACAACACTTCACTTGGAAAAGGGCCTTCCATGAATCCTAGAATCCCAGAATGGTTTGGACTGGAAGCGACCTTAGAGACAGAGTCTCTTCTTCCCACATCCTGACATGGGCAGGGACACTTTTCCACTAGTCCAGGTTGCTCCATGTCTGCTCCAGCCTGGCCCTGGACACTTCCTGCCATGGGGCTCCTACACAGCCTCTTTGAGCAACATGTGCCAGGCCTCAGCACCCACACAAGGAAGAATTCCTTTCCAATATCCCATCTACCCCAGCCCTCTGGCAGTTTGAAGCTATTCCCCCTTGTCCTGCGAGTCCAGAACCTTTTCCAAAGTCCCTCCCCAGCTATCTTGGAGCCCCAGCAGGCACTGCAAGGGGCTCGAAGGTCTCCCTGGAGCCTTCTGTTCTCCAGATTGGACACCCTCAGCTCTCCCAGACTGTCCTAGAGCAAAGAAGCTCCACCTTTCAAAGCACCTTAGAAGCCTCCTACCGGCCAAACTCGATGGCAACGCTGGCCTTCCGGGCCCTACGGATATCGCTTCCGGTGTCGTTCGGGGTCACTCCCGGCTCTCTCCCCGCCCCCCATGGGGCCCTCAGGCAATGCCGCTCCGACGCAGCTCCTGCCGCTGTCAGACCAGCGGGGGGGGGGCGCCAGCCCAGCCTCATCCACAATCCACACTGTCCTCGGCGGCTGCTGCGGGCTCATGGCGGCCCACACACCCGGAAGCAGAGCTCCGAACACAGAGGATCATAGCCCCACATTTGTGTTCGTCTCTGCACAAGGCAGGGCAGACTTGCCATGCCCGGACTTTTCAGTTCAGCACGAAAATGAGAATAAACCTGCGCCATGGGGGAGGAAACCTCTAAAGACTCCCTCATACGTGGTCGCTCAACTTAATGCCTAGGCACTTGCCATTCCTAAGGCTACACTAAAGCCCTTTTTACCTTGCGGGAAAGAAATGCCATTGTTCTGGTCTGCAGCTAAAGGCGCAGCACAGGCAGGCCAGGGCAAAAGCTGGGGCAGTGCCCGTCTTCACGCCTTCACTGTGCTGTACTCCATGCAGCTAGAGCGAAGCGAGAAGGACGCGAGGACGAAGAAGGCGCTCTTAAATAGCCCCCTGGCAGCAGCCCTGAAAGGGCGCATAACACTAGGCGTCTAGCTGCCCTCCGTTCTACATACTCGCGGCTCCCTTTGCCGACTTGCAAAAGTTGCTACCAGAGCAGAGGCGGCCAGATTGAAGAGGCAGTGCCTTGGTTCACCTTTTCCTTACTGCACGTAAGCCACGTCCAGCTCCTCGCTGCACTCTGGATTTCCCTTCTCCGCGGCACTTAGCGTGGTGCTGTGTGTGTGCAACTCGGCGCCTAGAAGTGACCGCCAATGCTTTCAGAGCGGGTTGCAAGGGAACCAAGGAGCAGCACAAGCAGCAGTGCTTCAGCTTGCTCCTTCCGACTGCTAAGGGCACTTGGGAAGGCAAGCGAGAGTCAACCACCTTCCTCTCCTAGTAGCCTCTAACGTGGTGCACACAAGCACGGCACATAGCCGCTTCGTTCACCGCCCTCGCCCACGCCTGGCTCCGCTTTCACTTGCCGGCGGCCAGAAGCCGCCGCAGGGGCGCCACATACCCAGCAGTGTGCGGGCAGCCAAGAGCTCGAGAACGCTGCTTCTGCCCAAGCCCGCCTAGGGCGTGCACCTTTGTTCTCAGAGCTCCGTGTAACAGTCTGCCTTTCTCGCAGTTCGAATGGAAATCGAAAGCTTTTCGCCTACGCCCTTCACAGAGATCCGTTGCTAGGACGAGAATGTCTCGTGGCCGGAGCTCGCCCCCGCCGCGAGGAAGCTGCTCTTAGCACCGCGTTGCAGGGACACGTCTCGCTTCTTGACTTCGTGCTTAGCGCTCTCCGAATTCGCTGCTAGCTCCGCGGTCCGTCTCAGCTTCAAGTAGCTGCGCTCGCAGTACATAGAGCTTCGCAAGGACCGAAGACCCGGAGGGACGTATCGCACACGACGATGTGCCAGGACAGAGACGTGTTCTACATTGTCCCTTCTCGTCATCCAGTTTGTGCCTCTGCTGCTTGTGCTGTTAGGAATCGCTCCTTGAAAGACGAGCGAGAGCGTCTTTCTGGGTGCATTGCACTGAGTGAGTGCTCGCTAGGGACTTTGCACTCGGAGCCAAGACAACAGGGCGTGCTTGTCCGCAGAACTGAGAGCGCGCTGTTGGGCAGAGCTGAAACTGACCGCTGCAGTTCAGCTCTCTCCGGACGGCAGACGCCGAAGAACGAAGCCGCTTGCGAGCGGCGCAGTGCAGCGAAGAGCACACGAGCAGCCAAAGAGCTCCTTCACAATCGCTTTCACTTCTCAGTGCTCTTGCTGCTTGGAAAAGCAGCACACAGCCGTTGCACGCCAGGGCAAAAGCTGGGGCAGTGCCCGTCCTCACTCCTTCGCTGTGCTGTACTCCTTGCAGCTAGAGCGAAGCGAGAAGGACGCGAGGACCAAGAAGGCGTTCTTAAAGTAGCCCCTTGTCAGCAGCCCTGAAAGGGCGCATAACACACGGCGTCTCGCTGCCCTCCGTTCTACATACTCGCGTCTCCCTTTGCCGACTTGCAAAAGTTGCTACCAGAGCAGAGGCGGCCAGATTGAAGAGGCTGTGCTTAGGTTCACCTTCTCCTTACTGCACGTAAGCCACGTCAAGCTCCTCGCTGCACTCTGGATTTCCCTTCTCCGCGGCACTTAGCGTGGTGCTGTGTGTGTGCAACTCGGCGCCTAGAAGTGACCGCCAATGCTTTCAGAGCGGGCTGCAAGGGAACCAAGGAGCAGCACAAGCAGCAGTGCTTCAGCTTGCTCCTTCCGACTGCTAAGGGCACTTGGGAAGGCAAGCGAGAGTCAACCACCTTCCTCTCCTAGTAGCCTCTAACGTGGTGCACACAAGCACGGCACATAGCCGCTTCGTTCACCGCCCTCGCCCTCGCCCACGCCTTGCTCCGCTTTCACTTGTCGGCGGCCAGAAGCCGCCGCAGGGGCGCCACATACCCAGCAGTGTGCGGGCAGCCAAGAGCTCGAGAACGCTGCTTCTGCCCAAGCCCGCCTAGGGCGTGCACCTTTGTTCTCAGAGCTCCGCGTAACAGTCTGCCTTTCTCGCAGTTCGAATGGAAATCGAAAGCTTTTCGCCTACGCCCTTCACAGAGATCCGTTGCTAGGACGAGAATGTCTCGTGGCCGGAGCTCGCCCCCGCCGCGAGGAAGCTGCTCTTAGCACCGCGTTGCAGGGACACGTCTCGCTTCTTGACTTCGTGCTTAGCGCTCTCCGAATTCGCTGCTAGCTCCGCGGTCCGTCTCAGCTTCAAGTAGCTGCGCTCGCAGTACATAGAGCTTCGCAAGGACCGAAGACCCGGAGGGACGTATCGCACACGACAATGTGCCAGGACAGAGACGTGTTCTACATTGTCCCTTCTCGTCATCCAGTTTGTGCCTCTGCTGCTTGTGCTGTTAGGAATCGCTCCTTGAAAGACGAGCGAGAGCGTCTTTCTGGGTGCATTGCACTGAGTGAGTGCTCGCTAGGGACTTTGCACTCGGAGCCAAGACAACAGGGCGTGCTTGTCCGCAGAACTGAGAGCGCGCTGTTGGGCAGAGCTGAAACTGACCGCTGCAGTTCAGCTCTCTCCGGACGGCAGACGCCGAAGAACGAAGCCGCTTGCGAGCGGCGCAGTGCAGCGAAGAGCACACGAGCAGCCAAAGAGCTCCTTCACAATCGCTTTCACTTCTCAGTGCTCTTGCTGCTTGGAAAAGCAGCACACAGCCGTTGCACGCCAGGGCAAAAGCTGGGGCAGTGCCCGTCCTCACTCCTTCGCTGTGCTGTACTCCTTGCAGCTAGAGCGAAGCGAGAAGGACGCGAGGACCAAGAAGGCGTTCTTAAAGTAGCCCCTTGTCAGCAGCCCTGAAAGGGCGCATAACACACGGCGTCTCGCTGCCCTCCGTTCTACATACTCGCGTCTCCCTTTGCCGACTTGCAAAAGTTGCTACCAGAGCAGAGGCGGCCAGATTGAAGAGGCTGTGCTTAGGTTCACCTTCTCCTTACTGCACGTAAGCCACGTCAAGCTCCTCGCTGCACTCTGGATTTCCCTTCTCCGCGGCACTTAGCGTGGTGCTGTGTGTGTGCAACTCGGCGCCTAGAAGCGACCGCCAATGCTTTCACAGCGGGCTGCAAGGGAACCAAGGAGCAGCACAAGCAGCAGTGCTTCAGCTTGCTCCTTCCGACTGCTAAGGGCACTTGGGAAGGCAAGCGAGAGTCAACCACCTTCCTCTCCTAGTAGCCTCTAACGTGGTGCACACAAGCACGGCACATAGCCGCTTCGTTCACCGCCCTCGCCCTCGCCCACGCCTTGCTCCGCTTTCACTTGTCGGCGGCCAGAAGCCGCCGCAGGGGCGCCACATACCCAGCAGTGTGCGGGCAGCCAAGAGCTCGAGAACGCTGCTTCTGCCCAAGCCCGCCTAGGGCGTGCACCTTTGTTCTCAGAGCTCCGCGTAACAGTCTGCCTTTCTCGCAGTTCGAATGGAAATCGAAAGCTTTTCGCCTACGCCCTTCACAGAGATCCGTTGCTAGGACGAGAATGTCTCGTGGCCGGAACTCGCCCCCGCCGCGAGGAAGCTGCTCTTAGCACCGCGTTGCAGGGACACGTCTCGCTTCTTGACTTCGTGCTTAGCGCTCTCCGAATTCGCTGCTAGCTCCGCGGTCCGTCTCAGCTTCAAGTAGCTGCGCTCGCAGTACATAGAGCTTCGCAAGGACCGAAGACCCGGAGGGACGTATCGCACACGACGATGTGCCAGGACAGAGACGTGTTCTACATTGTCCCTTCTCGTCATCCAGTTTGTGCCTCTGCTGCTTGTGCTGTTAGGAATCGCTCCTTGAAAGACGAGCGAGAGCGTCTTTCTGGGTGCATTGCACTGAGTGAGTGCTCGCTAGGGACTTTGCACTCGGAGCCAAGGCAACAGGGCGTGCTTGTCCGCAGAACTGAGAGCGCGCTGTTGGGCAGAGCTGAAACTGACCGCTGCAGTTCAGCTCTCTCCGGACGGCAGACGCCGAAGAACGAAGCCGCTTGCGAGCGGCGCAGTGCAGCGAAGAGCACACGAGCAGCCAAAGAGCTCCTTCACAATCGCTTTCACTTCTCAGTGCTCTTGCTGCTTGGAAAAGCAGCACACAGCCGTTGCACGCCAGGGCAAAAGCTGGGGCAGTGCCCGTCCTCACTCCTTCGCTGTGCTGTACTCCTTGCAGCTAAAGCGAAGCGAGAAGGACGCGAGGACGAAGAAGGCGTTCTTAAAGTAGCCCCTTGTCAGCAGCCCTGAAAGGGCGCATAACACACGGCGTCTCGCTGCCCTCCGTTCTACATACTCGCGTCTCCCTTTGCCGACTTGCAAAAGTTGCTACCAGAGCAGAGGCGGCCAGATTGAAGAGGCTGTGCTTAGGTTCACCTTCTCCTTACTGCACGTAAGCCACGTCAAGCTCCTCGCTGCACTCTGGATTTCCCTTCTCCGCGGCACTTAGCGTGGTGCTGTGTGTGTGCAACTCGGCGCCTAGAAGCGACCGCCAATGCTTTCACAGCGGGCTGCAAGGGAACCAAGGAGCAGCACAAGCAGCAGTGCTTCAGCTTGCTCCTTCCGACTGCTAAGGGCACTTGGGAAGGCAAGCGAGAGTCAACCACCTTCCTCTCCTAGTAGCCTCTAACGTGGTGCACACAAGCACGGCACATAGCCGCTTCGTTCACCGCCCTCGCCCTCGCCCACGCCTTGCTCCGCTTTCACTTGTCGGCGGCCAGAAGCCGCCGCAGGGGCGCCACATACCCAGCAGTGTGCGGGCAGCCAAGAGCTCGAGAACGCTGCTTCTGCCCAAGCCCGCCTAGGGCGTGCACCTTTGTTCTCAGAGCTCCGTGTAACAGTCTGCCTTTCTCGCAGTTCGAATGGAAATCGAAAGCTTTTCGCCTACGCCCTTCACAGAGATCCGTTGCTAGGACGAGAATGTCTCGTGGCCGGAGCTCGCCCCCGCCGCGAGGAAGCTGCTCTTAGCACCGCGTTGCAGGGACACGTCTCGCTTCTTGACTTCGTGCTTAGCGCTCTCCGAATTCGCTGCTAGCTCCGCGGTCCGTCTCAGCTTCAAGTAGCTGCGCTCGCAGTACATAGAGCTTCGCAAGGACCGAAGACCCGGAGGGACGTATCGCACACGACGATGTGCCAGGACAGAGACGTGTTCTACATTGTCCCTTCTCGTCATCCAGTTTGTGCCTCTGCTGCTTCTGCTGTTAGGAATCGCTCCTTGAAAGACGAGCGAGAGCGTCTTTCTGGGTGCATTGCACTGAGTGAGTGCTCGCTAGGGACTTTGCACTCGGAGCCAAGACAACAGGGCGTGCTTGTCCGCAGAACTGAGAGCGCGCTGTTGGGCAGAGCTGAAACTGACCGCTGCAGTTCAGCTCTCTCCGGACGGCAGACGCCGAAGAACGAAGCCGCTTGCGAGCGGCGCAGTGCAGCGAAGAGCACACGAGCAGCCAAAGAGCTCCTTCACAATCGCTTTCACTTCTCAGTGCTCTTGCTGCTTGGAAAAGCAGCACACAGCCGTTGCACGCCAGGGCAAAAGCTGGGGCAGTGCCCGTCCTCACTCCTTCGCTGTGCTGTACTCCTTGCAGCTAGAGCGAAGCGAGAAGGACGCGAGGACCAAGAAGGCGTTCTTAAAGTAGCCCCTTGTCAGCAGCCCTGAAAGGGCGCATAACACACGGCGTCTCGCTGCCCTCCGTTCTACATACTCGCGGCTCCCTTTGCCGACTTGCAAAAGTTGCTACCAGAGCAGAGGCGGCCAGATTGAAGAGGCTGTGCTTAGGTTCACCTTCTCCTTACTGCACGTAAGCCACGTCAAGCTCCTCGCTGCACTCTGGATTTCCCTTCTCCGCGGCACTTAGCGTGGTGCTGTGTGTGTGCAACTCGGCGCCTAGAAGCGACCGCCAATGCTTTCAGAGCGGGCTGCAAGGGAACCAAGGAGCAGCACAAGCAGCAGTGCTTCAGCTTGCTCCTTCCGACTGCTAAGGGCACTTGGGAAGGCAAGCGAGAGTCAACCACCTTCCTCTCCTAGTAGCCTCTAACGTGGTGCACACAAGCACGGCACATAGCCGCTTCGTTCACCGCCCTCGCCCTCGCCCACGCCTTGCTCCGCTTTCACTTGTCGGCGGCCAGAAGCCGCCGCAGGGGCGCCACATACCCAGCAGTGTGCGGGCAGCCAAGAGCTCGAGAACGCTGCTTCTGCCCAAGCCCGCCTAGGGCGTGCACCTTTGTTCTCAGAGCTCCGCGTAACAGTCTGCCTTTCTCGCAGTTCGAATGGAAATCGAAAGCTTTTCGCCTACGCCCTTCACAGAGATCCGTTGCTAGGACGAGAATGTCTCGTGGCCGGAGCTCGCCCCCGCCGCCAGGAAGCTGCTCTTAGCACCGCGTTGCAGGGACACGTCTCGCTTCTTGACTTCGTGCTTAGCGCTCTCCGAATTCGCTGCTAGCTCCGCGGTCCGTCTCAGCTTCAAGTAGCTGCGCTCGCAGTACATAGAGCTTCGCAAGGACCGAAGACCCGGAGGGACGTATCGCACACGACGATGTGCCAGGACAGAGACGTGTTCTACATTGTCCCTTCTCGTCATCCAGTTTGTGCCTCTGCTGCTTCTGCTGTTAGGAATCGCTCCTTGAAAGACGAGCGAGAGCGTCTTTCTGGGTGCATTGCACTGAGTGAGTGCTCGCTAGGGACTTTGCACTCGGAGCCAAGGCAACAGGGCGTGCTTGTCCGCAGAACTGAGAGCGCGCTGTTGGGCAGAGCTGAAACTGACCGCTGCAGTTCAGCTCTCTCCGGACGGCAGACGCCGAAGAACGAAGCCGCTTGCGAGCGGCGCAGTGCAGCGAAGAGCACACGAGCAGCCAAAGAGCTCCTTCACAATCGCTTTCACTTCTCAGTGCTCTTGCTGCTTGGAAAAGCAGCACACAGCCGTTGCACGCCAGGGCAAAAGCTGGGGCAGTGCCCGTCCTCACTCCTTCGCTGTGCTGTACTCCTTGCAGCTAGAGCGAAGCGAGAAGGACGCGAGGACGAAGAAGGCGTTCTTAAAGTAGCCCCTTGTCAGCAGTCCTGAAAGGGCGCATAACACACGGCGTCTCGCTGCCCTCCGTTCTACATACTCGCGTCTCCCTTTGCCGACTTGCAAAAGTTGCTACCAGAGCAGAGGCGGCCAGATTGAAGAGGCTGTGCTTAGGTTCACCTTCTCCTTACTGCACGTAAGCCACGTCAAGCTCCTCGCTGCACTCTGGATTTCCCTTCTCCGCGACACTTAGCGTGGTGCTGTGTGTGTGCAACTCGGCGCCTAGAAGTGACCGCCAATGCTTTCAGAGCGGGCTGCAAGGGAACCAAGGAGCAGCACAAGCAGCAGTGCTTCAGCTTGCTCCTTCCGACTGCTAAGGGCACTTGGGAAGGCAAGCGAGAGTCAACCACCTTCCTCTCCTAGTAGCCTCTAACGTGGTGCACACAAGCACGGCACATAACCGCTTCGTTCACCGCCCTCGCCCTCTCCCAAGCCTTGCTCCGCTTTCACTTGTCGGCGGCCAGAAGCCGCCGCAGGGGCGCCACATACCCAGCAGTGTGCGGGTAGCCAAGAGCTCGAGAACGCTGCTTCTGCCCAAGCCCGCCTAGGGCGTGCACCTTTGTTCTCAGAGCTCCGCGTAACAGTCTGCCTTTCTCGCAGTTCGAATGGAAATCGAAAGCTTTTCGCCTACGCCCTTCACAGAGATCCGTTGCTAGGACGAGAATGTCTCGTGGCCGGAGCTCGCCCCCGCCGCCAGGAAGCTGCTCTTAGCACCGCGTTGCAGGGACACGTCTCGCTTCTTGACTTCGTGCTTAGCGCTCTCCGAATTCGCTGCTAGCTCCGCGGTCCGTCTCAGCTTCAAGTAGCTGCGCTCGCAGTACATAGAGCTTCGCAAGGACCGAAGACCCGGAGGGACGTATCGCACACGACGATGTGCCAGGACAGAGACGTGTTCTACATTGTCCCTTCTCGTCATCCAGTTTGTGCCTCTGCTGCTTCTGCTGTTAGGAATCGCTCCTTGAAAGACGAGCGAGAGCGTCTTTCTGGGTGCATTGCACTGAGTGAGTGCTCGCTAGGGACTTTGCACTCGGAGCCAAGGCAACAGGGCGTGCTTGTCCGCAGAACTGAGAGCGCGCTGTTGGGCAGAGCTGAAACTGACCGCTGCAGTTCAGCTCTCTCCGGACGGCAGACGCCGAAGAACGAAGCCGCTTGCGAGCGGCGCAGTGCAGCGAAGAGCACACGAGCAGCCAAAGAGCTCCTTCACAATCGCTTTCACTTCTCAGTGCTCTTGCTGCTTGGAAAAGCAGCACACAGCCGTTGCACGCCAGGGCAAAAGCTGGGGCAGTGCCCGTCCTCACTCCTTCGCTGTGCTGTACTCCTTGCAGCTAGAGCGAAGCGAGAAGGACGCGAGGACCAAGAAGGCGTTCTTAAAGTAGCCCCTTGTCAGCAGCCCTGAAAGGGCGCATAACACACGGCGTCTCGCTGCCCTCCGTTCTACATACTCGCGGCTCCCTTTGCCGACTTGCAAAAGTTGCTACCAGAGCAGAGGCGGCCAGATTGAAGAGGCTGTGCTTAGGTTCACCTTCTCCTTACTGCACGTAAGCCACGTCAAGCTCCTCGCTGCACTCTGGATTTCCCTTCTCCGCGGCACTTAGCGTGGTGCTGTGTGTGTGCAACTCGGCGCCTAGAAGTGACCGCCAATGCTTTCAGAGCGGGCTGCAAGGGAACCAAGGAGCAGCACAAGCAGCAGTGCTTCAGCTTGCTCCTTCCGACTGCTAAGGGCACTTGGGAAGGCAAGCGAGAGTCAACCACCTTCCTCTCCTAGTAGCCTCTAACGTGGTGCACACAAGCACGGCACATAACCGCTTCGTTCACCGCCCTCGCCCTCTCCCAAGCCTTGCTCCGCTTTCACTTGTCGGCGGCCAGAAGCCGCCGCAGGGGCGCCACATACCCAGCAGTGTGCGGGTAGCCAAGAGCTCGAGAACGCTGCTTCTGCCCAAGCCCGCCTAGGGCGTGCACCTTTGTTCTCAGAGCTCCGCGTAACAGTCTGCCTTTCTCGCAGTTCGAATGGAAATCGAAAGCTTTTCGCCTACGCCCTTCACAGAGATCCGTTGCTAGGACGAGAATGTCTCGTGGCCGGAGCTCGCCCCCGCCGCGAGGAAGCTGCTCTTAGCACCGCGTTGCAGGGACACGTCTCGCTTCTTGACTTCGTGCTTAGCGCTCTCCGAATTCGCTGCTAGCTCCGCGGTCCGTCTCAGCTTCAAGTAGCTGCGCTCGCAGTACATAGAGCTTCGCAAGGACCGAAGACCCGGAGGGACGTATCGCACACGACAATGTGCCAGGACAGAGACGTGTTCTACATTGTCCCTTCTCGTCATCCAGTTTGTGCCTCTGCTGCTTGTGCTGTTAGGAATCGCTCCTTGAAAGACGAGCGAGAGCGTCTTTCTGGGTGCATTGCACTGAGTGAGTGCTCGCTAGGGACTTTGCACTCGGAGCCAAGGCAACAGGGCGTGCTTGTCCGCAGAACTGAGAGCGCGCTGTTGGGCAGAGCTGAAACTGACCGCTGCAGTTCAGCTCTCTCCGGACGGCAGACGCCGAAGAACGAAGCCGCTTGCGAGCGGCGCAGTGCAGCGAAGAGCAAACGAGCAGCCAAAGAGCTCCTTCACAATCGCTTTCACTTCTCAGTGCTCTTGCTGCTTGGAAAAGCAGCACACAGCCGTTGCACGCCAGGGCAAAAGCTGGGGCAGTGCCCGTCCTCACTTCTTCGCTGTGCTGTACTCCTTGCAGCTAGAGCGAAGCGAGAAGGACGCGAGGACCAAGAAGGCGTTCTTAAAGTAGCCCCTTGTCAGCAGCCCTGAAAGGGCGCATAACACACGGCGTCTCGCTGCCCTCCGTTCTACATACTCGCGGCTCCCTTTGCCGACTTGCAAAAGTTGCTACCAGAGCAGAGGCGGCCAGATTGAAGAGGCAGTGCCTTGGTTCACCTTCTCCTTACTGCACGTAAGCCACGTCAAGCTCCTCGCTGCACTCTGGATTTCCCTTCTCCGCGGCACTTAGCGTGGTGCTGTGTGTGTGCAACTCGGCGCCTAGAAGTGACCGCCAATGCTTTCAGAGCGGGCTGCAAGGGAACCAAGGAGCAGCACAAGCAGCAGTGCTTCAGCTTGCTCCTTCCGACTGCTAAGGGCACTTGGGAAGGCAAGCGAGAGTCAACCACCTTCCTCTCCTAGTAGCCTCTAACGTGGTGCACACAAGCACGGCACATAGCCGCTTCGTTCACCGCCCTCGCCCTCGCCCACGCCTTGCTCCGCTTTCACTTGTCGGCGGCCAGAAGCCGCCGCAGGGGCGCCACATACCCAGCAGTGTGCGGGCAGCCAAGAGCTCGAGAACGCTGCTTCTGCCCAAGCCCGCCTAGGGCGTGCACCTTTGTTCTCAGAGCTCCGTGTAACAGTCTGCCTTTCTCGCAGTTCGAATGGAAATCGAAAGCTTTTCGCCTACGCCCTTCACAGAGATCCGTTGCTAGGACGAGAATGTCTCGTGGCCGGAGCTCGCCCCCGCCGCCAGGAAGCTGCTCTTAGCACCGCGTTGCAGGGACACGTCTCGCTTCTTGACTTCGTGCTTAGCGCTCTCCGAATTCGCTGCTAGCTCCGCGGTCCGTCTCAGCTTCAAGTAGCTGCGCTCGCAGTACATAGAGCTTCGCAAGGACCGAAGACCCGGAGGGACGTATCGCACACGACGATGTGCCAGGACAGAGACGTGTTCTACATTGTCCCTTCTCGTCATCCAGTTTGTGCCTCTGCTGCTTGTGCTGTTAGGAATCGCTCCTTGAAAGACGAGCGAGAGCGTCTTTCTGGGTGCATTGCACTGAGTGAGTGCTCGCTAGGGACTTTGCACTCGGAGCCAAGGCAACAGGGCGTGTTTGTCCGCAGAACTGAGAGCGCGCTGTTGGGCAGAGCTGAAACTGACCGCTGCAGTTCAGCTCTCTCCGGACGGCAGACGCCGAAGAACGAAGCCGCTTGCGAGCGGCGCAGTGCAGCGAAGAGCACACGAGCAGCCAAAGAGCTCCTTCACAATCGCTTTCACTTCTCAGTGCTCTTGCTGCTTGGAAAAGCAGCACACAGCCGTTGCACGCCAGGGCAAAAGCTGGGGCAGTGCCCGTCCTCACTCCTTCGCTGTGCTGTACTCCTTGCAGCTAGAGCGAAGCGAGAAGGACGCGAGGACGAAGAAGGCGTTCTTAAAGTAGCCCCTTGTCAGCAGCCCTGAAAGGGCGCATAACACACGGCGTCTCGCTGCCCTCCGTTCTACATACTCGCGGCTCCCTTTGCCGACTTGCAAAAGTTGCTACCAGAGCAGAGGCGGCCAGATTGAAGAGGCTGTGCTTAGGTTCACCTTCTCCTTACTGCACGTAAGCCACGTCAAGCTCCTCGCTGCACTCTGGATTTCCCTTCTCCGCGGCACTTAGCGTGGTGCTGTGTGTGTGCAACTCGGCGCCTAGAAGTGACCGCCAATGCTTTCAGAGCGGGCTGCAAGGGAACCAAGGAGCAGCACAAGCAGCAGTGCTTCAGCTTGCTCCTTCCGACTGCTAAGGGCACTTGGGAAGGCAAGCGAGAGTCAACCACCTTCCTCTCCTAGTAGCCTCTAACGTGGTGCACACAAGCACGGCACATAGCCGCTTCGTTCACCGCCCTCGCCCTCGCCCACGCCTTGCTCCGCTTTCACTTGTCGGCGGCCAGAAGCCGCCGCAGGGGCGCCACATACCCAGCAGTGTGCGGGCAGCCAAGAGCTCGAGAACGCTGCTTCTGCCCAAGCCCGCCTAGGGCGTGCACCTTTGTTCTCAGAGCTCCGTGTAACAGTCTGCCTTTCTCGCAGTTCGAATGGAAATCGAAAGCTTTTCGCCTACGCCCTTCACAGAGATCCGTTGCTAGGACGAGAATGTCTTGTGGCCGGAGCTCGCCCCCGCCGCGAGGAAGCTGCTCTTAGCACCGCGTTGCAGGGACACGTCTCGCTTCTTGACTTCGTGCTTAGCGCTCTCCGAATTCGCTGCTAGCTCCGCGGTCCGTCTCAGCTTCAAGTAGCTGCGCTCGCAGTACATAGAGCTTCGCAAGGACCGAAGACCCGGAGGGACGTATCGCACACGACGATGTGCCAGGACAGAGACGTGTTCTACATTGTCCCTTCTCGTCATCCAGTTTGTGCCTCTGCTGCTTGTGCTGTTAGGAATCGCTCCTTGAAAGACGAGCGAGAGCGTCTTTCTGGGTGCATTGCACTGAGTGAGTGCTCGCTAGGGACTTTGCACTCGGAGCCAAGGCAACAGGGCGTGCTTGTCCGCAGAACTGAGAGCGCGCTGTTGGGCAGAGCTGAAACTGACCGCTGCAGTTCAGCTCTCTCCGGACGGCAGACGCCGAAGAACGAAGCCGCTTGCGAGCGGCGCAGTGCAGCGAAGAGCACACGAGCAGCCAAAGAGCTCCTTCACAATCGCTTTCACTTCTCAGTGCTCTTGCTGCTTGGAAAAGCAGCACACAGCCGTTGCACGCCAGGGCAAAAGCTGGGGCAGTGCCCGTCCTCACTCCTTCGCTGTGCTGTACTCCTTGCAGCTAGAGCGAAGCGAGAAGGACGCGAGGACGAAGAAGGCGTTCTTAAAGTAGCCCCTTGTCAGCAGCCCTGAAAGGGCGCATAACACACGGCGTCTCGCTGCCCTCCGTTCTACATACTCGCGGCTCCCTTTGCCGACTTGCAAAAGTTGCTACCAGAGCAGAGGCGGCCAGATTGAAGAGGCTGTGCTTAGGTTCACCTTCTCCTTACTGCACGTAAGCCACGTCAAGCTCCTCGCTGCACTCTGGATTTCCCTTCTCCGCGGCACTTAGCGTGGTGCTGTGTGTGTGCAACTCGGCGCCTAGAAGTGACCGCCAATGCTTTCAGAGCGGGCTGCAAGGGAACCAAGGAGCAGCACAAGCAGCAGTGCTTCAGCTTGCTCCTTCCGACTGCTAAGGGCACTTGGGAAGGCAAGCGAGAGTCAACCACCTTCCTCTCCTAGTAGCCTCTAACGTGGTGCACACAAGCACGGCACATAGCCGCTTCGTTCACCGCCCTCGCCCTCGCCCACGCCTTGCTCCGCTTTCACTTGTCGGCGGCCAGAAGCCGCCGCAGGGGCGCCACATACCCAGCAGTGTGCGGGCAGCCAAGAGCTCGAGAACGCTGCTTCTGCCCAAGCCCGCCTAGGGCGTGCACCTTTGTTCTCAG
This sequence comes from Sturnus vulgaris, assembly GCF_052056855.1. Lineage (NCBI taxonomy): Eukaryota > Metazoa > Chordata > Aves > Passeriformes > Sturnidae > Sturnus > Sturnus vulgaris. The sequence continues at coordinate 502,803 of NW_028276062.1, forward strand.
AGCTCCGTGTAACAGTCTGCCTTTCTCGCAGTTCGAATGGAAATCGAAAGCTTTTCGCCTACGCCCTTCACAGAGATCCGTTGCTAGAACGAGAATGTCTCGTGGCCGGAGCTCGCCCCCGCCGCGAGGAAGCTGCTCTTAGCACCGCGTTGCAGGGACACGTCTCGCTTCTTGACTTCGTGCTTAGCGCTCTCCGAATTCGCTGCTAGCTCCGCGGTCCGTCTCAGCTTCAAGTAGCTGCGCTCGCAGTACATAGAGCTTCGCAAGGACCGAAGACCCGGAGGGACGTATCGCACACGACAATGTGCCAGGACAGAGACGTGTTCTACATTGTCCCTTCTCGTCATCCAGTTTGTGCCTCTGCTGCTTGTGCTGTTAGGAATCGCTCCTTGAAAGACGAGCGAGAGCGTCTTTCTGGGTGCATTGCACTGAGTGAGTGCTCGCTAGGGACTTTGCACTCGGAGCCAAGGCAACAGGGCGTGCTTGTCCGCAGAACTGAGAGCGCGCTGTTGGGCAGAGCTGAAACTGACCGCTGCAGTTCAGCTCTCTCCGGACGGCAGACGCCGAAGAACGAAGCCGCTTGCGAGCGGCGCAGTGCAGCGAAGAGCACACGAGCAGCCAAAGAGCTCCTTCACAATCGCTTTCACTTCTCAGTGCTCTTGCTGCTTGGAAAAGCAGCACGCAGCCGTTGCACGCCAGGGCAAAAGCTGGGGCAGTGCCCGTCTTCACTCCTTCGCTGTGCTGTACTCCATGCAGCTAGAGCGAAGCGAGAAGGACGCGAGGACGAAGAAGGCGTTCTTAAAGTAGCCCCTTGTCAGCAGCCTTGAAAGGGCGCATAACACACGGCGTCTCGCTGCCCTCCGTTCTACATACTCGCGGCTCCCTTTACCGACTTGCAAAAGTTGCAACCAGAGCAGAGGCGGCCAGATTGAAGAGGCAGTGCCTAAGTTCACCTTTTCCTTACTGCACGTAAGCCACGTCAAGCTCCTCGCTGCACTCTGGATTTCCCTTCTCCGCGGCACTTAGCGTGGTGCTGTGTGTGTGCAACTCGGCGCCTAGAAGTGACCGCCAATACTTTCACTGAGGGCTGCAAGGGAACCAAAGAGCAGCACAAGCAGCAGTGCTTCAGCTTGCTCCTTCCGACTGCTAAGGGCACTTGGGAAGGCAAGCGAGAGTCAACCACCTTCCTCTCCTAGTAGCCTCTAACGTGGTGCACACAAGCACGGCACATAGCCGCTTCGTTCACCGCCCTCGCCCTCGCCCACGCCTGGCTCCGCTTTCACTTGCCGGCGGCCAGAAGCCGCTGCAGGGGCGCCACATACCCAGCAGTGTGCCGGCAGCCAAGAGCTCGAGAACGCTTCTTCTGCCCAAGCCAGCCTAGGGCGTGCACCTTTGTTCTCAGAGCTCCGTGTAACAGTCTGCCTCTCTCGCAGTTCGAATGGAAAACGAAAGCTTTTCGCCTACGCCCTTCACAGAGATCCGTTGCCAGGACGAGAATGTCTCGTGGCCGGGGCTCGCCCCCGCCGCCAGGAAGCTGCTCTTAGCACCGCGTTGCAGGGACACGTCTCGCTTCTTGACTTCGTGCTTAGCGCTCTCCGAATTCGCCGCTGGCTCCACGGTCCTTCTCAGCTGCAAGTAGCAGCGCTCGCAGTACATAGAGCTTCGCAAGGACCGAAGACCCGGAGGGACATATCGCACACGACAATGTGCCAGGACAAGGACGTTCTACACTGAGTGGAGACAGAGACAGACCGAGAATTCTACACTGCCCCTTCTCTTCGGCCATCTTGTGCTCTGCTGCCTCTGCTGTGACGAATCGGTCCTTGAAAAACCAGCGAGAGCGTCTCTCCAGGCACTGAGTGTGAGCTCCCTAGGGACTTTTTCCACCTCCAAAAATACATGGGTAAGTCCTAAAAGTTTTGGTTTGATCAAGAATAGTTACGTCCAAGTATTGCTGTTCTAAACACCCTTGGTTTCAGTCTGAACTTAACTGCTTGTTTCTGTCTTTTTGCCTAGTGGCAATCTAATTCTAAGGTAACTAGATGTGTTGGATATCCATAAGTTACATCTCAGGTTAGGTGGGATAATTGGCTGGGAAGAAAATGGAATTGAGAATTTGGAAAGAATCCAAAGTGAGCTGATGTCACAATCCGAGATTCCCTTGGGTTCCAAATCCTTTCATTTGTGTTTTTGTGGGCTTTTTTGAAGGCGGTGTACAGTTGAAGCCATGATTTAGCTGCGGTGAGACCTGCTCTGCTGTAAAAGCATTATTTTCTCAGTGAGCATGGACAACAGTTAGAGTGCCATCTTTTAAGATTCCCTGCACTCCACTTATGGTGGCAAAAGCAGTGCCTTGACTGTAATCATAAAAGTGATTACAGCTTCATTGCTTTGACATCATGTAGGATGCTTCCTCCATCTGCTGTGGTCAGCATTAAGTAACAGATTTCTCAGTTTCTAGGAAGAGTCTAGCAAACAATCACCTTGCTCCTTCTCTTGCATTTATTCATCACTGCTATGCTGCTATACAGACAGATAGTCTGTTTATGATTCAACAATTCAATGGGACATCAAGTAAATAGCAAAGCAAAACTAACTACCGAAAGCACTATAAGGGCCAGAGATTAGCTTGGATCAAAACAGGTATTCTCCTAGCATTGTTTACAAACGACTCAGCATGTGAAACAGAAGGCACAATGTAGTTTGTGCCTTGTTTTGGGCATGCCCGGAAGAAGGAAATTCTGATTTCACATATGGGAAAAGAAATGTTGACATTTGAATGAGATTGTTCATACCCCAGAAAAGGTTGCTTTGAAAGGTTGTGGAAGTCCTGTGTGGAAACACGGCTTTACAAGTCCTTTCCACCAGGAGACAACAGCTGCAGAACATCTGGGTGTGCCAGTGTTGAGAGCACCAGCAAAGATCAAAGTGGAGAAGTTGGTGAACAACGGCAGTGGCCTGGGGGAGAGCAAGTGGGGTGCTGGCTGTGGGACCAGGGGAGTCCTGACTGATTTAGGAGGCGTGTGATGGTCTGTGCCAGCAAGCGGAGTAGTGCTGTGGCCTTGGCACACTGCGAATACTGGAATTCAGTGGGGTCACTGGGCAGGCTGAGTGTGTGAGCTGCTGGAGGGACCCAGGTTGCCCACATGTAAACATCCAGTCTCACTCTTGCCAGCCACAGAAAGGAGCAGGATGTGGCTGCTGGCGATGCCTGTCATGTATATGTAGTGTATATGCGTGCTATCCCAGCCTGCTGGGAACACTTCTTCTTTGGGACTGCTTGGGCTGAGGGAGAGAAAGCAGTGGTAGTTTCTGAGGTTTCGAGTTTGCTCGAGTTTCTCAGGCTGTTTCTGGAGCCACCCAGAGTTCTCTTCCTTGAAGCATTTCAAGTCCTGCTAATTTTCAAAATTCAAACAGACACAGCCCTAAGCTAGTTGATCTGACTTCAGAGCTATTCTTACGCTGAGCTGTTGGATGATCCGATCTCCTGAGATGTCTTCCATTTCAGTTTATGACCTGGTTCTTGTGAAAAATAGGATCTTTTAGCCTGGAGAAGAGAGGTTTCTGGAGAGACAGTATTGTGGCCTTTGAATATGTAAAGAGGGTATAAGACCAATGGAGAAAGACTTTTTAGGAAGGTTTGCAGAGAAAGGACAAGGGGACATGCTTTCAAACTGAGACTAGGTTTAGATTGGCTAAAAGGAAAAGCTTTTCTACAATGAAGCTGGTGAGACACTCAAACGGCTGTTCCAGAGAAGTTGTGGATGCCCCATCATTGAGAGTGCTCCTTATCAGTTTGGCTAGTCTTGAGCAATTTGATCTACTGTAAGATCTACCTGGCAAGGAAGTAGGACTAGGTGATCTTTAATCACAGACTGTTGTATGATTCCGTGAAAGACAGAATGCAATAAAGTTCATAATTCAGATTTTGGCGCAGACATATTTATAATTTCTCACTTTATGCATCATTGCAATGACAACTTGTTAGCTTCTGAAATGATTAGCTGAGATTGATTTCCTTCCTTAGTTTCATTTTCCCTGTTATTCCTTCACTCTTGGACCTTTTTTTCACTAGATTTCCTCTTTCAGTAAACTGCCCTTAAGTATCACTTTGCTCCCTACCTGGCTTTTTTTTTTTTTTTTTTTTTTTTTTTTCAATGACACCTTTTCACTGGTTCGTTTTGGGCCTTTGCTGCTTGAAGTCCAGCAGCCTCCTTGTCAGAGCATTACGGAGCTTTCTTTACAGCTTCATCACTATGCAAAAAGCCATAAATTACTGTGTTCCATCTCACATACCATCAAGTATCACACTAATATTCCCTCTGCTGAATAGCTGGTTGGCTTACATAGACCAGCCAAAAACCAGGAGATCCAGATGGCAGCAAGAATCTTGTAGACTACTCCCGCTGTTCATTTAAATTCTGGAGAAGTCACGTGAGGTATCACATTCTCTTGAAAGAAGTGTCTATCATCTCGGACATTCTAGAATGGGCTATTAATATTGTCATGAGTTTCTGGCTAGACTTTTTAGTATGCCAATTCAAATTCAAATGATCTGAAATGAATGAACTTCAAGATTTGTTTTTCCCAGAATCGAAGTATGATGGAGTTATATAGGGAGAATCTTAATCTTAGTTATTCTATTCCATCTCACATCATGGCTGGGGGCAGGGAGAAGGGAGTATCTTTGGGGGACAATGGGTTCCGGTGTAGTCAGTAAGCTGGGCAGAGGAGCCATCAGGTATTGTCTGTTGTTGGGGGGGGGATTCATGTGAACTCTTCCTTTCTTGTACCCTGCCACCAGTATTGTTGCTAAAATTGTTTGTTTTCTCATCCAAGTGACAAAATCAGCACACTTAATGAGGGATGAAGAGGGAGCAGCGACCTCGGAACAGGAGGAAGAAGAAGCAGAGCCTGCTGTCCTCCAGAAGAAAAAAAACGCTACCAGCCAACTTTGCATCATCTGTGAACTTCCTGGGCGTGTACTCTATCCCCTTGTCCAGATCACTGAGCAAGATATTAAACAGGACTGGGCCCAAGACTGAGCCTTGGGGACCAGCTGGATGAACTCTATTTCCCACCACTCTGTGGGCCTGGCCATCACCCAGTTTGTCACCCAGCAAACAGCCCACCCATGCAAACCATAAGCAGACAGTTTCTTCAGGAGAATGATGTGAGACTCATTGCAAAAAAGATCAGGGAGATGCCTAGGAAGAGTCTCAGGTGAATCCAGGAGACTATAGTGGAGGACTATTCAGTTTTCCAATCAATTTGCTTAAAAAAACTCTACAAAACCGTAATAAAAAAACAAACAAAAAAAGCAGACCAAACAAACACACAAAACCCCCCAACCAATAATCCCCAAAGAGACAAAAAAAGCCCCCAAAAAAGCCCACCAAAAAACCCACCCAAAACTGAAAAAAAAAGCCCCAAACCCAACACAAAAAATCAGGGTGAAGGTTTTTAGTAACTTTAAAAATAACAAAACAAAACGAAACAAAAAAAAAACAGAAAGTCACATTTCTAAAGGTGCTGTCCCAGCCTCTTCTCTCAGCAGGGAGGACATCCTGAAGTGGAGCCAGTTGGAAGAAAGCGGGACGGGGCAGCACCTGGGCCATTGTCACAGGACGGCCCTGTGGCTGCCCCACTGCCAAAACCTGGACACATAAATCAAACACAGGTATGCACATGTGCTTAGACACAGCAAAAATATATTTGTCTGAAAAGAATACAGGTCCATTTCTATCACTGGAAAGAGCATAATGCCTCGTCTCAGCTTTCTTTTCAGTCATTACAAATGTTTCGAAAATAAAGGAGTGCAGTAAATGGAAATATCCAAGATCAACATGAGGACCAGTAACAAAGATTCCATTTTTGAAACTGCATTGGGAATCCTCTGCAGAAATTGACTCAGAGCTCTAAGATTTACAAAAAAGACCAAGAGGATTGGAGTCAATACAACACAGTGTCTGGAGACTTCAGCTGGTTGCCTTGATTTCTCAAATATGATGGAGGAAGCACCTTAGCAACTACAGCTGCCAGTTCTCTCAGGGCCCTGACATGCCTCTGGGTGGGTGCCATGGTCTTGCATGCTCAGGTTCCTCAAGTGGTCTGAAAGCTGACCTGCTACTATGGGTTAGAATCAAGTCCACCAGTCCAATAACCTGAGAGATGTGGAAATAGTGACTGGCAGTAAAAATTGAGACCAACACTTGTTGAGTACCTCAGCCTTCTCCTTGTCTGTTGTCACTAGTCCTGTCTGGCTTATGGGGGTGGGGGGAATAGGGGAGGTGTGATAGGTTTCTTTTCATCTTCCTTTTCCCACTGAAATACCCGTAGGTGCCTTTATTATTCTTAGTTTTGGCATGCTTTTCCAAATTCAGCTTCAACTGAGCCTTAGCTATACTGATCCCATCCTCACACACTCATGTGTTACCACTGTATTTTTCCCATGATTTGTCTCGCTGTGTATCGTCTGCATATTACCTACTTGCATCACATCTATTAATTTTCAATAACCTTCTGGCTTTAACTTGCTTTCAAAAAAAAACCTTTTTGAACCTTTTCACCTCAGAAATTCACCTGGGAAACCCCAAATCCCCAGAATTCGACCCAAAATTCACCTGGCACCCCAAATTCACCCTCCAAATTCGCTCCAAAATGATTGGCAACTTTACACACTCCATTTTCCCACAAAAGGATCTAGAGCCCTGTGCGCTTCGTATACAAACTAAATGCAAAAAACCTTTCTATTCATTCTCAGCAAAAAGACGTCCTATTCCTCCTTCTTTTGGACAAAACTGCCTTCACTTTCAAACTTATTCTCTTGCTCGCTTACCTGCATAATGCTTAGTCCCTGTTCTGCATGCTCATTTTCTTCACTTTTACAAGGAATCCTCTCCTCATCTTCTTCTTCCTCTGCTTCAACATGCAAAAACAAACCAAAAATTGTCTCTTCTACAGAAAATGAGGGGAGAAAAGAACACAAATGATAACCAATACCCTGCCAAGTAGAAATTTCTTCTATATTTCAGTGATTGATAGGCAGAAAAAATGAATTTCATCTGGGGAAAGAAAGACATTCTAGGAATATTCAGACTGCTATCTTGCCCCAGGTAAAACATTTACCATGGCCTTAGCGTTAATGAGCTTGTGAACATCAGCTGCCAAGAGGAAGGACATTTCCTCCAGTTTCACACAATACTTGGTCAGTACATCTGCTATCTGTGCAATCAAACAATACAGAAAAGCAACAACAATGAAAAGTAGAACTCAAATATCAATTTCCCAAGTTAAAATCTACATGAACAAGACAATTTTTCCATTCAAGTGAATTCGATTTAATTAATTCATTAACTACATAAGTAGCATTCTCACGTTCAAGAACGGAATTCAAAGAATCAACGTTGCTTCTTCTGAGACATTGAAGCCTGAGTAGATCCCAACTTCAAATCTAGTAGGACGCCATGAAAGCAATACCTGCTACATTTAGTACATGTAAACTACAAAGACATCTAGAACAGCTCTAAAAGATGAGCAAACCCATGAACTTTGAAGGAGACGCTAGCAAGAAATGTGGAAATAGGCTTTATCTGCCCAGTGCTTTTCCCAAAAGCACGGGCACTCCTTGGCGTCAGTGAGAGTCTCTGTCTCATTATTCAGCAGCTGGATTAGGGTAAAAAAGGATGCATGCAATCACTTCATTCCTGTTCATGACATAAACTTACTGCATCATCGTGGAAGCCATTTACTTGGAAATATAGCCTAAAAAATAGGTGTCAGACTGGGTACATATCTAGATTGCTATGAGCAAAACCAATTTCTTTTTAACAGGAAAGCCATACAATATGCCTGCCATGGCAAATATTAGTCTACTAGCCCTGCACTTCAACGGGCAGTGAGCAGTTCATGACACCAAATTTACGTTTGGCAAGGAGACAGTCTATTTATTACAAGCCCCTAGTTCTAGAACCAAGAATTCAGGAGTTGCTCATTCCCAATGAAAATCTGTCCATTTCATACCTTTGGGGTTTTATGCTTCTGTTCTTTACCTGTCTTCAGTGTGGCTTTCTTGTGAAGTCACTGATGGGTGTTTTTCCAACACATTTCTGCTGATTACATGGTAATTGCATGGCATCAGCAGACATCTCTGAATGTCTCTTGAAAGTATGCTTTTTACTCTTCCTAGAGGACCTTGTCTTCTTCTTTCCTTCACCCAAAAGGTGGGCTAAGTGAGCCTTCAAAGAACCATCATCTCAACAATTAGAATTCTTTCAAACCTACTGAATGGAGAACAGCGACAAAAAAATTTTAAAAAGACTAGTACGCGAAAGACAGCAGAAGAGAAAGGTAAAGTAATGAATCCTACATGCCACATGCATATCTCTCTTCATTCAAGGCTATTTTCAAAATGAGAAGAAAAAAAAAAAAAAAATATCATCTTTTCCTCAGAGAGGAAAAGAAAGTGGAAAGTGGAGTAACTGGATTGTGTTGCCTTGCCTACAGTTACCAGAAAAGTCAACAGCAGAGTTGAAAACTCCTGAAGCTGGCTAACTACGCCTCTAAATGTTTTACTACTGTGTTATGATTCTGTCTTCAGTTAATAGAACCCGATATACAACAAAGAGATGGGAGCACATGGAGATGCATTGGAGAGCCTACGCTGGAGGTAACACATTCATTTTTTACTCAAACAAATCCAAATTAGAAATGTTGAAAATGACCTGGGGCCATTTCAACAGCCAGCAAACTAACACAACCAACCTTTGGCTTTTATTCAATCCTTTGCTTATTTTACCTGGACCTTGAAGATCTGTCTGCAGCCTTCCTCTCTGCAAATATATCACACTCGTCCTATTGAGAACCCATGGCTCATCACAGCTGCTTCGCCACGCCTGCTTCCAGAAGAACTGGCAACTACAAGCTGGGAGCCAAGAGATACAACACTTCACTTGGAAAAGGGCCTTCCATGAATCCTAGAATCCCAGAATGGTTTGGACTGGAAGCGACCTTAGAGACAGAGTCTCTTCTTCCCACATCCTGACATGGGCAGGGACACTTTTCCACTAGTCCAGGTTGCTCCATGTCTGCTCCAGCCTGGCCCTGGACACTTCCTGCCATGGGGCTCCTACACAGCCTCTTTGAGCAACATGTGCCAGGCCTCAGCACCCACACAAGGAAGAATTCCTTTCCAATATCCCATCTACCCCAGCCCTCTGGCAGTTTGAAGCTATTCCCCCTTGTCCTGCGAGTCCAGAACCTTTTCCAAAGTCCCTCCCCAGCTATCTTGGAGCCCCAGCAGGCACTGCAAGGGGCTCGAAGGTCTCCCTGGAGCCTTCTGTTCTCCAGATTGGACACCCTCAGCTCTCCCAGACTGTCCTAGAGCAAAGAAGCTCCACCTTTCAAAGCACCTTAGAAGCCTCCTACCGGCCAAACTCGATGGCAACGCTGGCCTTCCGGGCCCTACGGATATCGCTTCCGGTGTCGTTCGGGGTCACTCCCGGCTCTCTCCCCGCCCCCCATGGGGCCCTCAGGCAATGCCGCTCCGACGCAGCTCCTGCCGCTGTCAGACCAGCGGGGGGGGGGCGCCAGCCCAGCCTCATCCACAATCCACACTGTCCTCGGCGGCTGCTGCGGGCTCATGGCGGCCCACACACCCGGAAGCAGAGCTCCGAACACAGAGGATCATAGCCCCACATTTGTGTTCGTCTCTGCACAAGGCAGGGCAGACTTGCCATGCCCGGACTTTTCAGTTCAGCACGAAAATGAGAATAAACCTGCGCCATGGGGGAGGAAACCTCTAAAGACTCCCTCATACGTGGTCGCTCAACTTAATGCCTAGGCACTTGCCATTCCTAAGGCTACACTAAAGCCCTTTTTACCTTGCGGGAAAGAAATGCCATTGTTCTGGTCTGCAGCTAAAGGCGCAGCACAGGCAGGCCAGGGCAAAAGCTGGGGCAGTGCCCGTCTTCACGCCTTCACTGTGCTGTACTCCATGCAGCTAGAGCGAAGCGAGAAGGACGCGAGGACGAAGAAGGCGCTCTTAAATAGCCCCCTGGCAGCAGCCCTGAAAGGGCGCATAACACTAGGCGTCTAGCTGCCCTCCGTTCTACATACTCGCGGCTCCCTTTGCCGACTTGCAAAAGTTGCTACCAGAGCAGAGGCGGCCAGATTGAAGAGGCAGTGCCTTGGTTCACCTTTTCCTTACTGCACGTAAGCCACGTCCAGCTCCTCGCTGCACTCTGGATTTCCCTTCTCCGCGGCACTTAGCGTGGTGCTGTGTGTGTGCAACTCGGCGCCTAGAAGTGACCGCCAATGCTTTCAGAGCGGGTTGCAAGGGAACCAAGGAGCAGCACAAGCAGCAGTGCTTCAGCTTGCTCCTTCCGACTGCTAAGGGCACTTGGGAAGGCAAGCGAGAGTCAACCACCTTCCTCTCCTAGTAGCCTCTAACGTGGTGCACACAAGCACGGCACATAGCCGCTTCGTTCACCGCCCTCGCCCACGCCTGGCTCCGCTTTCACTTGTCGGCGGCCAGAAGCCGCCGCAGGGGCGCCACATACCCAGCAGTGTGCGGGCAGCCAAGAGCTCGAGAACGCTGCTTCTGCCCAAGCCCGCCTAGGGCGTGCACCTTTGTTCTCAGAGCTCCGTGTAACAGTCTGCCTTTCTCGCAGTTCGAATGGAAATCGAAAGCTTTTCGCCTACGCCCTTCACAGAGATCCGTTGCTAGGACGAGAATGTCTCGTGGCCGGAGCTCGCCCCCGCCGCGAGGAAGCTGCTCTTAGCACCGCGTTGCAGGGACACGTCTCGCTTCTTGACTTCGTGCTTAGCGCTCTCCGAATTCGCTGCTAGCTCCGCGGTCCGTCTCAGCTTCAAGTAGCTGCGCTCGCAGTACATAGAGCTTCGCAAGGACCGAAGACCCGGAGGGACGTATCGCACACGACGATGTGCCAGGACAGAGACGTGTTCTACATTGTCCCTTCTCGTCATCCAGTTTGTGCCTCTGCTGCTTGTGCTGTTAGGAATCGCTCCTTGAAAGACGAGCGAGAGCGTCTTTCTGGGTGCATTGCACTGAGTGAGTGCTCGCTAGGGACTTTGCACTCGGAGCCAAGACAACAGGGCGTGCTTGTCCGCAGAACTGAGAGCGCGCTGTTGGGCAGAGCTGAAACTGACCGCTGCAGTTCAGCTCTCTCCGGACGGCAGACGCCGAAGAACGAAGCCGCTTGCGAGCGGCGCAGTGCAGCGAAGAGCACACGAGCAGCCAAAGAGCTCCTTCACAATCGCTTTCACTTCTCAGTGCTCTTGCTGCTTGGAAAAGCAGCACACAGCCGTTGCACGCCAGGGCAAAAGCTGGGGCAGTGCCCGTCCTCACTCCTTCGCTGTGCTGTACTCCTTGCAGCTAGAGCGAAGCGAGAAGGACGCGAGGACCAAGAAGGCGTTCTTAAAGTAGCCCCTTGTCAGCAGCCCTGAAAGGGCGCATAACACACGGCGTCTCGCTGCCCTCCGTTCTACATACTCGCGTCTCCCTTTGCCGACTTGCAAAAGTTGCTACCAGAGCAGAGGCGGCCAGATTGAAGAGGCTGTGCTTAGGTTCACCTTCTCCTTACTGCACGTAAGCCACGTCAAGCTCCTCGCTGCACTCTGGATTTCCCTTCTCCGCGGCACTTAGCGTGGTGCTGTGTGTGTGCAACTCGGCGCCTAGAAGTGACCGCCAATGCTTTCAGAGCGGGCTGCAAGGGAACCAAGGAGCAGCACAAGCAGCAGTGCTTCAGCTTGCTCCTTCCGACTGCTAAGGGCACTTGGGAAGGCAAGCGAGAGTCAACCACCTTCCTCTCCTAGTAGCCTCTAACGTGGTGCACACAAGCACGGCACATAGCCGCTTCGTTCACCGCCCTCGCCCTCGCCCACGCCTTGCTCCGCTTTCACTTGTCGGCGGCCAGAAGCCGCCGCAGGGGCGCCACATACCCAGCAGTGTGCGGGCAGCCAAGAGCTCGAGAACGCTGCTTCTGCCCAAGCCCGCCTAGGGCGTGCACCTTTGTTCTCAGAGCTCCGCGTAACAGTCTGCCTTTCTCGCAGTTCGAATGGAAATCGAAAGCTTTTCGCCTACGCCCTTCACAGAGATCCGTTGCTAGGACGAGAATGTCTCGTGGCCGGAGCTCGCCCCCGCCGCGAGGAAGCTGCTCTTAGCACCGCGTTGCAGGGACACGTCTCGCTTCTTGACTTCGTGCTTAGCGCTCTCCGAATTCGCTGCTAGCTCCGCGGTCCGTCTCAGCTTCAAGTAGCTGCGCTCGCAGTACATAGAGCTTCGCAAGGACCGAAGACCCGGAGGGACGTATCGCACACGACAATGTGCCAGGACAGAGACGTGTTCTACATTGTCCCTTCTCGTCATCCAGTTTGTGCCTCTGCTGCTTGTGCTGTTAGGAATCGCTCCTTGAAAGACGAGCGAGAGCGTCTTTCTGGGTGCATTGCACTGAGTGAGTGCTCGCTAGGGACTTTGCACTCGGAGCCAAGACAACAGGGCGTGCTTGTCCGCAGAACTGAGAGCGCGCTGTTGGGCAGAGCTGAAACTGACCGCTGCAGTTCAGCTCTCTCCGGACGGCAGACGCCGAAGAACGAAGCCGCTTGCGAGCGGCGCAGTGCAGCGAAGAGCACACGAGCAGCCAAAGAGCTCCTTCACAATCGCTTTCACTTCTCAGTGCTCTTGCTGCTTGGAAAAGCAGCACACAGCCGTTGCACGCCAGGGCAAAAGCTGGGGCAGTGCCCGTCCTCACTCCTTCGCTGTGCTGTACTCCTTGCAGCTAAAGCGAAGCGAGAAGGACGCGAGGACGAAGAAGGCGTTCTTAAAGTAGCCCCTTGTCAGCAGCCCTGAAAGGGCGCATAACACACGGCGTCTCGCTGCCCTCCGTTCTACATACTCGCGTCTCCCTTTGCCGACTTGCAAAAGTTGCTACCAGAGCAGAGGCGGCCAGATTGAAGAGGCTGTGCTTAGGTTCACCTTCTCCTTACTGCACGTAAGCCACGTCAAGCTCCTCGCTGCACTCTGGATTTCCCTTCTCCGCGGCACTTAGCGTGGTGCTGTGTGTGTGCAACTCGGCGCCTAGAAGCGACCGCCAATGCTTTCACAGCGGGCTGCAAGGGAACCAAGGAGCAGCACAAGCAGCAGTGCTTCAGCTTGCTCCTTCCGACTGCTAAGGGCACTTGGGAAGGCAAGCGAGAGTCAACCACCTTCCTCTCCTAGTAGCCTCTAACGTGGTGCACACAAGCACGGCACATAGCCGCTTCGTTCACCGCCCTCGCCCTCGCCCACGCCTTGCTCCGCTTTCACTTGTCGGCGGCCAGAAGCCGCCGCAGGGGCGCCACATACCCAGCAGTGTGCGGGCAGCCAAGAGCTCGAGAACGCTGCTTCTGCCCAAGCCCGCCTAGGGCGTGCACCTTTGTTCTCAGAGCTCCGCGTAACAGTCTGCCTTTCTCGCAGTTCGAATGGAAATCGAAAGCTTTTCGCCTACGCCCTTCACAGAGATCCGTTGCTAGGACGAGAATGTCTCGTGGCCGGAGCTCGCCCCCGCCGCGAGGAAGCTGCTCTTAGCACCGCGTTGCAGGGACACGTCTCGCTTCTTGACTTCGTGCTTAGCGCTCTCCGAATTCGCTGCTAGCTCCGCGGTCCGTCTCAGCTTCAAGTAGCTGCGCTCGCAGTACATAGAGCTTCGCAAGGACCGAAGACCCGGAGGGACGTATCGCACACGACAATGTGCCAGGACAGAGACGTGTTCTACATTGTCCCTTCTCGTCATCCAGTTTGTGCCTCTGCTGCTTCTGCTGTTAGGAATCGCTCCTTGAAAGACGAGCGAGAGCGTCTTTCTGGGTGCATTGCACTGAGTGAGTGCTCGCTAGGGACTTTGCACTCGGAGCCAAGGCAACAGGGCGTGCTTGTCCGCAGAACTGAGAGCGCGCTGTTGGGCAGAGCTGAAACTGACCGCTGCAGTTCAGCTCTCTCCGGACGGCAGACGCCGAAGAACGAAGCCGCTTGCGAGCGGCGCAGTGCAGCGAAGAGCACACGAGCAGCCAAAGAGCTCCTTCACAATCGCTTTCACTTCTCAGTGCTCTTGCTGCTTGGAAAAGCAGCACACAGCCGTTGCACGCCAGGGCAAAAGCTGGGGCAGTGCCCGTCCTCACTCCTTCGATGTGCTGTACTCCTTGCAGCTAAAGCGAAGCGAGAAGGACGCGAGGACGAAGAAGGCGTTCTTAAAGTAGCCCCTTGTCAGCAGCCCAGAAAGGGCGCATAACACACGGCGTCTCGCTGCCCTCCGTTCTACATACTCGCGGCTCCCTTTGCCGACTTGCAAAAGTTGCTACCAGAGCAGAGGCGGCCAGATTGAAGAGGCTGTGCTTAGGTTCACCTTCTCCTTACTGCACGTAAGCCACGTCAAGCTCCTCGCTGCACTCTGGATTTCCCTTCTCCGCGGCACTTAGCGTGGTGCTGTGTGTGTGCAACTCGGCGCCTAGAAGTGACCGCCAATGCTTTCAGAGCGGGCTGCAAGGGAACCAAGGAGCAGCACAAGCAGCAGTGCTTCAGCTTGCTCCTTCCGACTGCTAAGGGCACTTGGGAAGGCAAGCGAGAGTCAACCACCTTCCTCTCCTAGTAGCCTCTAACGTGGTGCACACAAGCACGGCACATAGCCGCTTCGTTCACCGCCCTCGCCCTCGCCCACGCCTTGCTCCGCTTTCACTTGTCGGCGGCCAGAAGCCGCCGCAGGGGCGCCACATACCCAGCAGTGTGCGGGCAGCCAAGAGCTCGAGAACGCTGCTTCTGCCCAAGCCCGCCTAGGGCGTGCACCTTTGTTCTCAGAGCTCCGTGTAACAGTCTGCCTTTCTCGCAGTTCGAATGGAAATCGAAAGCTTTTCGCCTACGCCCTTCACAGAGATCCGTTGCTAGGACGAGAATGTCTTGTGGCCGGAGCTCGCCCCCGCCGCGAGGAAGCTGCTCTTAGCACCGCGTTGCAGGGACACGTCTCGCTTCTTGACTTCGTGCTTAGCGCTCTCCGAATTCGCTGCTAGCTCCGCGGTCCGTCTCAGCTTCAAGTAGCTGCGCTCGCAGTGCATAGAGCTTCGCAAGGACCGAAGACCCGGAGGGACGTATCGCACACGACAATGTGCCAGGACAGAGACGTGTTCTACATTGTCCCTTCTCGTCATCCAGTTTGTGCCTCTGCTGCTTCTGCTGTTAGGAATCGCTCCTTGAAAGACGAGCGAGAGCGTCTTTCTGGGTGCATTGCACTGAGTGAGTGCTCGCTAGGGACTTTGCACTCGGAGCCAAGGCAACAGGGCGTGCTTGTCCGCAGAACTGAGAGCGCGCTGTTGGGCAGAGCTGAAACTGACCGCTGCAGTTCAGCTCTCTCCGGACGGCAGACGCCGAAGAACGAAGCCGCTTGCGAGCGGCGCAGTGCAGCGAAGAGCACACGAGCAGCCAAAGAGCTCCTTCACAATCGCTTTCACTTCTCAGTGCTCTTGCTGCTTGGAAAAGCAGCACACAGCCGTTGCACGCCAGGGCAAAAGCTGGGGCAGTGCCCGTCCTCACTCCTTCGCTGTGCTGTACTCCTTGCAGCTAGAGCGAAGCGAGAAGGACGCGAGGACGAAGAAGGCGTTCTTAAAGTAGCCCCTTGTCAGCAGCCCTGAAAGGGCGCATAACACACGGCGTCTCGCTGCCCTCCGTTCTACATACTCGCGGCTCCCTTTGCCGACTTGCAAAAGTTGCTACCAGAGCAGAGGCGGCCAGATTGAAGAGGCTGTGCTTAGGTTCACCTTCTCCTTACTGCACGTAAGCCACGTCAAGCTCCTCGCTGCACTCTGGATTTCCCTTCTCCGCGGCACTTAGCGTGGTGCTGTGTGTGTGCAACTCGGCGCCTAGAAGTGACCGCCAATGCTTTCAGAGCGGGCTGCAAGGGAACCAAGGAGCAGCACAAGCAGCAGTGCTTCAGCTTGCTCCTTCCGACTGCTAAGGGCACTTGGGAAGGCAAGCGAGAGTCAACCACCTTCCTCTCCTAGTAGCCTCTAACGTGGTGCACACAAGCACGGCACATAGCCGCTTCGTTCACCGCCCTCGCCCTCGCCCACGCCTTGCTCCGCTTTCACTTGTCGGCGGCCAGAAGCCGCCGCAGGGGCGCCACATACCCAGCAGTGTGCGGGCAGCCAAGAGCTCGAGAACGCTGCTTCTGCCCAAGCCCGCCTAGGGCGTGCACCTTTGTTCTCAGAGCTCCGCGTAACAGTCTGCCTTTCTCGCAGTTCGAATGGAAATCGAAAGCTTTTCGCCTACGCCCTTCACAGAGATCCGTTGCTAGGACGAGAATGTCTTGTGGCCGGAGCTCGCCCCCGCCGCGAGGAAGCTGCTCTTAGCACCGCGTTGCAGGGACACGTCTCGCTTCTTGACTTCGTGCTTAGCGCTCTCCGAATTCGCTGCTAGCTCCGCGGTCCGTCTCAGCTTCAAGTAGCTGCGCTCGCAGTGCATAGAGCTTCGCAAGGACCGAAGACCCGGAGGGACGTATCGCACACGACAATGTGCCAGGACAGAGACGTGTTCTACATTGTCCCTTCTCGTCATCCAGTTTGTGCCTCTGCTGCTTGTGCTGTTAGGAATCGCTCCTTGAAAGACGAGCGAGAGCGTCTTTCTGGGTGCATTGCACTGAGTGAGTGCTCGCTAGGGACTTTGCACTCGGAGCCAAGGCAACAGGGCGTGCTTGTCCGCAGAACTGAGAGCGCGCTGTTGGGCAGAGCTGAAACTGACCGCTGCAGTTCAGCTCTCTCCGGACGGCAGAAGGCGAAGAACGAAGCCGCTTGCGAGCGGCGCAGTGCAGCGAAGAGCACACGAGCAGCCAAAGAGCTCCTTCACAATCGCTTTCACTTCTCAGTGCTCTTGCTGCTTGGAAAAGCAGCACACAGCCGTTGAACGCCAGGGCAAAAGCTGGGGCAGTGCCCGTCCTCACTCCTTCGCTGTGCTGTACTCCTTGCAGCTAAAGCGAAGCGAGAAGGACGCGAGGAAGTAGAAGGCGTTCTTAAAGTAGCCCCTTGTCAGCAGCCCAGAAAGGGCGCATAACACACGGCGTCTCGCTGCCCTCCGTTCTACATACTCGCGGCTCCCTTTGCCGACTTGCAAAAGTTGCTACCAGAGCAGAGGCGGCCAGATTGAAGAGGCTGTGCTTAGGTTCACCTTCTCCTTACTGCACGTAAGCCACGTCAAGCTCCTCGCTGCACTCTGGATTTCCCTTCTCCGCGGCACTTAGCGTGGTGCTGTGTGTGTGCAACTCGGCGCCTAGAAGTCACGGCCAATGCTTTCACAGCGGGCTGCAAGGGAACCAAGGAGCAGCACAAGCAGCAGTGCTTCAGCTTGCTCCTTCCGACTGCTAAGGGCACTTGGGAAGGCAAGCGAGAGTCAATTACCTTCCTCTCCTAATAGCCTCTAACGTGGTGCACACAAGCACGGCACATAGCCGCTTCGTTCACCGCCCTCGCCCACGCCTTGCTCCGCTTTCACTTGTCTGTGGCCAGAAGCCGCCGCAGGGGCGCCACATACCCAGCAGTGTGCGGGCAGCCAAGAGCTCGAGAACGCTGCTTCTGCCCAAGCCCGCCTAGGGCGTGCACCTTTGTTCTCAGAGCTCCGCGTAACAGTCTGCCTTTCTCGCAGTTCGAATGGAAATCGAAAGCTTTTCGCCTACGCCCTTCACAGAGATCCGTTGCCAGGACGAGAATGTCTCGTGGCCGGAGCTCGCCCCCGCCGCGAGGAAGCTGCTCTTAGCACCGCGTTGCAGGGACACGTCTCGCTTCTTGACTTCGTGCTTAGCGCTCTCCGAATTCGCTGCTAGCTCCGCGGTCCGTCTCAGCTTCAAGTAGCTGCGCTCGCAGTACATAGAGCTTCGCAAGGACCGAAGACCCGGAGGGACGTATCGCACACGACGATGTGCCAGGACAGAGACGTGTTCTACATTGTCCCTTCTCGTCATCCAGTTTGTGCCTCTGCTGCTTCTGCTGTTAGGAATCGCTCCTTGAAAGACGAGCGAGAGCGTCTTTCTGGGTGCATTGCACTGAGTGAGTGCTCGCTAGGGACTTTGCACTCGGAGCCAAGGCAACAGGGCGTGCTTGTCCGCAGAACTGAGAGCGCGCTGTTGGGCAGAGCTGAAACTGACCGCTGCAGTTCAGCTCTCTCCGGACGGCAGACGCCGAAGAACGAAGCCGCTTGCGAGCGGCGCAGTGCAGCGAAGAGCACACGAGCAGCCAAAGAGCTCCTTCACAATCGCTTTCACTTCTCAGTGCTCTTGCTGCTTGGAAAAGCAGCACACAGCCGTTGAACGCCAGGGCAAAAGCTGGGGCAGTGCCCGTCCTCACTCCTTCGCTGTGCTGTACTCCTTGCAGCTAGAGCGAAGCGAGAAGGACGCGAGGACGAAGAAGGCGTTCTTAAAGTAGCCCCTTGTCAGCAGCCCTGAAAGGGCGCATAACACACGGCGTCTCGCTGCCCTCCGTTCTACATACTCGCGGCTCCCTTTGCCGACTTGCAAAAGTTGCTACCAGAGCAGAGGCGGCCAGATTGAAGAGGCTGTGCTTAGGTTCACCTTCTCCTTACTGCACGTAAGCCACGTCAAGCTCCTCGCTGCACTCTGGATTTCCCTTCTCCGCGGCACTTAGCGTGGTGCTGTGTGTGTGCAACTCGGCGCCTAGAAGTGACCGCCAATGCTTTCAGAGCGGGCTGCAAGGGAACCAAGGAGCAGCACAAGCAGCAGTGCTTCAGCTTGCTCCTTCCGACTGCTAAGGGCACTTGGGAAGGCAAGCGAGAGTCAACCACCTTCCTCTCCTACTAGCCTCTAACGTGGTGCACACAAGCACGGCACATAGCCGCTTCGTTCACCGCCCTCGCCCTCGCCCACGCCTTGCTCCGCTTTCACTTGTCGGCGGCCAGAAGCCGCCGCAGGGGCGCCACATACCCAGCAGTGTGCGGGCAGCCAAGAGCTCGAGAACGCTGCTTCTGCCCAAGCCCGCCTAGGGCGTGCACCTTTGTTCTCAGAGCTCCGTGTAACAGTCTGCCTTTCTCGCAGTTCGAATGGAAATCGAAAGCTTTTCGCCTACGCCCTTCACAGAGATCCGTTGCCAGGACGAGAATGTCTCGTGGCCGGAGCTCGCCCCCGCCGCGAGGAAGCTGCTCTTAGCACCGCGTTGCAGGGACACGTCTCGCTTCTTGACTTCGTGCTTAGCGCTCTCCGAATTCGCTGCTAGCTCCGCGGTCCGTCTCAGCTTCAAGTAGCTGCGCTCGCAGTACATAGAGCTTCGCAAGGACCGAAGACCCGGAGGGACGTATCGCACACGACGATGTGCCAGGACAGAGACGTGTTCTACATTGTCCCTTCTCGTCATCCAGTTTGTGCCTCTGCTGCTTCTGCTGTTAGGAATCGCTCCTTGAAAGACGAGCGAGAGCGTCTTTCTGGGTGCATTGCACTGAGTGAGTGCTCGCTAGGGACTTTGCACTCGGAGCCAAGGCAACAGGGCGTGCTTGTCCGCAGAACTGAGAGCGCGCTGTTGGGCAGAGCTGAAACTGACCGCTGCAGTTCAGCTCTCTCCGGACGGCAGACGCCGAAGAACGAAGCCGCTTGCGAGCGGCGCAGTGCAGCGAAGAGCACACGAGCAGCCAAAGAGCTCCTTCACAATCGCTTTCACTTCTCAGTGCTCTTGCTGCTTGGAAAAGCAGCACACAGCCGTTGCACGCCAGGGCAAAAGCTGGGGCAGTGCCCGTCCTCACTCCTTCGCTGTGCTGTACTCCTTGCAGCTAGAGCGAAGCGAGAAGGACGCGAGGACGAAGAAGGCGTTCTTAAAGTAGCCCCTTGTCAGCAGCCCTGAAAGGGCGCATAACACACGGCGTCTCGCTGCCCTCCGTTCTACATACTCGCGGCTCCCTTTGCCGACTTGCAAAAGTTGCTACCAGAGCAGAGGCGGCCAGATTGAAGAGGCTGTGCTTAGGTTCACCTTCTCCTTACTGCACGTAAGCCACGTCAAGCTCCTCGCTGCACTCTGGATTTCCCTTCTCCGCGGCACTTAGCGTGGTGCTGTGTGTGTGCAACTCGGCGCCTAGAAGTGACCGCCAATGCTTTCAGAGCGGGCTGCAAGGGAACCAAGGAGCAGCACAAGCAGCAGTGCTTCAGCTTGCTCCTTCCGACTGCTAAGGGCACTTGGGAAGGCAAGCGAGAGTCAACCACCTTCCTCTCCTAGTAGCCTCTAACGTGGTGCACACAAGCACGGCACATAGCCGCTTCGTTCACCGCCCTCGCCCTCGCCCACGCCTGGCTCCGCTTTCACTTGCCGGCGGCCAGAAGCCGCTGCAGGGGCGCCACATACCCAGCAGTGTGCCGGCAGCCAAGAGCTCGAGAACGCTTCTTCTGCCCAAGCCAGCCTAGGGCGTGCACCTTTGTTCTCAGAGCTCCGTGTAACAGTCTGCCTCTCTCGCAGTTCGAATGGAAAACGAAAGCTTTTCGCCTACGCCCTTCACAGAGATCCGTTGCCAGGACGAGAATGTCTCGTGGCCGGGGCTCGCCCCCGCCGCCAGGAAGCTGCTCTTAGCACCGCGTTGCAGGGACACGTCTCGCTTCTTGACTTCGTGCTTAGCGCTCTCCGAATTCGCCGCTGGCTCCACGGTCCTTCTCAGCTGCAAGTAGCAGCGCTCGCAGTACATAGAGCTTCGCAAGGACCGAAGACCCGGAGGGACATATCGCACACGACAATGTGCCAGGACAAGGACGTTCTACACTGAGTGGAGACAGAGACAGACCGAGAATTCTACACTGCCCCTTCTCTTCGGCCATCTTGTGCTCTGCTGCCTCTGCTGTGACGAATCGGTCCTTGAAAAACCAGCGAGAGCGTCTCTCCAGGCACTGAGTGTGAGCTCCCTAGGGACTTTTTCCACCTCCAAAAATACATGGGTAAGTCCTAAAAGTTTTGGTTTGATCAAGAATAGTTACGTCCAAGTATTGCTGTTCTAAACACCCTTGGTTTCAGTCTGAACTTAACTGCTTGTTTCTGTCTTTTTGCCTAGTGGCAATCTAATTCTAAGGTAACTAGATGTGTTGGATATCCATAAGTTACATCTCAGGTTAGGTGGGATAATTGGCTGGGAAGAAAATGGAATTGAGAATTTGGAAAGAATCCAAAGTGAGCTGATGTCACAATCCGAGATTCCCTTGGGTTCCAAATCCTTTCATTTGTGTTTTTGTGGGCTTTTTTGAAGGCGGTGTACAGTTGAAGCCATGATTTAGCTGCGGTGAGACCTGCTCTGCTGTAAAAGCATTATTTTCTCAGTGAGCATGGACAACAGTTAGAGTGCCATCTTTTAAGATTCCCTGCACTCCACTTATGGTGGCAAAAGCAGTGCCTTGACTGTAATCATAAAAGTGATTACAGCTTCATTGCTTTGACATCATGTAGGATGCTTCCTCCATCTGCTGTGGTCAGCATTAAGTAACAGATTTCTCAGTTTCTAGGAAGAGTCTAGCAAACAATCACCTTGCTCCTTCTCTTGCATTTATTCATCACTGCTATGCTGCTATACAGACAGATAGTCTGTTTATGATTCAACAATTCAATGGGACATCAAGTAAATAGCAAAGCAAAACTAACTACCGAAAGCACTATAAGGGCCAGAGATTAGCTTGGATCAAAACAGGTATTCTCCTAGCATTGTTTACAAACGACTCAGCATGTGAAACAGAAGGCACAATGTAGTTTGTGCCTTGTTTTGGGCATGCCCGGAAGAAGGAAATTCTGATTTCACATATGGGAAAAGAAATGTTGACATTTGAATGAGATTGTTCATACCCCAGAAAAGGTTGCTTTGAAAGGTTGTGGAAGTCCTGTGTGGAAACACGGCTTTACAAGTCCTTTCCACCAGGAGACAACAGCTGCAGAACATCTGGGTGTGCCAGTGTTGAGAGCACCAGCAAAGATCAAAGTGGAGAAGTTGGTGAACAACGGCAGTGGCCTGGGGGAGAGCAAGTGGGGTGCTGGCTGTGGGACCAGGGGAGTCCTGACTGATTTAGGAGGCGTGTGATGGTCTGTGCCAGCAAGCGGAGTAGTGCTGTGGCCTTGGCACACTGCGAATACTGGAATTCAGTGGGGTCACTGGGCAGGCTGAGTGTGTGAGCTGCTGGAGGGACCCAGGTTGCCCACATGTAAACATCCAGTCTCACTCTTGCCAGCCACAGAAAGGAGCAGGATGTGGCTGCTGGCGATGCCTGTCATGTATATGTAGTGTATATGCGTGCTATCCCAGCCTGCTGGGAACACTTCTTCTTTGGGACTGCTTGGGCTGAGGGAGAGAAAGCAGTGGTAGTTTCTGAGGTTTCGAGTTTGCTCGAGTTTCTCAGGCTGTTTCTGGAGCCACCCAGAGTTCTCTTCCTTGAAGCATTTCAAGTCCTGCTAATTTTCAAAATTCAAACAGACACAGCCCTAAGCTAGTTGATCTGACTTCAGAGCTATTCTTACGCTGAGCTGTTGGATGATCCGATCTCCTGAGATGTCTTCCATTTCAGTTTATGACCTGGTTCTTGTGAAAAATAGGATCTTTTAGCCTGGAGAAGAGAGGTTTCTGGAGAGACAGTATTGTGGCCTTTGAATATGTAAAGAGGGTATAAGACCAATGGAGAAAGACTTTTTAGGAAGGTTTGCAGAGAAAGGACAAGGGGACATGCTTTCAAACTGAGACTAGGTTTAGATTGGCTAAAAGGAAAAGCTTTTCTACAATGAAGCTGGTGAGACACTCAAACGGCTGTTCCAGAGAAGTTGTGGATGCCCCATCATTGAGAGTGCTCCTTATCAGTTTGGCTAGTCTTGAGCAATTTGATCTACTGTAAGATCTACCTGGCAAGGAAGTAGGACTAGGTGATCTTTAATCACAGACTGTTGTATGATTCCGTGAAAGACAGAATGCAATAAAGTTCATAATTCAGATTTTGGCGCAGACATATTTATAATTTCTCACTTTATGCATCATTGCAATGACAACTTGTTAGCTTCTGAAATGATTAGCTGAGATTGATTTCCTTCCTTAGTTTCATTTTCCCTGTTATTCCTTCACTCTTGGACCTTTTTTTCACTAGATTTCCTCTTTCAGTAAACTGCCCTTAAGTATCACTTTGCTCCCTACCTGGCTTTTTTTTTTTTTTTTTTTTTTTTTTTTCAATGACACCTTTTCACTGGTTCGTTTTGGGCCTTTGCTGCTTGAAGTCCAGCAGCCTCCTTGTCAGAGCATTACGGAGCTTTCTTTACAGCTTCATCACTATGCAAAAAGCCATAAATTACTGTGTTCCATCTCACATACCATCAAGTATCACACTAATATTCCCTCTGCTGAATAGCTGGTTGGCTTACATAGACCAGCCAAAAACCAGGAGATCCAGATGGCAGCAAGAATCTTGTAGACTACTCCCGCTGTTCATTTAAATTCTGGAGAAGTCACGTGAGGTATCACATTCTCTTGAAAGAAGTGTCTATCATCTCGGACATTCTAGAATGGGCTATTAATATTGTCATGAGTTTCTGGCTAGACTTTTTAGTATGCCAATTCAAATTCAAATGATCTGAAATGAATGAACTTCAAGATTTGTTTTTCCCAGAATCGAAGTATGATGGAGTTATATAGGGAGAATCTTAATCTTAGTTATTCTATTCCATCTCACATCATGGCTGGGGGCAGGGAGAAGGGAGTATCTTTGGGGGACAATGGGTTCCGGTGTAGTCAGTAAGCTGGGCAGAGGAGCCATCAGGTATTGTCTGTTGTTGGGGGGGGGATTCATGTGAACTCTTCCTTTCTTGTACCCTGCCACCAGTATTGTTGCTAAAATTGTTTGTTTTCTCATCCAAGTGACAAAATCAGCACACTTAATGAGGGATGAAGAGGGAGCAGCGACCTCGGAACAGGAGGAAGAAGAAGCAGAGCCTGCTGTCCTCCAGAAGAAAAAAAACGCTACCAGCCAACTTTGCATCATCTGTGAACTTCCTGGGCGTGTACTCTATCCCCTTGTCCAGATCACTGAGCAAGATATTAAACAGGACTGGGCCCAAGACTGAGCCTTGGGGACCAGCTGGATGAACTCTATTTCCCACCACTCTGTGGGCCTGGCCATCACCCAGTTTGTCACCCAGCAAACAGCCCACCCATGCAAACCATAAGCAGACAGTTTCTTCAGGAGAATGATGTGAGACTCATTGCAAAAAAGATCAGGGAGATGCCTAGGAAGAGTCTCAGGTGAATCCAGGAGACTATAGTGGAGGACTATTCAGTTTTCCAATCAATTTGCTTAAAAAAACTCTACAAAACCGTAATAAAAAAACAAACAAAAAAAGCAGACCAAACAAACACACAAAACCCCCCAACCAATAATCCCCAAAGAGACAAAAAAAGCCCCCAAAAAAGCCCACCAAAAAACCCACCCAAAACTGAAAAAAAAAGCCCCAAACCCAACACAAAAAATCAGGGTGAAGGTTTTTAGTAACTTTAAAAATAACAAAACAAAACGAAACAAAAAAAAAACAGAAAGTCACATTTCTAAAGGTGCTGTCCCAGCCTCTTCTCTCAGCAGGGAGGACATCCTGAAGTGGAGCCAGTTGGAAGAAAGCGGGACGGGGCAGCACCTGGGCCATTGTCACAGGACGGCCCTGTGGCTGCCCCACTGCCAAAACCTGGACACATAAATCAAACACAGGTATGCACATGTGCTTAGACACAGCAAAAATATATTTGTCTGAAAAGAATACAGGTCCATTTCTATCACTGGAAAGAGCATAATGCCTCGTCTCAGCTTTCTTTTCAGTCATTACAAATGTTTCGAAAATAAAGGAGTGCAGTAAATGGAAATATCCAAGATCAACATGAGGACCAGTAACAAAGATTCCATTTTTGAAACTGCATTGGGAATCCTCTGCAGAAATTGACTCAGAGCTCTAAGATTTACAAAAAAGACCAAGAGGATTGGAGTCAATACAACACAGTGTCTGGAGACTTCAGCTGGTTGCCTTGATTTCTCAAATATGATGGAGGAAGCACCTTAGCAACTACAGCTGCCAGTTCTCTCAGGGCCCTGACATGCCTCTGGGTGGGTGCCATGGTCTTGCATGCTCAGGTTCCTCAAGTGGTCTGAAAGCTGACCTGCTACTATGGGTTAGAATCAAGTCCACCAGTCCAATAACCTGAGAGATGTGGAAATAGTGACTGGCAGTAAAAATTGAGACCAACACTTGTTGAGTACCTCAGCCTTCTCCTTGTCTGTTGTCACTAGTCCTGTCTGGCTTATGGGGGTGGGGGGAATAGGGGAGGTGTGATAGGTTTCTTTTCATCTTCCTTTTCCCACTGAAATACCCGTAGGTGCCTTTATTATTCTTAGTTTTGGCATGCTTTTCCAAATTCAGCTTCAACTGAGCCTTAGCTATACTGATCCCATCCTCACACACTCATGTGTTACCACTGTATTTTTCCCATGATTTGTCTCGCTGTGTATCGTCTGCATATTACCTACTTGCATCACATCTATTAATTTTCAATAACCTTCTGGCTTTAACTTGCTTTCAAAAAAAAACCTTTTTGAACCTTTTCACCTCAGAAATTCACCTGGGAAACCCCAAATCCCCAGAATTCGACCCAAAATTCACCTGGCACCCCAAATTCACCCTCCAAATTCGCTCCAAAATGATTGGCAACTTTACACACTCCATTTTCCCACAAAAGGATCTAGAGCCCTGTGCGCTTCGTATACAAACTAAATGCAAAAAACCTTTCTATTCATTCTCAGCAAAAAGACGTCCTATTCCTCCTTCTTTTGGACAAAACTGCCTTCACTTTCAAACTTATTCTCTTGCTCGCTTACCTGCATAATGCTTAGTCCCTGTTCTGCATGCTCATTTTCTTCACTTTTACAAGGAATCCTCTCCTCATCTTCTTCTTCCTCTGCTTCAACATGCAAAAACAAACCAAAAATTGTCTCTTCTACAGAAAATGAGGGGAGAAAAGAACACAAATGATAACCAATACCCTGCCAAGTAGAAATTTCTTCTATATTTCAGTGATTGATAGGCAGAAAAAATGAATTTCATCTGGGGAAAGAAAGACATTCTAGGAATATTCAGACTGCTATCTTGCCCCAGGTAAAACATTTACCATGGCCTTAGCGTTAATGAGCTTGTGAACATCAGCTGCCAAGAGGAAGGACATTTCCTCCAGTTTCACACAATACTTGGTCAGTACATCTGCTATCTGTGCAATCAAACAATACAGAAAAGCAACAACAATGAAAAGTAGAACTCAAATATCAATTTCCCAAGTTAAAATCTACATGAACAAGACAATTTTTCCATTCAAGTGAATTCGATTTAATTAATTCATTAACTACATAAGTAGCATTCTCACGTTCAAGAACGGAATTCAAAGAATCAACGTTGCTTCTTCTGAGACATTGAAGCCTGAGTAGATCCCAACTTCAAATCTAGTAGGACGCCATGAAAGCAATACCTGCTACATTTAGTACATGTAAACTACAAAGACATCTAGAACAGCTCTAAAAGATGAGCAAACCCATGAACTTTGAAGGAGACGCTAGCAAGAAATGTGGAAATAGGCTTTATCTGCCCAGTGCTTTTCCCAAAAGCACGGGCACTCCTTGGCGTCAGTGAGAGTCTCTGTCTCATTATTCAGCAGCTGGATTAGGGTAAAAAAGGATGCATGCAATCACTTCATTCCTGTTCATGACATAAACTTACTGCATCATCGTGGAAGCCATTTACTTGGAAATATAGCCTAAAAAATAGGTGTCAGACTGGGTACATATCTAGATTGCTATGAGCAAAACCAATTTCTTTTTAACAGGAAAGCCATACAATATGCCTGCCATGGCAAATATTAGTCTACTAGCCCTGCACTTCAACGGGCAGTGAGCAGTTCATGACACCAAATTTACGTTTGGCAAGGAGACAGTCTATTTATTACAAGCCCCTAGTTCTAGAACCAAGAATTCAGGAGTTGCTCATTCCCAATGAAAATCTGTCCATTTCATACCTTTGGGGTTTTATGCTTCTGTTCTTTACCTGTCTTGAGTGTGGCTTTCTTGTGAAGTCACTGATGGGTGTTTTTCCAACACATTTCTGCTGATTACACGGTAATTGCATGGCATCAGCAGACATCTCTGAATGTCTCTTGAAAGTATGCTTTTTACTCTTCCTAGAGGACCTTGTCTTCTTCTTTCCTTCACCCAAAAGGTGGGCTAAGTGAGCCTTCAAAGAACCATCATCTCAACAATTAGAATTCTTTCAAACCTACTGAATGGAGAACAGCGACAAAAAAATTTTAAAAAGACTAGTACGCGAAAGACAGCAGAAGAGAAAGGTAAAGTAATGAATCCTACATGCCACATGCATAACTCTCTTCATTCAAGGCTATTTTCAAAATGAGAAGAAAAAAAAAAAAAAAATATCATCTTTTCCTCAGAGAGGAAAAGAAAGTGGAAAGTGGAGTAACTGGATTGTGTTGCCTTGCCTACAGTTACCAGAAAAGTCAACAGCAGAGTTGAAAACTCCTGAAGCTGGCTAACTACGCCTCTAAATGTTTTACTACTGTGTTATGATTCTGTCTTCAGTTAATAGAACCCGATATACAACAAAGAGATGGGAGCACATGGAGATGCATTGGAGAGCCTACGCTGGAGGTAACACATTCATTTTTTACTCAAACAAATCCAAATTAGAAATGTTGAAAATGACCTGGGGCCATTTCAACAGCCAGCAAACTAACACAACCAACCTTTGGCTTTTATTCAATCCTTTGCTTATTTTACCTGGACCTTGAAGATCTGTCTGCAGCCTTCCTCTCTGCAAATATATCACACTCGTCCTATTGAGAACCCATGGCTCATCACAGCTGCTTCGCCACGCCTGCTTCCAGAAGAACTGGCAACTACAAGCTGGGAGCCAAGAGATACAACACTTCACTTGGAAAAGGGCCTTCCATGAATCCTAGAATCCCAGAATGGTTTGGACTGGAAGCGACCTTAGAGACAGAGTCTCTTCTTCCCACATCCTGACATGGGCAGGGACACTTTTCCACTAGTCCAGGTTGCTCCATGTCTGCTCCAGCCTGGCCCTGGACACTTCCTGCCATGGGGCTCCTACACAGCCTCTTTGAGCAACATGTGCCAGGCCTCAGCACCCACACAAGGAAGAATTCCTTTCCAATATCCCATCTACCCCAGCCCTCTGGCAGTTTGAAGCTATTCCCCCTTGTCCTGCGAGTCCAGAACCTTTTCCAAAGTCCCTCCCCAGCTATCTTGGAGCCCCAGCAGGCACTGCAAGGGGCTCGAAGGTCTCCCTGGAGCCTTCTGTTCTCCAGATTGGACACCCTCAGCTCTCCCAGACTGTCCTAGAGCAAAGAAGCTCCACCTTTCAAAGCACCTTAGAAGCCTCCTACCGGCCAAACTCGATGGCAACGCTGGCCTTCCGGGCCCTACGGATATCGCTTCCGGTGTCGTTCGGGGTCACTCCCGGCTCTCTCCCCGCCCCCCATGGGGCCCTCAGGCGATGCCGCTCCGACGCAGCTCCTGCCGCTGTCAGACCAGCGGGGGGGGGGCGCCAGCCCAGCCTCATCCACAATCCACACTGTCCTCGGCGGCTGCTGCGGGCTCATGGCGGCCCACACACCCGGAAGCAGAGCTCCGAACACAGAGGATCATAGCCCCACATTTGTGTTCGTCTCTGCACAAGGCAGGGCAGACTTGCCATGCCCGGACTTTTCAGTTCAGCACGAAAATGAGAATAAACCTGCGCCATGGGGGAGGAAACCTCTAAAGACTCCCTCATACGTGGTCGCTCAACTTAATGCCTAGGCACTTGCCATTCCTAAGGCTACACTAAAGCCCTTTTTACCTTGCGGGAAAGAAATGCCATTGTTCTGGTCTGCAGCTAAAGGCGCAGCACAGGCAGGCCAGGGCAAAAGCTGGGGCAGTGCCCGTCTTCACGCCTTCACTGTGCTGTACTCCATGCAGCTAGAGCGAAGCGAGAAGGACGCGAGGACGAAGAAGGCGCTCTTAAATAGCCCCCTGGCAGCAGCCCTGAAAGGGCGCATAACACTAGGCGTCTAGCTGCCCTCCGTTCTACATACTCGCGGCTCCCTTTGCCGACTTGCAAAAGTTGCTACCAGAGCAGAGGCGGCCAGATTGAAGAGGCAGTGCCTTGGTTCACCTTTTCCTTACTGCACGTAAGCCACGTCCAGCTCCTCGCTGCACTCTGGATTTCCCTTCTCCGCGGCACTTAGCGTGGTGCTGTGTGTGTGCAACTCGGCGCCTAGAAGTGACCGCCAATGCTTTCAGAGCGGGTTGCAAGGGAACCAAGGAGCAGCACAAGCAGCAGTGCTTCAGCTTGCTCCTTCCGACTGCTAAGGGCACTTGGGAAGGCAAGCGAGAGTCAACCACCTTCCTCTCCTAGTAGCCTCTAACGTGGTGCACACAAGCACGGCACATAGCCGCTTCGTTCACCGCCCTCGCCCACGCCTGGCTCCGCTTTCACTTGCCGGCGGCCAGAAGCCGCCGCAGGGGCGCCACATACCCAGCAGTGTGCGGGCAGCCAAGAGCTCGAGAACGCTGCTTCTGCCCAAGCCCGCCTAGGGCGTGCACCTTTGTTCTCAGAGCTCCGTGTAACAGTCTGCCTTTCTCGCAGGTCGAATGGAAATCGAAAGCTTTTCGCCTACGCCCTTC
The DNA here is from genome assembly GCF_052056855.1 of Sturnus vulgaris. Classification (NCBI taxonomy): domain Eukaryota; kingdom Metazoa; phylum Chordata; class Aves; order Passeriformes; family Sturnidae; genus Sturnus; species Sturnus vulgaris. Next base: position 532,556 of record NW_028276062.1, read on the forward strand.
ACAGAGATCCGTTGCTAGGACGAGAATGTCTCGTGGCCGGAGCTCGCCCCCGCCGCGAGGAAGCTGCTCTTAGCACCGCGTTGCAGGGACACGTCTCGCTTCTTGACTTCGTGCTTAGCGCTCTCCGAATTCGCTGCTAGCTCCGCGGTCCGTCTCAGCTTCAAGTAGCTGCGCTCGCAGTACATAGAGCTTCGCAAGGACCGAAGACCCGGAGGGACGTATCGCACACGACGATGTGCCAGGACAGAGACGTGTTCTACATTGTCCCTTCTCGTCATCTAGTTTGTGCCTCTGCTGCTTCTGCTGTTAGGAGTCGCTCCTTGAAAGACGAGCGAGAGCGTCTTTCTGGGTGCATTGCACTGAGTGAGTGCTCGCTAGGGACTTTGCACTCGGAGCCAAGGCAACAGGGCGTGCTTGTCCGCAGAACTGAGAGCGCGCTGTTGGGCAGAGCTGAAACTGACCGCTGCAGTTCAGCTCTCTCCGGACGGCAGACGCCGAAGAACGAAGCCGCTTGCGAGCGGCGCAGTGCAGCGAAGAGCACACGAGCAGCCAAAGAGCTCCTTCACAATCGCTTTCACTTCTCAGTGCTCTTGCTGCTTGGAAAAGCAGCACACAGCCGTTGCACGCCAGGGCAAAAGCTGGGGCAGTGCCCGTCCTCACTCCTTCGCTGTGCTGTACTCCTTGCAGCTAGAGCGAAGCGAGAAGGACGCGAGGAAGTAGAAGGCCTTCTTAAAGTAGCCCCTTGTCAGCAGCCCTGAAAGGGCGCATAACACACGGCGTCTCGCTGCCCTCCGTTCTACATACTCGCGGCTCCCTTTGCCGACTTGCAAAAGTTGCTACCAGAGCAGAGGCGGCCAGATTGAAGAGGCTGTGCTTAGGTTCACCTTCTCCTTACTGCACGTAAGCCACGTCAAGCTCCTCGCTGCACTCTGGATTTCCCTTCTCCGCGGCACTTAGCGTGGTGCTGTGTGTGTGCAACTCGGCGCCTAGAAGCGACCGCCAATGCTTTCAGAGCGGGCTGCAAGGGAACCAAGGAGCAGCACAAGCAGCAGTGCTTCAGCTTGCTCCTTCCGACTGCTAAGGGCACTTGGGAAGGCAAGCGAGAGTCAACCACCTTCCTCTCCTACTAGCCTCTAACGTGGTGCACACAAGCACGGCACATAGCCGCTTCGTTCACCGCCCTCGCCCTCGCCCACGCCTTGCTCCGCTTTCACTTGTCGGCGGCCAGAAGCCGCCGCAGGGGCGCCACATACCCAGCAGTGTGCGGGCAGCCAAGAGCTCGAGAACGCTGCTTCTGCCCAAGCCCGCCTAGGGCGTGCACCTTTGTTCTCAGAGCTCCGCGTAACAGTCTGCCTTTCTCGCAGTTCGAATGGAAATCGAAAGCTTTTCGCCTACGCCCTTCACAGAGATCCGTTGCTAGGACGAGAATGTCTCGTGGCCGGAGCTCGCCCCCGCCGCGAGGAAGCTGCTCTTAGCACCGCGTTGCAGGGACACGTCTCGCTTCTTGACTTCGTGCTTAGCGCTCTCCGAATTCGCTGCTAGCTCCGCGGTCCGTCTCAGCTTCAAGTAGCTGCGCTCGCAGTACATAGAGCTTCGCAAGGACCGAAGACCCGGAGGGACGTATCGCACACGACAATGTGCCAGGACAGAGACGTGTTCTACATTGTCCCTTCTCGTCATCCAGTTTGTGCCTCTGCTGCTTCTGCTGTTAGGAATCGCTCCTTGAAAGACGAGCGAGAGCGTCTTTCTGGGTGCATTGCACTGAGTGAGTGCTCGCTAGGGACTTTGCACTCGGAGCCAAGGCAACAGGGCGTGCTTGTCCGCAGAACTGAGAGCGCGCTGTTGGGCAGAGCTGAAACTGACCGCTGCAGTTCAGCTCTCTCCGGACGGCAGACGCCGAAGAACGAAGCCGCTTGCGAGCGGCGCAGTGCAGCGAAGAGCACACGAGCAGCCAAAGAGCTCCTTCACAATCGCTTTCACTTCTCAGTGCTCTTGCTGCTTGGAAAAGCAGCACACAGCCGTTGCACGCCAGGGCAAAAGCTGGGGCAGTGCCCGTCCTCACTCCTTCGCTGTGCTGTACTCCTTGCAGCTAGAGCGAAGCGAGAAGGACGCGAGGACCAAGAAGGCGTTCTTAAAGTAGCCCCTTGTCAGCAGCCCTGAAAGGGCGCATAACACACGGCGTCTCGCTGCCCTCCGTTCTACATACTCGCGGCTCCCTTTGCCGACTTGCAAAAGTTGCTACCAGAGCAGAGGCGGCCAGATTGAAGAGGCTGTGCTTAGGTTCACCTTCTCCTTACTGCACGTAAGCCACGTCAAGCTCCTCGCTGCACTCTGGATTTCCCTTCTCCGCGGCACTTAGCGTGGTGCTGTGTGTGTGCAACTCGGCGCCTAGAAGTGACCGCCAATGCTTTCACAGCGGGCTGCAAGGGAACCAAGGAGCAGCACAAGCAGCAGTGCTTCAGCTTGCTCCTTCCGACTGCTAAGGGCACTTGGGAAGGCAAGCGAGAGTCAACCACCTTCCTCTCCTAGTAGCCTCTAACGTGGTGCACACAAGCACGGCACATAGCCGCTTCGTTCACCGCCCTCGCCCTCGCCCACGCCTTGCTCCGCTTTCACTTGTCGGATGCCAGAAGCCGCCGCAGGGGCGCCACATACCCAGCAGTGTGCGGGCAGCCAAGAGCTCGAGAACGCTGCTTCTGCCCAAGCCCGCCTAGGGCGTGCACCTTTGTTCTCAGAGCTCCGCGTAACAGTCTGCCTTTCTCGCAGTTCGAATGGAAATCGAAAGCTTTTCGCCTACGCCCTTCACAGAGATCCGTTGCTAGGACGAGAATGTCTCGTGGCCGGAGCTCGCCCCCGCCGCGAGGAAGCTGCTCTTAGCACCGCGTTGCAGGGACACGTCTCGCTTCTTGACTTCGTGCTTAGCGCTCTCCGAATTCGCTGCTAGCTCCGCGGTCCGTCTCAGCTTCAAGTAGCTGCGCTCGCAGTACATAGAGCTTCGCAAGGACCGAAGACCCGGAGGGACGTATCGCACACGACAATGTGCCAGGACAGAGACGTGTTCTACATTGTCCCTTCTCGTCATCCAGTTTGTGCCTCTGCTGCTTGTGCTGTTAGGAATCGCTCCTTGAAAGACGAGCGAGAGCGTCTTTCTGGGTGCATTGCACTGAGTGAGTGCTCGCTAGGGACTTTGCACTCGGAGCCAAGACAACAGGGCGTGCTTGTCCGCAGAACTGAGAGCGCGCTGTTGGGCAGAGCTGAAACTGACCGCTGCAGTTCAGCTCTCTCCGGACGGCAGACGCCGAAGAACGAAGCCGCTTGCGAGCGGCGCAGTGCAGCGAAGAGCACACGAGCAGCCAAAGAGCTCCTTCACAATCGCTTTCACTTCTCAGTGCTCTTGCTGCTTGGAAAAGCAGCACACAGCCGTTGCACGCCAGGGCAAAAGCTGGGGCAGTGCCCGTCCTCACTCCTTCGCTGTGCTGTACTCCTTGCAGCTAGAGCGAAGCGAGAAGGACGCGAGGACCAAGAAGGCGTTCTTAAAGTAGCCCCTTGTCAGCAGCCCTGAAAGGGCGCATAACACACGGCGTCTCGCTGCCCTCCGTTCTACATACTCGCGTCTCCCTTTGCCGACTTGCAAAAGTTGCTACCAGAGCAGAGGCGGCCAGATTGAAGAGGCTGTGCTTAGGTTCACCTTCTCCTTACTGCACGTAAGCCACGTCAAGCTCCTCGCTGCACTCTGGATTTCCCTTCTCCGCGGCACTTAGCGTGGTGCTGTGTGTGTGCAACTCGGCGCCTAGAAGCGACCGCCAATGCTTTCACAGCGGGCTGCAAGGGAACCAAGGAGCAGCACAAGCAGCAGTGCTTCAGCTTGCTCCTTCCGACTGCTAAGGGCACTTGGGAAGGCAAGCGAGAGTCAACCACCTTCCTCTCCTAGTAGCCTCTAACGTGGTGCACACAAGCACGGCACATAGCCGCTTCGTTCACCGCCCTCGCCCTCGCCCACGCCTTGCTCCGCTTTCACTTGTCGGCGGCCAGAAGCCGCCGCAGGGGCGCCACATACCCAGCAGTGTGCGGGCAGCCAAGAGCTCGAGAACGCTGCTTCTGCCCAAGCCCGCCTAGGGCGTGCACCTTTGTTCTCAGAGCTCCGCGTAACAGTCTGCCTTTCTCGCAGTTCGAATGGAAATCGAAAGCTTTTCGCCTACGCCCTTCACAGAGATCCGTTGCTAGGACGAGAATGTCTCGTGGCCGGAGCTCGCCCCCGCCGCGAGGAAGCTGCTCTTAGCACCGCGTTGCAGGGACACGTCTCGCTTCTTGACTTCGTGCTTAGCGCTCTCCGAATTCGCTGCTAGCTCCGCGGTCCGTCTCAGCTTCAAGTAGCTGCGCTCGCAGTACATAGAGCTTCGCAAGGACCGAAGACCCGGAGGGACGTATCGCACACGACAATGTGCCAGGACAGAGACGTGTTCTACATTGTCCCTTCTCGTCATCCAGTTTGTGCCTCTGCTGCTTCTGCTGTTAGGAATCGCTCCTTGAAAGACGAGCGAGAGCGTCTTTCTGGGTGCATTGCACTGAGTGAGTGCTCGCTAGGGACTTTGCACTCGGAGCCAAGGCAACAGGGCGTGCTTGTCCGCAGAACTGAGAGCGCGCTGTTGGGCAGAGCTGAAACTGACCGCTGCAGTTCAGCTCTCTCCGGACGGCAGACGCCGAAGAACGAAGCCGCTTGCGAGCGGCGCAGTGCAGCGAAGAGCACACGAGCAGCCAAAGAGCTCCTTCACAATCGCTTTCACTTCTCAGTGCTCTTGCTGCTTGGAAAAGCAGCACACAGCCGTTGCACGCCAGGGCAAAAGCTGGGGCAGTGCCCGTCCTCACTCCTTCGATGTGCTGTACTCCTTGCAGCTAAAGCGAAGCGAGAAGGACGCGAGGACGAAGAAGGCGTTCTTAAAGTAGCCCCTTGTCAGCAGCCCAGAAAGGGCGCATAACACACGGCGTCTCGCTGCCCTCCGTTCTACATACTCGCGGCTCCCTTTGCCGACTTGCAAAAGTTGCTACCAGAGCAGAGGCGGCCAGATTGAAGAGGCTGTGCTTAGGTTCACCTTCTCCTTACTGCACGTAAGCCACGTCAAGCTCCTCGCTGCACTCTGGATTTCCCTTCTCCGCGGCACTTAGCGTGGTGCTGTGTGTGTGCAACTCGGCGCCTAGAAGTGACCGCCAATGCTTTCAGAGCGGGCTGCAAGGGAACCAAGGAGCAGCACAAGCAGCAGTGCTTCAGCTTGCTCCTTCCGACTGCTAAGGGCACTTGGGAAGGCAAGCGAGAGTCAACCACCTTCCTCTCCTAGTAGCCTCTAACGTGGTGCACACAAGCACGGCACATAGCCGCTTCGTTCACCGCCCTCGCCCTCGCCCACGCCTTGCTCCGCTTTCACTTGTCGGCGGCCAGAAGCCGCCGCAGGGGCGCCACATACCCAGCAGTGTGCGGGCAGCCAAGAGCTCGAGAACGCTGCTTCTGCCCAAGCCCGCCTAGGGCGTGCACCTTTGTTCTCAGAGCTCCGTGTAACAGTCTGCCTTTCTCGCAGTTCGAATGGAAATCGAAAGCTTTTCGCCTACGCCCTTCACAGAGATCCGTTGCTAGGACGAGAATGTCTTGTGGCCGGAGCTCGCCCCCGCCGCGAGGAAGCTGCTCTTAGCACCGCGTTGCAGGGACACGTCTCGCTTCTTGACTTCGTGCTTAGCGCTCTCCGAATTCGCTGCTAGCTCCGCGGTCCGTCTCAGCTTCAAGTAGCTGCGCTCGCAGTGCATAGAGCTTCGCAAGGACCGAAGACCCGGAGGGACGTATCGCACACGACAATGTGCCAGGACAGAGACGTGTTCTACATTGTCCCTTCTCGTCATCCAGTTTGTGCCTCTGCTGCTTCTGCTGTTAGGAATCGCTCCTTGAAAGACGAGCGAGAGCGTCTTTCTGGGTGCATTGCACTGAGTGAGTGCTCGCTAGGGACTTTGCACTCGGAGCCAAGGCAACAGGGCGTGCTTGTCCGCAGAACTGAGAGCGCGCTGTTGGGCAGAGCTGAAACTGACCGCTGCAGTTCAGCTCTCTCCGGACGGCAGACGCCGAAGAACGAAGCCGCTTGCGAGCGGCGCAGTGCAGCGAAGAGCACACGAGCAGCCAAAGAGCTCCTTCACAATCGCTTTCACTTCTCAGTGCTCTTGCTGCTTGGAAAAGCAGCACACAGCCGTTGCACGCCAGGGCAAAAGCTGGGGCAGTGCCCGTCCTCACTCCTTCGCTGTGCTGTACTCCTTGCAGCTAGAGCGAAGCGAGAAGGACGCGAGGACGAAGAAGGCGTTCTTAAAGTAGCCCCTTGTCAGCAGCCCTGAAAGGGCGCATAACACACGGCGTCTCGCTGCCCTCCGTTCTACATACTCGCGGCTCCCTTTGCCGACTTGCAAAAGTTGCTACCAGAGCAGAGGCGGCCAGATTGAAGAGGCTGTGCTTAGGTTCACCTTCTCCTTACTGCACGTAAGCCACGTCAAGCTCCTCGCTGCACTCTGGATTTCCCTTCTCCGCGGCACTTAGCGTGGTGCTGTGTGTGTGCAACTCGGCGCCTAGAAGTGACCGCCAATGCTTTCAGAGCGGGCTGCAAGGGAACCAAGGAGCAGCACAAGCAGCAGTGCTTCAGCTTGCTCCTTCCGACTGCTAAGGGCACTTGGGAAGGCAAGCGAGAGTCAACCACCTTCCTCTCCTAGTAGCCTCTAACGTGGTGCACACAAGCACGGCACATAGCCGCTTCGTTCACCGCCCTCGCCCTCGCCCACGCCTTGCTCCGCTTTCACTTGTCGGCGGCCAGAAGCCGCCGCAGGGGCGCCACATACCCAGCAGTGTGCGGGCAGCCAAGAGCTCGAGAACGCTGCTTCTGCCCAAGCCCGCCTAGGGCGTGCACCTTTGTTCTCAGAGCTCCGCGTAACAGTCTGCCTTTCTCGCAGTTCGAATGGAAATCGAAAGCTTTTCGCCTACGCCCTTCACAGAGATCCGTTGCTAGGACGAGAATGTCTTGTGGCCGGAGCTCGCCCCCGCCGCGAGGAAGCTGCTCTTAGCACCGCGTTGCAGGGACACGTCTCGCTTCTTGACTTCGTGCTTAGCGCTCTCCGAATTCGCTGCTAGCTCCGCGGTCCGTCTCAGCTTCAAGTAGCTGCGCTCGCAGTGCATAGAGCTTCGCAAGGACCGAAGACCCGGAGGGACGTATCGCACACGACAATGTGCCAGGACAGAGACGTGTTCTACATTGTCCCTTCTCGTCATCCAGTTTGTGCCTCTGCTGCTTGTGCTGTTAGGAATCGCTCCTTGAAAGACGAGCGAGAGCGTCTTTCTGGGTGCATTGCACTGAGTGAGTGCTCGCTAGGGACTTTGCACTCGGAGCCAAGGCAACAGGGCGTGCTTGTCCGCAGAACTGAGAGCGCGCTGTTGGGCAGAGCTGAAACTGACCGCTGCAGTTCAGCTCTCTCCGGACGGCAGAAGGCGAAGAACGAAGCCGCTTGCGAGCGGCGCAGTGCAGCGAAGAGCACACGAGCAGCCAAAGAGCTCCTTCACAATCGCTTTCACTTCTCAGTGCTCTTGCTGCTTGGAAAAGCAGCACACAGCCGTTGAACGCCAGGGCAAAAGCTGGGGCAGTGCCCGTCCTCACTCCTTCGCTGTGCTGTACTCCTTGCAGCTAAAGCGAAGCGAGAAGGACGCGAGGAAGTAGAAGGCGTTCTTAAAGTAGCCCCTTGTCAGCAGCCCAGAAAGGGCGCATAACACACGGCGTCTCGCTGCCCTCCGTTCTACATACTCGCGGCTCCCTTTGCCGACTTGCAAAAGTTGCTACCAGAGCAGAGGCGGCCAGATTGAAGAGGCTGTGCTTAGGTTCACCTTCTCCTTACTGCACGTAAGCCACGTCAAGCTCCTCGCTGCACTCTGGATTTCCCTTCTCCGCGGCACTTAGCGTGGTGCTGTGTGTGTGCAACTCGGCGCCTAGAAGTCACGGCCAATGCTTTCACAGCGGGCTGCAAGGGAACCAAGGAGCAGCACAAGCAGCAGTGCTTCAGCTTGCTCCTTCCGACTGCTAAGGGCACTTGGGAAGGCAAGCGAGAGTCAATTACCTTCCTCTCCTAATAGCCTCTAACGTGGTGCACACAAGCACGGCACATAGCCGCTTCGTTCACCGCCCTCGCCCACGCCTTGCTCCGCTTTCACTTGTCTGTGGCCAGAAGCCGCCGCAGGGGCGCCACATACCCAGCAGTGTGCGGGCAGCCAAGAGCTCGAGAACGCTGCTTCTGCCCAAGCCCGCCTAGGGCGTGCACCTTTGTTCTCAGAGCTCCGCGTAACAGTCTGCCTTTCTCGCAGTTCGAATGGAAATCGAAAGCTTTTCGCCTACGCCCTTCACAGAGATCCGTTGCCAGGACGAGAATGTCTCGTGGCCGGAGCTCGCCCCCGCCGCGAGGAAGCTGCTCTTAGCACCGCGTTGCAGGGACACGTCTCGCTTCTTGACTTCGTGCTTAGCGCTCTCCGAATTCGCTGCTAGCTCCGCGGTCCGTCTCAGCTTCAAGTAGCTGCGCTCGCAGTACATAGAGCTTCGCAAGGACCGAAGACCCGGAGGGACGTATCGCACACGACGATGTGCCAGGACAGAGACGTGTTCTACATTGTCCCTTCTCGTCATCCAGTTTGTGCCTCTGCTGCTTCTGCTGTTAGGAATCGCTCCTTGAAAGACGAGCGAGAGCGTCTTTCTGGGTGCATTGCACTGAGTGAGTGCTCGCTAGGGACTTTGCACTCGGAGCCAAGGCAACAGGGCGTGCTTGTCCGCAGAACTGAGAGCGCGCTGTTGGGCAGAGCTGAAACTGACCGCTGCAGTTCAGCTCTCTCCGGACGGCAGACGCCGAAGAACGAAGCCGCTTGCGAGCGGCGCAGTGCAGCGAAGAGCACACGAGCAGCCAAAGAGCTCCTTCACAATCGCTTTCACTTCTCAGTGCTCTTGCTGCTTGGAAAAGCAGCACACAGCCGTTGAACGCCAGGGCAAAAGCTGGGGCAGTGCCCGTCCTCACTCCTTCGCTGTGCTGTACTCCTTGCAGCTAGAGCGAAGCGAGAAGGACGCGAGGACGAAGAAGGCGTTCTTAAAGTAGCCCCTTGTCAGCAGCCCTGAAAGGGCGCATAACACACGGCGTCTCGCTGCCCTCCGTTCTACATACTCGCGGCTCCCTTTGCCGACTTGCAAAAGTTGCTACCAGAGCAGAGGCGGCCAGATTGAAGAGGCTGTGCTTAGGTTCACCTTCTCCTTACTGCACGTAAGCCACGTCAAGCTCCTCGCTGCACTCTGGATTTCCCTTCTCCGCGGCACTTAGCGTGGTGCTGTGTGTGTGCAACTCGGCGCCTAGAAGTGACCGCCAATGCTTTCAGAGCGGGCTGCAAGGGAACCAAGGAGCAGCACAAGCAGCAGTGCTTCAGCTTGCTCCTTCCGACTGCTAAGGGCACTTGGGAAGGCAAGCGAGAGTCAACCACCTTCCTCTCCTACTAGCCTCTAACGTGGTGCACACAAGCACGGCACATAGCCGCTTCGTTCACCGCCCTCGCCCTCGCCCACGCCTTGCTCCGCTTTCACTTGTCGGCGGCCAGAAGCCGCCGCAGGGGCGCCACATACCCAGCAGTGTGCGGGCAGCCAAGAGCTCGAGAACGCTGCTTCTGCCCAAGCCCGCCTAGGGCGTGCACCTTTGTTCTCAGAGCTCCGTGTAACAGTCTGCCTTTCTCGCAGTTCGAATGGAAATCGAAAGCTTTTCGCCTACGCCCTTCACAGAGATCCGTTGCCAGGACGAGAATGTCTCGTGGCCGGAGCTCGCCCCCGCCGCGAGGAAGCTGCTCTTAGCACCGCGTTGCAGGGACACGTCTCGCTTCTTGACTTCGTGCTTAGCGCTCTCCGAATTCGCTGCTAGCTCCGCGGTCCGTCTCAGCTTCAAGTAGCTGCGCTCGCAGTACATAGAGCTTCGCAAGGACCGAAGACCCGGAGGGACGTATCGCACACGACGATGTGCCAGGACAGAGACGTGTTCTACATTGTCCCTTCTCGTCATCCAGTTTGTGCCTCTGCTGCTTCTGCTGTTAGGAATCGCTCCTTGAAAGACGAGCGAGAGCGTCTTTCTGGGTGCATTGCACTGAGTGAGTGCTCGCTAGGGACTTTGCACTCGGAGCCAAGGCAACAGGGCGTGCTTGTCCGCAGAACTGAGAGCGCGCTGTTGGGCAGAGCTGAAACTGACCGCTGCAGTTCAGCTCTCTCCGGACGGCAGACGCCGAAGAACGAAGCCGCTTGCGAGCGGCGCAGTGCAGCGAAGAGCACACGAGCAGCCAAAGAGCTCCTTCACAATCGCTTTCACTTCTCAGTGCTCTTGCTGCTTGGAAAAGCAGCACACAGCCGTTGCACGCCAGGGCAAAAGCTGGGGCAGTGCCCGTCCTCACTCCTTCGCTGTGCTGTACTCCTTGCAGCTAGAGCGAAGCGAGAAGGACGCGAGGACGAAGAAGGCGTTCTTAAAGTAGCCCCTTGTCAGCAGCCCTGAAAGGGCGCATAACACACGGCGTCTCGCTGCCCTCCGTTCTACATACTCGCGGCTCCCTTTGCCGACTTGCAAAAGTTGCTACCAGAGCAGAGGCGGCCAGATTGAAGAGGCTGTGCTTAGGTTCACCTTCTCCTTACTGCACGTAAGCCACGTCAAGCTCCTCGCTGCACTCTGGATTTCCCTTCTCCGCGGCACTTAGCGTGGTGCTGTGTGTGTGCAACTCGGCGCCTAGAAGTGACCGCCAATGCTTTCAGAGCGGGCTGCAAGGGAACCAAGGAGCAGCACAAGCAGCAGTGCTTCAGCTTGCTCCTTCCGACTGCTAAGGGCACTTGGGAAGGCAAGCGAGAGTCAACCACCTTCCTCTCCTAGTAGCCTCTAACGTGGTGCACACAAGCACGGCACATAGCCGCTTCGTTCACCGCCCTCGCCCTCGCCCACGCCTGGCTCCGCTTTCACTTGCCGGCGGCCAGAAGCCGCTGCAGGGGCGCCACATACCCAGCAGTGTGCCGGCAGCCAAGAGCTCGAGAACGCTTCTTCTGCCCAAGCCAGCCTAGGGCGTGCACCTTTGTTCTCAGAGCTCCGTGTAACAGTCTGCCTCTCTCGCAGTTCGAATGGAAAACGAAAGCTTTTCGCCTACGCCCTTCACAGAGATCCGTTGCCAGGACGAGAATGTCTCGTGGCCGGGGCTCGCCCCCGCCGCCAGGAAGCTGCTCTTAGCACCGCGTTGCAGGGACACGTCTCGCTTCTTGACTTCGTGCTTAGCGCTCTCCGAATTCGCCGCTGGCTCCACGGTCCTTCTCAGCTGCAAGTAGCAGCGCTCGCAGTACATAGAGCTTCGCAAGGACCGAAGACCCGGAGGGACATATCGCACACGACAATGTGCCAGGACAAGGACGTTCTACACTGAGTGGAGACAGAGACAGACCGAGAATTCTACACTGCCCCTTCTCTTCGGCCATCTTGTGCTCTGCTGCCTCTGCTGTGACGAATCGGTCCTTGAAAAACCAGCGAGAGCGTCTCTCCAGGCACTGAGTGTGAGCTCCCTAGGGACTTTTTCCACCTCCAAAAATACATGGGTAAGTCCTAAAAGTTTTGGTTTGATCAAGAATAGTTACGTCCAAGTATTGCTGTTCTAAACACCCTTGGTTTCAGTCTGAACTTAACTGCTTGTTTCTGTCTTTTTGCCTAGTGGCAATCTAATTCTAAGGTAACTAGATGTGTTGGATATCCATAAGTTACATCTCAGGTTAGGTGGGATAATTGGCTGGGAAGAAAATGGAATTGAGAATTTGGAAAGAATCCAAAGTGAGCTGATGTCACAATCCGAGATTCCCTTGGGTTCCAAATCCTTTCATTTGTGTTTTTGTGGGCTTTTTTGAAGGCGGTGTACAGTTGAAGCCATGATTTAGCTGCGGTGAGACCTGCTCTGCTGTAAAAGCATTATTTTCTCAGTGAGCATGGACAACAGTTAGAGTGCCATCTTTTAAGATTCCCTGCACTCCACTTATGGTGGCAAAAGCAGTGCCTTGACTGTAATCATAAAAGTGATTACAGCTTCATTGCTTTGACATCATGTAGGATGCTTCCTCCATCTGCTGTGGTCAGCATTAAGTAACAGATTTCTCAGTTTCTAGGAAGAGTCTAGCAAACAATCACCTTGCTCCTTCTCTTGCATTTATTCATCACTGCTATGCTGCTATACAGACAGATAGTCTGTTTATGATTCAACAATTCAATGGGACATCAAGTAAATAGCAAAGCAAAACTAACTACCGAAAGCACTATAAGGGCCAGAGATTAGCTTGGATCAAAACAGGTATTCTCCTAGCATTGTTTACAAACGACTCAGCATGTGAAACAGAAGGCACAATGTAGTTTGTGCCTTGTTTTGGGCATGCCCGGAAGAAGGAAATTCTGATTTCACATATGGGAAAAGAAATGTTGACATTTGAATGAGATTGTTCATACCCCAGAAAAGGTTGCTTTGAAAGGTTGTGGAAGTCCTGTGTGGAAACACGGCTTTACAAGTCCTTTCCACCAGGAGACAACAGCTGCAGAACATCTGGGTGTGCCAGTGTTGAGAGCACCAGCAAAGATCAAAGTGGAGAAGTTGGTGAACAACGGCAGTGGCCTGGGGGAGAGCAAGTGGGGTGCTGGCTGTGGGACCAGGGGAGTCCTGACTGATTTAGGAGGCGTGTGATGGTCTGTGCCAGCAAGCGGAGTAGTGCTGTGGCCTTGGCACACTGCGAATACTGGAATTCAGTGGGGTCACTGGGCAGGCTGAGTGTGTGAGCTGCTGGAGGGACCCAGGTTGCCCACATGTAAACATCCAGTCTCACTCTTGCCAGCCACAGAAAGGAGCAGGATGTGGCTGCTGGCGATGCCTGTCATGTATATGTAGTGTATATGCGTGCTATCCCAGCCTGCTGGGAACACTTCTTCTTTGGGACTGCTTGGGCTGAGGGAGAGAAAGCAGTGGTAGTTTCTGAGGTTTCGAGTTTGCTCGAGTTTCTCAGGCTGTTTCTGGAGCCACCCAGAGTTCTCTTCCTTGAAGCATTTCAAGTCCTGCTAATTTTCAAAATTCAAACAGACACAGCCCTAAGCTAGTTGATCTGACTTCAGAGCTATTCTTACGCTGAGCTGTTGGATGATCCGATCTCCTGAGATGTCTTCCATTTCAGTTTATGACCTGGTTCTTGTGAAAAATAGGATCTTTTAGCCTGGAGAAGAGAGGTTTCTGGAGAGACAGTATTGTGGCCTTTGAATATGTAAAGAGGGTATAAGACCAATGGAGAAAGACTTTTTAGGAAGGTTTGCAGAGAAAGGACAAGGGGACATGCTTTCAAACTGAGACTAGGTTTAGATTGGCTAAAAGGAAAAGCTTTTCTACAATGAAGCTGGTGAGACACTCAAACGGCTGTTCCAGAGAAGTTGTGGATGCCCCATCATTGAGAGTGCTCCTTATCAGTTTGGCTAGTCTTGAGCAATTTGATCTACTGTAAGATCTACCTGGCAAGGAAGTAGGACTAGGTGATCTTTAATCACAGACTGTTGTATGATTCCGTGAAAGACAGAATGCAATAAAGTTCATAATTCAGATTTTGGCGCAGACATATTTATAATTTCTCACTTTATGCATCATTGCAATGACAACTTGTTAGCTTCTGAAATGATTAGCTGAGATTGATTTCCTTCCTTAGTTTCATTTTCCCTGTTATTCCTTCACTCTTGGACCTTTTTTTCACTAGATTTCCTCTTTCAGTAAACTGCCCTTAAGTATCACTTTGCTCCCTACCTGGCTTTTTTTTTTTTTTTTTTTTTTTTTTTTCAATGACACCTTTTCACTGGTTCGTTTTGGGCCTTTGCTGCTTGAAGTCCAGCAGCCTCCTTGTCAGAGCATTACGGAGCTTTCTTTACAGCTTCATCACTATGCAAAAAGCCATAAATTACTGTGTTCCATCTCACATACCATCAAGTATCACACTAATATTCCCTCTGCTGAATAGCTGGTTGGCTTACATAGACCAGCCAAAAACCAGGAGATCCAGATGGCAGCAAGAATCTTGTAGACTACTCCCGCTGTTCATTTAAATTCTGGAGAAGTCACGTGAGGTATCACATTCTCTTGAAAGAAGTGTCTATCATCTCGGACATTCTAGAATGGGCTATTAATATTGTCATGAGTTTCTGGCTAGACTTTTTAGTATGCCAATTCAAATTCAAATGATCTGAAATGAATGAACTTCAAGATTTGTTTTTCCCAGAATCGAAGTATGATGGAGTTATATAGGGAGAATCTTAATCTTAGTTATTCTATTCCATCTCACATCATGGCTGGGGGCAGGGAGAAGGGAGTATCTTTGGGGGACAATGGGTTCCGGTGTAGTCAGTAAGCTGGGCAGAGGAGCCATCAGGTATTGTCTGTTGTTGGGGGGGGGATTCATGTGAACTCTTCCTTTCTTGTACCCTGCCACCAGTATTGTTGCTAAAATTGTTTGTTTTCTCATCCAAGTGACAAAATCAGCACACTTAATGAGGGATGAAGAGGGAGCAGCGACCTCGGAACAGGAGGAAGAAGAAGCAGAGCCTGCTGTCCTCCAGAAGAAAAAAAACGCTACCAGCCAACTTTGCATCATCTGTGAACTTCCTGGGCGTGTACTCTATCCCCTTGTCCAGATCACTGAGCAAGATATTAAACAGGACTGGGCCCAAGACTGAGCCTTGGGGACCAGCTGGATGAACTCTATTTCCCACCACTCTGTGGGCCTGGCCATCACCCAGTTTGTCACCCAGCAAACAGCCCACCCATGCAAACCATAAGCAGACAGTTTCTTCAGGAGAATGATGTGAGACTCATTGCAAAAAAGATCAGGGAGATGCCTAGGAAGAGTCTCAGGTGAATCCAGGAGACTATAGTGGAGGACTATTCAGTTTTCCAATCAATTTGCTTAAAAAAACTCTACAAAACCGTAATAAAAAAACAAACAAAAAAAGCAGACCAAACAAACACACAAAACCCCCCAACCAATAATCCCCAAAGAGACAAAAAAAGCCCCCAAAAAAGCCCACCAAAAAACCCACCCAAAACTGAAAAAAAAAGCCCCAAACCCAACACAAAAAATCAGGGTGAAGGTTTTTAGTAACTTTAAAAATAACAAAACAAAACGAAACAAAAAAAAAACAGAAAGTCACATTTCTAAAGGTGCTGTCCCAGCCTCTTCTCTCAGCAGGGAGGACATCCTGAAGTGGAGCCAGTTGGAAGAAAGCGGGACGGGGCAGCACCTGGGCCATTGTCACAGGACGGCCCTGTGGCTGCCCCACTGCCAAAACCTGGACACATAAATCAAACACAGGTATGCACATGTGCTTAGACACAGCAAAAATATATTTGTCTGAAAAGAATACAGGTCCATTTCTATCACTGGAAAGAGCATAATGCCTCGTCTCAGCTTTCTTTTCAGTCATTACAAATGTTTCGAAAATAAAGGAGTGCAGTAAATGGAAATATCCAAGATCAACATGAGGACCAGTAACAAAGATTCCATTTTTGAAACTGCATTGGGAATCCTCTGCAGAAATTGACTCAGAGCTCTAAGATTTACAAAAAAGACCAAGAGGATTGGAGTCAATACAACACAGTGTCTGGAGACTTCAGCTGGTTGCCTTGATTTCTCAAATATGATGGAGGAAGCACCTTAGCAACTACAGCTGCCAGTTCTCTCAGGGCCCTGACATGCCTCTGGGTGGGTGCCATGGTCTTGCATGCTCAGGTTCCTCAAGTGGTCTGAAAGCTGACCTGCTACTATGGGTTAGAATCAAGTCCACCAGTCCAATAACCTGAGAGATGTGGAAATAGTGACTGGCAGTAAAAATTGAGACCAACACTTGTTGAGTACCTCAGCCTTCTCCTTGTCTGTTGTCACTAGTCCTGTCTGGCTTATGGGGGTGGGGGGAATAGGGGAGGTGTGATAGGTTTCTTTTCATCTTCCTTTTCCCACTGAAATACCCGTAGGTGCCTTTATTATTCTTAGTTTTGGCATGCTTTTCCAAATTCAGCTTCAACTGAGCCTTAGCTATACTGATCCCATCCTCACACACTCATGTGTTACCACTGTATTTTTCCCATGATTTGTCTCGCTGTGTATCGTCTGCATATTACCTACTTGCATCACATCTATTAATTTTCAATAACCTTCTGGCTTTAACTTGCTTTCAAAAAAAAACCTTTTTGAACCTTTTCACCTCAGAAATTCACCTGGGAAACCCCAAATCCCCAGAATTCGACCCAAAATTCACCTGGCACCCCAAATTCACCCTCCAAATTCGCTCCAAAATGATTGGCAACTTTACACACTCCATTTTCCCACAAAAGGATCTAGAGCCCTGTGCGCTTCGTATACAAACTAAATGCAAAAAACCTTTCTATTCATTCTCAGCAAAAAGACGTCCTATTCCTCCTTCTTTTGGACAAAACTGCCTTCACTTTCAAACTTATTCTCTTGCTCGCTTACCTGCATAATGCTTAGTCCCTGTTCTGCATGCTCATTTTCTTCACTTTTACAAGGAATCCTCTCCTCATCTTCTTCTTCCTCTGCTTCAACATGCAAAAACAAACCAAAAATTGTCTCTTCTACAGAAAATGAGGGGAGAAAAGAACACAAATGATAACCAATACCCTGCCAAGTAGAAATTTCTTCTATATTTCAGTGATTGATAGGCAGAAAAAATGAATTTCATCTGGGGAAAGAAAGACATTCTAGGAATATTCAGACTGCTATCTTGCCCCAGGTAAAACATTTACCATGGCCTTAGCGTTAATGAGCTTGTGAACATCAGCTGCCAAGAGGAAGGACATTTCCTCCAGTTTCACACAATACTTGGTCAGTACATCTGCTATCTGTGCAATCAAACAATACAGAAAAGCAACAACAATGAAAAGTAGAACTCAAATATCAATTTCCCAAGTTAAAATCTACATGAACAAGACAATTTTTCCATTCAAGTGAATTCGATTTAATTAATTCATTAACTACATAAGTAGCATTCTCACGTTCAAGAACGGAATTCAAAGAATCAACGTTGCTTCTTCTGAGACATTGAAGCCTGAGTAGATCCCAACTTCAAATCTAGTAGGACGCCATGAAAGCAATACCTGCTACATTTAGTACATGTAAACTACAAAGACATCTAGAACAGCTCTAAAAGATGAGCAAACCCATGAACTTTGAAGGAGACGCTAGCAAGAAATGTGGAAATAGGCTTTATCTGCCCAGTGCTTTTCCCAAAAGCACGGGCACTCCTTGGCGTCAGTGAGAGTCTCTGTCTCATTATTCAGCAGCTGGATTAGGGTAAAAAAGGATGCATGCAATCACTTCATTCCTGTTCATGACATAAACTTACTGCATCATCGTGGAAGCCATTTACTTGGAAATATAGCCTAAAAAATAGGTGTCAGACTGGGTACATATCTAGATTGCTATGAGCAAAACCAATTTCTTTTTAACAGGAAAGCCATACAATATGCCTGCCATGGCAAATATTAGTCTACTAGCCCTGCACTTCAACGGGCAGTGAGCAGTTCATGACACCAAATTTACGTTTGGCAAGGAGACAGTCTATTTATTACAAGCCCCTAGTTCTAGAACCAAGAATTCAGGAGTTGCTCATTCCCAATGAAAATCTGTCCATTTCATACCTTTGGGGTTTTATGCTTCTGTTCTTTACCTGTCTTGAGTGTGGCTTTCTTGTGAAGTCACTGATGGGTGTTTTTCCAACACATTTCTGCTGATTACACGGTAATTGCATGGCATCAGCAGACATCTCTGAATGTCTCTTGAAAGTATGCTTTTTACTCTTCCTAGAGGACCTTGTCTTCTTCTTTCCTTCACCCAAAAGGTGGGCTAAGTGAGCCTTCAAAGAACCATCATCTCAACAATTAGAATTCTTTCAAACCTACTGAATGGAGAACAGCGACAAAAAAATTTTAAAAAGACTAGTACGCGAAAGACAGCAGAAGAGAAAGGTAAAGTAATGAATCCTACATGCCACATGCATAACTCTCTTCATTCAAGGCTATTTTCAAAATGAGAAGAAAAAAAAAAAAAAAATATCATCTTTTCCTCAGAGAGGAAAAGAAAGTGGAAAGTGGAGTAACTGGATTGTGTTGCCTTGCCTACAGTTACCAGAAAAGTCAACAGCAGAGTTGAAAACTCCTGAAGCTGGCTAACTAC
Source organism: Sturnus vulgaris (assembly GCF_052056855.1). NCBI lineage: Eukaryota > Metazoa > Chordata > Aves > Passeriformes > Sturnidae > Sturnus > Sturnus vulgaris. Next base: position 550,852 of record NW_028276062.1, read on the forward strand.
GCCTCTAAATGTTTTACTACTGTGTTATGATTCTGTCTTCAGTTAATAGAACCCGATATACAACAAAGAGATGGGAGCACATGGAGATGCATTGGAGAGCCTACGCTGGAGGTAACACATTCATTTTTTACTCAAACAAATCCAAATTAGAAATGTTGAAAATGACCTGGGGCCATTTCAACAGCCAGCAAACTAACACAACCAACCTTTGGCTTTTATTCAATCCTTTGCTTATTTTACCTGGACCTTGAAGATCTGTCTGCAGCCTTCCTCTCTGCAAATATATCACACTCGTCCTATTGAGAACCCATGGCTCATCACAGCTGCTTCGCCACGCCTGCTTCCAGAAGAACTGGCAACTACAAGCTGGGAGCCAAGAGATACAACACTTCACTTGGAAAAGGGCCTTCCATGAATCCTAGAATCCCAGAATGGTTTGGACTGGAAGCGACCTTAGAGACAGAGTCTCTTCTTCCCACATCCTGACATGGGCAGGGACACTTTTCCACTAGTCCAGGTTGCTCCATGTCTGCTCCAGCCTGGCCCTGGACACTTCCTGCCATGGGGCTCCTACACAGCCTCTTTGAGCAACATGTGCCAGGCCTCAGCACCCACACAAGGAAGAATTCCTTTCCAATATCCCATCTACCCCAGCCCTCTGGCAGTTTGAAGCTATTCCCCCTTGTCCTGCGAGTCCAGAACCTTTTCCAAAGTCCCTCCCCAGCTATCTTGGAGCCCCAGCAGGCACTGCAAGGGGCTCGAAGGTCTCCCTGGAGCCTTCTGTTCTCCAGATTGGACACCCTCAGCTCTCCCAGACTGTCCTAGAGCAAAGAAGCTCCACCTTTCAAAGCACCTTAGAAGCCTCCTACCGGCCAAACTCGATGGCAACGCTGGCCTTCCGGGCCCTACGGATATCGCTTCCGGTGTCGTTCGGGGTCACTCCCGGCTCTCTCCCCGCCCCCCATGGGGCCCTCAGGCGATGCCGCTCCGACGCAGCTCCTGCCGCTGTCAGACCAGCGGGGGGGGGGCGCCAGCCCAGCCTCATCCACAATCCACACTGTCCTCGGCGGCTGCTGCGGGCTCATGGCGGCCCACACACCCGGAAGCAGAGCTCCGAACACAGAGGATCATAGCCCCACATTTGTGTTCGTCTCTGCACAAGGCAGGGCAGACTTGCCATGCCCGGACTTTTCAGTTCAGCACGAAAATGAGAATAAACCTGCGCCATGGGGGAGGAAACCTCTAAAGACTCCCTCATACGTGGTCGCTCAACTTAATGCCTAGGCACTTGCCATTCCTAAGGCTACACTAAAGCCCTTTTTACCTTGCGGGAAAGAAATGCCATTGTTCTGGTCTGCAGCTAAAGGCGCAGCACAGGCAGGCCAGGGCAAAAGCTGGGGCAGTGCCCGTCTTCACGCCTTCACTGTGCTGTACTCCATGCAGCTAGAGCGAAGCGAGAAGGACGCGAGGACGAAGAAGGCGCTCTTAAATAGCCCCCTGGCAGCAGCCCTGAAAGGGCGCATAACACTAGGCGTCTAGCTGCCCTCCGTTCTACATACTCGCGGCTCCCTTTGCCGACTTGCAAAAGTTGCTACCAGAGCAGAGGCGGCCAGATTGAAGAGGCAGTGCCTTGGTTCACCTTTTCCTTACTGCACGTAAGCCACGTCCAGCTCCTCGCTGCACTCTGGATTTCCCTTCTCCGCGGCACTTAGCGTGGTGCTGTGTGTGTGCAACTCGGCGCCTAGAAGTGACCGCCAATGCTTTCAGAGCGGGTTGCAAGGGAACCAAGGAGCAGCACAAGCAGCAGTGCTTCAGCTTGCTCCTTCCGACTGCTAAGGGCACTTGGGAAGGCAAGCGAGAGTCAACCACCTTCCTCTCCTAGTAGCCTCTAACGTGGTGCACACAAGCACGGCACATAGCCGCTTCGTTCACCGCCCTCGCCCACGCCTGGCTCCGCTTTCACTTGCCGGCGGCCAGAAGCCGCCGCAGGGGCGCCACATACCCAGCAGTGTGCGGGCAGCCAAGAGCTCGAGAACGCTGCTTCTGCCCAAGCCCGCCTAGGGCGTGCACCTTTGTTCTCAGAGCTCCGTGTAACAGTCTGCCTTTCTCGCAGGTCGAATGGAAATCGAAAGCTTTTCGCCTACGCCCTTCACAGAGATCCGTTGCTAGGACGAGAATGTCTCGTGGCCGGAGCTCGCCCCCGCCGCGAGGAAGCTGCTCTTAGCACCGCGTTGCAGGGACACGTCTCGCTTCTTGACTTCGTGCTTAGCGCTCTCCGAATTCGCTGCTAGCTCCGCGGTCCGTCTCAGCTTCAAGTAGCTGCGCTCGCAGTACATAGAGCTTCGCAAGGACCGAAGACCCGGAGGGACGTATCGCACACGACGATGTGCCAGGACAGAGACGTGTTCTACATTGTCCCTTCTCGTCATCTAGTTTGTGCCTCTGCTGCTTCTGCTGTTAGGAGTCGCTCCTTGAAAGACGAGCGAGAGCGTCTTTCTGGGTGCATTGCACTGAGTGAGTGCTCGCTAGGGACTTTGCACTCGGAGCCAAGGCAACAGGGCGTGCTTGTCCGCAGAACTGAGAGCGCGCTGTTGGGCAGAGCTGAAACTGACCGCTGCAGTTCAGCTCTCTCCGGACGGCAGACGCCGAAGAACGAAGCCGCTTGCGAGCGGCGCAGTGCAGCGAAGAGCACACGAGCAGCCAAAGAGCTCCTTCACAATCGCTTTCACTTCTCAGTGCTCTTGCTGCTTGGAAAAGCAGCACACAGCCGTTGCACGCCAGGGCAAAAGCTGGGGCAGTGCCCGTCCTCACTCCTTCGCTGTGCTGTACTCCTTGCAGCTAGAGCGAAGCGAGAAGGACGCGAGGAAGTAGAAGGCCTTCTTAAAGTAGCCCCTTGTCAGCAGCCCTGAAAGGGCGCATAACACACGGCGTCTCGCTGCCCTCCGTTCTACATACTCGCGGCTCCCTTTGCCGACTTGCAAAAGTTGCTACCAGAGCAGAGGCGGCCAGATTGAAGAGGCTGTGCTTAGGTTCACCTTCTCCTTACTGCACGTAAGCCACGTCAAGCTCCTCGCTGCACTCTGGATTTCCCTTCTCCGCGGCACTTAGCGTGGTGCTGTGTGTGTGCAACTCGGCGCCTAGAAGCGACCGCCAATGCTTTCAGAGCGGGCTGCAAGGGAACCAAGGAGCAGCACAAGCAGCAGTGCTTCAGCTTGCTCCTTCCGACTGCTAAGGGCACTTGGGAAGGCAAGCGAGAGTCAACCACCTTCCTCTCCTACTAGCCTCTAACGTGGTGCACACAAGCACGGCACATAGCCGCTTCGTTCACCGCCCTCGCCCTCGCCCACGCCTTGCTCCGCTTTCACTTGTCGGCGGCCAGAAGCCGCCGCAGGGGCGCCACATACCCAGCAGTGTGCGGGCAGCCAAGAGCTCGAGAACGCTGCTTCTGCCCAAGCCCGCCTAGGGCGTGCACCTTTGTTCTCAGAGCTCCGCGTAACAGTCTGCCTTTCTCGCAGTTCGAATGGAAATCGAAAGCTTTTCGCCTACGCCCTTCACAGAGATCCGTTGCTAGGACGAGAATGTCTCGTGGCCGGAGCTCGCCCCCGCCGCGAGGAAGCTGCTCTTAGCACCGCGTTGCAGGGACACGTCTCGCTTCTTGACTTCGTGCTTAGCGCTCTCCGAATTCGCTGCTAGCTCCGCGGTCCGTCTCAGCTTCAAGTAGCTGCGCTCGCAGTACATAGAGCTTCGCAAGGACCGAAGACCCGGAGGGACGTATCGCACACGACAATGTGCCAGGACAGAGACGTGTTCTACATTGTCCCTTCTCGTCATCCAGTTTGTGCCTCTGCTGCTTCTGCTGTTAGGAATCGCTCCTTGAAAGACGAGCGAGAGCGTCTTTCTGGGTGCATTGCACTGAGTGAGTGCTCGCTAGGGACTTTGCACTCGGAGCCAAGGCAACAGGGCGTGCTTGTCCGCAGAACTGAGAGCGCGCTGTTGGGCAGAGCTGAAACTGACCGCTGCAGTTCAGCTCTCTCCGGACGGCAGACGCCGAAGAACGAAGCCGCTTGCGAGCGGCGCAGTGCAGCGAAGAGCACACGAGCAGCCAAAGAGCTCCTTCACAATCGCTTTCACTTCTCAGTGCTCTTGCTGCTTGGAAAAGCAGCACACAGCCGTTGCACGCCAGGGCAAAAGCTGGGGCAGTGCCCGTCCTCACTCCTTCGCTGTGCTGTACTCCTTGCAGCTAGAGCGAAGCGAGAAGGACGCGAGGACCAAGAAGGCGTTCTTAAAGTAGCCCCTTGTCAGCAGCCCTGAAAGGGCGCATAACACACGGCGTCTCGCTGCCCTCCGTTCTACATACTCGCGGCTCCCTTTGCCGACTTGCAAAAGTTGCTACCAGAGCAGAGGCGGCCAGATTGAAGAGGCTGTGCTTAGGTTCACCTTCTCCTTACTGCACGTAAGCCACGTCAAGCTCCTCGCTGCACTCTGGATTTCCCTTCTCCGCGGCACTTAGCGTGGTGCTGTGTGTGTGCAACTCGGCGCCTAGAAGTGACCGCCAATGCTTTCACAGCGGGCTGCAAGGGAACCAAGGAGCAGCACAAGCAGCAGTGCTTCAGCTTGCTCCTTCCGACTGCTAAGGGCACTTGGGAAGGCAAGCGAGAGTCAACCACCTTCCTCTCCTAGTAGCCTCTAACGTGGTGCACACAAGCACGGCACATAGCCGCTTCGTTCACCGCCCTCGCCCTCGCCCACGCCTTGCTCCGCTTTCACTTGTCGGATGCCAGAAGCCGCCGCAGGGGCGCCACATACCCAGCAGTGTGCGGGCAGCCAAGAGCTCGAGAACGCTGCTTCTGCCCAAGCCCGCCTAGGGCGTGCACCTTTGTTCTCAGAGCTCCGCGTAACAGTCTGCCTTTCTCGCAGTTCGAATGGAAATCGAAAGCTTTTCGCCTACGCCCTTCACAGAGATCCGTTGCTAGGACGAGAATGTCTCGTGGCCGGAGCTCGCCCCCGCCGCGAGGAAGCTGCTCTTAGCACCGCGTTGCAGGGACACGTCTCGCTTCTTGACTTCGTGCTTAGCGCTCTCCGAATTCGCTGCTAGCTCCGCGGTCCGTCTCAGCTTCAAGTAGCTGCGCTCGCAGTACATAGAGCTTCGCAAGGACCGAAGACCCGGAGGGACGTATCGCACACGACAATGTGCCAGGACAGAGACGTGTTCTACATTGTCCCTTCTCGTCATCCAGTTTGTGCCTCTGCTGCTTGTGCTGTTAGGAATCGCTCCTTGAAAGACGAGCGAGAGCGTCTTTCTGGGTGCATTGCACTGAGTGAGTGCTCGCTAGGGACTTTGCACTCGGAGCCAAGACAACAGGGCGTGCTTGTCCGCAGAACTGAGAGCGCGCTGTTGGGCAGAGCTGAAACTGACCGCTGCAGTTCAGCTCTCTCCGGACGGCAGACGCCGAAGAACGAAGCCGCTTGCGAGCGGCGCAGTGCAGCGAAGAGCACACGAGCAGCCAAAGAGCTCCTTCACAATCGCTTTCACTTCTCAGTGCTCTTGCTGCTTGGAAAAGCAGCACACAGCCGTTGCACGCCAGGGCAAAAGCTGGGGCAGTGCCCGTCCTCACTCCTTCGCTGTGCTGTACTCCTTGCAGCTAGAGCGAAGCGAGAAGGACGCGAGGACCAAGAAGGCGTTCTTAAAGTAGCCCCTTGTCAGCAGCCCTGAAAGGGCGCATAACACACGGCGTCTCGCTGCCCTCCGTTCTACATACTCGCGTCTCCCTTTGCCGACTTGCAAAAGTTGCTACCAGAGCAGAGGCGGCCAGATTGAAGAGGCTGTGCTTAGGTTCACCTTCTCCTTACTGCACGTAAGCCACGTCAAGCTCCTCGCTGCACTCTGGATTTCCCTTCTCCGCGGCACTTAGCGTGGTGCTGTGTGTGTGCAACTCGGCGCCTAGAAGCGACCGCCAATGCTTTCACAGCGGGCTGCAAGGGAACCAAGGAGCAGCACAAGCAGCAGTGCTTCAGCTTGCTCCTTCCGACTGCTAAGGGCACTTGGGAAGGCAAGCGAGAGTCAACCACCTTCCTCTCCTAGTAGCCTCTAACGTGGTGCACACAAGCACGGCACATAGCCGCTTCGTTCACCGCCCTCGCCCTCGCCCACGCCTTGCTCCGCTTTCACTTGTCGGCGGCCAGAAGCCGCCGCAGGGGCGCCACATACCCAGCAGTGTGCGGGCAGCCAAGAGCTCGAGAACGCTGCTTCTGCCCAAGCCCGCCTAGGGCGTGCACCTTTGTTCTCAGAGCTCCGCGTAACAGTCTGCCTTTCTCGCAGTTCGAATGGAAATCGAAAGCTTTTCGCCTACGCCCTTCACAGAGATCCGTTGCTAGGACGAGAATGTCTCGTGGCCGGAGCTCGCCCCCGCCGCGAGGAAGCTGCTCTTAGCACCGCGTTGCAGGGACACGTCTCGCTTCTTGACTTCGTGCTTAGCGCTCTCCGAATTCGCTGCTAGCTCCGCGGTCCGTCTCAGCTTCAAGTAGCTGCGCTCGCAGTACATAGAGCTTCGCAAGGACCGAAGACCCGGAGGGACGTATCGCACACGACAATGTGCCAGGACAGAGACGTGTTCTACATTGTCCCTTCTCGTCATCCAGTTTGTGCCTCTGCTGCTTGTGCTGTTAGGAATCGCTCCTTGAAAGACGAGCGAGAGCGTCTTTCTGGGTGCATTGCACTGAGTGAGTGCTCGCTAGGGACTTTGCACTCGGAGCCAAGGCAACAGGGCGTGCTTGTCCGCAGAACTGAGAGCGCGCTGTTGGGCAGAGCTGAAACTGACCGCTGCAGTTCAGCTCTCTCCGGACGGCAGACGCCGAAGAACGAAGCCGCTTGCGAGCGGCGCAGTGCAGCGAAGAGCACACGAGCAGCCAAAGAGCTCCTTCACAATCGCTTTCACTTCTCAGTGCTCTTGCTGCTTGGAAAAGCAGCACACAGCCGTTGCACGCCAGGGCAAAAGCTGGGGCAGTGCCCGTCCTCACTCCTTCGCTGTGCTGTACTCCTTGCAGCTAAAGCGAAGCGAGAAGGACGCGAGGACGAAGAAGGCGTTCTTAAAGTAGCCCCTTGTCAGCAGCCCAGAAAGGGCGCATAACACACGGCGTCTCGCTGCCCTCCGTTCTACATACTCGCGGCTCCCTTTGCCGACTTGCAAAAGTTGCTACCAGAGCAGAGGCGGCCAGATTGAAGAGGCTGTGCTTAGGTTCACCTTCTCCTTACTGCACGTAAGCCACGTCAAGCTCCTCGCTGCACTCTGGATTTCCCTTCTCCGCGGCACTTAGCGTGGTGCTGTGTGTGTGCAACTCGGCGCCTAGAAGCGACCGCCAATGCTTTCACAGCGGGCTGCAAGGGAACCAAGGAGCAGCACAAGCAGCAGTGCTTCAGCTTGCTCCTTCCGACTGCTAAGGGCACTTGGGAAGGCAAGCGAGAGTCAACCACCTTCCTCTCCTAGTAGCCTCTAACGTGGTGCACACAAGCACGGCACATAGCCGCTTCGTTCACCGCCCTCGCCCTCGCCCACGCCTTGCTCCGCTTTCACTTGTCGGCGGCCAGAAGCCGCCGCAGGGGCGCCACATACCCAGCAGTGTGCGGGCAGCCAAGAGCTCGAGAACGCTGCTTCTGCCCAAGCCCGCCTAGGGCGTGCACCTTTGTTCTCAGAGCTCCGCGTAACAGTCTGCCTTTCTCGCAGTTCGAATGGAAATCGAAAGCTTTTCGCCTACGCCCTTCACAGAGATCCGTTGCCAGGACGAGAATGTCTCGTGGCCGGAGCTCGCCCCCGCCGCGAGGAAGCTGCTCTTAGCACCGCGTTGCAGGGACACGTCTCGCTTCTTGACTTCGTGCTTAGCGCTCTCCGAATTCGCTGCTAGCTCCGCGGTCCGTCTCAGCTTCAAGTAGCTGCGCTCGCAGTACATAGAGCTTCGCAAGGACCGAAGACCCGGAGGGACGTATCGCACACGACGATGTGCCAGGACAGAGACGTGTTCTACATTGTCCCTTCTCGTCATCCAGTTTGTGCCTCTGCTGCTTCTGCTGTTAGGAATCGCTCCTTGAAAGACGAGCGAGAGCGTCTTTCTGGGTGCATTGCACTGAGTGAGTGCTCGCTAGGGACTTTGCACTCGGAGCCAAGGCAACAGGGCGTGCTTGTCCGCAGAACTGAGAGCGCGCTGTTGGGCAGAGCTGAAACTGACCGCTGCAGTTCAGCTCTCTCCGGACGGCAGACGCCGAAGAACGAAGCCGCTTGCGAGCGGCGCAGTGCAGCGAAGAGCACACGAGCAGCCAAAGAGCTCCTTCACAATCGCTTTCACTTCTCAGTGCTCTTGCTGCTTGGAAAAGCAGCACACAGCCGTTGCACGCCAGGGCAAAAGCTGGGGCAGTGCCCGTCCTCACTCCTTCGCTGTGCTGTACTCCTTGCAGCTAGAGCGAAGCGAGAAGGACGCGAGGACGAAGAAGGCGTTCTTAAAGTAGCCCCTTGTCAGCAGCCCTGAAAGGGCGCATAACACACGGCGTCTCGCTGCCCTCCGTTCTACATACTCGCGGCTCCCTTTGCCGACTTGCAAAAGTTGCTACCAGAGCAGAGGCGGCCAGATTGAAGAGGCTGTGCTTAGGTTCACCTTCTCCTTACTGCACGTAAGCCACGTCAAGCTCCTCGCTGCACTCTGGATTTCCCTTCTCCGCGGCACTTAGCGTGGTGCTGTGTGTGTGCAACTCGGCGCCTAGAAGTGACCGCCAATGCTTTCAGAGCGGGCTGCAAGGGAACCAAGGAGCAGCACAAGCAGCAGTGCTTCAGCTTGCTCCTTCCGACTGCTAAGGGCACTTGGGAAGGCAAGCGAGAGTCAACCACCTTCCTCTCCTACTAGCCTCTAACGTGGTGCACACAAGCACGGCACATAGCCGCTTCGTTCACCGCCCTCGCCCTCGCCCACGCCTTGCTCCGCTTTCACTTGTCGGCGGCCAGAAGCCGCCGCAGGGGCGCCACATACCCAGCAGTGTGCGGGCAGCCAAGAGCTCGAGAACGCTGCTTCTGCCCAAGCCCGCCTAGGGCGTGCACCTTTGTTCTCAGAGCTCCGTGTAACAGTCTGCCTTTCTCGCAGTTCGAATGGAAATCGAAAGCTTTTCGCCTACGCCCTTCACAGAGATCCGTTGCCAGGACGAGAATGTCTCGTGGCCGGAGCTCGCCCCCGCCGCGAGGAAGCTGCTCTTAGCACCGCGTTGCAGGGACACGTCTCGCTTCTTGACTTCGTGCTTAGCGCTCTCCGAATTCGCTGCTAGCTCCGCGGTCCGTCTCAGCTTCAAGTAGCTGCGCTCGCAGTACATAGAGCTTCGCAAGGACCGAAGACCCGGAGGGACGTATCGCACACGACGATGTGCCAGGACAGAGACGTGTTCTACATTGTCCCTTCTCGTCATCCAGTTTGTGCCTCTGCTGCTTCTGCTGTTAGGAATCGCTCCTTGAAAGACGAGCGAGAGCGTCTTTCTGGGTGCATTGCACTGAGTGAGTGCTCGCTAGGGACTTTGCACTCGGAGCCAAGGCAACAGGGCGTGCTTGTCCGCAGAACTGAGAGCGCGCTGTTGGGCAGAGCTGAAACTGACCGCTGCAGTTCAGCTCTCTCCGGACGGCAGACGCCGAAGAACGAAGCCGCTTGCGAGCGGCGCAGTGCAGCGAAGAGCACACGAGCAGCCAAAGAGCTCCTTCACAATCGCTTTCACTTCTCAGTGCTCTTGCTGCTTGGAAAAGCAGCACACAGCCGTTGCACGCCAGGGCAAAAGCTGGGGCAGTGCCCGTCCTCACTCCTTCGCTGTGCTGTACTCCTTGCAGCTAGAGCGAAGCGAGAAGGACGCGAGGACCAAGAAGGCGTTCTTAAAGTAGCCCCTTGTCAGCAGCCCTGAAAGGGCGCATAACACACGGCGTCTCGCTGCCCTCCGTTCTACATACTCGCGGCTCCCTTTGCCGACTTGCAAAAGTTGCTACCAGAGCAGAGGCGGCCAGATTGAAGAGGCTGTGCTTAGGTTCACCTTCTCCTTACTGCACGTAAGCCACGTCAAGCTCCTCGCTGCACTCTGGATTTCCCTTCTCCGCGGCACTTAGCGTGGTGCTGTGTGTGTGCAACTCGGCGCCTAGAAGTGACCGCCAATGCTTTCAGAGCGGGCTGCAAGGGAACCAAGGAGCAGCACAAGCAGCAGTGCTTCAGCTTGCTCCTTCCGACTGCTAAGGGCACTTGGGAAGGCAAGCGAGAGTCAACCACCTTCCTCTCCTAGTAGCCTCTAACGTGGTGCACACAAGCACGGCACATAGCCGCTTCGTTCACCGCCCTCGCCCTCGCCCACGCCTTGCTCCGCTTTCACTTGTCGGCGGCCAGAAGCCGCCGCAGGGGCGCCACATACCCAGCAGTGTGCGGGCAGCCAAGAGCTCGAGAACGCTGCTTCTGCCCAAGCCCGCCTAGGGCGTGCACCTTTGTTCTCAGAGCTCCGCGTAACAGTCTGCCTTTCTCGCAGTTCGAATGGAAATCGAAAGCTTTTCGCCTACGCCCTTCACAGAGATCCGTTGCCAGGACGAGAATGTCTCGTGGCCGGAGCTCGCCCCCGCCGCGAGGAAGCTGCTCTTAGCACCGCGTTGCAGGGACACGTCTCGCTTCTTGACTTCGTGCTTAGCGCTCTCCGAATTCGCTGCTAGCTCCGCGGTCCGTCTCAGCTTCAAGTAGCTGCGCTCGCAGTACATAGAGCTTCGCAAGGACCGAAGACCCGGAGGGACGTATCGCACACGACGATGTGCCAGGACAGAGACGTGTTCTACATTGTCCCTTCTCGTCATCCAGTTTGTGCCTCTGCTGCTTCTGCTGTTAGGAATCGCTCCTTGAAAGACGAGCGAGAGCGTCTTTCTGGGTGCATTGCACTGAGTGAGTGCTCGCTAGGGACTTTGCACTCGGAGCCAAGGCAACAGGGCGTGCTTGTCCGCAGAACTGAGAGCGCGCTGTTGGGCAGAGCTGAAACTGACCGCTGCAGTTCAGCTCTCTCCGGACGGCAGACGCCGAAGAACGAAGCCGCTTGCGAGCGGCGCAGTGCAGCGAAGAGCACACGAGCAGCCAAAGAGCTCCTTCACAATCGCTTTCACTTCTCAGTGCTCTTGCTGCTTGGAAAAGCAGCACACAGCCGTTGCACGCCAGGGCAAAAGCTGGGGCAGTGCCCGTCCTCACTCCTTCGCTGTGCTGTACTCCTTGCAGCTAGAGCGAAGCGAGAAGGACGCGAGGACGAAGAAGGCGTTCTTAAAGTAGCCCCTTGTCAGCAGCCCTGAAAGGGCGCATAACACACGGCGTCTCGCTGCCCTCCGTTCTACATACTCGCGGCTCCCTTTGCCGACTTGCAAAAGTTGCTACCAGAGCAGAGGCGGCCAGATTGAAGAGGCTGTGCTTAGGTTCACCTTCTCCTTACTGCACGTAAGCCACGTCAAGCTCCTCGCTGCACTCTGGATTTCCCTTCTCCGCGGCACTTAGCGTGGTGCTGTGTGTGTGCAACTCGGCGCCTAGAAGTGACCGCCAATGCTTTCAGAGCGGGCTGCAAGGGAACCAAGGAGCAGCACAAGCAGCAGTGCTTCAGCTTGCTCCTTCCGACTGCTAAGGGCACTTGGGAAGGCAAGCGAGAGTCAACCACCTTCCTCTCCTACTAGCCTCTAACGTGGTGCACACAAGCACGGCACATAGCCGCTTCGTTCACCGCCCTCGCCCTCGCCCACGCCTTGCTCCGCTTTCACTTGTCGGCGGCCAGAAGCCGCCGCAGGGGCGCCACATACCCAGCAGTGTGCGGGCAGCCAAGAGCTCGAGAACGCTGCTTCTGCCCAAGCCCGCCTAGGGCGTGCACCTTTGTTCTCAGAGCTCCGTGTAACAGTCTGCCTTTCTCGCAGTTCGAATGGAAATCGAAAGCTTTTCGCCTACGCCCTTCACAGAGATCCGTTGCCAGGACGAGAATGTCTCGTGGCCGGAGCTCGCCCCCGCCGCGAGGAAGCTGCTCTTAGCACCGCGTTGCAGGGACACGTCTCGCTTCTTGACTTCGTGCTTAGCGCTCTCCGAATTCGCTGCTAGCTCCGCGGTCCGTCTCAGCTTCAAGTAGCTGCGCTCGCAGTACATAGAGCTTCGCAAGGACCGAAGACCCGGAGGGACGTATCGCACACGACGATGTGCCAGGACAGAGACGTGTTCTACATTGTCCCTTCTCGTCATCCAGTTTGTGCCTCTGCTGCTTGTGCTGTTAGGAATCGCTCCTTGAAAGACGAGCGAGAGCGTCTTTCTGGGTGCATTGCACTGAGTGAGTGCTCGCTAGGGACTTTGCACTCGGAGCCAAGGCAACAGGGCGTGCTTGTCCGCAGAACTGAGAGCGCGCTGTTGGGCAGAGCTGAAACTGACCGCTGCAGTTCAGCTCTCTCCGGACGGCAGACGCCGAAGAACGAAGCCGCTTGCGAGCGGCGCAGTGCAGCGAAGAGCACACGAGCAGCCAAAGAGCTCCTTCACAATCGCTTTCACTTCTCAGTGCTCTTGCTGCTTGGAAAAGCAGCACACAGCCGTTGCACGCCAGGGCAAAAGCTGGGGCAGTGCCCGTCCTCACTCCTTCGCTGTGCTGTACTCCTTGCAGCTAAAGCGAAGCGAGAAGGACGCGAGGACGAAGAAGGCGTTCTTAAAGTAGCCCCTTGTCAGCAGCCCTGAAAGGGCGCATAACACACGGCGTCTCGCTGCCCTCCGTTCTACATACTCGCGGCTCCCTTTGCCGACTTGCAAAAGTTGCTACCAGAGCAGAGGCGGCCAGATTGAAGAGGCTGTGCTTAGGTTCACCTTCTCCTTACTGCACGTAAGCCACGTCAAGCTCCTCGCTGCACTCTGGATTTCCCTTCTCCGCGGCACTTAGCGTGGTGCTGTGTGTGTGCAACTCGGCGCCTAGAAGCGACCGCCAATGCTTTCACAGCGGGCTGCAAGGGAACCAAGGAGCAGCACAAGCAGCAGTGCTTCAGCTTGCTCCTTCCGACTGCTAAGGGCACTTGGGAAGGCAAGCGAGAGTCAACCACCTTCCTCTCCTAGTAGCCTCTAACGTGGTGCACACAAGCACGGCACATAGCCGCTTCGTTCACCGCCCTCGCCCTCGCCCACGCCTTGCTCCGCTTTCACTTGTCGGCGGCCAGAAGCCGCCGCAGGGGCGCCACATACCCAGCAGTGTGCGGGCAGCCAAGAGCTCGAGAACGCTGCTTCTGCCCAAGCCCGCCTAGGGCGTGCACCTTTGTTCTCAGAGCTCCGCGTAACAGTCTGCCTTTCTCGCAGTTCGAATGGAAATCGAAAGCTTTTCGCCTACGCCCTTCACAGAGATCCGTTGCCAGGACGAGAATGTCTCGTGGCCGGAGCTCGCCCCCGCCGCGAGGAAGCTGCTCTTAGCACCGCGTTGCAGGGACACGTCTCGCTTCTTGACTTCGTGCTTAGCGCTCTCCGAATTCGCTGCTAGCTCCGCGGTCCGTCTCAGCTTCAAGTAGCTGCGCTCGCAGTACATAGAGCTTCGCAAGGACCGAAGACCCGGAGGGACGTATCGCACACGACGATGTGCCAGGACAGAGACGTGTTCTACATTGTCCCTTCTCGTCATCCAGTTTGTGCCTCTGCTGCTTCTGCTGTTAGGAATCGCTCCTTGAAAGACGAGCGAGAGCGTCTTTCTGGGTGCATTGCACTGAGTGAGTGCTCGCTAGGGACTTTGCACTCGGAGCCAAGGCAACAGGGCGTGCTTGTCCGCAGAACTGAGAGCGCGCTGTTGGGCAGAGCTGAAACTGACCGCTGCAGTTCAGCTCTCTCCGGACGGCAGACGCCGAAGAACGAAGCCGCTTGCGAGCGGCGCAGTGCAGCGAAGAGCACACGAGCAGCCAAAGAGCTCCTTCACAATCGCTTTCACTTCTCAGTGCTCTTGCTGCTTGGAAAAGCAGCACACAGCCGTTGCACGCCAGGGCAAAAGCTGGGGCAGTGCCCGTCCTCACTCCTTCGCTGTGCTGTACTCCTTGCAGCTAGAGCGAAGCGAGAAGGACGCGAGGACCAAGAAGGCGTTCTTAAAGTAGCCCCTTGTCAGCAGCCCTGAAAGGGCGCATAACACACGGCGTCTCGCTGCCCTCCGTTCTACATACTCGCGGCTCCCTTTGCCGACTTGCAAAAGTTGCTACCAGAGCAGAGGCGGCCAGATTGAAGAGGCTGTGCTTAGGTTCACCTTCTCCTTACTGCACGTAAGCCACGTCAAGCTCCTCGCTGCACTCTGGATTTCCCTTCTCCGCGGCACTTAGCGTGGTGCTGTGTGTGTGCAACTCGGCGCCTAGAAGTGACCGCCAATGCTTTCAGAGCGGGCTGCAAGGGAACCAAGGAGCAGCACAAGCAGCAGTGCTTCAGCTTGCTCCTTCCGACTGCTAAGGGCACTTGGGAAGGCAAGCGAGAGTCAACCACCTTCCTCTCCTACTAGCCTCTAACGTGGTGCACACAAGCACGGCACATAGCCGCTTCGTTCACCGCCCTCGCCCTCGCCCACGCCTTGCTCCGCTTTCACTTGTCGGCGGCCAGAAGCCGCCGCAGGGGCGCCACATACCCAGCAGTGTGCGGGCAGCCAAGAGCTCGAGAACGCTGCTTCTGCCCAAGCCCGCCTAGGGCGTGCACCTTTGTTCTCAGAGCTCCGCGTAACAGTCTGCCTTTCTCGCAGTTCGAATGGAAATCGAAAGCTTTTCGCCTACGCCCTTCACAGAGATCCGTTGCTAGGACGAGAATGTCTCGTGGCCGGAGCTCGCCCCCGCCGCGAGGAAGCTGCTCTTAGCACCGCGTTGCAGGGACACGTCTCGCTTCTTGACTTCGTGCTTAGCGCTCTCCGAATTCGCTGCTAGCTCCGCGGTCCGTCTCAGCTTCAAGTAGCTGCGCTCGCAGTGCATAGAGCTTCGCAAGGACCGAAGACCCGGAGGGACGTATCGCACACGACAATGTGCCAGGACAGAGACGTGTTCTACATTGTCCCTTCTCGTCATCCAGTTTGTGCCTCTGCTGCTTCTGCTGTTAGGAATCGCTCCTTGAAAGACGAGCGAGAGCGTCTTTCTGGGTGCATTGCACTGAGTGAGTGCTCACTAGGGACTTTGCACTCGGAGCCAAGGCAACAGGGCGTGCTTGTCCGCAGAACTGAGAGCGCGCTGTTGGGCAGAGCTGAAACTGACCGCTGCAGTTCAGCTCTCTCCGGACGGCAGACGCCGAAGAACGAAGCCGCTTGCGAGCGGCGCAGTGCAGCGAAGAGCACACGAGCAGCCAAAGAGCTCCTTCACAATCGCTTTCACTTCTCAGTGCTCTTGCTGCTTGGAAAAGCAGCACACAGCCGTTGCACGCCAGGGCAAAAGCTGGGGCAGTGCCCGTCCTCACTCCTTCGCTGTGCTGTACTCCTTGCAGCTAGAGCGAAGCGAGAAGGACGCGAGGACGAAGAAGGCGTTCTTAAAGTAGCCCCTTGTCAGCAGCCCTGAAAGGGCGCATAACACACGGCGTCTCGCTGCCCTCCGTTCTACATACTCGCGGCTCCCTTTGCCGACTTGCAAAAGTTGCTACCAGAGCAGAGGCGGCCAGATTGAAGAGGCTGTGCTTAGGTTCACCTTCTCCTTACTGCACGTAAGCCACGTCAAGCTCCTCGCTGCACTCTGGATTTCCCTTCTCCGCGGCACTTAGCGTGGTGCTGTGTGTGTGCAACTCGGCGCCTAGAAGTGACCGCCAATGCTTTCAGAGCGGGCTGCAAGGGAACCAAGGAGCAGCACAAGCAGCAGTGCTTCAGCTTGCTCCTTCCGACTGCTAAGGGCACTTGGGAAGGCAAGCGAGAGTCAACCACCTTCCTCTCCTAGTAGCCTCTAACGTGGTGCACACAAGCACGGCACATAGCCGCTTCGTTCACCGCCCTCGCCCTCGCCCACGCCTTGCTCCGCTTTCACTTGTCGGCGGCCAGAAGCCGCCGCAGGGGCGCCACATACCCAGCAGTGTGCGGGCAGCCAAGAGCTCGAGAACGCTGCTTCTGCCCAAGCCCGCCTAGGGCGTGCACCTTTGTTCTCAGAGCTCCGTGTAACAGTCTGCCTTTCTCGCAGTTCGAATGGAAATCGAAAGCTTTTCGCCTACGCCCTTCACAGAGATCCGTTGCCAGGACGAGAATGTCTCGTGGCCGGAGCTCGCCCCCGCCGCGAGGAAGCTGCTCTTAGCACCGCGTTGCAGGGACACGTCTCGCTTCTTGACTTCGTGCTTAGCGCTCTCCGAATTCGCTGCTAGCTCCGCGGTCCGTCTCAGCTTCAAGTAGCTGCGCTCGCAGTACATAGAGCTTCGCAAGGACCGAAGACCCGGAGGGACGTATCGCACACGACGATGTGCCAGGACAGAGACGTGTTCTACATTGTCCCTTCTCGTCATCCAGTTTGTGCCTCTGCTGCTTCTGCTGTTAGGGATCGCTCCTTGAAAGACGAGCGAGAGCGTCTTTCTGGGTGCATTGCACTGAGTGAGTGCTCGCTAGGGACTTTGCACTCGGAGCCAAGGCAACAGGGCGTGCTTGTCCGCAGAACTGAGAGCGCGCTGTTGGGCAGAGCTGAAACTGACCGCTGCAGTTCAGCTCTCTCCGGACGGCAGACGCCGAAGAACGAAGCCGCTTGCGAGCGGCGCAGTGCAGCGAAGAGCACACGAGCAGCCAAAGAGCTCCTTCACAATCGCTTTCACTTCTCAGTGCTCTTGCTGCTTGGAAAAGCAGCACACAGCCGTTGCACGCCAGGGCAAAAGCTGGGGCAGTGCCCGTCCTCACTCCTTCGCTGTGCTGTACTCCTTGCAGCTAGAGCGAAGCGAGAAGGACGCGAGGACCAAGAAGGCGTTCTTAAAGTAGCCCCTTGTCAGCAGCCCTGAAAGGGCGCATAACACACGGCGTCTCGCTGCCCTCCGTTCTACATACTCGCGGCTCCCTTTGCCGACTTGCAAAAGTTGCTACCAGAGCAGAGGCGGCCAGATTGAAGAGGCTGTGCTTAGGTTCACCTTCTCCTTACTGCACGTAAGCCACGTCAAGCTCCTCGCTGCACTCTGGATTTCCCTTCTCCGCGGCACTTAGCGTGGTGCTGTGTGTGTGCAACTCGGCGCCTAGAAGTGACCGCCAATGCTTTCAGAGCGGGCTGCAAGGGAACCAAGGAGCAGCACAAGCAGCAGTGCTTCAGCTTGCTCCTTCCGACTGCTAAGGGCACTTGGGAAGGCAAGCGAGAGTCAATTACCTTCCTCTCCTAGTAGCCTCTAACGTGGTGCACACAAGCACGGCACATAGCCGCTTCGTTCACCGCCCTCGCCCTCGCCTACGCCTTGCTCCGCTTTCACTTGTCGGCGGCCAGAAGCCGCCGCAGGGGCGCCACATACCCAGCAGTGTGCGGGCAGCCAAGAGCTCGAGAACGCTTCTTCTGCCCAAGCCAGCCTAAAGCGTGCACCTTTGTTCTCAGAGCTCCGTGTAACAGTCTGCCTTTCTCGCAGTTCGAATGGAAATCGAAAGCTTTTCGCCTACGCCCTTCACAGAGATCCGTTGCTAGGACGAGAATGTCTTGTGGCCGGAGCTCGCCCCCGCCGCGAGGAAGCTGCTCTTAGCACCGCGTTGCAGGGACACGTCTCGCTTCTTGACTTCGTGCTTAGCGCTCTCCGAATTCGCTGCTAGCTCCGCGGTCCGTCTCAGCTTCAAGTAGCTGCGCTCGCAGTACATAGAGCTTCGCAAGGACCGAAGACCCGGAGGGACGTATCGCACACGACAATGTGCCAGGACAGAGACGTGTTCTGCATTGTCCCTTCTCGTCATCCAGTTTGTGCCTCTGCTGCTTCTGCTGTTAGGAATCGCTCCTTGAAAGACGAGCGAGAGCGTCTTTCTGGGTGCATTGCACTGAGTGAGTGCTCGCTAGGGACTTTGCACTCGGAGCCAAGGCAACAGGGCGTGCTTGTCCGCAGAACTGAGAGCGCGTTGTTGGGCAGAGCTGAAACTGACCGCTGCAGTTCAGCTCTCTCCGGACGGCAGACGCCGAAGAACGAAGCCGCTTGCGAGCGGCGCAGTGCAGCGAAGAGCACACGAGCAGCCAAAGAGCTCCTTCACAATCGCTTTCACTTCTCAGTGCTCTTGCTGCTTGGAAAAGCAGCACACAGCCGTTGCACGCCAGGGCAAAAGCTGGGGCAGTGCCCGTCCTCACTCCTTCGCTGTGCTGTACTCCTTGCAGCTAGAGCGAAGCGAGAAGGACGCGAGGACGAAGAAGGCGTTCTTAAAGTAGCCCCTTGTCAGCAGCCCTGAAAGGGCGCATAACACACGGCGTCTCGCTGCCCTCCGTTCTACATACTCGCGGCTCCCTTTGCCGACTTGCAAAAGTTGCTACCAGAGCAGAGGCGGCCAGATTGAAGAGGCTGTGCTTAGGTTCACCTTCTCCTTACTGCACGTAAGCCACGTCAAGCTCCTCGCTGCACTCTGGATTTCCCTTCTCCGCGGCACTTAGCGTGGTGCTGTGTGTGTGCAACTCGGCGCCTAGAAGTGACCGCCAATGCTTTCAGAGCGGGCTGCAAGGGAACCAAGGAGCAGCACAAGCAGCAGTGCTTCAGCTTGCTCCTTCCGACTGCTAAGGGCACTTGGGAAGGCAAGCGAGAGTCAACCACCTTCCTCTCCTAGTAGCCTCTAACGTGGTGCACACAAGCACGGCACATAGCCGCTTCGTTCACCGCCCTCGCCCTCGCCCACGCCTTGCTCCGCTTTCACTTGTCGGCGGCCAGAAGCCGCCGCAGGGGCGCCACATACCCAGCAGTGTGCGGGCAGCCAAGCGCTCGAGAACGCTGCTTCTGCCCAAGCCCGCCTAGGGCGTGCACCTTTGTTCTCAGAGCTCCGTGTAACAGTCTGCCTTTCTCGCAGTTCGAATGGAAATCGAAAGCTTTTCGCCTACGCCCTTCACAGAGATCCGTTGCTAGGACGAGAATGTCTTGTGGCCGGAGCTCGCCCCCCGCCGCGAGGAAGCTGCTCTTAGCACCGCGTTGCAGGGACACGTCTCGCTTCTTGACTTCGTGCTTAGCGCTCTCCGAATTCGCTGCTAGCTCCGCGGTCCGTCTCAGCTTCAAGTAGCTGCGCTCGCAGTACATAGAGCTTCGCAAGGACCGAAGACCCGGAGGGACGTATCGCACACGACAATGTGCCAGGACAGGGACGTTCTACACTGAGTGGAGACAGAGACAGACCGAGAATTCTACACTGCCCCTTCTCGTCGGCCATCTTGTGCTCTGCTGCCTCTGCTGTGACGAATCGGTCCTTGAAAGACCAGCGAGAGCGCCTCTCCAGGCACTGAGTGTGAGCTCCCTAGGGACTTTTTCCACCTCCAAAAATACATGGGTAAGTCCTAAAAGTTTTGGTTTGATCAAGAATAGTTACGTCCAAGTATTGCTGTTCTAAACACCCTTGGTTTCAGTCTGAACTTAACTGCTTGTTTCTGTCTTTTTGCCTAGTGGCAATCTAATTCTAAGGTAACTAGATGTGTTGGATATCCATAAATTACATCTCAGGTTAGGTGGGATAATTGGCTGGGAAGAAAATGGAATTGAGAATTTGGAAAGAATCCAAAGTGAGCTGATGTCACAATCCGAGATTCCCTTGAGTTCCAAATCCTTTCATTTGTGTTTTTGTGGGCTTTTTTGAAGGCGGTGTACAGTTGAAGCCATGATTTAGCTGCGGTGAGACCTGCTCTGCTGTAAAAGCATTATTTTCTCAGTGAGCATGGACAACAGTTAGAGTGTCGTCTTTTAAGATTCCCTGCACTCCACTTATGGTGGCAAAAGCAGTGCCTTGACTGTAATCATAAAAGTGATTACAGCTTCATTGCTTTGACATCATGTAGGATGCTTCCTCCATCTGCTGTGGTCAGCATTAAGTAACAGATTTCTCAGTTTCTAGGAAGAGTCTAGCAAACAATCACCTTGCTCCTTCTCTTGCATTTATTCATCACTGCTATGCTGCTATACAGACAGATAGTCTGTTTATGATTCAACAATTCAATGGGACATCAAGTAAATAGCAAAGCAAAACTACTACCGAAAGCACTATAAGGGCCAGAGATTAGCTTGGATCAAAACAGGTATTCTCCTAGCATTGTTTACAAACGACTCAGCATGTGAAACAGAAGGCACAATGTAGTTTGTGCCTTGTTTTGGGCATGCCCGGAAGAAGGAAATTCTGATTTCACATATGGGAAAAGAAATGTTGACATTTGAATGAGATTGTTCATACCCCAGAAAAGGTTGCTTTGAAAGGTTGTGGAAGTCCTGTGTGGAAACACGGCTTTACAAGTCCTTTCCACCAGGAGACAACAGCTGCAGAACATCTGGGTGTGCCAGTGTTGAGAGCACCAGCAAAGATCAAAGAGGAGAAGTTGGTGAACAATGGCAGTGGCCTGGGGGAGAGCAAGTGGGGTGCTGGCTGTGGGACCAGGGGAGTCCTGACTGATTTAGGAGGCGTGTGATGGTCTGTGCCAGCAAGCGGAGTAGTGCTGTGGCCTTGGCACACTGCGAATACTGGAATTCAGTGGGGTCACTGGGCAGGCTGAGTGTGTGAGCTGCTGGAGGGACCCAGGTTGCCCACATGTAAACATTCAGTCTCACTCTTGCCAGCCACAGAAAGGAGCAGGATGTGGCTGCTGGCGATGCCTGTCATGTATATGTAGTGTATATGCGTGCTATCCCAGCCTGCTGGGAACACTTCTTCTTTGGGACTGCTTGGGCTGAGGGAGAGAAAGCAGTGGTAGTTTCTGAGGTTTCGAGTTTGCTCGAGTTTCTCAGGCTGTTTCTGGAGCCACCCAGAGTTCTCTTCCTTGAAGCATTTCAAGTCCTGCTAATTTTCAAAATTCAAACAGACACAGCCCTAAGCTAGTTGATCTGACTTCAGAGCTATTCTTACGCTGAGCTGTTGGATGATCTGATCTCCTGAGATGTCTTCCATTTCAGTTTATGACCTGGTTCTTGTGAAAAATAGGATCTTTTAGCCTGGAGAAGAGAGGTTTCTGGAGAGACAGTATTGTGGCCTTTGAATATGTAAAGAGGGCATAAGACCAATGGAGAAAGACTTTTTAGGAAGGTTTGCAGAGAAAGGACAAGGGGACATGCTTTCAAACTGAGACTAGGTTTAGATTGGCTAAAAGGAAAAGCTTTTCTACAATGAAGCTGGTGAGACACTCAAACGGCTGTTCCAGAGAAGTTGTGGATGCCCCATCATTGAGAGTGCTCCTTATCAGTTTGGCTAGTCTTGAGCAATTTGATCTACTGTAAGATCTACCTGGCAAGGAAGTAGGACTAGGTGATCTTTAATCACAGACTGTTGTATGATTCCGTGAAAGACAGAATGCAATAAAGTTCATAATTCAAATTTTGGCGCAGACATATTTATAATTTCTCACTTTATGCATCATTGCAATGACAACTTGTTAGCTTCTGAAATGATTAGCTGAGATTGATTTCCTTCCTTAGTTTCATTTTCCCTGTTATTCCTTCACTCTTGGACCTTTTTTTCACTAGATTTCCTCTTTCAGTAAACTGCCCTTAAGTATCACTTTGCTCCCCACCTGGCTTTTTTTTTTTTTTTTTTCAATGACACCTTTTCACTGGTTCGTTTTGGGCCTTTGCTGCTTGAAGTCCAGCAGCCTCCTTGTCAGAGTATTACGGAGCTTTCTTTACAGCTTCATCACTATGCAAAAAGCCATAAATTACTGTGTTCCATCTCACATACCATCAAGTATCACACTAATATTCCCTCTGCTGAATAGCTGGTTGGCTTACATAGACCAGCCAAAAACCAGGAAATCCAGATGGCAGCAAGAATCTTGTAGACTACTCCCGCTGTTCATTTAAATTCTGGAGAAGTCACGTGAGGTATCACATTCTCTTGAAAGAAGTGTCTATCATCTCGGACATTCTAGAATGGGCTATTAATATTGTCGTGAGTTTCTGGCTAGACTTTTTAGTATGCCAATTCAAATTCAAATGATCTGAAATGATAGAACTTCAAGAATTGTTTTTGCCAGAATCGAAGTATGATGGAGTTATATAGGGAGAATCTTAATCTTAGTTATTCTATTCCATCTCACATCATGGCTGGGGGCAGGGAGAAGGGAGTATCTTTGGGGGACAATGGGTTGCGGTGTAGTCAGTAAGCTGGGCAGAGGAGCCATCAGGTATTGTCTGTTGTTGGGGGGGATTCATGTGAACTCTTCCTTTCTTGTACCCTGCCACCAGTATTGTTGCTAAAATTGTTTGTTTTCTCATCCAAGTGACAAAATCAGCACACTTAATGAGGGATGAAGAGGGAGCAGCGACCTCGGAACAGGAGGAAGAAGAAGCAGAGCCTGCTGTCCTCCAGAAGAAAAAAAACGCTACCAGCCAACTTTGCATCATCTGTGAACTTCCTGGGCGTGTACTCTATCCCCTTGTCCAGATCACTGAGCAAGATATTAAACAGGACTGGGCCCAAGACTGAGCCTTGGGGACCAGCTGGATGAACTCCATTTCCCACCACTCTGTGGGCCTGGCCATCACCCAGTTTGTCACCCAGCAAACAGCCCACCCATGCAAACCATAAGCAGACAGTTTCTTCAGGAGAATGATGTGAGACTCATTGCAAAAAGGATCAGGGAGATGCCTAGGAAGAGTCTCAGGTGAATCCAGGAGACTATAGTGGAGGACTATTCAGTTTTCCAATCAATTTGCTTAAAAAAACTCTACAAAACCGTAATAAAAAAACAAACAAAAAAAGCAGACCAAACAAACACACAGAACCCCCCAACCAATAATCCCCAAAGAGACAAAAAAAGCCCCCAAAAAAGCCCACCAAAAAACCCACCCAAAACCGGGAAAAAAAAAACCCCAAACCCAACACAAAAAATCAGGGTGAAGGTTTTTAGTAACTTTAAAAATAACAAAACAAAACGAAACAAAAAAACCCAGAAAGTCACATTTCTAAAGGTGCTGTCCCAGCCTCTTCTCTCAGCAGGGAGGACATCCTGAAGTGGAGCCAGTTGGAAGAAAGCGGGACGGGGCAGCACCTGGGCCATTGTCACAGGACGGCCCTGTGGCTGCCCCATTGCCAAAACCTGGACACATAAATCAAACACAGGTATGCACATGTGCTTAGACACAGCAAAAATATATTTGTCTGAAAAGAATACAGGTCCATTTCTATCACTGGAAAGAGCATAATGCCTCGTCTCAGCTTTCTTTTCAGTCATTACAAATGTTTCGAAAATAAAGGAGTGCAGAAAATGGAAATATCCAAGATCAACAGGAGGACCAGTAACAGAGATTCCATTTTTGAAACTGCATTGGGAATCCTCTGCAGAAATTGACTCAGAGCTCTAAGATTTACAAAAAAGACCAAGAGGATTGGAGTCAATACAACACAGTGTCTGGAGACTTCAGCTGGTTGCCTTGATTTCTCAAATATGATGGAGGAAGCACCTTAGCAACTACAGCTGCCAGTTCTCTCAGGGCCCTGACATGCCTCTGGGTGGGTGCCATGGTCTTGCATGCTCAGGTTCCTCAAGTGGTCTGAAAGCTGACCTGCTACTATGGGTTAGAATCAAGTCCACCAGTCCAATAACCTGAGAGATGTGGAAATAGTGACTGGCAGTAAAAATTGAGACCAACACTTGTTGAGTACCTCAGCCTTCTCCTTGTCTGTTGTCACTAGTCCTGTCTGGCTTATGGGGGTGGGGGGGGAATAGGGGAGGTGTGATAGGTTTCTTTTCATCTTCCTTTTCCCACTGAAATACCCGTAGGTGCCTTTATTATTCTTAGTTTTGGCATGCTTTTCCAAATTCAGCTTCAACTGAGCCTTAGCTATACTGATCCCATCCTCACACACTCATGTGTTACCACTGTATTTTTCCCATGATTTGTCTCGCTGTGTATCGTCTGCATATTACCTACTTGCATCACATCTATTAATTTTCAATAACCTTCTGGCTTTAACTTGCTTTCAAAAAAAACCTTTTTGAACCTTTTCACCTCAGAAATTCACCTGGGAAACCCCAAATCCCCAGAATTCGACCCAAAATTCACCTGGCACCCCAAATTCACCCTCCAAATTCGCTCCAAAATGATTGGCAACTTTACACACTCCATTTTCCCACAAAAGGATCTAGAGCCCTGTGCGCTTCGTATACAAACTAAATGCAAAAACCCTTTCTATTCATTCTCAGCAAAAAGACGTCCTATTCCTCCTTCTTTTGGACAAAACTGCCTTCACTTTCAAACTTATTCTCTTGCTCGCTTACCTGCATAATGCTTAGTCCCTGTTCTGCATGCTCATTTTCTTCACTTTTACAAGGAATCCTCTCCTCATCTTCTTCTTCCTCTGCTTCAACATGCAAAAACAAACCAAAAATTGTCTCTTCTACAGAAAATGAGGGGAGAAAAGAACACAAATGATAACCAATACCCTGCCAAGTAGAAATTTCTTCTATATTTCAGTGACTGATAGGCAGAAAAAATGAATTTCATCTGGGAAAAGAAAGACATTCTAGGAATATTCAGACTGCTATCTTGCCCCAGGTAAAACATTTACCATGGCCTTAGCGTTAATGAGCTTGTGAACATCAGCTGCCAAGAGGAAGGACATTTCCTCCAGTTTCACACAATACTTGGTCAGTACATCAGCTATCTGTGCAATCAAAGAATACAGAAAAGCAACAACAATGAAAAGTAGAACTCAAATATCAATTTCCCAAGTTAAAATCTACATGAACAAGACAATTTTTCCATTCAAGTGAATTCGATTTAATTAATTCATTAACTACATAAGTAGCATTCTCACGTTCAAGAACGGAATTCAAAGAATCAACGTTGCTTCTTCTGAGACATTGAAGCCTGAGTAGATCCCAACTTCAAATCTAGTAGGACGCCATGAAAGCAATACCTGCTACATTTAGTACATGTAAACTACAAAGACATCTAGAACAGCTCTAAAAGATGAGCAAACCCATGAACTTTGAAGGAGACGCTAGCAAGAAATGTGGAAATAGGCTTTATCTGCCCAGTGCTTTTCCCAAAAGCACGGGCACTCCTTGGCGTCAGTGAGAGTCTCTGTCTCATTATTCAGCAGCTGGATTAGGGTAAAAAAGGATGCATGCAATCACTTCATTCCTGTTCATGACATAAACTTACTGCATCATCGTGGAAGCCATTTACTTGGAAATATAGCCTAAAAAATAGGTGTCAGACTGGGTACATATCTAGATTGCTATGAGCAAAACCAATTTCTTTTTAACAGGAAAGCCATACAATATGCCTGCCATGGCAAATATTAGTCTACTAGCCCTGCACTTCAACGGGTAGTAAGCAGTTCATGACACCAAGTTTACGTTTGGCAAGGAGACAGTCTATTTATTACAAGCCCCTGGTTCTAGAACCAAGAATTCAGGAGTTGCTCATTCCCAATGAAAATCTGTCCATTTCATACCTTTGGGGTTTTATGCTTCTGTTCTTTACCTGTCTTGAGTGTGGCTTTCTTGTGAAGTCACTGATGGGTGTTTTTCCAACACATTTCTGCTGATTACACGGTAATTGCATGGCATCAGCAGACATCTCTGAATGTCTCTTGAAAGTATGCTTTTTACTCTTCCTAGAGGACCTTGTCTTCTTCTTTCCTTCACCCAAAAGGTGGGCTAAGTGAGCCTTCAAAGAACCATCATCTCAACAATTAGAATTCTTTCAAACCTACTGAATGGAGAACAGCGACAAAAAAATTTTAAAAAGACTAGTACGCGAAAGACAGCAGAAGAGAAGGGTAAAGTAATGAATCATACATGCCACATGCATAACTCTCTTCATTCAAGGCTATTTTCAAAATGAGAAGAAAAAAAAAAAAAAAAGATCATCTTTTCCTCAGAGAGGAAAAGTGGAGTAACTGGATTGTGTTGCCTTGCCTACAGTTACCAGAAAAGTCAACAGCAGAGTTGAAAACTCCTGAAGCTGGCTAACTACACCTCTAAATGTTTTACTACTGTGTTATGATTCTGTCTTCAGTTAATAGAACCCGATATACAACAAAGAGATGGGAGCACATGGAGATGCATTGGAGAGCCTACGCTGGAGGTAACACATTCATTTTTTACTCAAACAAATCCAAATTAGAAATGTTGAAAATGACCTGGGGCCGTTTCAACAGCCAGGAAACTAACACAACCAACCTTTAGCTTTTATTCAATCCCTTTGCTTGTTTTACCTGGACCTTGAAGATCTGTCTGCAGCCTTCCTCTCTGCAAATATATCACACTCGTCCTATTGAGAACCCATGGCTCATCACAGCTGCTTCGCCACGCCTGCTTCCAGAAGAACTGGCAACTACAAGCTGGGAGCCAAGAGATACAACACTTCACTTGGAAAAGGGCCTTCCATGAATCCTAGAATCCCAGAATGGTTTGGACTGGAAGCGACCTTAGAGACAGATTCTCTTCTTCCCACATCCTGACATGGGCAGGGACACTTTTCCACTAGTCCAGGTTGCTCCATGTCCACTCCAGCCTGGCCCTGGACTCTTCCTGCCATGGGGCTCCTACACAGCCTCTTTGAGCAACATGTGCCAGGCCTCAGCACCCACACAAGGAAGAATTCCTTTCCAATATCCCATCTACCCCAGCCCTCAGGCAGTTTGAAGCTATTCCCCCTTGTCCTGCGAGTCCAGAACCTTTTCCAAAGTCCCTCCCCAGCTATCTTGGAGCCCCAGCAGGCACTGCAAGGGGCTCGAAGGTCTCCCTGGAGCCTTCTGTTCTCCAGATTGGACACCCTCAGCTCTCCCAGACTGTCCTAGAGCAAAGAAGCTCCACCTTTCAAAGCACCTTAGAAGCCTCCTACCGGCCAAACTCGATGGCAACGCTGGCCTTCCGGGCCCTACGGATATCGCTTCCGGTGTCGTTCGGGGTCACTCCCGGCTCTCTCCCCGCCCCCCATGGGGCCCTCAGGCAATGCCGCTCCGACGCAGCTCCTGCCGCTGACAGACCAGCGGGGGGGCGGGGGGCCAGCCCAGCCTCATCCACAATCCACACTGTCCTCGGCGGCTGCTGCGGGCTCATGGCGGCCCACACACCCGGAAGCAGAGCTCCGAACACAGAGGATCATAGCCCCACATTTGTATTCGTCTCTGCACAAGGCAGGGCAGACTTGCCATGCCCGGACTTTTCAGTTCAGCACGAAAATGAGAATAAACCTGCGCCATGGGAGAGGAAACCTCTAAAGACTCCCTCATACGTGGTCGCTCAACTTAATGCCTAGGCACTTGCCATTCCTAAGGCTACACTAAAGCCCTTTTTACCTTGCGGGTAAGAAATGCCATTGTTCTGGTGTGCAGCTAAAGGCGCAGCACAGGCAGGCCAGGGCAAAAGCTGGGGCAGTGCCCGTCTTCACTCCTTCACTGTGCTGTACTCCTTGCAGCTAGAGCGAAGCGAGAAGGACGCGAGGAAGAAGAAGGCGTTCTTAAAGTAGCCCCCTGTCAGCAGCCCTGAAAGGCCGCATAACACACGGCGTCTCGCTGCCTTCCGTTCTACATACTCGCGTCTCCCTTTGCCGACTCGCAAAAGTTGCTACCAGAGCAGAGGCGGCCAGATTGAAGAGGCTGTGCTTAGGTTCACCTTTTCCTTACTGCACGTAAGCCACGTCCAGCTCCTCACTGCACTCTGGATTTCCCTTCTCCGCGGCACTTAGCGTGGTGCTGTGTGTGTGCAACTCGGCGCCTAGAAGTGACCGCCAATGCTTTCAGAGCGGGCTGCAAGGGAACCAAGGAGCAGCACAAGCAGCAGTGCTTCAGCTTGCTCCTTCCGACTGCTAAGGGCACTTGGGAAGGCAAGCGAGAGTCAACCACCTTCCTCTCCTACTAGCCTCTAACGTGGTGCACACAAGCACGGCGCTTTTGCCTCTTCGTTCACCGCCCTCGCCCTCGCCTACGCCTGGCTCCGCTTTCACTTGCCGGCGGCCAGAAGCCGTTGCAGGGGCGCCACATACCCAGCAGTGTGCGGGCAGCCAAGAGCTCGAGAACGCTTCTTCTGCCCAAGCCAGCCTAGGGCGTGCACCTTTGTTCTCAGAGCTCCGTGTAACAGTCTGCCTCTCTCGCAGTTCGAATGGAAAACGAAAGCTTTTCGCCTACGCCCTTCACAGAGATCCGTTGCCAGGACGAGAATGTCTTGTGGCTGGGGCTCGCCCCCGCCGCCAGGGAGCTGCTCTTAGCACCGCGTTGCAGGGACACGTCTCGCTTCTTGACTTCGTGCTTAGCGCTCTCCGAATTCGCTGCTAGCTCCGCGGTCCTTCTCAGCTGCAAGTAGCTGCGCTCGCAGTACATAGAGCTTCGCAAGGACCGAAGACCCGGAGGGACATATCGCACACGACAATGTGCCAGGACAGAGACGTGTTCTACATTGTCCCTTCTCGTCATCCAGTTTGTGCCTCTGCTGCTTCTGCTGTTAGGAATCGCTCCTTGAAAGACGAGCGAGAGCGTCTTTCTGGGTGCATTGCACTGAGTGAGTGCTCGCTAGGGACTTTGCACTCGGAGCCAAGGCAACAGGGCGTGCTTGTCCGCAGAACTGACCGCTGCAGTTCAGCTCTCTCCGGACGGCAGACGCCGAAGAACGAAGCCGCTTGCGAGCGGCGCAGTGCAGCGAAGAGCACACGAGCAGCCAAAGAGCTCCTTCACAATCGCTTTCACTTCTCAGTGCTCTTGCTGCTTGGAAAAGCAGCACACAGCCGTTGCACGCCAGGGCAAAAGCTGGGGCAGTGCCCGTCCTCACTCCTTCGCTGTGCTGTACTCCTTGCAGCTAGAGCGAAGCGAGAAGGACGCGAGGAAGTAGAAGGCGTTCTTAAAGTAGCCCCTTGTCAGCAGCCCTGAAAGGGCGCATAACACACGGCGTCTCGCTGCCCTCCGTTCTACATACTCGCGGCTCCCTTTGCCGACTTGCAAAAGTTGCTACCAGAGCAGAGGCGGCCAGATTGAAGAGGCTGTGCTTAGGTTCACCTTCTCCTTACTGCACGTAAGCCACGTCAAGCTCCTCGCTGCACTCTGGATTTCCCTTCTCCGCGGCACTTAGCGTGGTGCTGTGTGTGTGCAATTCGGCGCCTAGAAGCGACTGCCAATGCTTTCAGAGCGGGCTGCAAGGGAACCAAGGAGCAGCACAAGCAGCAGTGCTTCAGCTTGCTCCTTCCGACTGCTAAGGGCACTTGGGAAGGCAAGCGAGAGTCAATTACCTTCCTCTCCTAATAGCCTCTAACGTGGTGCACACAAGCATGGCACATAGCCGCTTCGTTCACCGCCCTCGCCCTCGCCCACGCCTTGCTCCGCTTTCACTTGTCGGAGGCCAGAAGCCGCCGCAGGGGCGCCACATACCCAGCAGTGTGCGGGCAGCCAAGAGCTCGAGAACGCTGCTTCTGCCCAAGCCCGCCTAGGGCGTGCACCTTTGTTCTCAGAGCTCCGCGTAACAGTCTGCCTTTCTCGCAGTTCGAATGGAAATCGAAAGCTTTTCGCCTACGCCCTTCACAGAGATCCGTTGCCAGGACGAGAATGTCTCGTGGCCGGAGCTCGCCCCCGCCGCGAGGAAGCTGCTCTTAGCACCGCGTTGCAGGGACACGTCTCGCTTCTTGACTTCGTGCTTAGCGCTCTCCGAATTCGCTGCTAGCTCCGCGGTCCGTCTCAGCTTCAAGTAGCTGCGCTCGCAGTACATAGAGCTTCGCAAGGACCGAAGACCCGGAGGGACGTATCGCACACGACGATGTGCCAGGACAGAGACGTGTTCTACATTGTCCCTTCTCGTCATCCAGTTTGTGCCTCTGCTGCTTCTGCTGTTAGGAATCGCTCCTTGAAAGACGAGCGAGAGCGTCTTTCTGGGTGCATTGCACTGAGTGAGTGCTCGCTAGGGACTTTGCACTCGGAGCCAAGGCAACAGGGCGTGCTTGTCCGCAGAACTGAGAGCGCGCTGTTGGGCAGAGCTGAAACTGACCGCTGCAGTTCAGCTCTCTCCGGACGGCAGACGCCGAAGAACGAAGCCGCTTGCGAGCGGCGCAGTGCAGCGAAGAGCACACGAGCAGCCAAAGAGCTCCTTCACAATCGCTTTCACTTCTCAGTGCTCTTGCTGCTTGGAAAAGCAGCACACAGCCGTTGCACGCCAGGGCAAAAGCTGGGGCAG
This sequence comes from Sturnus vulgaris, assembly GCF_052056855.1. NCBI lineage: Eukaryota > Metazoa > Chordata > Aves > Passeriformes > Sturnidae > Sturnus > Sturnus vulgaris. Next base: position 581,073 of record NW_028276062.1, read on the forward strand.
TGCCCGTCCTCACTCCTTCGCTGTGCTGTACTCCTTGCAGCTAGAGCGAAGCGAGAAGGACGCGAGGACCAAGAAGGCGTTCTTAAAGTAGCCCCTTGTCAGCAGCCCTGAAAGGGCGCATAACACACGGCGTCTCGCTGCCCTCCGTTCTACATACTCGCGGCTCCCTTTGCCGACTTGCAAAAGTTGCTACCAGAGCAGAGGCGGACAGATTGAAGAGGCTGTGCTTAGGTTCACCTTCTCCTTACTGCACGTAAGCCACGTCAAGCTCCTCGCTGCACTCTGGATTTCCCTTCTCCGCGGCACTTAGCGTGGTGCTGTGTGTGTGCAACTCGGCGCCTAGAAGTGACCGCCAATGCTTTCAGAGCGGGCTGCAAGGGAACCAAGGAGCAGCACAAGCAGCAGTGCTTCAGCTTGCTCCTTCCGACTGCTAAGGGCACTTGGGAAGGCAAGCGAGAGTCAACCACCTTCCTCTCCTACTAGCCTCTAACGTGGTGCACACAAGCACGGCACATAGCCGCTTCGTTCACCGCCCTCGCCCTCGCCCACGCCTTGCTCCGCTTTCACTTGTCGGCGGCCAGAAGCCGCCGCAGGGGCGCCACATACCCAGCAGTGTGCGGGCAGCCAAGAGCTCGAGAACGCTGCTTCTGCCCAAGCCCGCCTAGGGCGTGCACCTTTGTTCTCAGAGCTCCGTGTAACAGTCTGCCTTTCTCGCAGTTCGAATGGAAATCGAAAGCTTTTCGCCTACGCCCTTCACAGAGATCCGTTGCCAGGACGAGAATGTCTCGTGGCCGGAGCTCGCCCCCGCCGCGAGGAAGCTGCTCTTAGCACCGCGTTGCAGGGACACGTCTCGCTTCTTGACTTCGTGCTTAGCGCTCTCCGAATTCGCTGCTAGCTCCGCGGTCCGTCTCAGCTTCAAGTAGCTGCGCTCGCAGTACATAGAGCTTCGCAAGGACCGAAGACCCGGAGGGACGTATCGCACACGACGATGTGCCAGGACAGAGACGTGTTCTACATTGTCCCTTCTCGTCATCCAGTTTGTGCCTCTGCTGCTTGTGCTGTTAGGAATCGCTCCTTGAAAGACGAGCGAGAGCGTCTTTCTGGGTGCATTGCACTGAGTGAGTGCTCGCTAGGGACTTTGCACTCGGAGCCAAGGCAACAGGGCGTGCTTGTCCGCAGAACTGAGAGCGCGCTGTTGGGCAGAGCTGAAACTGACCGCTGCAGTTCAGCTCTCTCCGGACGGCAGACGCCGAAGAACGAAGCCGCTTGCGAGCGGCGCAGTGCAGCGAAGAGCACACGAGCAGCCAAAGAGCTCCTTCACAATCGCTTTCACTTCTCAGTGCTCTTGCTGCTTGGAAAAGCAGCACACAGCCGTTGCACGCCAGGGCAAAAGCTGGGGCAGTGCCCGTCCTCACTCCTTCGCTGTGCTGTACTCCTTGCAGCTAGAGCGAAGCGAGAAGGACGCGAGGACGAAGAAGGCGTTCTTAAAGTAGCCCCTTGTCAGCAGCCCTGAAAGGGCGCATAACACACGGCGTCTCGCTGCCCTCCGTTCTACATACTCGCGGCTCCCTTTGCCGACTTGCAAAAGTTGCTACCAGAGCAGAGGCGGCCAGATTGAAGAGGCTGTGCTTAGGTTCACCTTCTCCTTACTGCACGTAAGCCACGTCAAGCTCCTCGCTGCACTCTGGATTTCCCTTCTCCGCGGCACTTAGCGTGGTGCTGTGTGTGTGCAACTCGGCGCCTAGAAGTGACCGCCAATGCTTTCAGAGCGGGCTGCAAGGGAACCAAGGAGCAGCACAAGCAGCAGTGCTTCAGCTTGCTCCTTCCGACTGCTAAGGGCACTTGGGAAGGCAAGCGAGAGTCAACCACCTTCCTCTCCTAGTAGCCTCTAACGTGGCGCACACAAGCACGGCACATAGCCGCTTCGTTCACCGCCCTCGCCCTCGCCTTGCTCCGCTTTCACTTGTCGGCGGCCAGAAGCCGCCGCAGGGGCGCCACATACCCAGCAGTGTGCGGGCAGCCAAGAGCTCGAGAACGCTGCTTCTGCCCAAGCCCGCCTAGGGCGTGCACCTTTGTTCTCAGAGCTCCGCGTAACAGTCTGCCTTTCTCGCAGTTCGAATGGAAATCGAAAGCTTTTCGCCTACGCCCTTCACAGAGATCCGTTGCTAGGACGAGAATGTCTCGTGGCCGGAGCTCGCCCCCGCCGCGAGGAAGCTGCTCTTAGCACCGCGTTGCAGGGACACGTCTCGCTTCTTGACTTCGTGCTTAGCGCTCTCCGAATTCGCTGCTAGCTCCGCGGTCCGTCTCAGCTTCAAGTAGCTGCGCTCGCAGTACATAGAGCTTCGCAAGGACCGAAGACCCGGAGGGACGTATCGCACACGACGATGTGCCAGGACAGAGACGTGTTCTGCATTGTCCCTTCTCGTCATCCAGTTTGTGCCTCTGCTGCTTCTGCTGTTAGGAATCGCTCCTTGAAAGACGAGCGAGAGCGTCTTTCTGGGTGCATTGCACTGAGTGAGTGCTCGCTAGGGACTTTGCACTCGGAGCCAAGGCAACAGGGCGTGCTTGTCCGCAGAACTGAGAGCGCGCTGTTGGGCAGAGCTGAAACTGACCGCTGCAGTTCAGCTCTCTCCGGACGGCAGACGCCGAAGAACGAAGCCGCTTGCGAGCGGCGCAGTGCAGCGAAGAGCACACGAGCAGCCAAAGAGCTCCTTCACAATCGCTTTCACTTCTCAGTGCTCTTGCTGCTTGGAAAAGCAGCACACAGCCGTTGCACGCCAGGGCAAAAGCTGGGGCAGTGCCCGTCCTCACTCCTTCGCTGTGCTGTACTCCTTGCAGCTAAAGCGAAGCGAGAAGGACGCGAGGAAGTAGAAGGCGTTCTTAAAGTAGCCCCTTGTCAGCAGCCCTGAAAGGGCGCATAACACACGGCGTCTCGCTGCCCTCCGTTCTACATACTCGCGGCTCCCTTTGCCGACTTGCAAAAGTTGCTACCAGAGCAGAGGCGGCCAGATTGAAGAGGCTGTGCTTAGGTTCACCTTCTCCTTACTGCACGTAAGCCACGTCAAGCTCCTCGCTGCACTCTGGATTTCCCTTCTCCGCGGCACTTAGCGTGGTGCTGTGTGTGTGCAATTCGGCGCCTAGAAGCGACTGCCAATGCTTTCAGAGCGGGCTGCAAGGGAACCAAGGAGCAGCACAAGCAGCAGTGCTTCAGCTTGCTCCTTCCGACTGCTAAGGGCACTTGGGAAGGCAAGCGAGAGTCAACCACCTTCCTCTCCTAATAGCCTCTAACGTGGTGCACACAAGCATGGCACATAGCCGCTTCGTTCACCGCCCTCGCCCTCGCCCACGCCTTGCTCCGCTTTCACTTGTCGGCGGCCAGAAGCCGCCGCAGGGGCGCCACATACCCAGCAGTGTGCGGGCAGCCAAGAGCTCGAGAACGCTGCTTCTGCCCAAGCCCGCCTAGGGCGTGCACCTTTGTTCTCAGAGCTCCGCGTAACAGTCTGCCTTTCTCGCAGTTCGAATGGAAATCGAAAGCTTTTCGCCTACGCCCTTCACAGAGATCCGTTGCCAGGACGAGAATGTCTCGTGGCCGGAGCTCGCCCCCGCCGCGAGGAAGCTGCTCTTAGCACCGCGTTGCAGGGACACGTCTCGCTTCTTGACTTCGTGCTTAGCGCTCTCCGAATTCGCTGCTAGCTCCGCGGTCCGTCTCAGCTTCAAGTAGCTGCGCTCGCAGTACATAGAGCTTCGCAAGGACCGAAGACCCGGAGGGACGTATCGCACACGACAATGTGCCAGGACAGAGACGTGTTCTGCATTGTCCCTTCTCGTCATCCAGTTTGTGCCTCTGCTGCTTGTGCTGTTAGGAATCGCTCCTTGAAAGACGAGCGAGAGCGTCTTTCTGGGTGCATTGCACTGAGTGAGTGCTCGCTAGGGACTTTGCACTCGGAGCCAAGGCAACAGGGCGTGCTTGTCCGCAGAACTGAGAGCGCGCTGTTGGGCAGAGCTGAAACTGACCGCTGCAGTTCAGCTCTCTCCGGACGGCAGACGCCGAAGAACGAAGCCGCTTGCGAGCGGCGCAGTGCAGCGAAGAGCACACGAGCAGCCAAAGAGCTCCTTCACAATCGCTTTCACTTCTCAGTGCTCTTGCTGCTTGGAAAAGCAGCACACAGCCGTTGCACGCCAGGGCAAAAGCTGGGGCAGTGCCCGTCCTCACTCCTTCGCTGTGCTGTACTCCTTGCAGCTAAAGCGAAGCGAGAAGGACGCGAGGACGAAGAAGGCGTTCTTAAAGTAGCCCCTTGTCAGCAGCCCTGAAAGGGCGCATAACACACGGCGTCTCGCTGCCCTCCGTTCTACATACTCGCGGCTCCCTTTGCCGACTTGCAAAAGTTGCTACCAGAGCAGAGGCGGCCAGATTGAAGAGGCTGTGCTTAGGTTCACCTTCTCCTTACTGCACGTAAGCCACGTCAAGCTCCTCGCTGCACTCTGGATTTCCCTTCTCCGCGGCACTTAGCGTGGTGCTGTGTGTGTGCAACTCGGCGCCTAGAAGTGACCGCCAATGCTTTCAGAGCGGGCTGCAAGGGAACCAAGGAGCAGCACAAGCAGCAGTGCTTCAGCTTGCTCCTTCCGACTGCTAAGGGCACTTGGGAAGGCAAGCGAGAGTCAACCACCTTCCTCTCCTACTAGCCTCTAACGTGGTGCACACAAGCACGGCACATAGCCGCTTCGTTCACCGCCCTCGCCCTCGCCCACGCCTTGCTCCGCTTTCACTTGTCGGCGGCCAGAAGCCGCCGCAGGGGCGCCACATACCCAGCAGTGTGCGGGCAGCCAAGAGCTCGAGAACGCTGCTTCTGCCCAAGCCCGCCTAGGGCGTGCACCTTTGTTCTCAGAGCTCCGCGTAACAGTCTGCCTTTCTCGCAGTTCGAATGGAAATCGAAAGCTTTTCGCCTACGCCCTTCACAGAGATCCGTTGCCAGGACGAGAATGTCTCGTGGCCGGAGCTCGCCCCCGCCGCGAGGAAGCTGCTCTTAGCACCGCGTTGCAGGGACACGTCTCGCTTCTTGACTTCGTGCTTAGCGCTCTCCGAATTCGCTGCTAGCTCCGCGGTCCGTCTCAGCTTCAAGTAGCTGCGCTCGCAGTACATAGAGCTTCGCAAGGACCGAAGACCCGGAGGGACGTATCGCACACGACAATGTGCCAGGACAGAGACGTGTTCTGCATTGTCCCTTCTCGTCATCCAGTTTGTGCCTCTGCTGCTTGTGCTGTTAGGAATCGCTCCTTGAAAGACGAGCGAGAGCGTCTTTCTGGGTGCATTGCACTGAGTGAGTGCTCGCTAGGGACTTTGCACTCGGAGCCAAGGCAACAGGGCGTGCTTGTCCGCAGAACTGAGAGCGCGCTGTTGGGCAGAGCTGAAACTGACCGCTGCAGTTCAGCTCTCTCCGGACGGCAGACGCCGAAGAACGAAGCCGCTTGCGAGCGGCGCAGTGCAGCGAAGAGCACACGAGCAGCCAAAGAGCTCCTTCACAATCGCTTTCACTTCTCAGTGCTCTTGCTGCTTGGAAAAGCAGCACACAGCCGTTGCACGCCAGGGCAAAAGCTGGGGCAGTGCCCGTCCTCACTCCTTCGCTGTGCTGTACTCCTTGCAGCTAGAGCGAAGCGAGAAGGACGCGAGGACGAAGAAGGCGTTCTTAAAGTAGCCCCTTGTCAGCAGCCCTGAAAGGGCGCATAACACACGGCGTCTCGCTGCCCTCCGTTCTACATACTCGCGGCTCCCTTTGCCGACTTGCAAAAGTTGCTACCAGAGCAGAGGCGGCCAGATTGAAGAGGCTGTGCTTAGGTTCACCTTCTCCTTACTGCACGTAAGCCACGTCAAGCTCCTCGCTGCACTCTGGATTTCCCTTCTCCGCGGCACTTAGCGTGGTGCTGTGTGTGTGCAACTCGGCGCCTAGAAGTGACCGCCAATGCTTTCAGAGCGGGCTGCAAGGGAACCAAGGAGCAGCACAAGCAGCAGTGCTTCAGCTTGCTCCTTCCGACTGCTAAGGGCACTTGGGAAGGCAAGCGAGAGTCAATTACCTTCCTCTCCTAGTAGCCTCTAACGTGGTGCACACAAGCACGGCACATAGCCGCTTCGTTCACCGCCCTCGCCCTCGCCTTGCTCCGCTTTCACTTGTCGGCGGCCAGAAGCCGCCGCAGGGGCGCCACATACCCAGCAGTGTGCGGGCAGCCAAGAGCTCGAGAACGCTGCTTCTGCCCAAGCCCGCCTAGGGCGTGCACCTTTGTTCTCAGAGCTCCGCGTAACAGTCTGCCTTTCTCGCAGTTCGAATGGAAATCGAAAGCTTTTCGCCTACGCCCTTCACAGAGATCCGTTGCTAGGACGAGAATGTCTCGTGGCCGGAGCTCGCCCCCGCCGCGAGGAAGCTGCTCTTAGCACCGCGTTGCAGGGACACGTCTCGCTTCTTGACTTCGTGCTTAGCGCTCTCCGAATTCGCTGCTAGCTCCGCGGTCCGTCTCAGCTTCAAGTAGCTGCGCTCGCAGTACATAGAGCTTCGCAAGGACCGAAGACCCGGAGGGACGTATCGCACACGACGATGTGCCAGGACAGAGACGTGTTCTACATTGTCCCTTCTCGTCATCCAGTTTGTGCCTCTGCTGCTTGTGCTGTTAGGAATCGCTCCTTGAAAGACGAGCGAGAGCGTCTTTCTGGGTGCATTGCACTGAGTGAGTGCTCGCTAGGGACTTTGCACTCGGAGCCAAGGCAACAGGGCGTGCTTGTCCGCAGAACTGAGAGCGCGCTGTTGGGCAGAGCTGAAACTGACCGCTGCAGTTCAGCTCTCTCCGGACGGCAGACGCCGAAGAACGAAGCCGCTTGCGAGCGGCGCAGTGCAGCGAAGAGCACACGAGCAGCCAAAGAGCTCCTTCACAATCGCTTTCACTTCTCAGTGCTCTTGCTGCTTGGAAAAGCAGCACACAGCCGTTGCACGCCAGGGCAAAAGCTGGGGCAGTGCCCGTCCTCACTCCTTCGCTGTGCTGTACTCCTTGCAGCTAAAGCGAAGCGAGAAGGACGCGAGGAAGTAGAAGGCGTTCTTAAAGTAGCCCCTTGTCAGCAGCCCTGAAAGGGCGCATAACACACGGCGTCTCGCTGCCCTCCGTTCTACATACTCGCGGCTCCCTTTGCCGACTTGCAAAAGTTGCTACCAGAGCAGAGGCGGCCAGATTGAAGAGGCTGTGCTTAGGTTCACCTTCTCCTTACTGCACGTAAGCCACGTCAAGCTCCTCGCTGCACTCTGGATTTCCCTTCTCCGCGGCACTTAGCGTGGTGCTGTGTGTGTGCAATTCGGCGCCTAGAAGCGACTGCCAATGCTTTCAGAGCGGGCTGCAAGGGAACCAAGGAGCAGCACAAGCAGCAGTGCTTCAGCTTGCTTCTTCCGACTGCTAAGGGCACTTGGGAAGGCAAGCGAGAGTCAACCACCTTCCTCTCCTAATAGCCTCTAACGTGGTGCACACAAGCATGGCACATAGCCGCTTCGTTCACCGCCCTCGCCCTCGCCCACGCCTTGCTCCGCTTTCACTTGTCGGCGGCCAGAAGCCGCCGCAGGGGCGCCACATACCCAGCAGTGTGCGGGCAGCCAAGAGCTCGAGAACGCTGCTTCTGCCCAAGCCCGCCTAGGGCGTGCACCTTTGTTCTCAGAGCTCCGCGTAACAGTCTGCCTTTCTCGCAGTTCGAATGGAAATCGAAAGCTTTTCGCCTACGCCCTTCACAGAGATCCGTTGCCAGGACGAGAATGTCTCGTGGCCGGAGCTCGCCCCCGCCGCGAGGAAGCTGCTCTTAGCACCGCGTTGCAGGGACACGTCTCGCTTCTTGACTTCGTGCTTAGCGCTCTCCGAATTCGCTGCTAGCTCCGCGGTCCGTCTCAGCTTCAAGTAGCTGCGCTCGCAGTACATAGAGCTTCGCAAGGACCGAAGACCCGGAGGGACGTATCGCACACGACGATGTGCCAGGACAGAGACGTGTTCTACATTGTCCCTTCTCGTCATCCAGTTTGTGCCTCTGCTGCTTCTGCTGTTAGGAATCGCTCCTTGAAAGACGAGCGAGAGCGTCTTTCTGGGTGCATTGCACTGAGTGAGTGCTCGCTAGGGACTTTGCACTCGGAGCCAAGGCAACAGGGCGTGCTTGTCCGCAGAACTGAGAGCGCGCTGTTGGGCAGAGCTGAAACTGACCGCTGCAGTTCAGCTCTCTCCGGACGGCAGACGCCGAAGAACGAAGCCGCTTGCGAGCGGCGCAGTGCAGCGAAGAGCACACGAGCAGCCAAAGAGCTCCTTCACAATCGCTTTCACTTCTCAGTGCTCTTGCTGCTTGGAAAAGCAGCACACAGCCGTTGCACGCCAGGGCAAAAGCTGGGGCAGTGCCCGTCCTCACTCCTTCGCTGTGCTGTACTCCTTGCAGCTAAAGCGAAGCGAGAAGGACGCGAGGAAGTAGAAGGCGTTCTTAAAGTAGCCCCTTGTCAGCAGCCCTGAAAGGGCGCATAACACACGGCGTCTCGCTGCCCTCCGTTCTACATACTCGCGGCTCCCTTTGCCGACTTGCAAAAGTTGCTACCAGAGCAGAGGCGGCCAGATTGAAGAGGCTGTGCTTAGGTTCACCTTCTCCTTACTGCACGTAAGCCACGTCAAGCTCCTCGCTGCACTCTGGATTTCCCTTCTCCGCGGCACTTAGCGTGGTGCTGTGTGTGTGCAATTCGGCGCCTAGAAGCGACTGCCAATGCTTTCAGAGCGGGCTGCAAGGGAACCAAGGAGCAGCACAAGCAGCAGTGCTTCAGCTTGCTCCTTCCGACTGCTAAGGGCACTTGGGAAGGCAAGCGAGAGTCAACCACCTTCCTCTCCTAATAGCCTCTAACGTGGTGCACACAAGCATGGCACATAGCCGCTTCGTTCACCGCCCTCGCCCTCGCCCACGCCTTGCTCCGCTTTCACTTGTCGGCGGCCAGAAGCCGCCGCAGGGGCGCCACATACCCAGCAGTGTGCGGGCAGCCAAGAGCTCGAGAACGCTGCTTCTGCCCAAGCCCGCTTAGGGCGTGCACCTTTGTTCTCCGAGCTCCGTGTAACAGTCTGCCTTTCTCGCAGTTCGAATGGAAATCGAAAGCTTTTCGCCTACGCCCTTCACAGAGATCCGTTGCTAGGACGAGAATGTCTTGTGGCCGGAGCTCGCCCCCGCCGCGAGGAAGCTGCTCTTAGCACCGCGTTGCAGGGACACGCCTCGCTTCTTGACTTCGTGCTTAGCGCTCTCCGAATTCGCTGCTAGCTCCGCGGTCCGTCTCAGCTTCAAGTAGCTGCGCTCGCAGTACATAGAGCTTCGCAAGGACCGAAGACCCGGAGGGACGTATCGCACACGACAATGTGCCAGGACAGAGACGTGTTCTGCATTGTCCCTTCTCGTCATCCAGTTTGTGCCTCTGCTGCTTGTGCTGTTAGGAATCGCTCCTTGAAAGACGAGCGAGAGCGTCTTTCTGGGTGCATTGCACTGAGTGAGTGCTCGCTAGGGACTTTGCACTCGGAGCCAAGACAACAGGGCGTGCTTGTCCGCAGAACTGAGAGCGCGCTGTTGGGCAGAGCTGAAACTGACCGCTGCAGTTCAGCTCTCTCCGGACGGCAGACGCCGAAGAACGAAGCCGCTTGCGAGCGGCGCAGTGCAGCGAAGAGCACACGAGCAGCCAAAGAGCTCCTTCACAATCGCTTTCACTTCTCAGTGCTCTTGCTGCTTGGAAAAGCAGCACACAGCCGTTGCACGCCAGGGCAAAAGCTGGGGCAGTGCCCGTCCTCACTCCTTCGCTGTGCTGTACTCCTTGCAGCTAGAGCGAAGCGAGAAGGACGCGAGGACCAAGAAGGCGTTCTTAAAGTAGCCCCTTGTCAGCAGCCCTGAAAGGGCGCATAACACACGGCGTCTCGCTGCCCTCCGTTCTACATACTCGCGGCTCCCTTTGCCGACTTGCAAAAGTTGCTACCAGAGCAGAGGCGGCCAGATTGAAGAGGCTGTGCTTAGGTTCACCTTCTCCTTACTGCACGTAAGCCACGTCAAGCTCCTCGCTGCACTCTGGATTTCCCTTCTCCGCGGCACTTAGCGTGGTGCTGTGTGTGTGCAACTCGGCGCCTAGAAGTGACCGCCAATGCTTTCAGAGCGGGCTGCAAGGGAACCAAGGAGCAGCACAAGCAGCAGTGCTTCAGCTTGCTCCTTCCGACTGCTAAGGGCACTTGGGAAGGCAAGCGAGAGTCAACCACCTTCCTCTCCTACTAGCCTCTAACGTGGTGCACACAAGCACGGCACATAGCCGCTTCGTTCACCGCCCTCGCCCTCGCCCACGCCTTGCTCCGCTTTCACTTGTCGGCGGCCAGAAGCCGCCGCAGGGGCGCCACATACCCAGCAGTGTGCGGGCAGCCAAGAGCTCGAGAACGCTGCTTCTGCCCAAGCCCGCCTAGGGCGTGCACCTTTGTTCTCAGAGCTCCGCGTAACAGTCTGCCTTTCTCGCAGTTCGAATGGAAATCGAAAGCTTTTCGCCTACGCCCTTCACAGAGATCCGTTGCCAGGACGAGAATGTCTCGTGGCCGGAGCTCGCCCCCGCCGCGAGGAAGCTGCTCTTAGCACCGCGTTGCAGGGACACGTCTCGCTTCTTGACTTCGTGCTTAGCGCTCTCCGAATTCGCTGCTAGCTCCGCGGTCCGTCTCAGCTTCAAGTAGCTGCGCTCGCAGTACATAGAGCTTCGCAAGGACCGAAGACCCGGAGGGACGTATCGCACACGACAATGTGCCAGGACAGAGACGTGTTCTGCATTGTCCCTTCTCGTCATCCAGTTTGTGCCTCTGCTGCTTGTGCTGTTAGGAATCGCTCCTTGAAAGACGAGCGAGAGCGTCTTTCTGGGTGCATTGCACTGAGTGAGTGCTCGCTAGGGACTTTGCACTCGGAGCCAAGGCAACAGGGCGTGCTTGTCCGCAGAACTGAGAGCGCGCTGTTGGGCAGAGCTGAAACTGACCGCTGCAGTTCAGCTCTCTCCGGACGGCAGACGCCGAAGAACGAAGCCGCTTGCGAGCGGCGCAGTGCAGCGAAGAGCACACGAGCAGCCAAAGAGCTCCTTCACAATCGCTTTCACTTCTCAGTGCTCTTGCTGCTTGGAAAAGCAGCACACAGCCGTTGCACGCCAGGGCAAAAGCTGGGGCAGTGCCCGTCCTCACTCCTTCGCTGTGCTGTACTCCTTGCAGCTAGAGCGAAGCGAGAAGGACGCGAGGACGAAGAAGGCGTTCTTAAAGTAGCCCCTTGTCAGCAGCCCTGAAAGGGCGCATAACACACGGCGTCTCGCTGCCTTCCGTTCTACATACTCGCGGCTCCCTTTGCCGACTTGCAAAAGTTGCTACCAGAGCAGAGGCGGCCAGATTGAAGAGGCTGTGCTTAGGTTCACCTTCTCCTTACTGCACGTAAGCCACGTCAAGCTCCTCGCTGCACTCTGGATTTCCCTTCTCCGCGGCACTTAGCGTGGTGCTGTGTGTGTGCAACTCGGCGCCTAGAAGTGACCGCCAATGCTTTCAGAGCGGGCTGCAAGGGAACCAAGGAGCAGCACAAGCAGCAGTGCTTCAGCTTGCTCCTTCCGACTGCTAAGGGCACTTGGGAAGGCAAGCGAGAGTCAATTACCTTCCTCTCCTAGTAGCCTCTAACGTGGTGCACACAAGCACGGCACATAGCCGCTTCGTTCACCGCCCTCGCCCTCGCCTTGCTCCGCTTTCACTTGTCGGCGGCCAGAAGCCGCCGCAGGGGCGCCACATACCCAGCAGTGTGCGGGCAGCCAAGAGCTCGAGAACGCTGCTTCTGCCCAAGCCCGCCTAGGGCGTGCACCTTTGTTCTTAGAGCTCCGCGTAACAGTCTGCCTTTCTCGCAGTTCGAATGGAAATCGAAAGCTTTTCGCCTACGCCCTTCACAGAGATCCGTTGCCAGGACGAGAATGTCTCGTGGCCGGAGCTCGCCCCCGCCGCGAGGAAGCTGCTCTTAGCACCGCGTTGCAGGGACACGTCTCGCTTCTTGACTTCGTGCTTAGCGCTCTCCGAATTCGCTGCTAGCTCCGCGGTCCGTCTCAGCTTCAAGTAGCTGCGCTCGCAGTACATAGAGCTTCGCAAGGACCGAAGACCCGGAGGGACGTATCGCACACGACGATGTGCCAGGACAGAGACGTGTTCTACATTGTCCCTTCTCGTCATCCAGTTTGTGCCTCTGCTGCTTGTGCTGTTAGGAATCGCTCCTTGAAAGACGAGCGAGAGCGTCTTTCTGGGTGCATTGCACTGAGTGAGTGCTCGCTAGGGACTTTGCACTCGGAGCCAAGGCAACAGGGCGTGCTTGTCCGCAGAACTGAGAGCGCGCTGTTGGGCAGAGCTGAAACTGACCGCTGCAGTTCAGCTCTCTCCGGACGGCAGACGCCGAAGAACGAAGCCGCTTGCGAGCGGCGCAGTGCAGCGAAGAGCACACGAGCAGCCAAAGAGCTCCTTCACAATCGCTTTCACTTCTCAGTGCTCTTGCTGCTTGGAAAAGCAGCACACAGCCGTTGCACGCCAGGGCAAAAGCTGGGGCAGTGCCCGTCCTCACTCCTTCGCTGTGCTGTACTCCTTGCAGCTAAAGCGAAGCGAGAAGGACGCGAGGAAGTAGAAGGCGTTCTTAAAGTAGCCCCTTGTCAGCAGCCCTGAAAGGGCGCATAACACACGGCGTCTCGCTGCCCTCCGTTCTACATACTCGCGGCTCCCTTTGCCGACTTGCAAAAGTTGCTACCAGAGCAGAGGCGGCCAGATTGAAGAGGCTGTGCTTAGGTTCACCTTCTCCTTACTGCACGTAAGCCACGTCAAGCTCCTCGCTGCACTCTGGATTTCCCTTCTCCGCGGCACTTAGCGTGGTGCTGTGTGTGTGCAATTCGGCGCCTAGAAGCGACTGCCAATGCTTTCAGAGCGGGCTGCAAGGGAACCAAGGAGCAGCACAAGCAGCAGTGCTTCAGCTTGCTCCTTCCGACTGCTAAGGGCACTTGGGAAGGCAAGCGAGAGTCAACCACCTTCCTCTCCTAATAGCCTCTAACGTGGTGCACACAAGCATGGCACATAGCCGCTTCGTTCACCGCCCTCGCCCTCGCCCACGCCTTGCTCCGCTTTCACTTGTCGGCGGCCAGAAGCCGCCGCAGGGGCGCCACATACCCAGCAGTGTGCGGGCAGCCAAGAGCTCGAGAACGCTGCTTCTGCCCAAGCCCGCTTAGGGCGTGCACCTTTGTTCTCAGAGCTCCGTGTAACAGTCTGCCTTTCTCGCAGTTCGAATGGAAATCGAAAGCTTTTCGCCTACGCCCTTCACAGAGATCCGTTGCTAGGACGAGAATGTCTCGTGGCCGGAGCTCGCCCCCGCCGCGAGGAAGCTGCTCTTAGCACCGCGTTGCAGGGACACGTCTCGCTTCTTGACTTCGTGCTTAGCGCTCTCCGAATTCGCTGCTAGCTCCGCGGTCCGTCTCAGCTTCAAGTAGCTGCGCTCGCAGTACATAGAGCTTCGCAAGGACCGAAGACCCGGAGGGACGTATCGCACACGACAATGTGCCAGGACAGAGACGTGTTCTGCATTGTCCCTTCTCGTCATCCAGTTTGTGCCTCTGCTGCTTGTGCTGTTAGGAATCGCTCCTTGAAAGACGAGCGAGAGCGTCTTTCTGGGTGCATTGCACTGAGTGAGTGCTCGCTAGGGACTTTGCACTCGGAGCCAAGGCAACAGGGCGTGCTTGTCCGCAGAACTGAGAGCGCGTTGTTGGGCAGAGCTGAAACTGACCGCTGCAGTTCAGCTCTCTCCGGACGGCAGACGCCGAAGAACGAAGCCGCTTGCGAGCGGCGCAGTGCAGCGAAGAGCACACGAGCAGCCAAAGAGCTCCTTCACAATCGCTTTCACTTCTCAGTGCTCTTGCTGCTTGGAAAAGCAGCACACAGCCGTTGCACGCCAGGGCAAAAGCTGGGGCAGTGCCCGTCCTCACTCCTTCGCTGTGCTGTACTCCTTGCAGCTAGAGCGAAGCGAGAAGGACGCGAGGACGAAGAAGGCGTTCTTAAAGTAGCCCCTTGTCAGCAGCCCTGAAAGGGCGCATAACACACGGCGTCTCGCTGCCCTCCGTTCTACATACTCGCGGCTCCCTTTGCCGACTTGCAAAAGTTGCTACCAGAGCAGAGGCGGCCAGATTGAAGAGGCTGTGCTTAGGTTCACCTTCTCCTTACTGCACGTAAGCCACGTCAAGCTCCTCGCTGCACTCTGGATTTCCCTTCTCCGCGGCACTTAGCGTGGTGCTGTGTGTGTGCAACTCGGCGCCTAGAAGTGACCGCCAATGCTTTCAGAGCGGGCTGCAAGGGAACCAAGGAGCAGCACAAGCAGCAGTGCTTCGGCTTGCTCCTTCCGACTGCTAAGGGCACTTGGGAAGGCAAGCGAGAGTCAACCACCTTCCTCTCCTACTAGCCTCTAACGTGGTGCACACAAGCACGGCACATAGCCGCTTCGTTCACCGCCCTCGCCCTCGCCCACGCCTTGCTCCGCTTTCACTTGTCGGCGGCCAGAAGCCGCCGCAGGGGCGCCACATACCCAGCAGTGTGCGGGCAGCCAAGAGCTCGAGAACGCTGCTTCTGCCCAAGCCCGCCTAGGGCGTGCACCTTTGTTCTCAGAGCTCCGCGTAACAGTCTGCCTTTCTCGCAGTTCGAATGGAAATCGAAAGCTTTTCGCCTACGCCCTTCACAGAGATCCGTTGCCAGGACGAGAATGTCTCGTGGCCGGAGCTCGCCCCCGCCGCGAGGAAGCTGCTCTTAGCACCGCGTTGCAGGGACACGTCTCGCTTCTTGACTTCGTGCTTAGCGCTCTCCGAATTCGCTGCTAGCTCCGCGGTCCGTCTCAGCTTCAAGTAGCTGCGCTCGCAGTACATAGAGCTTCGCAAGGACCGAAGACCCGGAGGGACGTATCGCACACGACAATGTGCCAGGACAGAGACGTGTTCTGCATTGTCCCTTCTCGTCATCCAGTTTGTGCCTCTGCTGCTTCTGCTGTTAGGAATCGCTCCTTGAAAGACGAGCGAGAGCGTCTTTCTGGGTGCATTGCACTGAGTGAGTGCTCGCTAGGGACTTTGCACTCGGAGCCAAGGCAACAGGGCGTGCTTGTCCGCAGAACTGAGAGCGCGCTGTTGGGCAGAGCTGAAACTGACCGCTGCAGTTCAGCTCTCTCCGGACGGCAGACGCCGAAGAACGAAGCCGCTTGCGAGCGGCGCAGTGCAGCGAAGAGCACACGAGCAGCCAAAGAGCTCCTTCACAATCGCTTTCACTTCTCAGTGCTCTTGCTGCTTGGAAAAGCAGCACACAGCCGTTGCACGCCAGGGCAAAAGCTGGGGCAGTGCCCGTCCTCACTCCTTCGCTGTGCTGTACTCCTTGCAGCTAGAGCGAAGCGAGAAGGACGCGAGGACGAAGAAGGCGTTCTTAAAGTAGCCCCTTGTCAGCAGCCCTGAAAGGGCGCATAACACACGGCGTCTCGCTGCCCTCCGTTCTACATACTCGCGGCTCCCTTTGCCGACTTGCAAAAGTTGCTACCAGAGCAGAGGCGGCCAGATTGAAGAGGCTGTGCTTAGGTTCACCTTCTCCTTACTGCACGTAAGCCACGTCAAGCTCCTCGCTGCACTCTGGATTTCCCTTCTCCGCGGCACTTAGCGTGGTGCTGTGTGTGTGCAATTCGGCGCCTAGAAGTGACCGCCAATGCTTTCAGAGCGGGCTGCAAGGGAACCAAGGAGCAGCACAAGCAGCAGTGCTTCAGCTTGCTCCTTCCGACTGCTAAGGGCACTTGGGAAGGCAAGCGAGAGTCAACCACCTTCCTCTCCTAGTAGCCTCTAACGTGGTGCACACAAGCACGGCACATAGCCGCTTCGTTCACCGCCCTCGCCCTCGCCTTGCTCCGCTTTCACTTGTCGGCGGCCAGAAGCCGCCGCAGGGGCGCCACATACCCAGCAGTGTGCGGGCAGCCAAGAGCTCGAGAACGCTGCTTCTGCCCAAGCCCGCCTAGGGCGTGCACCTTTGTTCTCAGAGCTCCGCGTAACAGTCTGCCTTTCTCGCAGTTCGAATGGAAATCGAAAGCTTTTCGCCTACGCCCTTCACTGAGATCCGTTGCTAGGACGAGAATGTCTCGTGGCCGGAGCTCGCCCCCGCCGCGAGGAAGCTGCTCTTAGCACCGCGTTGCAGGGACACGTCTCGCTTCTTGACTTCGTGCTTAGCGCTCTCCGAATTCGCTGCTAGCTCCGCGGTCCGTCTCAGCTTCAAGTAGCTGCGCTCGCAGTACATAGAGCTTCGCAAGGACCGAAGACCCGGAGGGACGTATCGCACACGACGATGTGCCAGGACAGAGACGTGTTCTACATTGTCCCTTCTCGTCATCCAGTTTGTGCCTCTGCTGCTTGTGCTGTTAGGAATCGCTCCTTGAAAGACGAGCGAGAGCGTCTTTCTGGGTGCATTGCACTGAGTGAGTGCTCGCTAGGGACTTTGCACTCGGAGCCAAGGCAACAGGGCGTGCTTGTCCGCAGAACTGAGAGCGCGCTGTTGGGCAGAGCTGAAACTGACCGCTGCAGTTCAGCTCTCTCCGGACGGCAGACGCCGAAGAACGAAGCCGCTTGCGAGCGGCGCAGTGCAGCGAAGAGCACACGAGCAGCCAAAGAGCTCCTTCACAATCGCTTTCACTTCTCAGTGCTCTTGCTGCTTGGAAAAGCAGCACACAGCCGTTGCACGCCAGGGCAAAAGCTGGGGCAGTGCCCGTCCTCACTCCTTCGCTGTGCTGTACTCCTTGCAGCTAGAGCGAAGCGAGAAGGACGCGAGGACGAAGAAGGCGTTCTTAAAGTAGCCCCTTGTCAGCAGCCCTGAAAGGGCGCATAACACACGGCGTCTCGCTGCCCTCCGTTCTACATACTCGCGGCTCCCTTTGCCGACTTGCAAAAGTTGCTACCAGAGCAGAGGCGGCCAGATTGAAGAGGCTGTGCTTAGGTTCACCTTCTCCTTACTGCACGTAAGCCACGTCAAGCTCCTCGCTGCACTCTGGATTTCCCTTCTCCGCGGCACTTAGCGTGGTGCTGTGTGTGTGCAACTCGGCGCCTAGAAGTGACCGCCAATGCTTTCAGAGCGGGCTGCAAGGGAACCAAGGAGCAGCACAAGCAGCAGTGCTTCAGCTTGCTCCTTCCGACTGCTAAGGGCACTTGGGAAGGCAAGCGAGAGTCAACCACCTTCCTCTCCTAGTAGCCTCTAACGTGGTGCACACAAGCACGGCACATAGCCGCTTCGTTCACCGCCCTCGCCCTCGCCCACGCCTTGCTCCGCTTTCACTTGTCGGCGGCCAGAAGCCGCCGCAGGGGCGCCACATACCCAGCAGTGTGCGGGCAGCCAAGAGCTCGAGAACGCTGCTTCTGCCCAAGCCCGCCTAGGGCGTGCACCTTTGTTCTCAGAGCTCCGTGTAACAGTCTGCCTTTCTTGCAGTTCGAATGGAAATCGAAAGCTTTTCGCCTACGCCCTTCACAGAGATCCGTTGCTAGGACGAGAATGTCTTGTGGCCGGAGCTCGCCCCCGCCGCGAGGAAGCTGCTCTTAGCACCGCGTTGCAGGGACACGTCTCGCTTCTTGACTTCGTGCTTAGCGCTCTCCGAATTCGCTGCTAGCTCCGCGGTCCGTCTCAGCTTCAAGTAGCTGCGCTCGCAGTACATAGAGCTTCGCAAGGACCGAAGACCCGGAGGGACATATCGCACACGACAATGTGCCAGGACAGGGACGTTCTACACTGAGTGGAGACAGAGACAGACCGAGAATTCTACACTGCCCCTTCTCGTCGGCCATCTTGTGCTCTGCTGCCTCTGCTGTGACGAATCGGTCCTTGAAAGACCAGCGAGAGCGCCTCTCCAGGCACTGAGTGTGAGCTCCCTAGGGACTTTTTCCACCTCCAAAAATACATGGGTAAGTCCTAAAAGTTTTGGTTTGATCAAGAATAGTTACGTCCAAGTATTGCTGTTCTAAACACCCTTGGTTTCAGTCTGAACTTAACTGCTTGTTTCTGTCTTTTTGCCTAGTGGCAATCTAATTCTAAGGTAACTAGATGTGTTGGATATCCATAAATTACATCTCAGGTTAGGTGGGATAATTGGCTGGGAAGAAAATGGAATTGAGAATTTGGAAAGAATCCAAAGTGAGCTGATGTCACAATCCGAGATTCCCTTGAGTTCCAAATCCTTTCATTTGTGTTTTTGTGGGCTTTTTTGAAGGCGGTGTACAGTTGAAGCCATGATTTAGCTGCGGTGAGACCTGCTCTGCTGTAAAAGCATTATTTTCTCAGTGAGCATGGACAACAGTTAGAGTGTCGTCTTTTAAGATTCCCTGCACTCCACTTATGGTGGCAAAAGCAGTGCCTTGACTGTAATCATAAAAGTGATTACAGCTTCATTGCTTTGACATCATGTAGGATGCTTCCTCCATCTGCTGTGGTCAGCATTAAGTAACAGATTTCTCAGTGTCTAGGAAGAGTCTAGCAAACAATCACCTTGCTCCTTCTCTTGCATGTATTCATCACTGCTATGCTGCTATACAGACAGATAGTCTGTTTATGATTCAACAATTCAATGGGACATCAAGTAAATAGCAAAGCAAAACTAACTACCGAAAGCACTATAAGGGCCAGAGATTAGCTTGGATCAAAACAGGTATTCTCCTAGCATTGTTTACAAACGACTCAGCATGTGAAACAGAAGGCACAATGTAGTTTGTGCCTTGTTTTGGGCATGCCCGGAAGAAGGAAATTCTGATTTCACATATGGGAAAAGAAATGTTGACATTTGAATGAGATTGTTCATACCCCAGAAAAGGTTGCTTTGAAAGGTTGTGGAAGTCCTGTGTGGAAACACGGCTTTACAAGTCCTTTCCACCAGGAGACAACAGCTGCAGAACATCTGGGTGTGCCAGTGTTGAGAGCACCAGCAAAGATCAAAGTGGAGAAGTTGGTGAACAATGGCAGTGGCCTGGGGGAGAGCAAGTGGGGTGCTGGCTGTGGGACCAGGGGAGTCCTGACTGATTTAGGAGGCGTGTGATGGTCTGTGCCAGCAAGCGGAGTAGTGCTGTGGCCTTGGCACACTGCGAATACTGGAATTCAGTGGGGTCACTGGGCAGGCTGAGTGTCTGAGGTGCTGGAGGGACCCAGGTTGCCCACATGTAAACATCCAGTCTCACTCTTGCCAGCCACAGAAAGGAGCAGGATGTGGCTGCTGGCGATGCCTGTCATGTATATGTAGTGTATATGCGTGCTATCCCAGCCTGCTGGGAACACTTCTTCTTTGGGACTGCTTGGGCTGAGGGAGAGAAAGCAGTGGTAGTTTCTGAGGTTTCGAGTTTGCTCGAGTTTCTCAGGCTGTTTCTGGAGCCACCCAGAGTTCTCTTCCTTGAAGCATTTCAAGTCCTGCTAATTTTCAAAATTCAAACAGACACAGCCCTAAGCTAGTTGATCTGACTTCAGAGCTATTCTTACGCTGAGCTGTTGGATGATCTGATCTCCTGAGATGTCTTCCATTTCAGTTTATGACCTGGTTCTTGTGAAAAATAGGATCTTTTAGCCTGGAGAAGAGAGGTTTCTGGAGAGACAGTATTGTGGCCTTTGAATATGTAAAGAGGGCATAAGACCAATGGAGAAAGACTTTTTAGGAAGGTTTGCAGAGAAAGGACAAGGGGACATGCTTTCAAACTGAGACTAGGTTTAGATTGGCTAAAAGGAAAAGCTTTTCTACAATGAAGCTGGTGAGACACTCAAACGGCTGTTCCAGAGAAGTTGTGGATGCCCCATCATTGAGAGTGCTCCTTATCAGTTTGGCTAGTCTTGAGCAATTTGATCTACTGTAAGATCTACCTGGCAAGGAAGTAGGACTAGGTGATCTTTAATCACAGACTGTTGTATGATTCCGTGAAAGACAGAATGCAATAAAGTTCATAATTCAGATTTTGGCGCAGACATATTTATAATTTCTCACTTTATGCATCATTGCAATGACAACTTGTTAGCTTCTGAAATGATTAGCTGAGATTGATTTCCTTCCTTAGTTTCATTTTCCCTGTTATTCCTTCACTCTTGGACCTTTTTTTCACTAGATTTCCTCTTTCAGTAAACTGCCCTTAAGTATCACTTTGCTCCCCACCTGGCTTTTTTTTTTTTTTTTTTTCAATGACACCTTTTCACTGGTTCGTTTTGGGCCTTTGCTGCTTGAAGTCCAGCAGCCTCCTTGTCAGAGTATTACGGAGCTTTCTTTACAGCTTCATCACTATGCAAAAAGCCATAAATTACTGTGTTCCATCTCACATACCATCAAGTATCACACTAATATTCCCTCTGCTGAATAGCTGGTTGGCTTACATAGACCAGCCAAAAACCAGGAAATCCAGATGGCAGCAAGAATCTTGTAGACTACTCCCGCTGTTCATTTAAATTCTGGAGAAGTCACGTGAGGTATCACATTCTCTTGAAAGAAGTGTCTATCATCTCGGACATTCTAGAATGGGCTATTAATATTGTCGTGAGTTTCTGGCTAGACTTTTTAGTATGCCAATTCAAATTCAAATGATCTGAAATGATAGAACTTCAAGAATTGTTTTTGCCAGAATCGAAGTATGATGGAGTTATATAGGGAGAATCTTAATCTTAGTTATTCTATTCCATCTCACATCATGGCTGGGGGCAGGGAGAAGGGAGTATCTTTGGGGGACAATGGGTTGCGGTGTAGTCAGTAAGCTGGGCAGAGGAGCCATCAGGTATTGTCTGTTGTTGGGGGGGATTCATGTGAACTCTTCCTTTCTTGTACCCTGCCACCAGTATTGTTGCTAAAATTGTTTGTTTTCTCATCCAAGTGACAAAATCAGCACACTTAATGAGGGATGAAGAGGGAGCAGCGACCTCGGAACAGGAGGAAGAAGAAGCAGAGCCTGCTGTCCTCCAGAAGAAAAAAAACGCTACCAGCCAACTTTGCATCATCTGTGAACTTCCTGGGCGTGTACTCTATCCCCTTGTCCAGATCACTGAGCAAGATATTAAACAGGACTGGGCCCAAGACTGAGCCTTGGGGACCAGCTGGATGAACTCCATTTCCCACCACTCTGTGGGCCTGGCCATCACCCAGTTTGTCACCCAGCAAACAGCCCACCCATGCAAACCATAAGCAGACAGTTTCTTCAGGAGAATGATGTGAGACTCATTGCAAAAAGGATCAGGGAGATGCCTAGGAAGAGTCTCAGGTGAATCCAGGAGACTATAGTGGAGGACTATTCAGTTTTCCAATCAATTTGCTTAAAAAAACTCTACAAAACCGTAATAAAAAAACAAACAAAAAAAGCAGACCAAACAAACACACAGAACCCCCCAACCAATAATCCCCAGAGACAAAAAAAGCCCCCAAAAAAGCCCACCAAAAAACCCACCCAAAACCGGGAAAAAAAAAACCCCAAACCCAACACAAAAAATCAGGGTGAAGGTTTTTAGTAACTTTAAAAATAACAAAACAAAACGAAACAAAAAAACCCAGAAAGTCACATTTCTAAAGGTGCTGTCCCAGCCTCTTCTCTCAGCAGGGAGGACATCCTGAAGTGGAGCCAGTTGGAAGAAAGCGGGACGGGGCAGCACCTGGGCCATTGTCACAGGACGGCCCTGTGGCTGCCCCATTGCCAAAACCTGGACACATAAATCAAACACAGGTATGCACATGTGCTTAGACACAGCAAAAATATATTTGTCTGAAAAGAATACAGGTCCATTTCTATCACTGGAAAGAGCATAATGCCTCGTCTCAGCTTTCTTTTCAGTCATTACAAATGTTTCGAAAATAAAGGAGTGCAGAAAATGGAAATATCCAAGATCAACAGGAGGACCAGTAACAGAGATTCCATTTTTGAAACTGCATTGGGAATCCTCTGCAGAAATTGACTCAGAGCTCTAAGATTTACAAAAAAGACCAAGAGGATTGGAGTCAATACAACACAGTGTCTGGAGACTTCAGCTGGTTGCCTTGATTTCTCAAATATGATGGAGGAAGCACCTTAGCAACTACAGCTGCCAGTTCTCTCAGGGCCCTGACATGCCTCTGGGTGGGTGCCATGGTCTTGCATGCTCAGGTTCCTCAAGTGGTCTGAAAGCTGACCTGCTACTATGGGTTAGAATCAAGTCCACCAGTCCAATAACCTGAGAGATGTGGAAATAGTGACTGGCAGTAAAAATTGAGACCAACACTTGTTGAGTACCTCAGCCTTCTCCTTGTCTGTTGTCACTAGTCCTGTCTGGCTTATGGGGGTGGGGGGGGAATAGGGGAGGTGTGATAGGTTTCTTTTCATCTTCCTTTTCCCACTGAAATACCCGTAGGTGCCTTTATTATTCTTAGTTTTGGCATGCTTTTCCAAATTCAGCTTCAACTGAGCCTTAGCTATACTGATCCCATCCTCACACACTCATGTGTTACCACTGTATTTTTCCCATGATTTGTCTCGCTGTGTATCGTCTGCATATTACCTACTTGCATCACATCTATTAATTTTCAATAACCTTCTGGCTTTAACTTGCTTTCAAAAAAAACCTTTTTGAACCTTTTCACCTCAGAAATTCACCTGGGAAACCCCAAATCCCCAGAATTCGACCCAAAATTCACCTGGCACCCCAAATTCACCCTCCAAATTCGCTCCAAAATGATTGGCAACTTTACACACTCCATTTTCCCACAAAAGGATCTAGAGCCCTGTGCGCTTCGTATACAAACTAAATGCAAAAACCCTTTCTATTCATTCTCAGCAAAAAGACGTCCTATTCCTCCTTCTTTTGGACAAAACTGCCTTCACTTTCAAACTTATTCTCTTGCTCGCTTACCTGCATAATGCTTAGTCCCTGTTCTGCATGCTCATTTTCTTCACTTTTACAAGGAATCCTCTCCTCATCTTCTTCTTCCTCTGCTTCAACATGCAAAAACAAACCAAAAATTGTCTCTTCTACAGAAAATGAGGGGAGAAAAGAACACAAATGATAACCAATACCCTGCCAAGTAGAAATTTCTTCTATATTTCAGTGACTGATAGGCAGAAAAAATGAATTTCATCTGGGAAAAGAAAGACATTCTAGGAATATTCAGACTGCTATCTTGCCCCAGGTAAAACATTTACCATGGCCTTAGCGTTAATGAGCTTGTGAACATCAGCTGCCAAGAGGAAGGACATTTCCTCCAGTTTCACACAATACTTGGTCAGTACATCAGCTATCTGTGCAATCAAAGAATACAGAAAAGCAACAACAATGAAAAGTAGAACTCAAATATCAATTTCCCAAGTTAAAATCTACATGAACAAGACAATTTTTCCATTCAAGTGAATTCGATTTAATTAATTCATTAACTACATAAGTAGCATTCTCACGTTCAAGAACGGAATTCAAAGAATCAACGTTGCTTCTTCTGAGACATTGAAGCCTGAGTAGATCCCAACTTCAAATCTAGTAGGACGCCATGAAAGCAATACCTGCTACATTTAGTACATGTAAACTACAAAGACATCTAGAACAGCTCTAAAAGATGAGCAAACCCATGAACTTTGAAGGAGACGCTAGCAAGAAATGTGGAAATAGGCTTTATCTGCCCAGTGCTTTTCCCAAAAGCACGGGCACTCCTTGGCGTCAGTGAGAGTCTCTGTCTCATTATTCAGCAGCTGGATTAGGGTAAAAAAGGATGCATGCAATCACTTCATTCCTGTTCATGACATAAACTTACTGCATCATCGTGGAAGCCATTTACTTGGAAATATAGCCTAAAAAATAGGTGTCAGACTGGGTACATATCTAGATTGCTATGAGCAAAACCAATTTCTTTTTAACAGGAAAGCCATACAATATGCCTGCCATGGCAAATATTAGTCTACTAGCCCTGCACTTCAACGGGTAGTAAGCAGTTCATGACACCAAGTTTACGTTTGGCAAGGAGACAGTCTATTTATTACAAGCCCCTGGTTCTAGAACCAAGAATTCAGGAGTTGCTCATTCCCAATGAAAATCTGTCCATTTCATACCTTTGGGGTTTTATGCTTCTGTTCTTTACCTGTCTTGAGTGTGGCTTTCTTGTGAAGTCACTGATGGGTGTTTTTCCAACACATTTCTGCTGATTACACGGTAATTGCATGGCATCAGCAGACATCTCTGAATGTCTCTTGAAAGTATGCTTTTTACTCTTCCTAGAGGACCTTGTCTTCTTCTTTCCTTCACCCAAAAGGTGGGCTAAGTGAGCCTTCAAAGAACCATCATCTCAACAATTAGAATTCTTTCAAACCTACTGAATGGAGAACAGCGACAAAAAAATTTTAAAAAGACTAGTACGCGAAAGACAGCAGAAGAGAAGGGTAAAGTAATGAATCATACATGCCACATGCATAACTCTCTTCATTCAAGGCTATTTTCAAAATGAGAAGAAAAAAAAAAAAAAAAGATCATCTTTTCCTCAGAGAGGAAAAGTGGAGTAACTGGATTGTGTTGCCTTGCCTACAGTTACCAGAAAAGTCAACAGCAGAGTTGAAAACTCCTGAAGCTGGCTAACTACACCTCTAAATGTTTTACTACTGTGTTATGATTCTGTCTTCAGTTAATAGAACCCGATATACAACAAAGAGATGGGAGCACATGGAGATGCATTGGAGAGCCTACGCTGGAGGTAACACATTCATTTTTTACTCAAACAAATCCAAATTAGAAATGTTGAAAATGACCTGGGGCCGTTTCAACAGCCAGGAAACTAACACAACCAACCTTTAGCTTTTATTCAATCCCTTTGCTTGTTTTACCTGGACCTTGAAGATCTGTCTGCAGCCTTCCTCTCTGCAAATATATCACACTCGTCCTATTGAGAACCCATGGCTCATCACAGCTGCTTCGCCACGCCTGCTTCCAGAAGAACTGGCAACTACAAGCTGGGAGCCAAGAGATACAACACTTCACTTGGAAAAGGGCCTTCCATGAATCCTAGAATCCCAGAATGGTTTGGACTGGAAGCGACCTTAGAGACAGATTCTCTTCTTCCCACATCCTGACATGGGCAGGGACACTTTTCCACTAGTCCAGGTTGCTCCATGTCCACTCCAGCCTGGCCCTGGACTCTTCCTGCCATGGGGCTCCTACACAGCCTCTTTGAGCAACATGTGCCAGGCCTCAGCACCCACACAAGGAAGAATTCCTTTCCAATATCCCATCTACCCCAGCCCTCAGGCAGTTTGAAGCTATTCCCCCTTGTCCTGCGAGTCCAGAACCTTTTCCAAAGTCCCTCCCCAGCTATCTTGGAGCCCCAGCAGGCACTGCAAGGGGCTCGAAGGTCTCCCTGGAGCCTTCTGTTCTCCAGATTGGACACCCTCAGCTCTCCCAGACTGTCCTAGAGCAAAGAAGCTCCACCTTTCAAAGCACCTTAGAAGCCTCCTACCGGCCAAACTCGATGGCAACGCTGGCCTTCCGGGCCCTACGGATATCGCTTCCGGTGTCGTTCGGGGTCACTCCCGGCTCTCTCCCCGCCCCCCATGGGGCCCTCAGGCAATGCCGCTCCGACGCAGCTCCTGCCGCTGACAGACCAGCGGGGGGGCGGGGGGCCAGCCCAGCCTCATCCACAATCCACACTGTCCTCGGCGGCTGCTGCGGGCTCATGGCGGCCCACACACCCGGAAGCAGAGCTCCGAACACAGAGGATCATAGCCCCACATTTGTATTCGTCTCTGCACAAGGCAGGGCAGACTTGCCATGCCCGGACTTTTCAGTTCAGCACGAAAATGAGAATAAACCTGCGCCATGGGAGAGGAAACCTCTAAAGACTCCCTCATACGTGGTCGCTCAACTTAATGCCTAGGCACTTGCCATTCCTAAGGCTACACTAAAGCCCTTTTTACCTTGCGGGTAAGAAATGCCATTGTTCTGGTGTGCAGCTAAAGGCGCAGCACAGGCAGGCCAGGGCAAAAGCTGGGGCAGTGCCCGTCTTCACTCCTTCACTGTGCTGTACTCCTTGCAGCTAGAGCGAAGCGAGAAGGACGCGAGGAAGAAGAAGGCGTTCTTAAAGTAGCCCCCTGTCAGCAGCCCTGAAAGGCCGCATAACACACGGCGTCTCGCTGCCTTCCGTTCTACATACTCGCGTCTCCCTTTGCCGACTCGCAAAAGTTGCTACCAGAGCAGAGGCGGCCAGATTGAAGAGGCTGTGCTTAGGTTCACCTTTTCCTTACTGCACGTAAGCCACGTCCAGCTCCTCACTGCACTCTGGATTTCCCTTCTCCGCGGCACTTAGCGTGGTGCTGTGTGTGTGCAACTCGGCGCCTAGAAGTGACCGCCAATGCTTTCAGAGCGGGCTGCAAGGGAACCAAGGAGCAGCACAAGCAGCAGTGCTTCAGCTTGCTCCTTCCGACTGCTAAGGGCACTTGGGAAGGCAAGCGAGAGTCAACCACCTTCCTCTCCTACTAGCCTCTAACGTGGTGCACACAAGCACGGCGCTTTTGCCTCTTCGTTCACCGCCCTCGCCCTCGCCTACGCCTGGCTCCGCTTTCACTTGCCGGCGGCCAGAAGCCGTTGCAGGGGCGCCACATACCCAGCAGTGTGCGGGCAGCCAAGAGCTCGAGAACGCTTCTTCTGCCCAAGCCAGCCTAGGGCGTGCACCTTTGTTCTCAGAGCTCCGTGTAACAGTCTGCCTCTCTCGCAGTTCGAATGGAAAACGAAAGCTTTTCGCCTACGCCCTTCACAGAGATCCGTTGCCAGGACGAGAATGTCTTGTGGCTGGGGCTCGCCCCCGCCGCCAGGGAGCTGCTCTTAGCACCGCGTTGCAGGGACACGTCTCGCTTCTTGACTTCGTGCTTAGCGCTCTCCGAATTCGCTGCTAGCTCCGCGGTCCTTCTCAGCTGCAAGTAGCTGCGCTCGCAGTACATAGAGCTTCGCAAGGACCGAAGACCCGGAGGGACATATCGCACACGACAATGTGCCAGGACAGAGACGTGTTCTACATTGTCCCTTCTCGTCATCCAGTTTGTGCCTCTGCTGCTTCTGCTGTTAGGAATCGCTCCTTGAAAGACGAGCGAGAGCGTCTTTCTGGGTGCATTGCACTGAGTGAGTGCTCGCTAGGGACTTTGCACTCGGAGCCAAGGCAACAGGGCGTGCTTGTCCGCAGAACTGACCGCTGCAGTTCAGCTCTCTCCGGACGGCAGACGCCGAAGAACGAAGCCGCTTGCGAGCGGCGCAGTGCAGCGAAGAGCACACGAGCAGCCAAAGAGCTCCTTCACAATCGCTTTCACTTCTCAGTGCTCTTGCTGCTTGGAAAAGCAGCACACAGCCGTTGCACGCCAGGGCAAAAGCTGGGGCAGTGCCCGTCTTCACTCCTTCGCTGTGCTGTACTCCATGCAGCTAGAACGAAGCGAGAAGGACGCGACGACGAAGAAGGCGTTCTTAAAGTAGCCCCTTGTCAGCAGCCCTGAAAGGGCGCATAACACACGGCGTCTCGCTGCCCTCCGTTCTACATACTCGCGGCTCCCTTTGCCGACTTGCAAAAGTTGCTACCAGAGCAGAGGCGGCCAGATTGAAGAGGCTGTGCTTAGGTTCACCTTCTCCTTACTGCACGTAAGCCACGTCAAGCTCCTCGCTGCACTCTGGATTTCCCTTCTCCGCGGCACTTAGCGTGGTGCTGTGTGTGTGCAACTCGGCGCCTAGAAGTGACCGCCAATGCTTTCAGAGCGGGCTGCAAGGGAACCAAGGAGCAGCACAAGCAGCAGTGCTTCAGCTTGCTCCTTCCGACTGCTAAGGGCACTTGGGAAGGCAAGCGAGAGTCAACCACCTTCCTCTCCTAGTAGCCTCTAACGTGGTGCACACAAGCACGGCACATAGCCGCTTCGTTCACCGCCCTCGCCCTCGCCCACGCCTTGCTCCGCTTTCACTTGCCGGCGGCCAGAAGCCGCCGCAGGGGCGCCACATACCCAGCAGTGTGCGGGCAGCCAAGAGCTCGAGAACGCTGCTTCTGCCCAAGCCCGCCTAGGGCGTGCACCTTTGTTCTCAGAGCTCCGCGTAACAGTCTGCCTCTCTCGCAGTTCGAATGGAAATCGAAAGCTTTTCGCCTACGCCCTTCACAGAGATCCGTTGCCAGGACGAGAATGTCTCGTGGCCGGAGCTCGCCCCCGCCGCGAGGAAGCTGCTCTTAGCACCGCGTTGCAGGGACACGTCTCGCTTCTTGACTTCGTGCTTAGCGCTCTCCGAATTCGCTGCTAGCTCCGCGGTCCGTCTCAGCTTCAAGTAGCTGCGCTCGCAGTACATAGAGCTTCGCAAGGACCGAAGACCCGGAGGGACGTATCGCACACGACGATGTGCCAGGACAGAGACGTGTTCTACATTGTGCCTTCTCGTCATCCAGTTTGTGCCTCTGCTGCTTCTGCTGTTAGGAATCGCTCCTTGAAAGACGAGCGAGAGCGTCTTTCTGGGTGCATTGCACTGAGTGAGTGCTCGCTAGGGACTTTGCACTCGGAGCCAAGGCAACAGGGCGTGCTTGTCCGCAGAACTGACCGCTGCAGTTCAGCTCTCTCCGGACGGCAGACGCCGAAGAACGAAGCCGCTTGCGAGCGGCGCAGTGCAGCGAAGAGCACACGAGCAGCCAAAGAGCTCCTTCACAATCGCTTTCACTTCTCAGTGCTCTTGCTGCTTGGAAAAGCAGCACACAGCCGTTGCACGCCAGGGCAAAAGCTGGGGCAGTGCCCGTCTTCACTCCTTCGCTGTGCTGTACTCCATGCAGCTAGAACGAAGCGAGAAGGACGCGACGACGAAGAAGGCGTTCTTAAAGTAGCCCCTTGTCAGCAGCCCTGAAAGGGCGCATAACACACGGCGTCTCGCTGCCCTCCGTTCTACATACTCGCGGCTCCCTTTGCCGACTTGCAAAAGTTGCTACCAGAGCAGAGGCGGCCAGATTGAAGAGGCTGTGCTTAGGTTCACCTTCTCCTTACTGCACGTAAGCCACGTCAAGCTCCTCGCTGCACTCTGGATTTCCCTTCTCCGCGGCACTTAGCGTGGTGCTGTGTGTGTGCAACTCGGCGCCTAGAAGTGACCGCCAATGCTTTCAGAGCGGGCTGCAAGGGAACCAAGGAGCAGCACAAGCAGCAGTGCTTCAGCTTGCTCCTTCCGACTGCTAAGGGCACTTGGGAAGGCAAGCGAGAGTCAACCACCTTCCTCTCCTACTAGCCTCTAACGTGGTGCACACAAGCACGGCACATAGCCGCTTCGTTCACCGCCCTCGCCCTCGCCCACGCCTTGCTCCGCTTTCACTTGCCGGCGGCCAGAAGCCGCCGCAGGGGCGCCACATACCCAGCAGTGTGCGGGCAGCCAAGAGCTCGAGAACGCTGCTTCTGCCCAAGCCCGCCTAGGGCGTGCACCTTTGTTCTCAGAGCTCCGCGTAACAGTCTGCCTCTCTCGCAGTTCGAATGGAAATCGAAAGCTTTTCGCCTACGCCCTTCACAGAGATCCGTTGCCAGGACGAGAATGTCTCGTGGCCGGAGCTCGCCCCCGCCGCGAGGAAGCTGCTCTTAGCACCGCGTTGCAGGGACACGTCTCGCTTCTTGACTTCGTGCTTAGCGCTCTCCGAATTCGCTGCTAGCTCCGCGGTCCGTCTCAGCTTCAAGTAGCTGCGCTCGCAGTACATAGAGCTTCGCAAGGACCGAAGACCCGGAGGGACGTATCGCACACGACGATGTGCCAGGACAGAGACGTGTTCTACATTGTCCCTTCTCGTCATCCAGTTTGTGCCTCTGCTGCTTCTGCTGTTAGGAATCGCTCCTTGAAAGACGAGCGAGAGCGTCTTTCTGGGTGCATTGCACTGAGTGAGTGCTCGCTAGGGACTTTGCACTCGGAGCCAAGGCAACAGGGCGTGCTTGTCCGCAGAACTGAGAGCGCGCTGTTGGGCAGAGCTGAAACTGACCGCTGCAGTTCAGCTCTCTCCGGACGGCAGACGCCGAAGAACGAAGCCGCTTGCGAGCGGCGCAGTGCAGCGAAGAACACACGAGCAGCCAAAGAGCTCCTTTACAATCGCTTTCACTTCTCAGTGCTCTTGCTGCTTGGAAAAGCAGCACACAGCCGTTGCACGCCAGGGCAAAAGCTGGGGCAGTGCCCGTCCTCACTCCTTCGCTGTGCTGTACTCCTTGCAGCTAGAGCGAAGCGAGAAGGACGCGAGGAAGTAGAAGGCGTTCTTAAAGTAGCCCCTTGTCAGCAGCCCTGAAAGGGCGCATAACACACGGCGTCTCGCTGCCCTCCGTTCTACATACTCGCGGCTCCCTTTGCCGACTTGCAAAAGTTGCTACCAGAGCAGAGGCGGCCAGATTGAAGAGGCTGTGCTTAGGTTCACCTTCTCCTTACTGCACGTAAGCCACGTCAAGCTCCTCGCTGCACTCTGGATTTCCCTTCTCCGCGGCACTTAGCGTGGTGCTGTGTGTGTGCAATTCGGCGCCTAGAAGCGACTGCCAATGCTTTCAGAGCGGGCTGCAAGGGAACCAAGGAGCAGCACAAGCAGCAGTGCTTCAGCTTGCTCCTTCCGACTGCTAAGGGCACTTGGGAAGGCAAGCGAGAGTCAACCACCTTCCTCTCCTAATAGCCTCTAACGTGGTGCACACAAGCATGGCACATAGCCGCTTCGTTCACCGCCCTCGCCCTCGCCCACGCCTTGCTCCGCTTTCACTTGTCGGCGGCCAGAAGCCGCCGCAGGGGCGCCACATACCCAGCAGTGTGCGGGCAGCCAAGAGCTCGAGAACGCTGCTTCTGCCCAAGCCCGCCTAGGGCGTGCACCTTTGTTCTCAGAGCTCCGCGTAACAGTCTGCCTTTCTCGCAGTTCGAATGGAAATCGAAAGCTTTTCGCCTACGCCCTTCACAGAGATCCGTTGCTAGGACGAGAATGTCTCGTGGCCGGAGCTCGCCCCCGCCGCGAGGAAGCTGCTCTTAGCACCGCGTTGCAGGGACACGTCTCGCTTCTTGACTTCGTGCTTAGCGCTCTCCGAATTCGCTGCTAGCTCCGCGGTCCGTCTCAGCTTCAAGTAGCTGCGCTCGCAGTACATAGAGCTTCGCAAGGACCGAAGACCCGGAGGGACGTATCGCACACGACAATGTGCCAGGACAGAGACGTGTTCTGCATTGTCCCTTCTCGTCATCCAGTTTGTGCCTCTGCTGCTTGTGCTGTTAGGAATCGCTCCTTGAAAGACGAGCGAGAGCGTCTTTCTGGGTGCATTGCACTGAGTGAGTGCTCGCTAGGGACTTTGCACTCGGAGCCAAGGCAACAGGGCGTGCTTGTCCGCAGAACTGAGAGCGCGCTGTTGGGCAGAGCTGAAACTGACCGCTGCAGTTCAGCTCTCTCCGGACGGCAGACGCCGAAGA